>NC_064616.1:233772226-234380924 GCF_023898315.1 Schistocerca nitens | reverse complement strand
GGAGATCACGGCTGCGGTTACCCTTGACGCTGCATCACAGACAGGAGCGCCTGCGGTGGTGTACTCAACGACAAACCTGGGTGCACGAATGGCAAAACGTCATTTTCTCGGATGAATCCAGGTTCTGTTTACTGCATCATGATTGTCGCATCCGTATTTCGCGAAATCGCGGTGAACGCCCACTGGAAGCCTTTATCGTCATCGCCATACTGGCGTATCACCCGGCGTGATGGCATGGGGTGCCATTGGTTACACGTCTCGGTCACCTCTTGTTCGCATTGATGGCACTTTGAACAGTGGAGGTTACATTTCAGGTGTGTTACGACCCGTGGCTCTACCCTTCATTCGATCCCTGCGAAACCCTACATTTCAGTAGGGCAATGCACGACCGTATGTTGCAGGTCCTGTACGGGCTTTTCTGGATACAGAAAATGTTCGACTGCTGCCCTGGCCAGCACATTCTCCAAATCTCTCACCAATTAAAAACGTCTGGTCAATGGTGGCCGAGCAATTGGCTCGTCACAATACGCCAGTCACTACTGTTGATGAACTGTGGTATTGTGTTGAAGCTGCATGGGCAGCTGTACCTGTACACGCCATCCAAGCTCTGTTTGACTCAATGCTCAAGCGTATGAAGGCCGTTATTACGGCCAGAGGTGGTTGTTCTGGTTACTGATTTCTCAGGATCTATGCAGCCAAATTGCGTGAAAATGTAATCACATGTCAGTTCTAGTATAATATATTTGTCCAATGAATACCCGTTTATCATCTGCATTTCTTCTTAGTGTAGCAATTTTAATTGCCAGTAGTATATATATATATATATATATATATATATATATATATATATATATATGACATTTTTTTCGTAGTGAGATTAGAGTCAATTTCGGACATGCAATGGAAATCATAAAGATACCTGCTGGGTTCCCCCTGCGAGCCCTTATTATGTATAAGGAATTTAGGAAGTGGAAGTCCTGGTGCTCGTTGACCGGTATATCAGAATCTAGGCGATAGCAGAAAAGTGAAAATCAGTCATGAATCAGTTTTCATTATCTTTCACGACAATTCGAACTTAACAATCGTCGTCAACCGCTGTGTTTCGTGACTTTTCACTCTCTGACGGAGATAGCAGCGGAAATGTTGCAGCTGTGTCAGGACAGACCAGGTAATTTCTTTAGGCCTCTAAATATCATGGACGAGTGATGACTGTGTTATTGTGATCCTGACACAAAGGAGCAAAGAAAGCAGTGGAACCGCGTGAATTTACAATCGCCGAAAAGGCCGAAGACCCCTCCATCGTTGGGCTAGGTGATTCTGTTTCTTAGAGCTTCCGTGATATGAGACTGATAGATTTTTTACGAAAGGCCAAAGCGATAGTGGAACACCCTGATGAGGAATACCCTGATGGGGATACGGGAGGCTGTCAAGACGCTCCGCCTATTAACTTATTCAAATAAGTGTCTTTGTTCAATGGCAGTACCCCAATTCATTCTGTACTGCATACGGTCCCTCATGCTGCTTCTTTGGGCTCGTGTTCTCGTTGACGGGCTCACTACAACATGACACAGTACGGACTCTTGCAATATACACTCCTGGAAATTTAAATAAGAACACCGTGAATTCATTGTCCCAGGAAGGGGAAACTTTATTGACACATTCCTGGGGTCAGATACATCACATGATCACACTGACAGAACCACAGGCACATAGACACAGGCAACAGAGCATGCACAATGTCGGCACTAGTACAGTGTATATCCACCTTTCGCAGCAATGCAGGCTGCTATTCTCCCTTGGAGACGATCGTAGAGATGCTGGATGTAGTCCTGTGGAACGGCTTGCCATGCCATTTCCACCTGGCGCCTCAGTTGGACCAGCGTTCGTGCTGGACGTGCAGACCGCGTGAGACGACGCTTCATCCAGTCCCAAACATGCTCAATGGGGGACAGATCCGGAGATCTTGCTGGCCAGGGTAGTTGACTTACACCTTCTAGAGCACGTTGGGTGGCACGGGATACATGCGGACGTGCATTGTCCTGTTGGAACAGCAAGTTCCCTTGCCGGTCTAGGAATGGTAGAACGATGGGTTCGATGACGGTTTGGATGTACCGTGCACTATTCAGTGTCCCCTCGACGATCACCAGTGGTGTACGGCCAGTGTAGGAGATCGCTCCCCACACCATGATGCCGGGTGTTGGCCCTGTGTGCCTCGGTCGTATGCAGTCCTGATTGTGGCGCTCACCTGCACGGCGCCAAACACGCATGACCATCATTGGCACCAAGGCAGAAGCGACTCTCATCGCTGAAGACGACACGTCTCCATTCGTCCCTCCATTCACGCCTGTCGCGACACCACTGGAGGCGGGCTGCACGATGTTGGGGCGTGAGCGGAAGACGGCCTAACGGTGTGCGGGACCGTAGCCCAGCTTCATGGAGACGGTTGCGAATGGTCCTCGCCGATACCCCAGGAGCAACAGTGTCCCTAAATTGCTGGGAAGTGGCGGTGCGGTCCCCTACGGCACTGCGTCGGATCCTACGGTCTTGGCGTGCATCCGTGCGTCGCTGCGGTCCGGTCCCAGGTCGACGGGCACGTGCACCTTCCGCCGACCACTGGCGACAACATCGATGTACTGTGGAGACCTCACGCCCCACGTGTTGAGCAATTCGGCGGTACGTCCACCCGGCCTCCCGCATGCCCACTATACGCCCTCGCTCAAAGTCCGTCAACTGCACATACGGTTCACGTCCACGCTGTCGCGGCATGCTACCAGTGTTAAAGACTGCGATGGAGCTCCGTATGCCACGGCAAACTGGCTGACACTGACGGCGGCGGTGCACAAATGCTGCGCAGCTAGCGCCATTCGACGGCCAACACCGCGGTTCCTGGTGTGTCCGCTGTGCCGTGCGTGTGATCATTGCTTGTACAGCCCTCTCGCAGTGTCTGGAGCAAGTATGGTGGGTCTGACACACCGGTGTCAATGTGTTCTTTTTTCCATTTCCAGGAGTGTATTTATTCCTTAATGAAATTTGTCATTAAAAATATATCTTTCGTTCAAACCAACAGCCCAGTTCATGGAATCAAATCCAGAAATAAGAATAACTTTCACAAAATTTTAAATTTACTTACTGTGGCTCAGAAAGGTATCCACTATTTAGCAATACACATGTTCAATAACATGCAAGCAACCATTAAAAGTTCAACATCGAGGGTCATTCAATAATTAAAGAGACAAATTGCTCTGGGGAGAAAACTGTTAGCAGGGCAAGTTTGGTACAATTATGGTTATAAGTTGGCATCACTGGGATGAGCCCTCATCAGCTGATGTATCAACATTTATTTGTTTGTAACCTCACAAATACACTTAAAGATGGGGAGTCCGCTAGAAACGTTCACATTAGTTGAGCAACGTTCTGTTATTCGTTTTCTGCTTGCTGAAGGGCGAGAAACCAGTGAATATATACTGTAGAATGTCTGAAGTTTATAGTGAAGGTTTTATGAATCGTGCAAATTTTAACAAGCGGTTAGACCAGTTCAGAAATGATCGCGACTCAGTGACTGACGAACACCGTTCTGGCTGTCCAGTTGCAATTTCTACTCCCTCACTTGAAAGTCGAATTGATGACATTATTCGTGCCGACCGCCGTGTGACTATGGAAATGATAGTTGATAAGGTTCAAATTAGTACGGGTACAGTTCGTAACATTATCTGTAGCCCGCATCTCGTGGTCGTGCGGTAGCGTTCTCGCTTCCCACGCCCGGGTTCCCGGGTTCGATTCCCGGCGGGGTCAGGGATTTTCTCTGCCTCGTGATGGCTGGGTGTTGTGTGCTGTCCTTAGGTTAGTTAGGTTTAAGTAGTTCTAAGTTCTAGGGGACTTATAACCACAGCAGTTGAGTCCCATAGTGCTCAGAGCCATTATCTGTAAAAAGCTGAAGTACCGCAAAACATGTGCAAGATGGGTCCCAAAGGAGTTGACGCGGTTCACAAGGAAACAAGTGTGAGAGTGTGTACAGAGCTAAAGCAACGTTATGAAAGAGAAGGTGAACACATCCTCCACAACATTTTAACTTGTGATGAAACTTGGTTTCACTATTATGAGCCAGAATCAAAAAGACAAAGCATGGAGTGGAAGCATCAGCTCATCTGTCAAGAAAAAATTCAAAACCCAGGCATAAGCAGGAAAAGTCATGTTGACCTTGTTTTGGGATGCTGAAGGTCCAGTTTTCTGTGATTATCTCGAAGAGCAGCGTACAATGAACAGCCAATACTACTCCGGTTTGCTTTTCAACCAGGTAAAGCCAGTCATGAGAGACGTCATGTATCTCAGAGGAGAGATGTGATTCTCCAGCAAGACAACGCACGTCCTCATATTGCTCAACCAACCCCTGAAACTACCGACAAAATGGGCTGGGAGGTACTGCCTCATCCCCCTTCCTGTCCAGATTTAGTACCTAGTGATTTCCATTTGCATGGTGCACTGAATGAGGCATTACGTGGGAAGAGGTTCCAGGACAACGAGGACGTGAAAAAGTTTGTGGGAAATTGATTCAAACATCAAGATAAAGAGTTTTTTGCAGCCGGAATAAAAAAGCTTGTATCTCGTTGGACCAAGTGCATAAATGTTCAAGGAGATTATGTTGAAAAGTAGAAAAATTAGTTTTTTGTAAAAATAAGTACTTTTTTCTCAAGACCAATTTGTCTCTTTAATTATTGAATGACTCTCGTAACAATACAGTTCACTTTGAGAAGAGTGTAAAGGATTTATTGGTGGCCAGCTACTTCTATCCTACTGATGCATTTCTTAACAGAACCGAGTGATGCGTCTATGTTATTAATAATAAAACATAATATGAATACTGCGCACAATCTGACTGCTGTGCAAATTTTCTGCAGTAACGCCATCATTGTAAATAAGTGCTGTAAAATTTTTGTTTTTAATTTTTTTATTTGATGATGCATGGCTACAAAAGCCAGAGAATTATCATACGCACCTAAATGTACTGAACATTTAATATTTGGTGACAAGTTTTATGTCCTTTTAAATGTAAATATGCTTAAGATTTTTTTACAGACCCTACATCCACAGTCGGCCAGAATGGCCAAGCGGTTCTAGGCGCTACAGTCTGGAGCCGAGAGACCGCTACTGTCGCAGGTACGAATCCTGCCTCGGGAATGGATGTGTGTGATGTCTTAGGTTAATTAGGTTTAATTAGTTCTAAGTTCTAGGCAATTGATGACCTCAGAAGTTAAGTCGCATAGTGCTCAGAGCCATTTGAACCATTTGAACCTACATCCACAAAGGTACACTACTAGCCATTAAAATTGCTACACCACGAAGATGACGTGCTACAGACGCGAAATTTAACCGACAGGAAGAAGATGCTGTGATATGCAAATGATTAGCTTTTCAGAGCATTCACACAAGGTTGGCGCCGGTGGCGACACCTACAACGTGCTGATATGAGGAAAGTTTCCAACCGATTTCTCAAAAAATGGTTCAAATGGCTCAGAGCACTATGGGACTCAACTGCTGAGGTCATTAGTCCCCTAGAACTTAGAACTAGTTAAACCTAACTAACCTAAGGACATCACAAACATCCATGCCCGAGGCAGGATTCGAACCTGCGACCGTAGCGGTCTTGCGGTTCCAGACTGCAGCGCCTTTAACCGCACGGCCACTTCGGCCGGCCCGATTTCTCATACACAAACAGCAGCTGACCGGCGTTGCCTGGTGAAACGTTGTTGTGATGCCTCGTGTAAGGAGGAGAAATGCGTACCACCACGTTTCCGACTTTGATAAAGGTCGGATTGTAGTCTATCGCGATTGCGGTTTATCGTATCGCGACATTGCTGCTCGCATTGGTCGAGATCCAACGACTGTTAGCAGAATATGGAATCGGTGGGTTCAGGAGGGTAATACGGAACGCCGTGCTGGATCCCAACGGCCTCGTATCACTAGCAGTCGAGATGACTGGCATCTTATCCACATGGCTGTAACGGATCGTGCAGCCATGTCTCGATCCCTGAGTCAACAGATGGGGACGTTTGCAAGACAACAACCATCTGCAAGAACAGTTCGACGACGTTTTCAGCAGCATGGGCTATCAGCTCGAAGATCGTGGGTGCGGTTACCCTTGACGCTGCATCACAGACAGGAGCGGCTGCGATGGTGTACTCAACGACGAACCTGGGTGCACGAATGGCAAAACGTCATTTTTTCGGATGAATCCAGGTTCTGTTTACAGCATCATGATGGTCACATACGTGTTTGGCGACATCGCGGTGAACGTACATTGGAAGCGTTTATCGTCATCGCCATACTGGCGTATCACCCGGCTCCACCCGTGGCTCTACCCTTCATTCTATACCTGCGAAACCCTATATTTCAGCAGGATAATGCACAACCGCATGTAGCAGGTCCTGTACGGGCCTTTCTGGATACAGAAAATGTTCGGCTGCTGCCCTGGCCGGCACATTCTCCAGATCTCTCACCAACTGAAGACGTCTGGTCAATGGTGGCCGAGCAACTGGCTCATCACAATACGCCAGTCACTACTGTTGATGAACTGTGGTATCGTGTTGAAGCTGCATAGGCAGCTGTACCTGTACACGCCATCCAAGCTCTGTTTGACTCAATGCACTGTTCTAGTATAATATATTTGTCCAATGAATACCCGTTATCATCTCCTTTTCTTATTGGTGTAGCAATGTTAATGGCCAGTAGTGTATTTTCATTTGGGATCTGTGGAAGAGTCATTAGCGTATCTGTTCTTATTTTGTAAATATTTATTGTGTATTCGAACATTTGGAATGGAAAGTACATATAATCTAATCTGATCCTCAAGTTATTGTAAAAATACATCGGCTGACAACAAGAATTCAGAATAGGAGATAAACTGAAATGAACCTTACGAGTTGCCAGGGTATGTGATGGTATTTCAGGGATTACAAGCTCGAATCAAATTTACAAAGAACTGGGCACCCCGTCTGGCCTGGATGCATGCACAGATTCGCTTGGGAAGGGCGTCATACATCCTATGTATCCTGTATTGAGGCAAGCAGGCTCACAACTTTTATGACTGGTCCTTGTTATCTTCGATACTGGCACTGGGACGGAGTCGACGCCAGAGCTGCTCCACACATGTTCTTTCGAGGGCAGATCTGAGGCCCTTGCTGGACACGGAAGTACCTCAGTATCCCGCAGACAATTCATAGAGAAACGTGCCGTGTGTGCGGAGTGTTGTCCTGTTGAAAAATGACGCCACGATACTGTTGAATGGGAGGTAACACAGCAGGATGTCCGTGACGTACCGTTGTTAACCACAATCACAGTCAGCTGCGTCGCCGGCCGGAGTGGCCGAGCGGTTAAAGGCGCTACAGTCTGGAACCGCACGACCGCTACAGTCGCAGGTTCGAATCCTGCCTCGGGCATGGATGTGTGTGATTTCCTTAGGTTAGTTAGGTTTAAGTAGTTCTAAGTTCTAGGGGAGTCCCATAGTGCTCAGAGCCATTTGAACCATTTCAGCTGCGTCCTAAAGTTACACAAACTGCCTCCCCTAACCGTGACGCCAGAAGTAACACTGCTGTGTCTCTCCAAAACATTGGTAGTACGGGTCCTCTCCGCAGGTTGTCGCCATAACTCACCGACGATAGTCATCCGGGCAAGTGCAAGACCAAGATCCATCGCTGAACAGAATTTATCAACAGTCCCTGCTTCCCGGTCACACCACTGCATAAGCAGTCGTTTCTGTTATGGTGTTAACGGCAGCCTACGCTTGGGACTCCCTTGTACGGCTGCTGCTAATCTCCAATCGATGGGGTGGAATCACACAGAAAGAAATGTTCAAATGTGTGTGAAATCTTATGGGACTTAACTGATTAGGTCATCAGTCCCGAAACTTACACACTACTTAACCTAAATTATCCTAAGGACAAACACACACACCCATGCCCCAGGGAGGACTCGAACCTCCGCCGGGACCAGCCGCACAGTTCATGACTGCAGCGCCTTAGACCGCTCGGCTAATCCCGTGCGGCCAATCTCACAGAACTTTGCAGAGATTCCGTAACTTGTTCTCAGAGGACAGGAGCAGATTTGAAGGGGATCGGATGTGCCTGATTCCCAATGCGGCGATCATCCCTTGCGGTGGCCAGGCTTGGTAACCAGAATTTTGGCAATGAGTATGCCTACCGTCGCGTTCCCATGCACTCAATCGTCAGTCCATTGTCACATCCGAACGCCCCTCGAATCTAGGAAATGCACGGTTCAACAAACCTGCCAAACGACCCACAATGAGTCTCCATTCAAACTTAGACAGGTGCTGATAACGCCGTGTCAGACGAGTACGCGACGCTTCCGTGTCTTTCATAGTCATCACTCAACCTCTGGCGTTGTTCACGCCTCTTCCATACCATACCAGGCCTGGCAACAAAACGAAAAACGAATAACACTAATGCACACTGATGACCTTTCTGCCTGTCAGAGAGATTTTCTTTTTTTTTTTTTATTATTATTGAATTTCAATTCCCCATCCTGGGCGGGCTGCCAGCAGCATATGCGCTGCTCTTCAGCCGAAAGACAATAAGGTTACAAAAGAAGACATTTAAAATGACAAAGGAGAAAATATGGTGGACTAAAATATTAAAAAGATGGGGAACATAACAGACGAGAACAGACAAAAAAGGGGTCCACTGTAAAACGGAGACAAGTATGGCTGCAGCATAAAAGTGTAGCACATAACGATCACTGACAGTAACACTATGTTCAAGTCCAGCACACAAGAGAGAACTGCAACTCTAATCTTTTAAATAGCCGCCGATGGCGTGTACGTGTAGATAGTTACATTGACATCTGATCACGTTTTTATGGTTCTTAACTTCTTTGTCAGACAGTGTATAATTGTAGACAGAAATAACGGCCGATTGTAAAACACTAGATACACTGTGTGATCAAAAGTATACGGACACCTCCAAAAGCATATGTTTCTCATATTAGGTGCATTGTGCTGCCACCTACTGCCAGGTACTCCATATCAGCGATCTCAGTAGTCATTAGACATCGTGAGAGAGCAGAAGTGGGCGCTCCGCGGAACCATATGTGTGTGCGCGAGATTTCCATACTCCTAAACATCCCTAGGTCCGCTGTTTCTGATGCAATAGTGAAATGGAAACGTGAAGGGACACGTACAGCACAAAAGCGTTAAGGCCGACCTCGTCTGTTGACTGAGACCGCCGACGGTTGAAAAGGGTCGTAATGTGTAATAGGCAGACGTCTATCCAGACCATCACACAGGATTTCCAAGCTGCATCAGAACCCACTGCAAGCACTATGTCAGTTAGGCGGGAGATGAGAAAACTTGGATTTCATGTCGAGCAGCTGCTCATAAGCCCCACATCACGCCGGTAAATGCCACACGACGCCTCGCTTGGGGTAAGGAGCGTAAACACTGAACAGTAGAAAAACGTTGTGTGGAGTGACAAATCACGGTACATGATGTGGCGATCCGATGTCAGGGTGTGGATATGGCGAATGACCAGTGAACGTCATCTGCCAGCGTGTGTAGTGCCGACAGTAAAATTCTGAGGCGGTGGTGCTATGGTGTGGTCGAGTTTTTCATGGACACGCTAGCACCCCTTGTCATTTTGCATGGCACCATCACAGTACAGGCCGACATTGATGTTTTAAGCACCTTCTTGCTTCCCACTGTTGAAGAGCAATTCGGGGATGGCGATTGCACTTTTCAACACGATCGAGCACCTGTTCATAATTCACGGCCTGTGGCGGAGTGGTTACACTACAGTAACATCCCTGTAATGGACTGCCCCGCACAGACCCCTGACCTGAATCGTATAGAACACCTCTGGGATGTTTTGGAACGCCGACTTCGTGCCAGGCCTCACCGACCGACATCGATACCTTTCCTCAGTGCAGCACTCCGTGAAGAATGGGCTGCCATTTCCCAAGAAGCCTTCCAGCACCTGATTGAACGTATGCTTTCGAGAGTGGAAGTCGTCATCAAGGCTAAGTGTGGGCCAACACCATATTGAATTCCAGCATTACCGACGGAGGACGCCACGAACTTGTAAGTAATTCACAGCCAGGTGTCCGGATACTTTTGATTATATAGTGTTAGAGTCTCTTCTTGCAAAGGGGATGCATGCTATCCTCGAAATTTTAAATGAAATTTCATTTCGACGCAGCTATGAAGTCTTTTATACATAAATAAATGTTCCTCATCAAGAGTAATAGTTAATACGAATTACAACCTTAAGAAACTTACTGAGTGAAAATAGAAGAAAATTACTGTCGTAAAAGAATATCATTTATATTTGACTAAACAACAGTGCTATTAGGAGGAAGCACTGTATCAGTCCATAAAAACAAAAACGAAAACAATATTTTTGGTGATATCAAGTAGTCAGTGATCACCATTACACTCCACTCCAAATATCTGAAAACATGTGTGACGTCAACTGCCTCGGAGATCGACACAAGCGCATGCGCGCTGAGCAGGAAACGTTGACTGCGGTTTCTCACCTTCACTCACTATCAGGCAACTCAGTTACTCCTACCCGTTATCCATCTTCTTCACAGTGAGAATCACCGTAGTCACTTTTACTGTCACTAGCTACGTCACCTGAACTTACAGTTTCATCTATTTTGTCGTCGTAAGAGATTTACTGCTTGCTCGTGGTCTTGCGGTAGCGTTCTCGCTTCCTGCGCACGGGGTCCCGGGTTCGATTCCCGGCGGGGTCATGGATTTTTCTCTGCCTCGTGATGACTGGGTGTTGTGTGTTCATCATCATTTCATCCTCATTGACTCGCAAGTCGCCGAAGTGGCGTCAACTAAAAAGGACTTGCAAAACGGCAGCCGAACTTCCCCGCATGAGGCCTCCCGGCCAACAGAGCCATACGATCATTTCATTTCATTTACTGCTTGCTTGTATTCTCGCTCAATTTTTTTGTTCTAACATGTTCGTACTAGTCAATGAATTAAATTTCTCTTCACACACATATTTCACAGATGAAACGTTGCAGAGAACGTTCCTAGAAGCTACCCAATCTTTCAGAGCACATCAAATATTCTCTATTGGATTTAATTGCTGGTGGTAAGGAGGAAGGCGTAAAGCAACGCGACCAGCAGTTTGTAGCATCTTATCGACGGAATACTCGACGGTCCTTGGCTCGGTTCTTTAAATAAGCTCATACAAAATATCTATAGTGGATGCTGTCGAACTCCGTGACTGTTCCTTTATGGGGTTGTAGAAAAATATCCGCTACCAGTCACAATAAAAGGTTGTTACGACCGGTTTCGTGCTTGCGCCCATCTTCAGGTGTTTTTACATTCATTTACATGTTTCTACATGTTTTGAATGCAACCTTTTATTGTGACTGGTAGCGGATATTTTTCTTCAACCCCATAAAGGAACAGTCACGGAGTTCGACAGCATCCACTATGGATAAAAATGTTACCTAGCCAGGTATTACGAAATGTCAATGCATTCAAAACATGTACAAACATGTAAATGAATGTATAAACAACTGAAGATGGGCGCAAGCCCGAAACCGGTCGCAACAACCTTTTATTGTGACTGGTAGCGGATATTTTTCTACAACCTCATACAAAATAGGTTTCTGCGTCCCGATCTCGGGGAGAATCAGTTTTGATTCCGGAAAAATTTAGGAACATGTTATGTGATATTATGTTATCTTGGAACATACAGCGAAAGAAGGGAAATCTAAGTTTATTGTATTTATAGATTAATAGGAAGTTTCTGAGAACGTTGTCTGGAATACACGCTTTGAAATTCTGAAAGTAGCAGGGATTAAATAGAGAAGCGGAAACCAGAATGCAATTGTGAGACTCGAAGGACATAAAGGGAAGCATGGTTTGAAAATAGAGTGATACAGGGTTGTAGAATATCCCGTATGGTATCCAGTTTGTACATGGAGCAAGCTGTGAGGGAAACCAAGGCGAAATTGGGAAAGGGAATTAAGGTTCAGAGAGAAGAAATAAACCTTTGAGTCTTACAGATGGCCGTAATTCTCATGAGAGACAGAAAACGATTTGGAACAGCAGTTGATCAGAATAGGTAATGTCTTTCAAAGAGTTTATAAGATGAACATCAACAAAGATACACGGAACTCTTGTAAAAGAGAAATTTCATCTTCTTAAGGTTTCCGAATAGTCAGTGACATTGGCCGTTTTAAATTCTTAGGACGGAATGTATGCGGGCGGCTTGGAAGTTTCACATTCAAGATCTTGTGCAGAACCTGAATGCTGCTGTCTTCAGCATAATCGAACTTCGTATAGGCTATTGTTCAGGTGTCTCGGAATTCTAAATCTGCCATTCCTGTACATACATTGTATATGGGTCAATCAAAAAGTTTCCGTTTGAGGGCGTTGCTACAACTTAAAATGAGGTTTCAAAAGTGATGAGATACCTCCCAACACTGTGCCGGACCTCTTTTTGCCCGCCTTAGTGCGACAGTTCTACGTGACATAGACTTAACAAGTCATTGGAAGTTACCTGCAGAAACACTGAGCCATGCTGCCACTACAGCCGTCTATAATTGCGAAAGTGTTTCCGGTGCAGGATGTTGTGCACTAACTGACTTCTCGATTATGTCCCATAATTGTGCGATGGGATTCATGTCGGGAGATCTGGGTGCCAAATCATTCGCTCGAATTGCCCAGAACGTTCCTCAAGCCGGTGACATGGCGTATTGTCATCCATAAAAATGTCATCATTGTTTGTAAACATGAAGTCCATGAATTTCTGCAAAATGGTTTCCAGGTAGCCGAACACAGGCATTTCCATTCAATGATCGGTTCAGTTGGACCATTGTACCCAGTCCATTCAACTGAAACACAGCCCGCACCATTATGGACCCACCAGCAGCTTGCTCAACGTTGTCCGTGGTGAGACGTTATGCCTGAAATTTTGTATTCTCTGCACTCTCTTGACAGTGTGGATGTTTGAATACTGAATTTCCCAACGCTTTCCAAACTGGAATGTACCCATGCGTCTAGTTCCAACTGCTATTCCACGTTCAATGTCTGTTAATTGCCGTCGTGCTGTCCTAATCACGTTGGAAACTTTTTCACCTTTGTACAAATGACAGCGCTGCCAATGCCTTGTGTACGTACTACTATCATCATCTGTAAATGTGCGTGTATACCTCAGTGCACATTCGACACAGCACGACTCCGTAGCAGCGCGGGTATACAAGCACCAGCATGTTGGCAAGGGATTGGCATGGCATTCGTGTCTTTCCGTCGTGCATGTGGGAAATGGGGAAACGTGAACTACGGCGACGTTATTACCAGATAAGTCTAAACGTGGCCAGCGCCCTGTTATTCTCTTTTCGGCACCGAGCTAGGTTGCGCAGTGGTTAGCACGTTGGACTCGTATTGAGGAGGACGAGAGTTCAAACCCGCATTCGGCCATCCTGATTTAGGTTTTCCGTGATTTCCCTAAATCTCTTCAGGCAAATGCCAGGATGCTTCCTTGGAAAGGGGACGGCCGACTTACTTCCCCATCCTTCCCTAATCTGATGGGACCGTTTATAACACTGCCGTCCGCTTCTGCTGTACCGCAACCTCAGCGCTGGAGGTAGTTCGTATAAATTAAATCATTTTTATTAAAGCAGTTGTAGTATAAAGAAGCAGAGCAGTGCTACCCTCTGAAAGGAATTAAGTTGTGTTGACCGTGATATACCTAACGGAGTTGGCTTATCGGAAGTGAAGCCGGCCGAAGTGGCCGAGCGGTTAAAGGCGCTACAGTCTGGAACCGCACGACCGCTACGGTCGCAGGTTCGAATCCTGCCTCGGGCATGGATGTGTGTGATGTCCTTAGGTTAGTTAGGTTTAAGTAGTTCTAAGTTCTAGGGGACTTATGACCACAGCAGTTGAGTCCCATAGTGCTCAGAGCCATTTGAACCATTTTTTTTCGGAAGTGAAAGTTAGAATTACGTAAATATTTAAACAGTAACAAACAATAATTTACCTAGCCACAGTGTCCAAATGATAATAACCACAGTCGCCATCCTAATTAAGCATAAGAATGAGTAACATTCTTGTTCAAGAAACTGAAAATAAGTAACTTCAATGGGCAATCACAGCCTATACTTTGTCATACGAGAGTGCAATGAACTCGTGCACCTTCATATGTTCACGTTATAGTTGGAGCTGACAGAGCTGAACAAACTATTTGCATAAATATAACAGATAACGAAACACACTACTACCTTGAGGACTTAGTCAAACTGAATGGTCTCAATAATGTTACTATTAATATTCACTGTAGAATCGTAAATTGGAAATAGGTTCAATATTACTTTTTAAACATATTCCTATCTGACATGGATATGGTTCACAGCAAAATTAGTTATTGTGCATAGATTAAGTCTCTCACTACTAAACATCTTTCTACTTAGAATGAAAATTACATGGAATTCACTAACAGATTATTTCTCACTGTCTTTTGAATAAAGAAGTTACTGTTTTCATAGATAGTGGTCTTTCTATTAATCGTTATCTAGCATGAGCATAATAGACAAACTGTGGATCCTGTTACACCATTAATATGCACATTTAATACACAAGAGGAACCCAATATTGTACAGAATTTGACTTGAATAGCAAGAGTAATTAAAACTTTCTATAATTAAGTAACTTTGTGCATTTTAACTACTTTCAATGGAGAGGGCCCCTTAATCTTGACCACTGTCGCAGAGCAAACTAAACATACTTTCAATACACTAAAGAAACAAGCCCTTAACAAGCATAAACATGTAACTTTCGACAGTATCAGTTCTCAACTTTTACTGCATTGAAACACAAAATTGAGTTATTGTAATATCCTTTCAACAAACAATATTTAGCACACTCTATTGCCATATTAATTTTAATATGCTTTCAATAAAGGACACTCGGCAATCACTTTAGTTCAAACGGAAAGGAACCTGAGAGGTGCTATGATAAGGAAAAAATCAAGGCAGGTACATAAATTCAGTTATAAATTACCCTATATTTGAGCACACTAACACATCCAATAGTTCTTCTGTTCTATTACAGTGATTCCGCAATGTGGTGGCGATTGCATGTTGGTAGGTGGATTTGCAGGTAGAATTGCTGGACTCTGTCATTTCTTGGTGATGATAGATACCTATTTCAGAATAACAGCTCTTTATCCATCCATCCGAGACATTGGAAAGCGGCACGGAAAGCCTCTCTCGGCACCAGCAGAATATACAACTTTTACATGAGCAGTTGACAGTTTGGTAGCTCGTCCCCTACTGACCCTTTGTTTCACCTTTCTATCCATGCCAACCACAACTTGCGCGCGCTGCATGCTTCCGTTCCCGGGGGGAACAACACCTTTTACGTATGAAATAAATGAGAAACCTAAGTGAAGGTCAGCAGTTTACATAGCAGCAATCAAACATATTAAATAAAACAGAACATTTGCACATATTGACATTTCTAAAAAAAAATATTTGATCAAAATTGTTCAACCACAAAGATAACCAAAGAGATTATATGAGAAAGACAAAACATCATTTGCTCATATTGTGAATATTACAGAGATTACACTTCATTACGGTATCGAATTAATCATACACTAATTACAGCAGTAAAACGATGGGACGTTGAACAAAACAGAAAGGTAAATGAATCAACAAAAGGTATGTAGTGTCAAAGCTATGGTGTTACACGTTAACCTCGCTGTTTGGTCCCCTACCCTTAAAACCAACCAACCAACCAATTATTGTCTGCCGAACGACAAACACATGTACACATCCATTGGAGAATGAAGAATGAGTACCGGACAGCATGTCTGTCGAAAACAGCTGTTTAGGAATTGTGCGCTGGTTTCCGTACAAGGGGTGCTGCTGCGTCATAGTAACTCACGTCCCCGTATCGCAAATGTCATTTGCTAGAAGTTACGCCAACTCAAGTGGGGGAGACTCGAGCATCCGCCCTGTAATCCTGACCTCTCCCCATGCAGTTATCACGCCTTTGGTCCCTTAAAAAGGCCTTGAAAGGTCCTGTCACGGGCACGACACGGTGTTTTACAAAACGGGTATGTTCAAATGTGTGTGAATTCCTAAGGGACCAAACTGCTGAGGTCATCGGTCCCTAGACTTACATACTACTTAAACTAACTTAACCTAACTTACGCTAAGGACAACACATACGCCCATGCCCCAGGGAGGACTCGAACCTACTGCGGCGGGGCCGCACGATTCGTGACATGGCGCCTCTAACCGCGCGGCCACTCCGCTCGGCCAAAACGGGTATCTTGAACCTGGTGCATCGATGGGATGGTTGCCTCAGTGCTCACGGTGATTTTGCCTGATTGTCATACCAATTTTGGACTATACGGCCTTCGAAGCAGACTTTTTGATATCTTCTTATATCATAAGATTTGTTTTTGACAATAATGATCATTCAGAAGTAACTGTAACATTCATTCAGTGAAGGTTACACGGAAAAACCATATGTACTTAGACAAAACTCCCTAAACATTCTACAGGAAGGTGTACACTGTTCAGAAGGTTTCATTTTCAATAGGTTTCCAGCAGAACTGAAAAAAATTGAATGAGAAACTTGGCACAGTCCTCTTCCGTACAGGATTTCCTCCCAGTAGTTGAGAGCCATTCCATTCCTTCCACAGCTAAGTAGTTTTGTCTGGCAAAGTCCCATGGACCCAGATACTAAGTAAATAGAATAAAGGTAATGGAATGCAGTCGAATCGATGCTGAGGAAATTATATTAGGAAACAAGTTGTTAAGTTTTGATACAAGTACAGTAAAATAACTGATGAAGGGCGATAAAGAGCAGATATTAAACTGCAGACTGGCAATAGCAAGAAACCGTTTTTGAAAATGGGAAATTTGTTAACATCAAATGTGAATTTAAGCGTTGGGACGCGTTTTCTGAAGGTAATTGTCTAGACTGTAGCCTTGTACGGAAGTGAGACGTGGACGATAAACACAAGCGAGAGAAAATAAGCTGCAGATAGGAGGTGCTACAGAAGAATGCTGAAGATCAGAGGGGTAGATCGGATATCTATTGCGCAGACGCGAATCGAATTTGAGAGGAAAACGTTATTGTAAAACTTGGAAAAAAGGAGGTCAGTTGATAGACATCGACTGAAACATGAAGAAAGCGTGAATTTGGTAATGGTTGGAAGAGTTGGGGAGAACAACTGTAGACGGAGGCCACGGCTTGGCTGTACACAGAGGTCACAAAAGTCGTCGGGTAGCGATATGCACAAACACAGACGACAGTAGTATCGTACACATAACGTATAAAATGTCACTGCATTGGCGGAGCTGTCATTTGTTCAAATGGCTCTGAGCACTATGGGACTCAACATCTGAGGTCATCAGTCCCCTAGAACTCAGAACTACTGAAACCTAACTAACCTAAGGACATCACACACATCCATGCCCGAGGCAGGATTCGAACCTGCGACCGTAGTGGTCGCGCGGTTCCAGACTGAAGCGCCTAGAACCGCTCGGCCACATAGGCCGGCAGCTGTCATTTGTACTCAGGTGATTTATGTGAAAAGGTTTCCGACGTCGGTATGTCCACACGACGGGAATTGGATGCCCAATGGTGACTGAAACTGGACGCATGGGACATTCTGTTTCGGAAATCGTTAGGGGATTCAATATTCCGAGATCCATCGTGTCAGTATTGTGCCGAGAATACCAGTTTTCAGGCATTACCTCTCACGATGGACAACGAAGCAGCCGACGGCCTTCACTCAATGACTGGGAGAAGAAGAATTGTCAATGATAAAAAACAAGCAACAATACGTGAAATAACTGCAGAAATCAATGCGAGACGTATGATTAACGTATTCGTTAGGACAGTTCAGCGAAATTTGGAGTTAATGCGCTATGCCAGCAGACGACCGACGCTAGTGCCTTTGTTAACAGCACATTGCCGCCGCGCGGTCTTGGGCGCCTTGCCACGGTTCAAGCGGCTCCCCCGTCGGAGGTTCGAGTCCTCCCTCGGACACGGGTGTGTGTGTTGTCCTTAGCGTAAGTTAGTGTAAGTTAAGTTAGATTAAGTAGCCTAGGGACCGATGGCCTCAGCAGTTTGGTCCCATAGGAGCTTACCACAAATTCCCAAATAGCACATCGCCAGCAGCCCTCTCCTGGGCTCGTGACTATATTTGTTGGACCCTAGACGAATGTAAAACGGTGGCTTTCTCAGGTGCGTCCCGATTTCAGTTGGTTAGAGCTATGAACCATGGACCTTTCCGTTGGTGGGGAGGCTTGCGTGCCTCAGCGGTACAGATAGCCGTACCGAAGGTGCAACCACAACGCAGGGGTATCTGTTGAGAGGCCAGACAAACGTGTAGTTCCTGAAGAGGGGCAGCAGCATTTTCAGTAGTTGCAGGGGCAAATGTCTGGACGATTGACTGACCTGGCCTTTTAACACTAACCAAAACGGCCTTGCTGTGATGGTACTGCGAACGGCTAAAAGCAAGGGGAAACTACGGCCGTAATTTTTCTCGAGGGCATGCAGCTTTACTGTATGGTTAAATGATGATGGCGTCCTCTTGGGTAAAATATTCCGGAGGTAAAATAGTCCCCCATTCGGATTTCCGGGCGGGGACTACTCAGGAGGACGTTGTTATCAGGAGAAAGAAAACGCGTTCTACGGGTCGGAGCGTGGAATGTCAGATCCCTTAAACGGGCAGGTAGGTTAGAAAATTTAAAAAGTGAAACGGATAGGTTAAAGTTAGATATAGTGGGAATTAGTGAATTTCGGTGGCAGGAGGAACAAGACTTCTGGTCAGGTGAATACAGGGCTATAAATACAAAATCAAATAGGAGTAATGCGGGAGTAGGTTTAATAATGAATAGGAAAACAGGAATGCGGGTAAGCTACTACAAACAGCAAAGTGAACGCATTATTGTGGCCAAGATAGATGCCAAACCCAATCCTACCACAGTAGTACAAGTTTATATGCCAACTAGCTCCGCAGATGACGAAGAGTTTGATGAAATGTATGATGAGATAAAAGAAATTATTCAGATAGTGAAGGGAGACGAAAATTTAATAGTCATGGGTGTTTCGAACTCGATAGTAGGAAAAGGAAGAGAAGGAAACGTAGTAGGTGAATATGGAATGGTAGTAAGGAATGAAAGAGGAAGCCGCCTGGTAGAATTTTGCACAGAGCATAACTTAATCATAGGTAACACTTAGTTCAAGAATCATGAAAGAAGGTTGTATACATGGAAGAAGCCTGGAGATACCAGAAAGTGTCAGATTACATAATCGTAATACAGAGATTCAGGAGCCAGGTTTTAAATTGTAAGACATTTCCAGGGGCAGGTGTGGAGTCTGACCACAATCTATCGGTTATGAACTGTAAATTAAAACTAAAGAAACTGCAAAAAGGTGGGAATTTGAGGAGATATCCCCGATGTTAATCAATCTGTATATTGAGGAAGCAGTAGAGGAAACACAAGAAAAATTAGATGTAGGAATTAAAATCCATGGAGCAGAAATAGAAACTTTGAGGTTCGCCGACGACATTGTAATTCTGCCAGAGACAGCAAAGGACCTGGAAGAGCAGCTGAACGGAATGGACAGTGTCTTGAAAGGAGGATATAAGATGAACATCAACAAAAGCAAGACGAGGATAATGGAATGTAGTCGAGTTAAATCGGGTGATGCTGCGGGAACTGGATTAGGAAATGAGACGCTTGAAGTAGTATATGAGTTTTGCTATTTGGGGAGCAAAATAACTGATGCTGGTCGAAGTAGAGAGAATATAAAATGTAGACTGGCAATGGAAAGGAAAGCGTTTCTGAAGAAGAGAAATTTGTTAATATCGAATATAGATTTAAGTATCAGGAAGTCGTTTCTGAAAGTATTTGTATGGAGTTTAGCCATGTATGGAAGTGAAACGTGGACGATAAATAGTTTAGACAAGAAGAGAATAGAAGCATTCGAAATGCGGTGCTATAGAAGAATGCTGAAGATTAGATGGGTAGATCACACAACTAATGAGGAGGTATTGAATAGAATTGGAGAGAAGAGAAATTTGTGGCACAACTTGAGTAGAAGAAGGAATCTGTTGGTAGGGCATATTCTGAGGCATCAAGGGATCACCAATTTGGTATTGGAGGACGGCGTGGAGGGTAAAAATCGTAGAGCAGGGCTTCCCAACCTTTTCAGCTAGCGGACCCCTTCTTCAGTCGAAAATCCATGGCGGACCCCTAGTCAGTCAAGAGCACAGTAACTTTAAATTTCAGAGCGAAATCCATAGCAACTGAAAGCTTCTTAATGCAAGTGCCATGTTCCCAATGGCGCACCCCCCCCCCCCCGAAGTATCAATAGTCTTTGGTTTAGAGATGAATGAAAACAATTTGAAATTAACGATCCAATTTGAATTGCCACTGTATCCAGACACTTCTTTCTAGTGGATTTACTCCCTTTGTTCGACACACTATAGCCTGATTAAAATTACTTGGTAATTGACATTTCAGACGTTGGAGCTGCCTTCCTCCAAGAGCAATCAACGTCACGTCCAAACTGTTCGCTGTTGACAAGCTGCCGCTTGTGGTCTGTTCACTTCCACTGTTTGGCTACTGTTGTGTAAGGAGCATGCATATTTCGTAACAGTCGTGTGTGTGTGTGTGTGTGTGTGTGTGTGTGTGTGTATGGTTTTTCGTGAAATCCGAAGAAAAATGTTCAAATGTATGTAAAGTCTATGGGACTTAACTGTTGAGGCCATCAGTCCCTGGTCCTACACACTATTAACCTAAGTTTATCTTCCGCTAAGGACAACACACACACACACACACACACACGTGCCCGAGGGAGGAATCGAACCTCCGGCGGGAGCGGCCGCGCAATCCACGACGACATGGCGCCTTAGACTACGCGACCATTCCGCGCGGCTGTGAAGAAAAGACGCAGACCCATGATTCGAGATACAAAGACATCACGAAAGAAAGGAGGCCAAAGAATTGCCTTTATAGGACTATAGTGACATCTGTTGTGCAATGTGTGGGAATACATTCACCCAGTTTACATGCGTTTCCAAAACTGGATTTCGTAAGCCGATGTCTCAGTTTAACATTTAATGATGCCTGGGGCCGCATACGTGCCAGTCAGCGCTGTGACTGGTCGACAAAGCTCGCTCCGCGCATGCGTAAAAGGTTTCAGCGCATCTAGCGCCGTGAGCCGACGCACAAACGACCCCCGTATTGTTCCGAAACAGTCGATCAGAGAAGCCGCATTCTCCGGCACTAAACTGCGTATGCGTTCTCACTTAGGAACCGCAAAGGCTGCTTAGGAATACGACCTGAAGCAAAAGTACACATGTTTTTCACACGAAAAAAAAAATAGTGATGAATTTGATTTTCACATTTTTATTCAATAATTTTACTCATTATTTTACATGATTTGGTGAAAGGTGGCCGCGGACCCCCTAGAAAGAGCCGGCGGACCCCTGAGGGGTCCGCGGACCACACGTTGGGAAGCCCTGTCGTAGAGGAAAACTAAGAACTGAATACACTATGCAGATTCATAAGGATGTAGTTTGCACTAGGTACTGGGAGATGAAGAAGCTTGCACAGGATAGAGCTGCACCAAACCAGTCTCTGGACTGAAGACCACGACTACGACAACAATAACAAGAGAACTGAAACTTCCTGGCAGATTAAAACTTTGTGCCGGATCTAGACTCGAACTCGGGACCTTTCCCTTTCGCGGGCAAGTGCTCTACCATCTGAGCTACCCAAGCATGACTAACGCCCCGTCCTCACAGCCTTACTTCTGCCAGTATATCGTCTCCTACCTTCCAAAGTTTACAGAAACCCTTCTGCGAACCTTGCAGAACTAGCACTCCTGGAAGAAAGTAAAGCTGTGAGGATGGCGCGTGAGTCGTGCTTGTGTAGCTCTATTGGTAGAGCACTTGCCCGCGAAAGGCAAAGGTCCCGAGTTCGAGTCTCGGTCCGGCACACAGTTTTAATCTGCCAGGAGGTTTCATATCAGCACACACTCCGCTGCAGAGTGAAAATCTCATTCAGGAAACAACAGAGATGATGGTAGAATTCGAGTGTGGCGCTGACCCCACGAAGCCATGAACCCAAGTTCTCAACAACGCAAATTGCAAGCTGGTGGTGGATCCATAATGGTGTACGTTTGTGTTAACATGGAGTGGACTGAGTCCTCTAGTCCAACTGAACAGATCATTGATTGGAAATGGTTATATTCGGCTACTTTGAGAGCATTTGCAGCCATTCATGTACGTCATGTACCCAAATAACGATAGAAATTATACGATTACAATGCGCCACAATCGTTTGCGATTTGTTTGAAGAACATCCTGGACGTTTCGAGCGAATGAAATGGCCATCCAGATCGCCCGATATGAATCGCAACGAACGTTTCTGGAAAATAATCGAGAGGTCTGTTCGTGCACAAAATCCCGTACCGCTAACTCTTTCGTACCTATGGAAGGCTATAGAGGCAGCATGGTTCAGCATTTCTACAGGGGACTTCCAACGACTTTTTGTCCGATTTCACGTCGAGTTGCTGCACTTCGCTGAGAAAAAGGAGGTTCGGCACTATATTAGGAGGTATCCCATGCCTTTTGTCAACTCGCTGTCGTAAGTCAATACAAAAACACGTCGTTTGCAGTATTTTTGCAGAGATGAAGGGATAGGATAGCGTGGAGGGCTGCAGCAAATCGGACTGCAGACCAGTACAACGACATCCGAGTTTTCAGTGTACAAGATGTAGAAAGCGAAGATTCTAATGCAATGGAGGCATAAGGGCATACATACGACGGGAGAAGGTGACAATAATTGGGACAAGAAATGTGAAGGGGGTGAATGGAGGAAAAATTTACTGATAGCAGTCATCAGGATCAAAATATTTGGAGGTATGTCAGTGCACATCTCACAGATAACCTTTTTTACCAACAAAATGGAGCACTCATGCCTTCATCTATTCGTATAATTGTAGATTATAGTGCGTCGTTTATCTTCCGACTGGAGCGGGAGCAGTAAGAATCTGTGCTATTGTTTCTTTTAAAACGCGTTATGAGTTGCTGTCTAATCATTGCACTGCAATTCGCATCATATAGTGTGTGTCATAAGTAATGGCATATAGCTGAAAGTACACAATTCAAGAGGAACAAAAACCTTAGTAAACATAGGCTCTATAACCCATACCTTAAGAGCTGTGAGCACATCTTCACCTTGCATAATATGAAACATATCTCTTCTCCTGCAAGCTCTTTGCTTTCCATATTTTGGCAGGAGGTAGTACCGACCATAACAAGAAAATATGTTCCGTAAACATGGGCTCTGCAGAACATGCTTTAAGAGCAATAAGCACGTGTTCAGTGGAAGAGATGTGTTTCACAGTAGCGAAGATGAAGTGCTCATAGTTATTAAGGTATGCGTTTAGAACTCATTTCTACTGAGACTTTTCTACATTTAGTATCGCGTACTTTCAACTGTAGGCGTTTACGCCAGTAATTATGATACACTCTGTATATTAACTCATAAAGAAAATCCGGATGAAAGAAAGTCGAACAATAATAGATAGCCAATGAAGAAATTTAAACAACTATTATAGCATTACAAAAACGAATAAACGTGGCAATTTTTGGAAATAGCGACATAAAGCTGTAGTGGTGTCTTCAGTATATGAAAATCCTTTCAAACAGATGTATAGATTATCCTTCGAAACGAATTTTTTTAATTGAAGGTAAAAATTTCTGGGAGATGAGGCCGCATTATATTCCTCCTCAGGCTACTTCTCCAAAACTACGTTTCGGTCCCACTTCTAGCATTTTCCTCGGAAGTCCTGTTCGAAGTGAAATTTTATTTTATTAACAGGCGTTCATTCCCAAGTCACGCACAAATTGATAAAAATGTATAAGATATAGTAAATGTCAAACTGCTTCAGATGAACTGTGCACACGGATACCATTACATGAGGTTAAAGGAACGTTTCGTGACATCAAGTAAATAATTATTACCAGTTTTAGCATCTAAATGAAATATTTAAAAATAAAATATGCATAAATACATTAGATGAATTGTATACGTGTATACAGGCGCTAAAAATATACACAAATCTTACATGAGTATCTGTCCACGAATCAGCAAGGTTTTAGAAAGCATCGCTTGTGTGAAAATCAGCTTGCCCTTTAATCACATGATACACTGCGAACTATGGATGAACGGCAACAGGCAGATGACGTATTTCTAGATTTCCAGAAGCTGTTTGACAGGGTGCTTCATTGCAGGCTGTTAACGAAGGTACGAGCATATGAAATAAGTTTACAGATATGTGAGTGTCAAGAAGACTTCTTAAGTAATAGAACCCAGTATGTTGTCCACGACTGCGAGTGTTCATCAGAGACAAGGGTATCGTCAGTAGTGCCCCAGATAAGTGTGATAGGACTGCTGTTGTTTTCTATATACATTCATGATTTGGCGGACAGAGTGGGCAGCAATCTGCGGTTGTTTGCTGATGATGCTGTGGTGTACGGTAAGGTGTTAAAGTTGGTTGGCTGTAAGAAGATACAAGATGACTTAGACATAATTTCTAGTTGCTGTGATGAATGACAGCAGCTAGCTCTAAATGTAGAAAAAAAAGGATAAAAAGGTAAGTTAATGAGGATGAGTAACAAGAACAAAGCCGTAAGGTTCGGATATAGCATCAGTAGCGTCCTGCTTGACACAGTCAAGTCATTTAAGTATCTGTATGTAACGTTGCAAAGCGATATTAAATACTACGAGTTTGTGAGAACTGAGCCGGCCGGTGTGGCCGTGCGGCTCTAGGCGCTTCAGTCTGGAACCGCGTGACCGCTACGGTCGCAGGTTCGAATCCTGCCTCGGGCATGGATGCATGTGATGTCCTTAGGTTAGTTAGGTTTAAGTAGTTCTAAGTTCTAGGGGACTGATGACCACAGATGTTAAGTCCCATAGTGCTCAGAGCCATTTTGTGAGAACTGTGATAGGGAAGGCGAATTGTCGACTTAAGTTTATTGGGAGAAGTTTAGGGAAGAGTGGTTCACCTGTAAAGGAGACCGCGTATAGGCCATTGGTGCGACCTGTTGTTGAGTACTGGTCGAGTGTTTGGGGTCCGTATCTGGTCGGATTGAAGGAAGAGCTCGAAGCAATTCAGAGGCTGACTGCTAGATTTGTTAAAAGTAGGTTCGAACAGCACTTGTTACGGAGATGCTTCGGGAACTCAAATGGGAATCCCTGGAGGGAAGGCTACGTTCTTTTCGAGAAACAATACTGAGAAAATTTAGAGAACCGACATCTGAAGCTGACTGTCGAACGATTCTACTGCAGCCAACAAACACTGCGCAGAAGGACCACGGAGTTAAGATACGAAAAATTAGGGTTCATACGGAGGCATATAGGCAGTGGTTTTTCCCTAGCTCTATCTGCGGGTGCAACCGGAAAGGAAATGAGTAGTAGTGGTACAAGGTACCCTCGACCGCGCACCTGACCGCGGCATGCGGTGTATCTATGTAGATGCAGATGTATATGTCACTTTTATAATGCATCCGTTAACTTATACACCTTTCCACTCGTCATAAAGTTCACAAATTGAGCGTCCATTTTTTAAGTTTTGTAAATAATGGCATAAAGCTTTACGCGCAAACTGACTCTTAATTTGTGCAGTTAGTAACTGGTAGGAATATGTATAAGTTAACGGATGTATATATTCGTGATAAGTACTCGTATTAGATTTGAGTATACTTATAGCGTATGTGTTTGCCTGCAGACATGTACAATCTTTTGCAATTAGGATGAACTATTTAGAAAAATTTTATGTTAAAAAGCCATTACAAAAATATACTTCTCAGTTGCAAGTTGTTAGTTACTGATATCTCGTAACGAAAAATTCGATGTAGTTAGTCACTCTCTCTCTCTCTCTCTCTCTCTCTCCCCCCCTCTCTCCCTCTCCCTCACCGTCGCACACACACACACACACACACACACACACACACACACACACATGCAGTCAGGAGAACTACATGCACACTTTCAACACACAACAATGATATTTCTGCTTGCTTTCTTTCAGTCCGAAACCGATACACTGGTTTAAACCTTAAACTTCCACAATATACAATAATGTACGTAAATGCGTCTTTTACAAGACGCATTTTAAACTTGCGAATAGCTGCTTGTCTCATAAGAATATATTGCCTATTGCACCTGCCCACAAACATTTTAATTTTTTTTTTACTTTCATTTACAACAATGACTATTGCAAAGCTGCATAGTTTTGTTAGCGACATACGGCAATATCCTGCACCGTCTTACACAATACTGTTCATTGCGTAATCTTGTACAGTTGCGTAACTGTTTAGAAATGTAAAGCAATCTTCTTCCCTGCTTTACTATGCCCCTGTGAACTCTTAAGTGCTGAATAAGTGGCTGATTTATTCCATGAATTCTGTATATCATTAGGCTACACCTGCGAGAAACAGTCTTTTGCAATAGAACGTTTCACATTAAGCGGTATCGCCAGCCACACTGAATATTTTTGCCTCGTGGAAAAGTCGTCACTCTTCCTTCTATCTTTGTTTCAATAGTGCGTTGGGAACGTAAATATCTAAAAAAAAAAAAAACTGAGATAAACTATTCCAAAGAGCGACACGAAAACTATTGGTTCTGAATTACGAGTAACCCGTAGAGCAAGAGAATACAACGAATACAAGCTAGCCCGCAAGTAGACTGATTAATCAAAGAAGATCGTTGTGCATAAAACCGGGAATTCCGTAAGAAGACTTTTGCATAATGGAAACTCTTACCGTAGATGTCAAGCTTGCATGCACAGTTTTCTTGCGTGAGTTAGTGACCCTCCCTTCACTACAACCACAACATATCCTAACTGTGTACGAGAGCATGCTGAAAAGTAACGGCTACATTTTTTTTTGTGAAAACTCTTAAAACTTTTGAAATAAAACAAACTTTATTAAAAATCAACATGTCATGTCTACATATTTGCAACTCTCAGGCGCTACAGGGCTCCGATTTGTAGTGTATACAACGGCGGTGTGTAGCGTAACTACATCAGTGGATGAGGTACAGAGTGCTGTAGTCGAGTTTCGAATTCGAAGAGTTCGTTCGCTTATTGAGCCTCTCCTTCAGCATGACAATGCATCACCACACGAACGCTGCGATATCTGCAACATTCCGACGACTGTGTTCACAGTCATCGACATCCTCCATGTAATCCCGACTTGACCTCATCCGATTTTGATCTGCTTCCAAAGCTTAACGAACACCTTAGAGGACTCACTTTGATACCGATGAAGCGGCGCAAGCAGAGCTGAGGTTGTGGCTCCGTCAACAAAGTCAAACATTCTACAGTGACGATATCAACAAACTGATCTATCGTTGGGAGAAATGTGTTCGTCGGCAGGGTGACTATGTCGAGAAATAAATATGAGGAGAGACCCAGAAGAAACCGGATTGTTGTCATAAAAAATTTATTGATGAACCTTTTTACAAAATTACTTCACTCACCTTCAAAATACTCTCCATTACATGCGATGCACATGTCAAGCCTCTTTTCCCACTGTTGGAAGCATATTTGGAACTCTTCAAGTTTGATATTGTCCAGTGCTCTTTGCGAATCTGTTTTTACCGCCTCTACATCGTCATAACACTCCCTTTTTAGCGTTTTTTTCATTCGTGGAAATAGGAAAAAGTCGCATGGGGCTAGGTCCGGCGAATACGGAGCGTGGGGAACGACAGACCACCTCTGAGATGCCAAATAGTGGGTCAGTCGTAAGGCCGTGTGTGCTGGAGCGTTGTCGTGATGCAGAAACCAGTCACCTGGTCGCCAAAGTTCCGGGCGTTTCCTCCTCACATCCTCTCGCAGACGCCTTAAAACATCCAAGTAAAAGTGCTGGTTAACAGTCTGGCCAGGGGGTACGAATTCCCGATGCACAATTCCACGAGCATAAAAAAAGACAATGATCATCGCTTCACATTTGACCTCACTTGCCTTGCTGTTTTCGGTCTGGGAGAGTTGGGAGTCCGCCACTGGCTTGACACTTGCTTGGTTTCTGGGTCATACCCGTAACACCAACTCTCATCCCCTGTAATGACTTTGTTCGAGAAGTTTGGATCACGTGCAATCTCTGTTTTCAGATCCTGACACACATTCATGCGGGTGGTTTTTTGCTCCCGTGTGAGAAGGCGCGGAACAAATTTAGCAGCAACACGTCTCATGTGCAAATCCTCACTCAAAATCCGCTGGCACGAGCTCCAACTGACTCCTCTCTCTGCTGAAATTTGGTCGATCGTTTGGCGACGATCCTCGTTGATCTTTTGGCGGACCTTTTCAATGTTTTCCTCATTTCGCAATGTTGGAGGGCGTCCAGAACGAGCTTGGTCTTCAACACATCTCACCACGTTTAAAGCGCCCAAACCACTGGAAAACCTGTGTGATGATGCTCATGGCGTCCTCCTGGAAAGCTTCCTGAAGCATTTGGTGTGTCTCCGTTGCAGTTTTTTTTCTTTTTTAAAGCGGGAAACAAAATTTCACACACACTCTTTGTTCTTTTAAAGTTGTCATAACAACTTCGAAAAAGGTAACCCGCCAACAGTCAGAGAAACACAATACCACACTTGCACGATCAGCTCTATACTGACGCCGTCTGCACAGCTGTTTCATGAAGGTCTCTACTAACACCATCTAGCGTGAGAACCCTGCACTACGTCTACGAGTGGCAGCGCCCTCGGAGTCCGGTTTCTTTTGGGTCCCCCCTCGTATGTAGACACGAATAATGAAGATGTAGAATGTTAATAACGTTTGTTTTATTTAAAAAGTATTAAGAGTTTTCACATAAAATATTCGGAGGCGTTACTTTTCAGCACACCCTCGTGAAACTCCCTCTTTTGGCACCGAGCGAGGTGGCGCAGTGGTTAGACACTGGACTCGCATTCGGGAGGACGACGGTTCAATCCCGCGTCCGGCCATCCTAATTTCGGTTTTCCGTGATTTCCCTAAATCGCTGGTCTCCTTCCCCAAACAACCCAACCCCCCTCATTTGGCATGACACATCAGCTTCTCCAAATCGAGTGCTTCTCTCTGCATATATTCACTCATCTCTTTCTAATACTATTGGTGGTATTTCGACAGTCCTCTTCCCAGAGCCACGATTAACGTTGCGGCGGATACGAACGCCTGCCGGTAGACACTGGAAGTTTTGTCTTGCTGGAGGACGAAAGATCACTTTGAACTGTAACCTGTACAAAAGCATCCGCCTACTAGTCTCCGAGACTAAGAGAAGGTGGCTGTGACCCAGTGAGAGAAAACGGTGTCCAGCTCCCTTTATAACGAATAGCTACAAGGAACAAGCTTTCACTTCCTGCCAGCGAACTAACGAATGGCCAGAGTCCTTTTCGGCTGTTGATTAGTGGACGAAAGTTGTATGACTTTTGTGGTGGGCTCAGGGAAGGAAAGATGGATCACAGTCAGTATAAAGGAAGTTACGTTATGTTATTAAACAAGAGAACTGGCGCATCACATTTTCTCCTACATACTACAGACTTCTATTCTTATGCCCGCTGTGTATTTTCCAGCAGACTGAAGTACCTCGTAATTCTTCGATGTACATCATTCAATTCGCAAACGACTGAGGTCGGCTATTTTCTGGGACTTCGCCCTAACCGGTGTACAATGCTGCTGCTGCTATGCCGCTGCTATTCCTGTTACTGCTACTATGTGACATCAATCGCTGCGGACAGTTTACCATCTTGACACACAGCAATAAGTGAAGCATATCTTGCTTCACGGTTTGCCACCCTGGCAACCTGTGATGACGTTACCTTACAGTACGCTGCATTTGCACTCAGGTCTCCACAATCGATATAGCAGGCTTTGCGCACGTGTGATTTCCACTCTTCTCTCCCACCGCTCACATTGATGATACACTTCCACAAGAGCCGGCCCGTGTGGCCGTGCGGTTCTAGGCGCTACAGTCTGGAACTGCGCGACCGCTACGGTCGCAGGTTCGAATCCTGCCTCGGGCATGGATGTGTGTGCTGTCCTTAGGTTAGTTAGATTTAAGTAGTTCTAAGTTCTAGGGGACTGATGACCACAGATGTTAAATCCCATAGTGCTCAGAGCCATTTGTACCATTTTTAGCCACTTCCACTAGAAAGACGCAAATCATCCCTTTTATCTAAGTTGTCACTACTTGCACGTAATGATTGCTTCCCACAGCCGATATTCAGCCGATGTAAACAATTGGCAGCGACCCTTGGAAGTTCCACAGTTCTTGAGCCTTCCGGTTCACAGCAAGTCTCTGCACGCTGTATGATTAGCGGTACGGTTCTCCTACTATGACAGTTGAGGAGGCCCGGGTTCGATTCCCTGCCGTGTCGGAAATTTTCTCCGCCCAGGAAGTGGGGATTGTGTTATCCCTATGTTCGTATCGCCATAACTGACACGCTAGTAAGGTGGCTGAATGGCCATGGCCCAAAAGCCAATAAATTGTGAAAAAAATTCTGTGACAGTTCCATCATTAGTATTCCATTACTCTCGAACAGCACTAAGGTGCCACCTAACTTAACTCTCGCATCTGAAGGACATGGTAAATTAAAAGAAAATGGAGGTAAGATTAGTGTTTAACGTCCCGACAACAACGTTGTCGTTGTCCACTTAGATTATGCTCAGAAGATTTAGTTAAAGCACGGAAAACCTAAATATCGATGGCCGGAAGGGGATTTAAACCGTCGTCCTCCCATACGCGAGTCCAGGTGTGGCAACCGCTGCGCCACCTCGCTCGATGTGGTACCATCAATAGTTCAAAAAAAATGGTTCAAATGGCTCTGAGCACTATGGGACTCAACTGCTGAGGTCATTAGTCCCCTAGAACTTAGAACTAGTTAAACCTAACTAACCTAAGGACATCACAAACATCCATGCCCGAGGCAGGATTCGAACCTGCGACCGTAGCGGTCTTGCGGTTCCAGACTGCAGTGCCTTTAACCGCACGGCCACTTCGGCCGGCCATCAATAGTTCCACGAAGTCCACGAGACGTGGTGAAGCGGTCTGGAATTAAATTTAGTACGTACTCCTCTTTTAATAACAAATGTTAGTGATGGAATTGTCTGTCACTGCCATGTTTCAAGCTGATTATGTCCAGCTCTAGACTAACGAGCCCTTGCAAAGTTTGTGACAAGAACTGGTCTGCTATTATGGCAGTCTTTTAGATGAAAGTTACAGCCGCAGTACACCCGCAAAAGAACTAAAATATATAGTATATGTTGCAGTTGAGTGGTTACAATTAAAAGTGCAGCTACTCACGGAAGTCCAGTGTGGGCTGTAATTATTGTATGGCAGCGAAAACTGATAGATATGCCAATGTGTTAATGCGGAACTGTTTTACACTGAAAAAAAATTAGTTCCAATTTTGGCCACCAGCTGCAAATCTGGCGCTGTACAGCATCTCATCGACGTCTTCGGGGCTCGTATTGAACAAACTGTGTGAGCGGTAGTTAATAATACAATCAACATAATGCCGTCCTCACTTGTTTGACCTTTTCTGCCCACGCCCGTTCCTAATTCATTACACATAGACACATTTCTATACGTCTTTTTGCATTCACAGCATTAGATTTTGCACCTGGTAGCTAAAATCTGAAAGTAATGTTATTCCAGTGCAAATCGGTTCCGCAGTATTAGAATGTCTGCCAAATTTCGCTGCCATACGATAATTACAGTCCAAACTAGACCTCAGTAAGCAGCTTCACTTTAGTTATGTCCGCCTGGTACATGACTAGTTAAAACTGTGTGCCAGCCAGGAAATTAAAACGCAGTGTTTAGAAGGAAGGGAGAAGGACTCGGCAAGTTGAAGCTTTGAAGATGTCCATGACCTATGTTCGGATATCGTAATCGGTAGCACACTGCTCGTAAAAGCCAAGGATCCACGTTCGAATCCCAGCCCGAAACTCAGTTTAAGTTTGTCACATAAAACCATTTAAGCAAACGTTTCATCCTGTTTTTACATCACAATTTGTGCCATACCACGTAAACAATTGGTCAGGTAAACAACTGATGACAGATTATTCTGATTGGATGTCGTGCGAAATTAGAAAGAAAAGAAAAAGTATTTCACACATTCAGGAAAAGTGATCACTGCAATATTCACTTTTTTACTTGTTTTATGGGATCTCCAGTACACACGGGTTGCCTTCGGACGTGGCACTCAATTGTATTTGCTTAAAAATATGAAAGTGGCCAGCTGCGCTAGAGGATCCATTAATTGCAGGAAGTACGACTGGCGACGTGACACAGGTGAACGCACCAGCTGCCGGAAACCAGCTGCTTTGCTACAAAGACCGGGAGGACCGGCTTGTCTCTGGGGACTCTGCCGTGCAAAGAGGGCGTGCGTTTGGCTTCTCTCATACCTGCATCCGGTAAATGGGAATATCGACACGAGACAAACTGGCAAACCTAGCTACCCCTTCGGAACACATCTACATCTCTACAATTTTAGGCTACACAGTCTGGGTGTATAATAGTAACCATATAGCAGCGCCTGAGCTGTTAAGAAGAACTCCGGACACGCCTGCCCTGAGGAAGAGGTACTGTGGCAATTACAGCCGTTATGAAATACATGAAATGTTTTCGGAGCTGCGAATACGAAGACCCATCAGCTATATAAGGGAGTGATGACAATGAAAGTACCGGGTGATCAAAAAGTCAGTATAAATTTGAAAACTTAATAAACCACGGAATAATGTAGATAGAGAGGTAAAAATTGACACACATGCTTGGAATGACATGAGGTTATATTAGAACCAAAAAAAAAGAACAAAGTATTGCTAGAGGCGTGAAACATCTCTTGCGCGCGTCGTCTGGTGATGATCGTGTGCTCTGCCGCCACTTTCGTCATGCTTGGCCTCCCAGGTCCCCAGACCTCAGTCCGTGCGATTATTGGCTTTGGAGTTACCTGAAGTCGCAAGTGTATCGTGATCGACCGACATCTCTAGGGGTGCTGAAAGACAACATCCGACGCCAATGCCTCACCATAACTCCAGACATGCTTTACAGTGCTGTTCACAACATTATTCCTCGACTACACCTGTTATTGAGGCATGATGGTGAACATATTTAGCATTTCCTGTAAAGAACATCATCTTTCCTTTGTCTTACTTTGTTAAACTAATTATTGCTATTCTGATCAGATGAAGCGCCATCTGTCGGACATTTTTTGAACGTTTGTATTTTTTTGGTTCTAATAAAACCCCATGTCATTCCAAGCATGTGTGTCAATTTGTACCTCTCTATCTACATTATTCCGTGATTTATTCAGCTTTCAAATTTATACTGGCTTTTTGATCACCCGGTATGGACCGAAAAGGGACTCAAACCTGGATTTCCCACTTTACTAGAGCGCTCTCCTTAATCGCCTTAGCTATCCGTGAAAGCCTCACGGCCAGACCTAAACTCACAGATGTCGTCTTTCCTACGTCACAGCCTCTGCTCGTACGAACGTGAAATTCCCCTACAAAAATGGTTGAAATGGCTCTGAGCACTATGGGACTTAACATCCGAGGTGATCAGTCCCCTAGAACTAAGAACTACTTAAACCTAACTAACCTAAGGACATCACACACATCCATGCCCGAGGAAGTATTCGAACCTGCGACCGTAGCGGTCGCGCGGTTCCAGACTGTAGGGCCTAGAACCGCTTGCCACACCGGCCGACCGAAATTCCCGTACAGGGGAGGACATTTCATTGCTACCGGCGGATGAATGCGATATAGCAGTGCCGGAGTTATTAAGAAGTACAAAGCTAGGAACGGCCACTGCAGCGACTACAGCCTCAGGAAATACAAGAAGCGTATTCGCAATTGCGAATATGGACTACCATCGGCTGTGGATTGGAATGACGACAGTGAAAATTTGTGCCAGACGGGTGCACTTGTACGATACGTATACGAGGGTGAGTCACTAACTATTGCCTCCAAGAATAACTCCGAAAGTATGATAGGAGCTGAAAAGTTTGCAGGACAAAAGTTGCATGTGACAATGGGGGCCATAATATGACGTTGGTTTTTTTTTTTTTTTTGCTAGGTGGAGTCGCGTCAGAGATATGAAGGTCAACGTTATCTTTTAAATGGGAAGCTGTAGTTTGGTACTTTTTTTCTGCTATTGGCTATCGAGACGAATCCAATGATGTGTAACAGTAAGGTCTTTGAAGGTCAACGAAGGTCACAAAAGGTGGCATGTACGTCTATTTACAGAAGGTGTTCGAAGTGATGACCATTGGTATCAATGCAGTGCTGCAATCTTCTTATCATGGATTGAGTGGTATTTCTTATCACATCAGCACTTATCGAAGCACATGCTCTGACAATCCTCTCTCGCATATCGTCAGGTGTAGTCGGAAGGTCTTTATAAACAATGTCTTTTACGAATCCCCACAACAAAAAACCCAGAGGCTTCAAGTCTGGCGAATGAGCTGGCCACAACACATCTCCTCTGCGTCCAATCTAACGATTTGGGAATTGTCTCTGCAACTTATTTCTAGCTGCGCGGAGTGGCCACGTGGTTAGAGGCGCCATGACACTGATTGCGCGGCCCCTACCGGTGGAGGTTCGAGTCCTCCCTCGGGCATGTGTGTGTGTGTGTGTGTGTGTGTGTGTGTGTGTGTGTGTGTGTTGTTCTTAGCATAAGTTAGTTTAAGTAGTGTGTAAGTCTAGGGACTGATGACCTCAACAGTTTGGTTCCATAGGAATTCACACACATTTGACATTTTTGACATCTCATTTCTAGCCATCAGAAAAACATGTGCTGGGCACTCATCGTGTTGATACCACATTCAGTTCCTTGTTCCTAAAGGAGTTTCTTCCAATAACAGACCTAATATTTCTTGCAGGCATGTGGTGTACTTCCTAGCATTAACATTTCTTCCGACAAAATAGGGGCCTGTAATTCTGTTCTCCAGAATCCCACACCATACAATCACTGCCCATGGTTTGTGGTGTGCAACTTGCCCCAGCCAATATGGATTTTCAGTTGACCAATAATGCATGTTATGCAGATCAACATTTCCATGGTTCGTGAATGTAGCCTCGTCAGTAAATAAAATCAAATTAATAAATGCGTCATCCCTCTGAATCTGAAGTTGAGCCCATCGGCAGAATTCAATGGGACGCATACAATCCGCACCAGTTAATTCTTGGTGGAGACTGATATGGTAAGGATGATATTTATGGCGATGCAGAACACGAACAACACTACCCCGGCTCATGCCAGATTCCCTTGCGATTTGACGCCAACTACCACAAGGATCTCGAACAGCGGCAAGAGTACCAAGTTCCGTTCCCTCGTTAGTAACTTTTCTTTGCCGGATATGTATCCGATTCGTTAGAGATCCAGTTGTTCTCAATTTATCATACACATATTTAAATGTACGACGTGTTGGGTGAGTACGTTGACGAAATCTTTCAGCGTATAAGTCTCTAGCTCTCACTGAATTTCGTTGGCATTCTCCGTACATGAGAAAGATATCGACTTGTTCTTCGAAGGAATACATCATTCACACGCACTTAGTTCGGCGATGCTAGTCTTACCGTTCCTATTAGTGTTGTATTGTGAAACCGTCGAATGGTGTTTACATGCCAATGGCACGTTAGAATGATGTTTGCACGATATACGAGAGAGGATTGTCAGAGCATGTGTTTCGATAAGTATCGAAGTGATAAGGAATACTACTCAATCCATGATAAGCACTGCATTGATACCAATGGTCATCACTTCGAACACCTTCTGTAAATGGACCCCGGGTTCCCGGGTTCGATTCCCGGCGGGGTCAGGGATTTTCTCTGCCTCGTGATGGCTGGGTGTTGTGTGATGTCCTTAGGTTAGTTAGGTTTAAGTAGTTCTAAGTTCTAGGGCACTGATGACCATAGTTGTTAAGTCCCATAGTGCTCAGAGCCATTTTTGTAAATGGACGTTCATGCCACATTTTGGACCTTCGTTGACCTTCAAAGACCCTACACATCACTGGAATCGCCTCGATAGCCGCTATCAGAAAATGAGTACTAATCTATAGCATCCCATTTAACAAAATAAATTTGGCCTTCATATCTCTGACGCGACCTCACCTAGCAACAAAAAACCACCGTCATATTATGGCCCCCGTTGTCCCATGCAACATTTGTCCCACAAACTTTTCAGCTACAGTCAAACTTTCAGAGTTATTCTAGGTAGCAATAGTTAGTGACTCACCCTTTATACCTTTCCAGGAAGGACGCATTTATTGAGAGTTGAGGGCCTGGTATTGGCAAATATATATGAAATAGCAGTGCCTGTGTTACTAAGGTGTACAACGCAATATTCCTTTGGACATGTTTGCATGTCCGAAGGAAGATTGCATCGTTCTTCTTACAAGGCGAGGTCACGACGTTGGGGTTACAGATTTACTTCAAAACTTTGTACACCTTTAGTAGGCCATTAAAACAACATAATGTGCAGGTAATAAGGTGCTCTACTCTGACAATTCAGAGAAAATCGCAAGATAAGTTTGACGCGTCTATTACATAACGGATGAATCTGAGCGTAGGTGCTGGGTGTTCAAAATGGTTCAAATGGCTCTAAGCACTATGGGACTTCACATCTGAGATCATCAGTCCCCTAGACTTAGAACTACTTAAACCTAACTAATCTAAGGACATCACACACATCCATGCCCGAGGCAGGATTCGAACCTGCGACCGTAGCAGCAGTGCAGTACCGGACTGAAGCGCCTAGAACCACTCGGCCACTCCGACCGGCTGCTGGGTGTTGAGAGTTCATGGTGGTCAGGTGGTTGGCGTTCGAGCTACGTAAGTCGAACGTGTATGAGACGACGGTTCGATTCACCCTTAATTTTTAATCTATATTTTTTTTATCACTGGTCATATTATTTAATTTATATGACATTTGAAAGGTAATATAATTTTAAAAAACCACGTGTATTTTCATGAAGTTTTAGTGAATTTCATGTTTGACCACGTACTATTAATCAAATTTAATTATTAGAACAAACATATTTCTAACCATCGACAAGTAAATGAAGCATGAGATATCTCTAACGTAGGAAAAAGGAAAAGTGTAGGTGCAAATTTTTTGACAATCACAGAATTTACACTTGTACTACAAAAATGGAAGTTTGAACGGTCACCTCATACGCGTTCGTCTTACGAAGCTCGAACGCTAACCACTTGATCATCATGAACTCTAACATACAGCACCTACGAACAGATACATCAGTCACGTAATAGACGCGTCAAACTGCTCTTGCGATTTTCTCGGATTTACCAGAGTAGCGCACCTTACTATTTATTTATTTATCTACACGTCAAGTTCCGTAAGACCAATTTGAGGAGCAAATCTCCGAGGTCATGGAACGTGACAGTACATGATATTGCAACATAAAAGTAATAACAGATAAAAATAAAATGTTTATGAACCCAAAAAAGTCAAGCCATAAGTTTCAGTAAACGCAGTCAACAATATAAGATAAGAATCGGCTTAATTTTTCAAGGAACTCCTCAACAGAATAGAAGGAGTGACCCATGAGGGAACTCTTCTGTTTCGATTTGAAAGCGCATGGATTACTGCTAAGATTTTTGAATTGTTGTGGTGGTAGCTTATTGAAAATGGGTGTAGGAATATACTGCACACCTTTCTGTATAGGAGTTACGGAAGTTTTATCCAAATGCAGGTTGGATTTCTGCCGAGAATTAACTGAGTGATAGCTGCTTATTCCTGGGAATAAGCTGATATTGTTAACAAGAAACGACAGTAAAGAATATATATATAGAGAGCCCAATGTCAAAATACCCAGACTAGTTAACAGCGGTCGACAAGAGATTCGCGATCTTACACCACCTATTGCTCGAACCTCCTGAGCCAAAAATATCCTTTTGGAATGGGAGGAGTTACCCCAAAATATAATACCATACGACATAAGCCAATGAAAATAAGCAAAGTAGACTAATTTTCGTGTCGAACGATCACTCATTTCAGACATCGTTCGAATAGTAAAAATGGAAGCATTAAGTCTTTCAACAAGATCCTGAACGTGGGCTTTCTACGACAGTTTACTATCTGAACGCATAGAAATTGTAACTGTTCAATTTCACAAATCATGTGCCCATTCTGTGAAATTAAAACGTAGGGTTTTGTTGAATTGTGTGTTACAAACTGTAAAAACTGGGTCTTATGGTGATCTAGCGTTAGTTTATTTTCTAAAAGCCATGAACTTAGGTCATGAACTGCACTGTTTGAAACTGAGCGAGTGTTGCACACAACATCGTTTGCTACGAAGCTAGTGATCAACAAACAGAAATATTTTAGAGTTACCCGTAATACTAGAGGGCATATCATTTATATAAATAAGGAACAGGAGTGGCCCCAACAACACTGATCCCTGGGGTACCCCCCACTTGACCGTACCCGACTCAGACCCCACTTCAAAGTCATTCTCAACACACTAAATAATGACCTTTAAAGTAAGAAGTGGACCAATTGTGAGCTACTCCCTGTATTCCGTAATGATCCAACTTCTGGAGGAATATTTTGTGATCAACGCGGTCAAACGCCTTAGTTAAATCAAAAAATATGACTAGCGTTCGAAAGCTTTTGTATAACCCATCCAGTACCTCACAGAGAAAAGAGAATGTAGCATTTTCAGTTGTTAAACGACTTCTAAAGCCGAACTGTACATTTGATAGCAAATTATGTGATATAGAATGATTAGTTATCATTATATACACAGCCTTTTCAATAACTTTAGCAAACACTGATGGCACATAAATAGGTCTAAAATTGCACATTATGTTGTTTTAATGGCCTACTAAAGATGTACAAAGTTTGAAGTAAATCCTTGATCCCAACATAATGGCCTCCCCTTCCTAGTGACACAGGCACAGCAGTATCTTACTTTCTTCGTCGATACCAGGCAGCTACTTTCAATTAAATTGTCCTCCCCTGTACGATAATTACATAATGTGTGTACGAGTACAGGTTGCGGCGCAGAAACGACGATATGTTGAAGTTTGGGTCTGGATGTGAGTCATGTATGGACAGTCGAAGCAATTAAGGCGACCTCTCACGTAAAGTGGGAAATTCTAATTCGAGTCGCAGTCCAGCACAAATTTTCGCTGTCGTCATTGCTTTGCGCAGTTGATGGTTGTCCGTATTGGCATATCCGAATACACTTTATATATAACAGTTGTTAGCAAAAAAGGCGAGTATGAATGTATTCTATAACAGAAGCAAAAGCGTTCCACTAAACAAATACCCACTGTCCTAGTTAGCAAAAAGCATTTAAAATGTATTTTTTTTATTAAGCTCTTATATACTATTTGACCATGTTACTTGTTACTATATACTCTACACTCCTACTCTTTCTACTTGTCATACTCTCATTTGGATGCAATACTGCACTCGTCTCTGTAGTGAAATTTGTTAACATCGAGTATAGATTTGTCAGGAAGTCGTTTCTGAAAGTATTTGTATGAAGTGTAGCCATTTATAGAAGTGAAACATGGACGATAAATAGTTTGGACAAGAAGAGAATAGAAGCTTTCGAAATGTGGTGCTACAGAAGAATGCTGAAGATTAGATGGGTAGATCACGTAACTAATGAGGAGGTATTGAATAGAATAGGGGAGAAGAGGAGTTTGTGGCACAACTTAACAAGAAGAAGGGACCGGTTGGTAGGGCATGTTCTCAGGCATCAAGGGGTCACAAATTTAGCATTGGAGGGCAGCGTGGAGGGTAAAAATCGTAGAGGGAGACCAAGAGATGAATACACATAGCAGATTCAGAAGGATGTAGGCTGCAGTACGTACTGGGAGATGAAGAGGCTTGCACAGGATAGAGTAGCGTGGGGAGCTGCATCAAACCAGTCTCAGGACTGAAGACCACAACAATAACAACAAACCCCGCATCATTTTGTCAATCTTGAATAAGATTGTAAATTCGCTACTGCAGTTCTTCAACCGTATTAGCGAAAGTGGTTTTGAATTTTTGAGATGAAACGTGACAGAAAAATCGAGAGTACTGAGGCCAGTGCTCTTGAAAACAAAGGTACAGGCCTAGTTCGACCTATCCATCTTGGTTCATTTTGTAGCGTCAGATATCGTCTTACATCAGCAGCAAACTGTGTCGGTGTCCCATCATGCATGTGCTACATTCCCTAACAACGGTTGTGGGTGAAACTTGACTCTAATTAGATAGGAACTTAATACAGAAGCCCCCATTTCCAATAAAGTTTTACTACCTAGAACAATATTACGTATTGAAGACAGTGCTGGTTCTTAACCATACCTGTGAAATTATCTGTGGTGTGGCAGTTGCAGATAGCAAAACGAAAGCCGAAGTCTAAAGTTTCGCGTTTAAGAAATCATTCACGCAGGAGAATCGTACAAACATATCGTCGTTTGTCCATCGAACAGACTCCCGAATGGACGACATAGTAATAAGCATCCCCGGTGTAACAAAATAACTCAGAGAGTTTAAAACAAATGTGACAAGATCCGCCAGGAATCCCAACACTGTTTTACAAAGAGAACTCTGCGGTATTGGCTCCTTACTTAGCTTGCATTTGTCGCGAATATCCTGCCCAGCGCAAAGTCCCAAGCGACTGGAAAAAAGCGCAGGTGACACCTTTATATAATAAGGTTAAAGGAACTGACCCGCAAAGTACAGACCAATATCCTTACCATGAGTTTGCTGCTGAATACTTGAACATATTCGCATTTCGAATAGAATACATTTTCTTGAGGCCAAGAAACTTACGTCCTCGGATCCGCATGGTATTAGAAAGCATCACTCGTGCTGAACTCAGCTTGTATTTTTCTCACGTGATACGCTGTGAATTATGGACCAAGCGCAACAGGTAAATTCCATATTTCTAGATTTTCGGAAAGCGTTTTACAGGGTGCTCCACTATAGACTGTTAACGAAGATACGAGCATATGGAATAGGTTCCCATATACACTATGTGATCAAAAGCATCCGGACACCCCCAAAAGCATACGTTTTTCATATTAGGTGCATTGTGCTGCCACCTACTGCCAGGTACTCCGTAACAGCGACCTCAGTAGACATTAGACATCGTAAGAGAGCAGAATGGGGCGCTCCGCGGAGCTCACGGACTTTGAACGTGGTCAGGTGATTGGGTGTCACTTGTGTCATACGTCCATACGCGAGATTTCCACACTCCTAAACATCCCTAGGTCCACTGTTTCCGATGTGATAGTGAAGTAGAAACGAGAAGGAACACATACAGTACAAAAGCGTACAGGCCGACCTCGTCTTTTGACTGACAGAGACCGCCGATAGTTGAAGAGGTTCGTAATGTGTAAGAGGCAGACATCTATCCCGACCATCATACAGGAATTCCAAACTGAATCATGATCCACTGCAATTACTATGACAGTTAGGCGGGAGGTGAGAAAACTTGGATTTCACGATCGAGTGGCTGCTCATAAGCCCTACATCACGCCGGTAAATGCTAATCGACGCTGCGTTTGGAGTAAGGAGCGTAAACATTGGAAGATTGAACAGTGGAAAAACGTTGTGTGAAGTGACGAATCACAGTACCCGATGTGGCGATCCGATGGCAGGTTGTGGGTAAGGCGAATGCCTGATGACCGTCATCTTGAAACGTCCCCTTTCAAACAATTTTACGAGACTGTGCTTAAACTGACACACAGTATTTTTAGCGCAACGCAATCTGACTTTCAAAATTCCCTACAAAAGAATGGCCCTGACTAACATTAAACTATACCTTTCACAAATCACTTACCTCACAAAAATCTTCGCTGCTCAAGCTACTGCAATACAGCGAGCGCCACTACTGCCAGCTAAATAAAAGATTCAAACTACAGAAGGCACTAACTACTGATAGGGATAGTTAGCAAATGAAAGATATTAATAGAGAACAAACAATGTATTTACCTTGATATCATCATATATAAAGCAGTTCATGACAAATTTCAAAACTCCGCCATCTCTCTCCCCACATCCACCACTGCTGGCGGCTCACCTCCAACTGCCCAACGCTGCGCGCTGTTCACAGCCAGCTGCCTAACACTACAATGGTTGAGTATTACAACAATGCAAAGCAGCCACAGACTGCACACGGCACAGCCGGTGATTTTCATACAGAGGTGGCGTTACTAATAAAAAAACCTAAACAGCCTACTTACATAGCCCCCATGCTCCCCACAAAAAATTTTACAAATTTTGTTGGGCACTGGCCAATACATATTTGTTAAAATTTTTTTTCACAATTACAATAACAAAGAAATCAAATGCACACACTTATTGATACAATGTTGGTCAAAAGCTAAAATTTTCTCACAGTCCATAAAGACAGTCCTGATCATTCATCACATTGCAGTGTTTTTCTCAAAGTCTGAGCAGTAAAAGAAAATGCACACAGAAGTAGTGGATTTCCATGCAGTCTTGAAGAAGTATCGTTGTCCTTCCAATGGAAAGACAGTGCTGACTCTCGACATGCTGACAGGTAATGGGCCACAAGAGAGCAAACCCACAGCGGAGTCAGTCGAAGTTTTGAAGAGTATTGGTGGGTAGGTCATCACAGAGCAGACCCACTGTAGTCCTGGTAGAGATTACGGTATTGGTGGGCCACCAGAGGTGCAGACCCACTGCAGTCCTTGTAGAAATAATGGTATTGGTGAGTCATCAAAGGTGCAGACCCACTGCAGTCCTTGTAGAGATAATGGTACTGGTGAGTCAGCAAAGACGCAGACCCACTGTAGTCCTTGTAGAGACGGCCAGCAGCCATCTGTTGCGACTGTGCAGGTGCACAATCACCATCGAAGAGTCTTGCGGATAATGTAGCAAGTCCATAACCACCACTTGTGCACTCACAAAGTTTTTGGAATTGTCCTCAGAACTAGCAATGCTGTTATCCAGTCCCTTGCTGAATTATTAACACACGTGCAAACACTATCAGTCCCTACTTCTCACATATTGTCCATATACTATGACCAACAGAAATGTGTGCAGTGAAATGTAACTTACAAGTTGCTTAATTTGATGACCTGGTGTCAATTACAATTTTATAACATAAGAACACAATAACAAAGATACAAAACACATCATTCAAGAACATAACAATACAAATAACAGTTGCGGTAATAGGGGCTTTACAAAAGAATAGAAATAAACATATACATCAGTGTTACAAAAATAATGACATAAGTACATACATAAAGATCAGAATAACTTTTGGAACATCAACATCACACATGAGCATTAAAACAGAACAGATAAATGTCTAAACATCTTTACAAAGTAAATAACATAGTATTTGAAAAATTATACAACATAAATCTTATTAGCTAAACACATAAAGACAGGAAAAACACAAATATAAAAGAGTACACAAACACATAGTGAGATAACACAAAAGGAAAGGACAGGGTTCGTTTTCAGTGTAACTTTTGGTACTGCAGTATTTTGCGAACAAAACCTTTTTTGTTCTTGGAGATCTCCCTTCGTTCATCATTATTCCCAAAAAGTCCTATCTGTACCTCTTTTCTGTGTTCCAACCATATTTCTTTCAAAATAGTTAGTTCTTAGTGCACAATACTCATTTTTGCCAAATCTGTTTCTTATATAGTCTACCCCTCTTACGCTAACTTAAATCTACTGAGCTCAGATGCTAAACTAAGGGACGAGGCAATGCAGCATCACATAAAACAATTAATATAAACAGCAATGAAAAAAAACGCAGATTTGCGAAGCAAGCAGCATTAAGAAATTAGCAAAGCAATTGTAATATTACAACTAATCTAAGGCAATGTGCAACAAATAATAACAAGAAATCATTAGTAAAACTGGCTTACAGAATAATACAAAGTCAAATTCAATAACACTATGCCTGGCAAACAGCAGCAACTTATACCTAAAAATGACATAGCTCAAGCAGAAAAAATATTACAGTAAAAATGGCCATGTTTAAAACTTACGTCACATCTTAACACTAGAGTGATGCATCACAAAAACTTACTCTACGAAAAAAATTAACAAGTAGTTGAAAAGAAAATTATGTATGCAGTTCCTGTTATTAGTCCCTTCTTATTGGTCTTTCCATTCCAAGAGCTCCTTTTTCGAAGATTGTGGGTCATAAAATAATTATTTAATAGATCTGTTGACAGAAAGTGTCCACATTAGCAAATGAATTTTTTTTTTTTTTTTATAAAACCTATGCTGCAACACAGCTGGAAACTAGATATCAAATGAAATAAGCAACTATGAAAGGCAAAGCATAAAAATATCATTCAATAGTCATGTGACATTTCATAAGTTAGTGGAAAAATCTCTCAACTAGAGAGACAGTAGTCATAATCAGGTGTATAGACATAAAAATATTTCTCGTCATTTCATTAGACATCCAGTGTAATCATATGTTTTCAAGCTCGACGGTGTCGTTTTTGCGATGCTTTCTACAAAAGAATGTCAGAAGCGAGGTTAATGGCCTCCCTTTTTGTTTTTCTACCTGTGCCCCTGGAAGGCTAATGGCCCTTTTTTTTTTTTTTTTTTTTTTCGGGCGGCTGTCGCCCAGGTGGGTGCCCGCGACGCATTACGTGCAGGTGGTCACTTAACTTTCGTACGGAAATATTTACGACAGCAGTTTTCGCTACAATGGCAGTCTTATATAAAAATTTCATAGGTCAAGCATTTGTGTTACAAATCTGTAGAAACAAAATCCTATAAATATAAGTGTCCAAAAAAAAAAATATTCGTCAGCATTGTGATACATTCACGCATTTACACACATTTCATAATTCTAAAAGTACGATTCTCGGTTTCCAACATCCTTTTCCACAAAGCAGAGTTCCTATCCACTATTCATTACTCCTTACCTTATTATACATATACATATTCGTCGACACTTCAATATTTCATCGTAACATACGTATCATAATCAGATTCCTCATATAGCATCATCTCATTGATAATAAACATACCTCAACAACATAATACACATCGTCGCCGTAAAAATAACATCATAACACCTCAGTCAACTCTCAAAATCGTCGTAGCTTTCTAATTTCAAAACCTAAAAAAAATTCTCTGCTCATGTCAAAAGTGTCATCTGCCTCAAACGTACTTTAAAAATCATGATTCCATACCAAACACATCATTCAAAGCTCACATAGTATCACAATGGTTCCAAAAAAATATGAACAGTTTACAAAGTACAAACAAAATACAATTTCATAAGTGTGAAGTTATTCAACTGTGTAATTACGTAAGCATCTGTCACTAATGTAGTAAAAAAAATGTTTGTCTCTCTCAGTTAAATGATCTGATAGCTGTGTAATACTGTGTTGGAGAAATATGGTACCGATGTGTAAAGTTGTATAAGCAAATACCATATTAGCTAGGGTTCCTTGTGGTTGCCACACACATGGTACACAAAGTAAGCGTGTACCCCCCTGAGGATTAATGTAATTATACCCTCAGGTGTTACAGATTACAGCAATGGAATGAAATGTATCACGGAAAACTTTCTTTGTAAAAAAAAATCTTTAAAATAAATGTTTTAAGTATAAAATTAATCACTCAAATACGTGTCCTGTAGCGCTAAACTGTGCGTCATGTTGTAAGATAATTCTATGAAACTGTCGTAGTTATCGTCCTCTGTAAGCAAAGTTCTGCTAAAGTCAATGTACTTACCTCATGATACACAAAAGTGAAATGCTTTGTGTATAGATATCGTAGTTATTACGCTTATTGTTGTGATGAAGAAAGTACTGTACTGTAACGTATTGTTGTGCTACGAAAAAGGCTGTCTCATTGTAGCTATACCACAAAAGTTACTACTAAAACATGTTTTACTTTCCAGAAGAAGTCAGAAAAACTGTGCAGATATAAAACAGATACACCGCAAAAGCAACAAGGTGAATTGTGTCACACATTAGTAGCGTCGTGATAAAATCGTGTAGCTGTCACATAAACTCTAGAATGTATTTTCAAGTAAACCAAAATGTTGCATTAAAAAAAAAAGCAGATTATCTTTCAATAAACGGTCTTACATGTGAAATGTGGTGTAAACCTTTACTCTTCCTAGTACTCAGAGTTTCAACTTGAACGTAATTATCATGCGGTATTCGTCGGTAAAGAATGCTAAATCTTTTCTCAAGGTTAGCGTCTGTGTTATTTTTCTCGGAGCCAGCGGGCGCACGCGGCTGCCTGCTGTGCGAGTCATTGTCTGTTTCTTTGCTGGCGCGCGTCGTTATTCGGATTAGGAGACCGAACTTTTACAAATTCACCGTGACGAGAGGGCCCTGCCGTGTTTAAATCCCGCCAGTTCTGCTGCAATTCAGGTCTGTCGTTACGAATATATCGTCTGTCGTCATGTCGGTAGGTTCCGTAGTTTCTTCCTTGTCCGTCACGTGGTGGAGAATTTCTCCCTGAATCGTAACTGCGCGCTGGACTGTTGCGTCTGAAAGTATTCTGTCTCCCTTGATAATAATTGTTTTGGTTCCCATATTGTCTGTTTCTCTGATTGTCTCTGTGATAGTCATTACTACAGAAATGCGATCTTTCTCTGTAACTATTACTACTCTGCCAACGGTTGTTATACGGGTGGTGTCTGTTTTGGTCACGATTTGCGTTGTGAGAATAGCCTTGTCGTGTCCATTTATTGTTTCTTTCATCGCGAAACTGTGACGTATGTGACCTGTAGTGATTGTTTTCCTGTTTTCGCATCCGGCGACTGTCTGTGTCAATTTCCAGTTCTTGTAAGAGTCCTTGAAAAGCTTCAATGTCGTCTTTGCAACGTCCTGCCAAAATAATATGTCGTAAATGTTCAGGCAGTTTGAGTAAGCAAATGCGGATGAGTTCTGAGGGGCTGTATGGGTTTGACAGGTACTGATTCTTGTGGAACATGTCTTCAAAATATTTCACAAGACTGGAGAATTCAGATTGTTCGAAATGTTTCATCATTATGATGCCATGTTTTACTCGGTCTTGTGTGGCTTGAGACCAATATGCTGAGAGGAAGGCATGGTAAAATTCTCTTTCACTATGACAATCGTGAATGACCGATCGCATTCTTACGGCTGGTTCATTCTCTAAATAGCCACACATAAATTCTAATCTGTGTTCTAATGACCAGTTGGGGGGAAAACAATGAGAGAATTGATGGAGCCATGCTTGTGGATGAATGCCGTTGGCAGAATTCTTAAATGTTTTAAATTTACGTGTAGTAATGAACAGCTTATAGTCAAAATCATCGTGTCGGCGAGTAGCATACCGGTCATTGTTACGTCGTTTCGGCGGTTCCATCTCAAAATTCGGTGTACCTTGCCAATTTCTTTCATAATTTCCGAAGTGCCCTGAGTTATTATTTTGTGGCTGTTCCGTATTTCTACGTCCCTCTTCCCGTATTGGGGCGCAAGTGTCCTCTGAAATACGTAATTCATGTACTACCTGTGTCAGCTGATCTTGTACTTCCCGGATTTCTCTTTGGTGTTGATTCAGATTTTGTTTCAGTTTCCTAATTTGTTCGCTCTCTTCTGTGTCATTAAAGACTACCGGTTTTGTGTCATTCAGATTTTCATCTACCTTCGTAGATAAATTAGTGAACTGATCCGAAAGTTCGGCTACTTTCTCTGATAGTGTACTTATTTCCTCAGTGTATTTTTCTGAACCAAGTTTCAGAGTATCTACTGTGTCCTTTAAATTTTCTTGAGTTTTTGCAAGTTGCGTAACCGAATCGGTAAATGCAACTGAGTCAATTTTAGCCGACAAGGTCTCATGATTTTCATGAACAATGGTTTGCAGTTCTTTTATAGCTGCTTCGTGATTCTGTAATGCATTTTCATGCCGCGAAAAAATAGGTTGAAAATGCTCACAAATTTGTGTTTTTACGTCATTACAGACTTTTTGACATTTCGATTCAATGTGATGTAACTCAGTAGTTAGCCCGCATCTCGTGGTCGTGCGGTAGCGTTCTCGCTTCCCACGCCCGGGTTCCCGGGTTCGATTCCCGGCGGGGTCAGGGATTTTCTCTGCCTCGTGATGGCTGGGTGTTGTGTGCTGTCCTTAGGTTAGTTAGGTTTAAGTAGTTCTAAGTTCTAGGGGACTTATGACCACAGCAGTTGAGTCCCATAGTGCTGAGAGCCAACTCAGTAGTTAAATCTTCACGTGTTTGTTCAACCGTGGAGTCTAACTTTTGAAGCTGTTGCTGTGTTTGACTCTGATTTTGTTCCATTTGTTTCTGATTTTGTTCGATTGTGTCTAATTTTTCAAGCTTTTGTTGTGTTTGTCTCTGATGTTGTTCCATTTGTTGCATTAGCTGTAATAACAATGCATTAGTGTCTGGAATCTGTTCCTCTACGCTTTTCGGCAGTGCATTTGCACCGGCAACATTCACATTTTGACAAGCAGAAAATGTGTCTTGACTTATTTGAGAAAACGGTGAGGATCCAAAACCTGAATCTACAGTATTTGTGAGATCGTCTCGTGTCATTTCGGATTCCTGAGCCGCGCTATTGCCGACCGATCGATCGATAATGCTTCCCTGTTCTCTAATTGTTTCGCTGTCTACACCATTGTTTGCAACCCGCTCCATTTCCCTATGCACAATTACCAAATTACTACTTTGAACGTCTGTTAATTCATTACACAGTGGTGCTGGCAAACTACGCTCGTCGTCACTATTATTTCTCAGTTTGCTTTGGAGCCTAGTGTTACGTTTTTCACACGCCATTATTGTCACAGTATTTCACACGACAACACAGAAAAACACAATTTCAAGAGCAAAAATAAGAGAACACATTAACATAACACTGAAAATAATATCTAGTTAATTGCAGCTGCGAAATACTTGGTGCAAATCTACATGCATACCACAACTGTTTTATTGTACAACAATGAAAAACTACAACTACAAAGGAGATTTTCTCTAAAATTACGCGCTAGCAATAAACAAAAGCTACACTAATTACACAAACTACAAGAAAAAATCAGAAGATTCCAGTGAGGTATCCTAGGCTATGGGTCGACATATGAAACGTACCCTTTGAACAATTTTACACGACTGTGCTTAACCTGACACACAATATTTTGTTAGCGCAACGCAATCTGACTTTCAAAATTCCCTACAAAAGAATGGCCCTGACTAACATTAAACTATACCTTTCACAAATCACTTACCTCACAAAAATCTTCGCTGCTCAAGCTACTGCAATACAGCGAGCGCCACTACTGCCAGCTAAATAAAAGATTCAAACTACAGAAGGCACTAACTACTGATAGGGATAGTTAGCAAATGAAAGATATTAATAGAGAACAAACAATGTATTTACCTTGATATCATCATATATAAAGCAGTTCATGACAAATTTCAAAACTCCGCCATCTCTCTCCCCACATCCACCACTGCTGGCGGCTCACCTCCAACTGCCCAACGCTGCGCGCTGTTCACAGCCAGCTGCCTAACACTACAATGGTTGAGTATTACAACAATGCAAAGCAGCCACAGACTGCACACGGCACAGCCGGTGATTTTCATACAGAGGTGGCGTTACTAATAAAAAAACCTAAACAGCCTACTTACAATCTGCCAGCTTGTGTAGTGCCAATAGTAAAATTCGGAGGCGGTGGTGTTATGGTGTGGTCGTGTTTTTCATGTAGGGGGTTTTCACCCCTTGTTGTTTTGCGTGGCACTATCACAGCACAGGCCTACATTGATGTTGTAAGCACCTTCTTGCTTCCCACTGTTGAACAGCAATTCGGGGATGGCGATTGCATCTTTCAACACGATCGAACACCTGTTCATAAAACACGGCCTGTGGCGGAGAGGTTACACGACAATAACATCTCTGTAACGGGATGGGCTGGAACCATGACTTCGTGGCAGGCCTCACCGACTGACATCGATCCCTCTCCTCAGTGCAGCACTCCGTGAAGAATGGGTTGCGATTCCCCAAGTTACCTTCCAGCACTTGATTTAACGTATGGCTGCGAGAGTGGAAGCTGTCATCAAGAATAAGGGTAGGTCAACACCATATTAAATTCCAGCATTACCTATGGAGGGCGCCACGAACTTGTAAGTAATTTACAGCCAAGTGTCCGGATACTTTTGAACACATCGTGTAACTGAGTGTTTAAAAGACTTCTTAGGTAATAGAATCTAGCATGTTGCCCACGACGGCGATGTTCATCAGAGACAACGGAATCGTTAAGAGTGCCCCAGAAACTGTGATAGGACCGCTGTTGTTATCTACAGGGTGTTTCAAAAATGACCGGTATATTTGAAACGGCAATAAAAACTAAACGAGCAGCGATAGAAATACACCGTTTGTTGCAATATGCTTGGGACAACAGTACATTTTCAGGAGGACAAACTTTCGACATTACAGTAGTTACAATTTTCAACAACAGGTGGCGCTGCAAGTGATGTGAAAGATATAGACGACAACGCAGCCTGTGGGTGCGCCATTCTGTACGTCGTCTTTCTGCTGTAAGCGTGTGCTGTTCACAATGTGCAAGTGTGCCGTGGACAACATGGTTTATTCCTTAGAACAGAGGATTTTTCTGGTGTTGGAATTCCACCGCCTAGAACACAGTGTTGTTGCAACGGAGGTTTAATGTAACCAAAGGACCGAAAAGCGATACAATAAAGGATCTGTTTGCAAAATTTCAACGGACTGGGAACGTGACGGATGAACGTGCTGGAAAGGTAGGGCGACCGCGTACGGCAACCACAGAGGGCAACGCGCAGCTAGTGCGGCAGGTGACCCAACAGCGGCCTCGGGTTTCCGTTCGCCGTGTTGCAGCTGCGGTCCAAATGACGCCAACGTCCACGTATCGTCTCATGCGCTGCAACCCCTCAGCGCCGCTACCATTGCTGCACGAGAGACATTCACTAACGATATAGTGCACAGGATTGATGACGGCGATATGCATGTGGGCAGCATTTGGTTTACTGACGAAGCTTATTTTTACCTGGACGGCTTCGTAAATAAACAGAACTGGCGCATATGGGGAACCGAAAAGCCCCATGTTGCAGTCCCATCGTCCCTGCATCCTCAAAAAGTACTGGTCTGGGCCGCCATTTCTTCCAAAGGAATCATTGGCCCATTTTTCAGATCCGAAACGATTACTGCATCACGCTATCTGGACATTTTTCGTGAATTTGTGGCGGTACAAACTGCCTTAGACGACACTGCGAACAAAAAAAAATGGTTCAAATGGCTCTGAGCACTATGGGACTTAACATCTATGGTCATCAGTCTCCTAGAACTTAGAACTACTTAAACCTAACTAACCTAAGGACAGCACACAACACCCAGCCTTCACGAGGCAGAGAAAATCCCTGACCCCGCCGGGAATCGAACCCGGAAACCCGGGCGTGGGAAGCGAGAACGCTACCGCACGACCACGAGATGCGGGCGCACTGCGAACACCTCGTGGTTTATGCAAGATGGTGCCCGGCCACATCGCACGGCCGACCTCTTTAATTTCCTGAATGAATATTTCGATGATCGTGTGATTGCTTTGGGCTATCCGAAACATACAGGAGGCGGCGTGGATTGGCCTCCCTATTCGCCAGACATGAACCCCTGTGACTTCTTTCTGTGGAGACACTTGAAAGACCAGGTGTACCGCCAGAATCCAGAAACAATTGAACAGCTGAAGCAGTACATCTCATCTGCATGTGAAGCCATTCCGCCAGACACGTTGTCAAAGGTTTCGGGTAATTTCATTCAGAGACTACGCCATATTATTGCTACGCATGGTGGATATGTGGAAAATATCGTACTATAGAGTTTCCCAGACCGCAGCGCCATCTGTTGTTGAAAATTGTAACCACTGTAATTTCGAAAGTTTGTCTGCCTGAAAATGTACTGTTGTCCCAAGCATATTGCAACAAACGGTGTATTTCTATCGCTGCTCGTTTAGTTTGTATTGCCGTTTCAAATATACCGGTCATTTTTGAAACACCCTGTATGTACATAAATGATTTGACGGACAGGGTGGGCAGCAGTCTGTGGTTATCTGCTAATGATGCTGTTATGTATGGGAAGATGCTAAAGTTGGGTGACTGAAGGAGGATAAAAAATGACTTAGAGAAGATTTCAAGTTGGTGTGATGAATGGCTGCTAGCTCTAAATGTAGGAAAATGTAAGTTAATGTGGATGAGTAGGAAAAATAAATCCGTAATGTGTGGATACATTGTTAGTAGTGTCCTGGTTGACACAGTCACGTCGTATATCTGGACAAAACGTTGCCAAGCAATACGAATTGGAACGAGCATGTGAGGATCGTGGTAGGGAAGGCGCATGGTCGACTTCGGTTAATTGGGGGAATTTTGGAAAAGTGTAAAGGCGACCGCATGTAGGACGCTTGTGCGACCTATTCTTGAGTACTGCTCGCATGTTTGGTATTCTTACCAGGTCTGATTAAAGGAAGACATCAAAGGAATTCAGAGACGGGCTGCTAGATACGTTATCGGTAGGTTCGAACAACACCCCAGTGTTACGCAGATGCTCCGGGAGCTGAAATGAGAAAATTTAGAACACCGGCATTTAAAGATGACTGCAGAACGACTCTACTGGCGCCAACGTACGTTTCGCGTAATGACCACGAAGATACGGTACGAGAAATCAGGGCTCGTACAGAGGCACTTAGACAGTCGTTTTTCCTTCATCTGTCTGCGACTGGAACAGGAAAGGGAACGACTAGTAGTGGTGCAGGCTACCCTCGTCCATGCAGCATACAGTGGCTTGCGGAATATGTATGTAGATGTCGCAAACGACTCGTTTGCAGATCCCTGTTTATGTGAAAGGATGATAAAGGACCCTGGTTCGCAAAACACCGAGTCGAACCTTTTAAACGAAAGTCGTTCTCATACCTTTGACAGTAGAATAAATGAATTGGTACTGTTGTTGTTAAGACTGGATGGTAGGCAATCCCCACGAGCACTTAGGTGTAGAGGTTGGGATATTAACTCAGCTAATCAAGTGCTGATGTACTAGTTACTGACAGGAGCAATCCTGGTGTACAATATCTGTACTGTAGCAGACTGCACTCATAAGTGACAAAGAAACCAACACTCTGCTTCAACCATTTACCCAGAGTGAGGTGGATCTCACTCTGAGTAAGTGCAAAAATGGGAAAGCGACAGGCCTTGATGATATAAGGGTTGAGTAGATAAAGAACTTTGGGCCGATAACAAAAGCATGGCTGAGAGACCTAATGAACAACTGTTTCCAATCCTGCAAGATTCCTAATCTCTGGTGGAAAGCCAAAGTTATAGCTATCCGCCAGCCAGGCAAGGACCAAAATGATCCTAAAAGCTATCGCCCTATATCTTTCCTATGCCATAGGTACAAACTTCTTGAAAGACTCATCCTACACCGACTAACGGAGAAGCTAGAGACAACATACAAACCACAGCAGGCTGGATTCAGACACGGGAAGAGCTTCACATCTCAAGTGTTGAAACTAACACAGAACATCGAAGATGGTTTTGAAAGGGAAGAGATCACAGGAGCTGTATTTATAGATCTAACAGCAGGTTATGACAAAGTTAATCATAGAAGACTTCTTATGAAGCTGCACAATGCCACTAGAGACTACCAGCTAACCGGTTTCACAAGGAGTCTCCTTGAAAATAGAAGCCGCGCGGGATTAGCCGAGCGGTCTTGGACTGTGCGGCTGGTCCCGGCGGAGGTTCGAGTCCTCCCTCGGACATGGGTGTGTGTGTTTGTCCTTAGGATAATTTAGGTTAAGTAGTGTGTAAGCTTACGGACTGATGACCTTAGCAGTTAAGTCCCATAAGATTTCACACAGCCGGCCGGAGTGGCTGTGCGGTTCTAGGCGCTACAGTCTGGAGCCGAGAGACCACTACGGTCGCAGGTTCGAATCCTGCCTCGGACATGGATGTGTGTGATGTCCTTAGGTTAGTTAGGTTTAATTAGTTCTCAGTTCTAGGCGACTTATGACCTCAGAATTTAAGTCGCATAGTGCTCAGAGCCATTTGAACCATTTTTTTTTATTTCACACACACATTTTGAAAATAGAAGATTTTTTGTTGAATTCCAGGGAAAGATAAGCAGATGGCGATCACAGAAAAACGGATTACCCCAGCAAAGTGTGCTTCCTCCAGCTTTGTCTAACATCTATACAAACGATCAACCACTACCTGAAGGAACACAGAGCTTCGTCTACGTAGAGTCGTAGATGATTGTGCTATCACCGACCAAACCCGCTGCTTTGAAACAGTTGAAGAGAATCTGTCCAAAGTATTGAGAAAACTGTCAGCTTACTACAGAGAAAACCAGTTGAGACCAAATCCTGGAAAAACACAGACTTTCGCTTTCCATTTCTAAAACCGGCAGGCAGCTAGGGCCCTCAAAATCACCTGGGAAGAAACATCACTAGAACACTGTACGTATCCCAAATACCTAGGGGTCAGCCTTGACCGTGCATTAACATATAAGAGGCACTGCCTAAATACCAAGCAAAAACTGGCAGCCAGGAACAATATCGTCAGAAAACTAACAGGCACAACATGGGGAGCACACGCCAACACTGTGAGAACCTCTTCCCTTGCATTGTGTTACTCTGCCGGAGAATACGCAGCCCAGTGTGGTTCAATTCTTGCCATGCCAAAACATCAGATGTCACTCTTCATGATACTTGTCGTATCATCACTGGGTGCCTGAAGCCTACTCCTCTGGATAAACTGTACAGCTCCGCGGGAATTGCACCCCCCGACATCCGCCGAGAGGTAGCAGCGAAAAGTGAGAAGAAAAAATCAGGAACTTCTGAAGCTCACCCCCTATATGGCTATCAACCAGCAAACGCACGACTAACATCCAGAAACAGTTTCCTCAGATCCACCGAGGCTCTAGTTGGGGCCCCACAGCAATGCCGAATCGAACTATGGCGTGCAAGGCTTACCAGTACTGTGGAATGGATTACACCAAGTGAAAGACTGCCACCCGGCTAAACATAGAATTAGAGTACATGGAGATCCCTCAACAGACTACCCTCGGGTGTCACGAAATGTAAGAGCAATTTGACTAAATGGGGTTTCATAGAGGAGCCGCCATTCTGTGAGTGTGGAGCAACGCAGACAACCTTCCACCTGCTCCAGAGTACCCAATGTCCAGCAACACGCACAACAGAATGGTTGAAATGGCTCTGAGCACTTTGGGACTTAACTTCTGAGGTCATCAGTCCCCTAGAACTTAAACCTAACCAACTTAAGGACAACACACACATCCATGCCCGAGGCAGGATTCGAACCAGCGACCATAGCGGTCGCGCGGTTCCAGACTATACCGCCTAAAACCGCTCGGCCACCGCGGCAGTCGCACAACGGAACACCTGCTACATGCAAAGCCAAATGCAATAGAGGTCACTAACTTCTGGGCGGCAAAAGTGTAAATAATTGTCTTTTAAATATATATACACCCGACATGTAAATACTGTACATTATTTTATACATAGTAAATGCTTCTGCAACGAATAAATAAATAGTAGACTGCAGTCTGTGTTTACTACCAGATGGTGGTGTGGCTGATGACGGAACTTGTAGACATAACTTTCATGTATGAGAACCAAATTGAAGCAGCAGAGAAGCGGAAATGTTCTACAGGACCAAATATCCGCGCAGAAGTCATCCGGGTCACACGATGTTTCGAAGACCATTCTAATGTTTAAATGAATCCAGGCAACTGGTACCACAGTACAACGACCGACGAGGACGACGAACTATGAGGACACCCGACTAAAACGACGCAGTGCTTCCTCGAGTGAACCAGAATCTACAACTACAAACATACTCCGCAAGCCACCGTACGGTGCGTAGCGGAGGGTATCTTGTACCACCACAAGTCGCTTCCATTCCTGTTCCTCTCCCAGACAGAGCAACGGAAAAATGACCATCTATATTCCTCGGTATGAGACCTAACTTCTAGTATCATATCTTCTTGGTCCTTACGAGATACATACACTACTGGCCATTAAAATTGCTACACCACGAAGATGACGTGTTACAGATGCGAAATTATGCAAATGATTAGCTTTTCAGAGCATTCACACAAGGTTGGCGCCGGTGGCGACACCTACAACGTACTGACACGTGGAAAGTTTCCAACCGATTTCTCATACACAAACGGCAGTTGACAGGCGTTGCCTGCTGAAACGTTGTTGTGATGCCTCGTGTAAGGAGGAGAAATGCGTACCAGCACGTTTCAGACTTTGATAAAGGTCGGATTGTAGCCTATAACGATTGTGGTTTATCGTATCGCGACGTTGCTGTTCGCGTTGGTCGAGATCCAAAGACTGTTAGCAGAATATGCAATCGGTGGGTTCTAAAGGGTAATACGGAGGACCGTGCTGGATCCCAACGGCTTCGTATCACTAGCAGTCGAGATGACAGGCACCTTATCCGCATGGCTGTGACGGATCGTGCAGCCACGTCTCGATCCCCGAGTCAACAGATGGGGACGTTTACAAGACAACAACCATCTGCACGAACAGTTCGACGACGTTTGCAGCAGCATGGACTATCAGCTCGGAGACCACGGCTGCGGCTACCCTTGACGCTGCACCACAGACAGGAGCGCATGCGATGGTGTACTCAACGACGAACCTGGGTGCACGAATGGCAAAACGTCATTTTTTCGGATGAATCCAGGTTCTGTTATCAGCATCATGATGGTCGCATGCATGTTTGGTGACATCGCGGTGAACGCACATTGGAAGCGTGTATTCGTCATCGCCATACTGGCGTATCACCCGGCGTGATGGTATGGGGTGCCATTGGTTACTCGTCTCGATCACCTCTTGTTCGCTACGACAGCACTTTCAACATTGGACCTTACATTTCAGGTGTGTTACGACCCGTGGCTCTACCCTTCATTCGATCCCTGCGAAACCCTACATTTCAGCAGGATAATGCACGACCGCATGTGCGAGGTGCCAGGGCTAGCAGTGTATTTAACACAAACTTCTTCGAGAATCTACATATGTAAATGATGTTCTAAGCCCTCCCCCCCCTATTCTAACTCCGACTTTTGCTGTTGCACATGGATTAAAAAGATACGCGAACTGACTGTAATCAACCCTGCAAGTGGAGTAGAAAAGAGTTTGGCACCTGCAATAATTTAATTTGATAAATAAGTTAAATAAAGGAAGGTTTCATTAACGTAGTGAGAAATGATAGGGTTGCTCTACCGATTAACAGAATGAAAGTTCTGTCCAAAATAACAATATGATTTATTAAGACTAAACACAAAATAATAAACAAAAACATATGAAACATTTACAATACATCAAATTGGCTCAAATTGGATACTCAAACAAACGCTGTGAAGGTGAAGTTGTCCCTAAACTAGATTGTGACGTTTATGACGAAGTGGTATGTGGAGCCAATTCCTTGCCACTCAAATCTTAAGAGAGACACACAGCTAACCCAACATTAACTGCTGCTACATTAGTGAGAACTCAGACTATGAACACCCAAGATAGAATAAAGTTAGAAAAGACGAACAGGCGCGGTCTGCTGAGCTCTGATTATCGCCTAGCAACTATGCCTGCTTTGCCGGTGCTGCGGACGTACATTACCAAGCTGTCTTCTTACCTGCAAGGACACGATCTGGCGTACTGGAAGCGATGGCTGGTTGCTTCGACGTCCCGTCGTGGTGACGATAATGTCGCGAGTATAGCCCGAAACAAATTATCCTGGCCTGGTTGTTCCAGACTAAAGACTTCCTAGCAATACAAATGCGCCTCTGAGGGAGACGAAGAAGGCTCGCCACACAATCACTGACGGTACAGTGATTGATTTTAACAAGCGAAGTCACTCAGTAACTCCGATACAGTCAACATTAGCCAAAACTGCTCAAGACAGACAACATAGGCCTCTTGTACACAGAACGCTCAATTGCCAACTGTACTCGGAAAGTTACGTTGAAGTCGAAACTTCAGCAACTTCTTCAAACAGTTACAATTAAATAAAAGTATATTAGACAGCCAACGGAAGGCAGGCTGACCCGAGCAGCGAGAGCTCAGTCTTGTAACCTACTTCGACCGAAAGGCGAGAGCCGACTCACAACAAGAGCACCCGTACAAACCGAACACAGAACATTCCCGCCCCCACGACAGTGGCCGTGGTTAACCGTTCCAATCAGCAACTCGAAAATCGGCGGAAAATTCCACTCCATTGCCGGAGCACTACCATTCCACCAATGGAGATTCTTGGCGCCAATTTCTGCACCGATTTTGCTACGTCACGGAGCTATGCCATGAGCAAGCCAATCACAGTTACTATACGGCAGAAAACGCGGGAAATTGCGCGCCAAGGCTGCTTGGGAACACAAGTCATTCCCACGCCTCGCTGGTAGTCCGCCAGAAAGTGTTTTCGCTAAGTTTCTGCGAAGAAACGGAATCTCTAGCCCAGCCGCTACTTCAGGCCCCTGCGGGCGTGTCTTTTGACAATGTCGGCGTCTGGTAAGCATTCACTCGACTCCCTCACACCCGTCGGCTTACCCTTTCAAGATCAGCAGATCCCGCCTGTCACCGGACCACCTGGGTGACGAGAGACGCTGCGTGGGAAGTCCGCGTGTCAAGGAATAGCAACTTTTCACCGCATGCAATTAGAGAGGAAAATCGTAATATAGAAATATGAGAGGGGGCTCATGCTACCTCTCACATGTTGCAGGTCCTGTACGGGCCTTTCGGGATACAGAAAATTTTCGACTGCTACCCTGGCCAGCACATTCTCCAGATCTCTCACCAATTAAAAACGTCTGGCCTTGGTGGCCGAGCAACTGGCTCGCCACAATATGCCAGTCACTCCTCATGATGAACTGTGGTATCGTAGTTGAAGCTGCATGGGCATCTGTACCTGTAAAGGCCATCCAAGCTCTGTTTGACTCAATCCCCAGGCGTATCAAAGCCATTATTACGGCCAGAGGTGGTTGTTCTGGGTACTGATTTCTCAGGATCTATGAATACAAATTGCGTGAAAATTTAATCACATGTCAGTTCTAGTATAATATGTTTGTCCAATGAATACCCGTTTATCATCTGCATTTCTTTTTGGTGTAGCAGTTTTATTGGGCAGCAGTGTATGTTGGCAACAGTGGGACCGCTCTGCATTCAGCTTCAAATAACGGTTCTCAAAATTTTCTCACTATCGTTCCTCGAAAAGGACGTCGGCTTCCCTCCAGGGATTCCCATTTGACTTCCCGTAGTAAATGGTTCAAATGGCTCTGAGCACTATGGAACTTAACATCTGTGGTCATCAGTCCCCTAGAACTTAGATCTACTTAAACCTAACTAACCTAAGGACATCACACACATCCATGCCCAAGGCAGGATTCGAACCTGCGTTCGTAGCGGTCGCTCGGCTCCAGACTGTAGAGCCTAGAACCGCACGGCCACTCAGGCCGGCCACAATTTAAACAACTGTCGCCAATGGTCAACACATGTGTGATACTACATTGTGTTATTTCAGTTCAAAAATTGGGGTCCCGTAATGAATATCCACTAAATTACCTTGTTAAGGTGTACCCAAATTTTTTCAGTGATTCAGACAGAATGCATAATAGTCTCGAAAAGGTCGAGCAGAATTTGGGAAAACAGTATGTAAAGCATTCTGGCGTCTAACAAAGGCCAATTTCCCTGCGTATAAAATGGGGGAAATTCAAATTTTATAAATTTGGTGTTTCCCTGTGGAAGTCGGGCTGTTGTCCAACATACGAATTCGCAGAAAATTCTAAAATTCAAGACAGCGATTGAACATGGCAACCAAGGCATACCGGCGCAGTGCTGTGACGTCAGAATCTGAGACATGTGAGTCGGCCGGGGTGGCCGAGCGGTTCTAGGCGCTTCAGTCTGGAACCGCGCGACCGCTACGGTCGCAGGTTCGAATCCTGCCTCGGGCATGGATGTGTGTGATGTCCTTAGGTTCGTTCGGTTTAAGTAGTTCTAAGTTCTAGGGGACTGATGACCTCAGATATTAAGTCCCATTGTGCTCTGAACCATTTATTTTTTTGAGACATGTGATACCGGCGCAGCCTTAGTATGACCCCAGACTCTAAGATGGCTGACCTGGAATAATGGTCAAGCTCTATGGCGTCAGATTCCGAGATGTTAGGACAAAGGGAAGTAACTTGCCTGTAGAGACCTGTAGGTATATTTATAGCAACCAAGCCACTCTGTTATTCGAGCCTGTCTGTTCTAACTTAAGAATTTTCCGTCTGACGTCACCATTTAAACAACTGTAGCCCTAAGTTCAAATTAGTCAGTTCATATATGACACAGTATCATGTAATTTCAGTTCAAAAATTAGGGATCCACATTGCCCTTCAAAATCGCTTGTCCTATGCTTAAACTGAACAGCCAACCTTTCTGATTGTCACTATCATGTTTAGTAGGAATAGAGTAGGAGCAATGAGTCTTCATTTAAACAAACACCGGGGGAGAGAAAGAGCTGTCCACCCCAGATGGGCCGTGTGATAACTGTCTGGGTGCCATGAGTTTGCCCCACAGACTCTACAGACAACGGCCGCACTCTACTAGCTTCCTTTCCGTGTCCCGTGACATTGAAGACCTTGATCGCCACACTGATTGAGATGCCCGTGATAATACAAAATAACCAATAACCTACAACAACACATTCTGCTTGAAAATTAAAAAAAAAAGAAAAAGAAAAACAAGAAAAGCGCATCTGTCCCCCTGTCTATGGAGTATTGATCAGTGGCTCAAAGATCCAAACAATTGCTTCCAGTGGCATGCTTGGGAATCAGCAATCGATCAGTTGCACGTAAAATGACTGGCAGAGTACAGTGTGGCGAGTACTGTAGGAAATGCAGCTACACAGCAGCACATCCACCGAAAGTGTCTCCTGCTAAATTTGGACCTCCAGTCGTGTTCTGTAGCACCTAACAGTCGATCCTCACTTTTTTGACGGATTAAGCCTGTTTCGCCAGATACGGAACGCTAAACAGTCGCAAAAGCCATTTGGGCCGACGAGAATGGCCACGCTACAGTTATGAAGAGCCACGAGCACAGACCATCAGTGAACGTGTAGGCAGACACAGTCAGTGATAACGTGCTAGGCTCGTTTGTTCTTCCTCCCCGCTTAAACGCACCAGTGTACACGGTGTTTATCAACGACGTACTATCCCGGTTACTCGAACGTATACCGCTTGTTTATTCATCAACGGATATGGTTCCAACAAGATGGAATCCCACGTCACTTTGGACCTGGGTCAGGAATTCCCTGAAAAGTGGATATGAAGAGGCGGTCCTGTTTCGTGTACAGCACGTTCACCTCATCTCACCCCACTTGATTTCTTCTTGTGGGATATGTGAACCGTCTCGTATATGAGACGCCTGTCGAGAATGAAGATGATCTCCTGACAAGAATTCTTGCTGCCCTTGACGCAGGTCATACGAAACCTGGGAAATTAGAGCGCCTGCTTTGTTGCTGTTGGACGCCATTTTCAACAACTGTTTTAAATATAGCAGCTAGTGAAGCTTGTGCAGGTAAATGAAATTTATTTTTACTGTACCATAGATTTCGGATTTGCGGCCTCTCTGACATCAAGTTACTTGCGGCGTTACTGTTCCATCACCAAGGGGAGTTATCTGAGGGTATCGGGGAGCACTCATGGGGAAACCTGTAAGTCATGATCCGGGTTTGGAAGTTGGGGCCCTTAGTTTGAGCGCTGCATAGGGCTAAGGCAAAACTTGAGAACATCTTCGGTTATACCTTTCGAGTCAGACATTTCCAGACTAGGGTCCCTTACCTCAAATGTTGCATTTACCCTTCTCCATCATCCATGATAGTTTGTAACATCATCACGGATTCATCCTGTACTTCCATTAGTGCCAGTACGTGAAAGTGAGATTCAGCGTAGACTGTGAACTCTCCCCTATAACGGAGGTCACTGACACTTACTAGAGCAGTGGGGCTATTCAAGTCCTCGTAGTGAAAGACTTTTGGGTTACTAGTATTTGACTGCCGAGAAGAGAAGAGAGATGGTGGTGTAAAGTTCCTATTGCAGAACTGTGTGCCAGTGACTTGATTAGAACAACGTTGCATAATGCCGTGGAGTGATGGCATGATTCTCCCTCCTCCATGGGATGTTATAGTCTGTAGCCTGCATGGTGCTATTGGAGAGTAGCCTATGCACTGCACTATGTTTCGCCCTCACCCTTCCTTTCATTCCGCATTTATTTCTAACACCACGAAAACATCATACTGCAAAATATAAATTGGGAGTAGCAGTTAGAGTATACGGAGAAAAAATAAAAACTTCGAGGTTTGCCGATGTCATTATAATCCTCTCAGAGACAAAAAAAAATGGCTCTGAGCACTATGGGACTTAACATCTGAGGTCATCAGTCCCCTAGAACTTAGAACTACTTAAACCTAACTAACCTAAGGACATCACACACATCCATGCCCCAGGCAGGATTCGAACCTGCGACCGTAGCGGTCACGCGGTTCCAGACTGAAGCGCCTAGAACTGCACGGCCACACGGCCGGCTCTCTCAGAGACACCAAAGGACTTCGTAGACCAGTGGAGCGGATTGGACAGGATCTTCAAAGTCGGATATAAGATGAACATGAACAAAAGCAAAACGACAATGATGACATATTGTCGAATTCAGTCAGGTGATGCTGTGGGAATTAAATTAGGAAACGAGAAATCAAAGTGGTTGATGAGTTTTGCTATCTGGGGAGCAAAATAACTGATGATGGCAGAAGTAGAGATGATATAAAATGTAGACTCGGAATGGCAAGAAAAACATTTCTGAAGAAGAGAAATTTGTTAACATCGAGTGCAGATTTAGGCGTTAGGAAGTCTTTTCTGAAAGTATTTGTATGAAGTGTAGCCATGTATGGAAATGAAACACTGACGATAAACAATTTAGATCAGAAGAGAATAGACACTTTTAAAATTTGGTGCTACAGAAGAATGCTGAAGATTAGGTGGGTAGATCGCGGAACTAACGAGGCAGTACTGAATAGAATTTGAGAGAAATGAAATTTGTGGCACAACCTGACTAGAAGAAGGTATCGGTTAGCAGGACATACTCTGAGACATCAAGTGTGTGTGTGGGGGGGGGGGGGGGGGGGTAAAAATCCTAGAGGGAGACCAAGAGGTTTATACAGCAAGCAGATTGAGAATGATGTAAGTTGCGATAGATACTCGGATATGAAGAGACTTGCACAGGATAGACAAGCTTGGAGAGCTGCATCAAACCAGTCTTCGGACTAAAGACCACAAGAACAACAACAATCATTAATAACACTCATTCAAACATTAAAGATACATTCTTTGCACTTCATACAAAGTCGGAGGAATGCCACTGGTGAACCACCTCTAATACAACACTGCCGCCAATGCTCATTATTATTTACTGTATTTAATTTAGCTTTTTGTGTACATTATACACTGCAAGTGAAGAAGAATAAGCAGGAACTTTAACCTTCTCATTACTTAAACAACCCGCCTCCGCCACAGAGATCGCTAACGCACGACTGTGCGATGGTGCTCGACTAGGAGGTAAGCAGTTTAGAATCCTGCTGGTGAATCGGATTTTCGCTGTCAGTACATTATATGATCAAACGTATCCGGAAACACACAAAACATACTTTTTTCATATTAGGTGAATTGTACTGCCACCTACTGCCAGGTACTCCATATCAGCGACCTCAGTAGTCATTAGACATCGTGAGAGAGCAGAATGGGGCGCTCCACGGAACTCACGGACATCGAACGTGGTCAGGTGCTTGGGTCACATGTGTCATATGTCTGTACGCGAGATTTCCACACTCCTAAACATCCCTAGGTCCACTGTTTTCGATGTAATAGTGAAGTAGAAACGTGAAGGGACACATACAGCACAAAAGCGTACTTGCCGACCTCGTCTGTTGACTGACAGACACCACCGACAATTGAAGAGGGTCGTAATGTGTAGTAGGCAGACATCTATCCAGACCATCACACAGGAATTCCAAACTGCATCAGGATCCACTGCAAGTTCTATGACAGTTAGGCAGTAGGTGAGAAAAGTTGGGTTTCACGGTCGAGCAGCTGGTCACAAGCCACACATCACGCCGGTAAATGCTAAACGACGCCTCGCTTGGTGTAAAGAGCGTAAACATTGGACGATTGAACAGTGGAAAAACTTTGTGTGGAGTCACAAGTCACGGCACACAATGTGGCGATCCGATGGCAGGGTGTGGGTATGGTGAGTGCCCGGTGAACGTCATCTGCCAGTGAGTGTAGTGTCAACAGTGAAAATGGGAGGCCGTGGTGTTATGGTGTGGTCGTGTTTTTCATGGAGGGGGCTTTCACCCCTAGTTGTTTTGCGTGGCCTACATTGATGTTCTAAGCACTTTCTTGCTTCCCACTGTTGAAGAGCAGTTCAGGGATGGAAACTGCATCTTTAAACACGACGGAGCACCTGTTCATAATGCACGGCCTGTGGCGGAGAGGTTACACGACAATAACATCCCTGTAATGGGATGGGCTGGAACACCGACTTCGTAGCACACCTCACCGACCGACATCGATACCTCTCCTCAGTGCAACACTCCGTGAAGAATGGGCTGCAATTCCCCAAGTTACCTTCCAGCACCTGATTTAACGTATGCCTGTGAGAGTGGAAGCTGTCATCAAGGCTAAGGATGGGCCAACACCACAATGAATTTCAGAATTACCGATGGAGGGCGCCACGAACTTGTAAGTCAGTTTCAGCCAGGTGTCCGGATACTTTTGATCACACAGTGTATTTGGCCAACAAGGGGAGGAGAGGTGGTGGCGTTAAGTTTTTGATCACCAAAGCTGGCGTCAATGTCGTGGATTAAATTCCAAACCCCTCTGCTACGTCTCAAGAAGTGAGGGCGTATGACACTGCTGATGGTGATCCGTCCATCCGGATAGGGACGTTAAACTCGGCGACCCCCTTTGTGCTTTTTTAGGAGTAGGCTTTGTGCCGGCACTGGATTTCACCGTCTCCCTTCTCTTATCGTCTCCAACACACACACACACACACACACACACACACACAAACACACACACATACACACCATTACAGTCAACTATACTGTACTTAACAACGATACTTACGCACACGGCTTACACACGTCGCAAAGAAATGGTGCTTGCGCACGCGAAGGATGGTGAAAACGTTTCCAGTTAACGTTTTATTGCTCAAACACATTGCCTAATTATCATCAGTAACAAGCTTCTTCCGTCGCTCTCCCTCGTGATGAATTAACAACAATACTTCGCAAGAACAGTGCTGCACCGCCTGTTTCAGAGCAAGAATATGAATCCCACTATGTCAGTATCATAATGGTCCAAATCTTCCCCAACCATAGTGCTTCACCCTCAAGTTCACCCCCTCCCCCTCCCTTCTTCTCTCCACCCCCACCTCCTTCTTCCTCCCACCCGTTCAGTGTCATCATACCTCTGGTAGAGCGAGCCTTCTTCTAGTACTCAAAAAAAAAAAAAAAAAAAATCAGTGTGGTGTGAACAGCTGAGTTGTCGTAAAATGGCTGGAGATTGTGGGTGTAAAAAAAATCCAAGATGTCGGAAGTAGTTTAAACAAGTGAGTTAAAATGCCGCAGTCAGCGTCTTATTAGTTATTGATAAACGCTTAAGCTGGAGCAGGTAGCGTCGTGAGTGCTGGAGTCGGTGGCATCTGCGCCATCGAAGCACGTGGCTCTGGAGCCCCCGATCGACTGTGCGCCTGCGCCTTGCCGGCGCATGCTGGCTGCTAGCTGTGTGAGCAGCTGTAGCCCGCCCTGTGCTGCCGTCCGAACCCTTCACACTCCGCCGCTGTGCTCCAGGACAGTTTGTTCCCATGATCTATGACTGGGTGCCACACACCTGGATGAGCTGAAAGGACCTGGAACACATCTGCATTTTTACCATGAAACCACCTGCGTATGTCGAATTAGTCACATCCTCTCGACATCATCACTCATCGCCTGGGGTCTGGTACAATATGTTTTTGGATGGTCTACGATTATTGTCTTTCAGACCTACATAAACTGAAAAGGCCCAGGACACACCTACATTTTTTTCCCGCGAAGCTATCTGAGCCGCACATTTGACAGCCGGAGTGGCCGAGCGGTTCTAGGCGCTACAGTCTGGAACCGCGCGACCGCTACGGTCGCAGGTTCGAATCCTGCCTCGGGCATGGGCGTGTGTGATGTCCTTAGGTCAGTTAGGTTTAGGTAGTTCTAAGTTCTAGGGGACTGATGACCTCAGATGTTAAGTCCCATAGTGCTCAGAGCCATTTGAACCATTTTTTGTTAAAAGATTACCGGTTTCGGTCTTTAATAACCATCATCAGATCTGCAGCAAAAATGAGAAAAACATAAATACACTCGCAAACTGTATACAGCTTAATACCAATACACAGACCATAATGAAAAGTAGTACTGACAAAATTTACATTCGTGCACTTTAAATATGAAGAGGCATACCTGTTTCATAAAAACAAAATCCTTATGTACTGCAGCCATAGTGGCATCGTCATATGTTAAATGCGGAATCAGCACCAGCATCGTCGAATACATATAGATAACATCACATGCACGAGTCATGTTGTCAGTATTACTACTGTCTAAAACAAGCTGCCATACAGTAGCCACAAGATGTTTGTGTTTTAAGTTCACCAGATGTCGCTAATGTCGGCATACACTAGTTTTCAAAAATTAATTGAAACAGCGAAAATAAAGGGGGATACAATAGTTGAAGTCTGCAATAAGCTAATAACGTATAAAAGGCATTACAGTAATAAAAAGGAGAACGCGACAAAAGTAATATTGTTAAAAAGAGGAAGAGTTAAGAAACAGTGGTTAACATGTGCTCTAGTACCAATATTCTAGATAATGACATAAATATTAAACACCGTTGATAGTGCACGGAAGAACTGTACCCCAGCTGTCTGCGTCTAGTGTAAGTCATTAAAGAGTGTGTACGTTTTCAAATGTCTGTGAGTCGTGTAACTGAGGCGGAACTTGGGGACCAGCGCGGTATTTACCTAGCGGAATGTGGAAAACCGCCTAACAACCACATCCAGGCTGGCTGGCATACCAGCCTTCGTCGTTAATCCGCCGCGGGCGGATTCGATCCGGGGCCGGCGCGCCTACGCGCGTCCAGGAATCAGCGCATTAACGCTCTTTTTTTATTTTTATTTTATTTTTTGTTGGAGGGGGGGGGGGCGTCGGCCCTCGAAAAATTGAAAATATCGGCGGGTGAGTTCTCGTTCCATGCCGTCCCGGCTACCCTGGCGGGTTTATGTATGTTTCTGTACAGGGGACACATTTTACTTGGAAGTTACTTGTCCGGTGTCTGCCGATAAATATGATACTGCAGTGGCTGTGTTACTCGGAATTACGATGCAATGTTCCTTCCGACATGCATGCTTGTGTTAACACATGCATTGCAATGTCAAAAAACTCCTGATAGGTTGAGAGAGGCCTAAATGTGCAATTCTTGTGTTGGTAGACCATTTATCGTCTTTCGTGACTGAAGTACACTGACAGCGGAAACAAAAATACGCAGCACTAAGAAGGAGTTGTGCGTCATAAACGAAAGTTGGCAGGCGTGTTTACACAGCTGAAAGGTGATGTCTATCCAGATTTCGCGGCCGGCCGGTGTGGCCGAGCGGTTCTAGGCGCTTCAGTCTGGAACCGCGCGACCCCTACAGTTGCAGGTTCGAATCCTGCCTCGGGCATGGATGTGTGTGATGTCTTTAGGTTAGTTACGTTTAAGTAGTTCTAAGTTGTAGGGGACTGATGACCTCAGATGTTAAGTCCCATAGTGCTCAGAGCCATTTGAACCATTTTTGAACCAGATTTCGCGACAGTCGTGTAAGAGTGGCGCTAGTAGCGCCACTATCAGGATGCAAGTCAGGTTTGCTTAAAATACACACTATAACGGTCTTGAACGATAGTTACCTTTGAGACTGGACGTAGTGAGATGATGTTGGTCAAGGATGCCGTTAAAGGGGCAAACACGCCATTATCGTCACCTCACTGATTTTGAACGAGGTCGTGAAATATAGCTACGAGAAGCTGGATGTTTCTTCTGCGATATTGCAGAAAGGCTTGGCAGGAATTTAGCCACTGTTCGTGATTGCTGGCAGCAGTGGTCGCGAAAATCTCCCGTCGCAAGGAGACCGGGCTCCGGACGGCCACGTGGCACTACCGAAAGGTAACACCATCGTATTCAGCGTATGGCCCTGCCACATCGTACTGCATCTACAACAGCAATTTGAGCAGCAGTTGGGCACACACTAAAACAACGAACTGTTGTAAATCTCTTACTTCAAGGACAGCTCCGAGCCAGAAGCCGTGTTGCACTGATCCCAAAACACCGCCATTTGCGAGTTCGGTGGTCTCAAGCGAGAGCTCATTGGAGGGCAGGGTGGAGGTCTGTTGTGTTTTCTGATAAAAGCTGGTTCTGCCTCTGTGGCAGTGATGGCCCTATGTTGGTTAGTAGGAGGCCCGTTGAGGACCTGCAATTGACCTGTCTGCAGCCTAGATATATGTGGCCTACACCTGCAGTTTGGTCTGGGGTGTGATTTCGTGTGACAGCAGGAGCTCTCTCTTGGTTATCGCACGTACCCACACTGCAAATCTGTATGTTAGTCAGGTGATTCGACCTGTTATGCTGCCAGTCATGAATGGCACAGCAGAGGGTGTTTTCCACCAGGCTAACGCTCACCCAAATATCGCTGTTGTAACCCAACATGCTCCACAGAGTGTTGACATGTTGCCTTGACCTGCTCGGTCATAAGATCTGTGTCCAATCGAGCCCATACGGGTTTTCATCAAAAAGCATCTCCAGCGTCAACCACAAACAGCATTAACCGTCCCTGTACTGACCGACCAACAACAGGCATGGATCTCCATCCCACAAACTGATATCCAGCACCTATACAACTCATGCACGAAAGTTTGCATGAGTTCATTCAACATTCCGGCAGTTACACTTGTTTTTAACGCAACAGCAATGGTTTATCTTGCATTTAGAATAGCCTGTGATCTGGCAATGTCAATCACTTACATATGTTACCTGGACAAACTCCCAAATTTCATTCCTCTACATTAATTATTTTTTGGTGTTGCGATTTATTTTTCCGTACATTCAGATGAAAACGCTTCTTACTGAATCAGATGTATGCACACGAGTTGAGAGTGCAGAACACTCAATGCGAACTTGCTCATGATGATTTAATGCCACCCAGCAGTCCTTGGTTCAAATGGCTCTGAGCAGTATGGGACTTGACTTCTGAGGTCATCAGTCCCCTAGAACTTAGAACTACTTACACCTAACTAACCTAAGGACATCACACACACCCATGCCCGAGACAGGATTCGAACCTGCGACCGTAGCGGTCGCGCGGTTCCAGACTGTAGCGCCTAGAACCGCTCGGCCACCCCGGCCGGCAGCAGTCCTTGGGTCATTATGTTAAAGTGGTATTGCACTGGCGTGTCTAGTTTTCCACATAAATCGTAGATTTTAGCGTCAAATCAGCCCATTGTACCATTGGACATTCAGGATATGTCGAAGAATCGAATGTAGTTACCCACTCAGCAAACGAACCATGACAGCAAATATGTAACTGAATTTCATATCCAAGGGTAGACACCTCACCATCCACACTACGCACATGACATCAGATGTCTCCAGTGGATTTTCAATGGAGATAGCTGACGTGCTTACAGAAAATCGTTGAACGGAGTCGAATCATATGTGGCAGTACTATCCACTGAATAATCACATTAAGGTGTCCACATTTTTGCTACAGATCCAAAACAACAACAACAAGGAAGCAGAGCTGCAGACTCATTTTTGACGAATACTGGTGTCGGTGATGTCGGTGATATAACGACTTGTTAATGTTTTCAAGAAATGTAATTCTTCCATCCGCTTCTCCTGTACTTTACGAAGCCAAAGAATCACTCAACTCTAACTGTGAAGGATTTTCATCATTATAATCGTAACCGTTTGATATGTTTAACGCAATTTCGCGTGTCTAACGATGCTACATCTCTCAAGCTAATTACATTTACATATCTAGCTGTTGATACATCTTTCCATTCTCTGAAAGTATCGGAGTTTTATGTCAGAACTTAATCAGTATGCTGCACTAACGTTGTGAACAAGAACAGAGCACTGGATCGTTACAGTCTCTCTCACACACAGATAATCAATAGAGCAGTATTGAATTGATCAATAGGACACACAAACCTTCAGTCACTATTCCAGTAAAGGAAAATGTGCTATAATAGTCCATACTGACTTGTTGGTCGCTGTATCCCAGTTGGTATAGTACTAGCGATTGTAGAATTAGGAGTAGATTCAATATACACAAATCAAAAAAAGTTTTGCATCACCTAGGTTCCGAGAGTTCCGGAGTCTGTACAGAAAATTGGAATAGAGATCAACATATACATGATTTCCGCCCTTTTTATTGCTCATGAAAACCATACAATGCATATTGTATCACCATACAGCGAGACCTTCAGAGGTGGTGGTCCAGATTGCTGTATACACCGGTACCTCTAATACCCACTAGCACGTCGTCTTGCGTTGATGTATGCCTGTATTCGTTGTGGCATACTATCCACAAGTTCAAGACACTGTTGGTCCAGGTTGTCCCACTCCTCAATAGCGATTCGTCGAAGATCCCTCGGAGTGGTTAGTGGGTCACGTCGTCCATAAACAGCCCTTTTCAATCTATCCCAGGCAGGTTCGATAGGATTCATGTTTGGAGAACACGCTGGCCACTCTAGTCGGGCGATGTCGTTATCCTGAAGGAAGTCATTCACAATATGTGCACGATGGGGGCTCGTATTGTCGTGCATGAAGACGAATGCCTCGCCAATATGCTGCTGATATAGTTGCACTATCGGTCGGAGGATGGCATTCACGTATCGTACAGCCGTTACGGCTCCTTCCATGTCCACCAGCGGCGTACGTCGGCACCACATAATGCCACTCCAAAACAGTAGAGAACCTTCAACTTGCTAAACTCTGTGGACAGTGTGTCTAAGGCGTTCAGCCTGACCGGGTTGCCTCCAAACACGTCTCTGACTATTGTCTGGTTGAAGGCATATGCGCCACTCATCAGTGAAGAGAACGTCATGCCAATCCTGAGCGGTCCATTTGGCATGCTGTTGGGCCCATCTGTACCGCGCTGCATGGTGTGGTTGCAAAGATGGGCCTCGCCAAGGATGTCAGGAGTGAAGTTGCGCATCATGCAGCCTATTGAGCACAGTTTCAGTCATAAGGCGACACGTCCTGTGGCTGCACGAAAAGCATTATTCAGCATGGTGGTGTTGCTGTCGGGGTTCCTCCGAGCCACAATCCGTATGTAGCGGTCATCCATTGCAGTAGTAGCCCTTGGGCGGCCTGAGCGAGGCATGTCGTCGACAGTTCCTGTCTCTCTGTATCTCCTCCATGTCCGAACAACATCGCTTTGGTTCACTCCGAGACCCCTGGACTTACCTTGTTGAGAGCTCAAACAAACAATGCGGACGCGATCGAACCGCGGTATTGAACGTCTAGGCATTGTTGAACTGCAGACAACACGAGCCGTATACGTCCTTCCTGGTCGAATGACTGGAACTGATCGGCTGTCGGACCCCCTCCGGCTAATAGGCCCTTCGCATGCATGGTTGCTTACATCTTTGGGCGGGTTTAGTGACATGTCTCAACAGTCAAAGGGACTGTGTCTGTGATACAATATCCACAGTCAACGTCTGTCTTCAGGAGCTCTGGGAACTGGGGTGATGCAAAACTTTTTTTGATGTGTGTATTTAAAAAGTAGGTCTCATGACGAATTCAGATTCCAGTATATTCCCAACTAGTTCTAGGATTCAAAATCAGCTGTGCTACAGTGATCCACACATTGTTTTGATGGATTACTATTATTTTTTAACTAACACCGATTTTTGCTGCACGTATGCCTTGGTGTGATGGAAATATGATATCGATGTAGGCGAAACGCTGAACTCCTGCCATCCTTCCTATAAACAGAATTTGATCTAATGCCCTGGCTACCACCGTATTTTTGAGCGATTCTTCACACAAACTGTAACTGTTTTAGATTGTACATAGAACATCTAACATTTCCAGTTGAGTTCTATCCACCACTCACCCATAGCGTCCAGGCTTACTATTCATCAAGAATATATTGGAAATGCACACAGAAATTTTACCTGACAAGCTGCATGATACGCACACAACTGTTTTCAGACTTTGATTTTCCTCTATATCCATCACTGACACCATCACATAGTGCAGCAATGAATGTGGTGTTACGTTCTACAACATTAAATGTGATGTTATAGGATAGTCATCAGATCGAGAGATCACGAAGATACATGGCTTCCTGTCATGAAAGTACTTCTGTCAGATTATGATTGATACCAGTTATATCAGAATTCAGCACAAATAACTGCAATGTTCGATTCTGGAGTGCTAATAGTGTTACTGGATTACAGTGTGTAAGAACCATCAAAGAATAATGAAGATATACATCAACAATGGGAATACCATGCAGTGAACTCAGTTTCAGAAACCTGACACATGACAGCAAAACCATCCAATGTATGATATCCTTGGTTCTCGGGTTCGATTCCCGGCGGGGTCAGGGGTTTTCTCTGCCTCGTGATGACTGGGTGTTGTGTGATGACCTTAGGTTAGTTAGGTTTAAGTAGTTCTAAGTTCTAGGGGACTGATGACCATAGATGTTAAGTCCCATAGTGCTCAGAGCCATTTGAACCATTTTATGATATCCTTACTTGTAAAGAGTTTATGGAATTTCTGGAAAACCCTTATAGAGCTCACTCATCAGAAAACTTCATAAGTCTCTGCTATAAATTTCTATCATTCTATTCACATATGACATTCCAACACAGTATACCATTGAGCAGGGTAACGGTATTTACACGATGTCGCCCTGTGCAGTGCTACGTGTGCCCTTGTCTCCAGAGGCAGTTCCAGTGCAACAGCTGTGTGCTCTTCACCACCATAGCCCTCACCTCCCACCACACAGCCCCTGGTAAGATGCGTATGGGTGGGTTTCATAGCCACATACAGGGTGAAAAGTATTTAAACTGACAAACTCTGGGAGGTTGCAGTGGACATCAAAACAAATATTTTTCCCTAATGTCATTTTTTCCTATGAGGAGTATTTAAACCGGTAGAGGAAGACTTCTCTGGCGGCAAATTAATTAAACCAACCAACACTTCTCCATTTTTTATGACCAAGAGACAACACATTAACACAACCCAATTTCAATTACAGTAGATTTTCAAAAATGCCTCCACAGACACTTAAAGGAAGATTCCACTGTCGGATCATGTTCTGTCTGACACGGGCAGAAACCCCAGGATTATCCTGAATCTGAATTGTTCCTGCTGCTGCTGCTATCCGGGCAACCAGATCCTCTTCTGATGCAACAGGGGTTGCGTAAATAAGGTTGTGCATCTCTCCCCACACAAAAAAGTCCAGAGGGGACATATCTTAGGATCGAGCAGGCCATGGTACAGGACCACCTCTGTCAACCTACGTTTCTGGGAACCGTCGGTCCAGGAATCGACGCACACGACGACTGAAATGTGCCGGCGCCCCGTCACGTTGGAACAACATGTGCTGTCTTGTAGGGAGTGGGACGTCTTCCAAAAATTCTGGCAATGCTCTGGCGAGAAAATTGTAATAGTGCCTGCTATTTAATGGTCTAGGTAGCAGATACGGCCCAATTAAATAGTCCCCAACAACACCGACCCATACATTAACGAAGAACTCTAGTTGATGAGCTCTAGTAACTGTCGCATGTGGGTTATCCTCACTCCAAACATGAGAATTGTGCATGTTGAAGACTCCATCACGCCCAAACGTTGCTTCATCGGTAAACAACACAGAGGATGGAAATGTAGAATCCATTACTCACTGTTTCAGGTACCACTGCGAAAACTGTGCTCTGGTTGGATAATCAACTGGTTCTATGTTGTGAACACGGTGTAAGTGAAATGGACGTAACAACTGCTCTCGAAGGACTGTTCTTACATTCGTCTGATTCGTTCCCATGTTACGTGCATTTGCACGAGTGCTGATTAAAGGATCCCGCTCCACATGCTGCAAGACAGCTTCCTCAAATTGCAGCGTTCTTACCATACTATGGCGTCCCTGTCCAGGTAATCTGCTGAATGACTCGGTCTGACGTAGACGTTGGTACACAGCAGTAAAGGTCGTATTATGCGGGATACGGCGATTAGGATATTCTTGTTGCTAAACCTGCTGTGCAGCTCGTCCGTTGTGGTGCGCTACGCAGTACGCACCAACCATATCAGTGTAATCACTCCAGGTATATCACTCCATTAGTAAACAGAGAAAATGCACTACTACACTGGTGGACAGCAGTTTCCTACAGCTGAAGAGCGTAATACGCCCTCTAACAACTGAAGATAGTAATACGCCCTGTAACAACTGAAGATCGTAACACGGCCTCTAACAACTGAAGAGCGTAATACGGCCTCCACCGGTTTAAATAATCCTCATAGGAAAAAATGACATTAGGGAAAAATATTTGTTTTGATGTCCCCTACAACCTCTCAGAGTTTGTCGGTTTAAATACTTTTCATCCTGTATATCATCATTAGTTTCCTGCAATGAAGCGAATAAATTGCATTAGTAATCAGGGAGAAGAAGCTAGCTACAGCAGTAATAGGCGTGCACAGAATGATGCAACTGCTGAAGCAGGATCTGTGAACTGAAACATTTTGGACTCGTGCGCGCGCGCGCGCGCGTGTGTGTGTGTCTGTGTGTGTGTGTGTGTGTGTGTGTGTGTGTGTGTGTGTGTGGGTGGGTTCGTGTCAGTATGTATGTGTGTTTTAATGATCGGAAATGTTATAGATTTTATGTGTGAGAATTCTTTCCATATGTTACAGATGGTGATGACAGCGAGCTGCTCCCACTCCTCAATGAACCTTATGAGGCCTTATACATGGAGCAAATCATGACCACGTAGGCAGAAGGGGTGGATGAGGCTGTAAAGCCACCATGACTGATCATGGAAGAATATGTCGGTAAGTATCAGTCCATATTCCATACACGAGGGACATTTCATAAATAATGCACACCAACTTTTTTTTACTTATACGTTAATTGTTTTCAGTACCTCCTTACAGTCCTTCAATATAGTTTCTCTGCTCCTCTATGAGTGAATCCCAACGTCTCGGAAGCTGTATTATTCTATCCAGGACAACACATGTCCATCAGTCGAATTACTCACGTAACGGTGGTAGAAAGTCCTTCCAGAGAAAGATAACGACGTTCGCGCACTTTTCTTCTTCCAACTTCGGGAACAAGCGGAATTCTGGTGGACCCATGTCCGGACTGTAGTGAGGATGCGGCATTCGCGCAGTTTTTGACCTACAACATTGCTGATATGTAGGTTCAAATGGTTCAAATGGCTCTGAGCACTATGGGACTTAACATCTGAGGTCATCAGTCCCCTAGAACTTAGAACTACTTAAACCTAACTAACCTAAGGACATCACACACATCCATGCCCCAGGCAGGATTCGAACCTGCGACCGTAGCGGTTACGCGCTTCCAGACTGAAGCGCCTAGAATCGCACGTCCACACCGGCCGGCGTGATATGTGGACGAACACTGTCGTGGAGAATGAGTGAAAGAAGTAACGATAATGCACTGCTGTGACATTCGTTCCACATGGGACTATCTGTCATGATGATTTCTTGGTGATCATAAGCAAAAATCATCACTTGCTTGAGCTTTGATTGAGACGGTCGAAATTATTTTGAACGTGGAGAATCTGAAGTTCTCCACTCACTGGACTATGATACGACAGCGGTTCCACGTCGTTAATCCGTGTTTCACGAGCAACGACAATTCGACACTAGAATCCTTGACCTTCACGGTAGAATCGTTGTTTGGTTGTTTAGTTGGTTGGTTGATTTGGGGGAGGGGACCAAACAGCGAGGCCATCGGTCCCTTAGAATTAGGGAAGGATGGGGAAGGAAGTCGGCCGTGCCCTTTCAAAGGAACCATCTTGGCATTTTCCTGAATTGAATTAGGGAAATCACTGAAACCCTAAATCAGGATGGCCTTACGCGGATTTGAACCGTCGTCCTCTCGAATGCGAGTCCAGGGTGCTAACCACCACGCCACCTCGCTCGGTAATCGTTGTTTGAACAAGTTTGTAATGTCCAGGCGTATCTGCTTCGCTTCAGCAGTCACACAGTGTGGGACCCATATCGCAGACAATTTTCTCGTCAAATCATTTGTCATAATATGGAATACTAATGTTGAGGAAATTCTCGTGGCTTCGAAGAGTTCCTCACAAGTAGCCCTGCGATCTTCTTCTAGAGCATCTGCCACAAGTTTCACACTTCGTTCATTTCTGAACGTTTTTAACCTTCCGGTTCTTGGTTGATCGTCTATGCTCATACGACCACCACGAAAACGATTAACTTAACGTGAAACTGCTCTAAGATCCACTGTAAACTCATCACAAACTTCACTTACAGAGTCGATGTCTACCTTTCGCTAATTTTTTGTTAGATTACACAGCGAAAAAACCAAAACATGTGTTTCTTCCTGAAGTCCCACCAAAATCTGACGCAATTTTCATTGTTTTTGCATCAGACAATCCACAGTAATACCAATCTGTGCATTATTTGTGAAATGTTCCTCGTATCTGCTGTTGTTGAGAATTACACTGCATAACACTTATCTGACTTTCAGGAGTTTAGATGAGTGGACTCTAGAACCAGTGCCCGTACCCATACCATCGTGAGCTCCAGAACTAACACTAGGGCCAGCTGAGGCTGTAGAAACAGCTGAGGGGGATTTCCATTCTCACCCAGGAAACCGTTAGACTGTTGGCCGACTCTGGAGGCGTGCTACCGTGAGTAAAAATTCATATGCATCTCTCATTACAAGTACACATACAAAGGAAAATTTCGCTGAGACAATGCTGGTCTTTTTCTATGTATATTAGATGATGAGTTGCTGCGCTGGAGTCCAGAATCAGCGCCTATACCCGAGCCATTACATGCACCTGAGCCTGTACCCAGACTGTCATGACCATCACAACTGTCACGAAGCAGCTCCAGAAGAGCTAATTATATTAGTAATCAGCAGCAGCTCCTCAGCCTCCCATGACAGCAAAAGCAATGACGTGCACCAGGTCTGTGATGCTACAGGATTATCATTTAAACTGACTAGTGATGCACTTGGAAATAGGATCCTTTATGCCCAGATAGCAAACTCGGCTGCTTATCAAGCTCCAGTCCTGTGCCTCAATACATATAAACGTGTTTGAGGATGGGAGATTCTCAAGATCCTTGATGACCTAGATACCCTGCCGTAAACTACAATGCCACATTATGTTCCAACTCTGAAATGACGAATAATGCTGTTTTCGTTGCAGCGCCCATAAATTTGTGGGGACAGGGTGTGTGATATTGAGGGGCACACCAAACTCAAGATACCGATCAGATTCTCTGAATTTGAAGAACAAGAGTCAGGGAAATCTCTGAAAAGGGTTCAATGGTTGGACATTGGCGCATTTTTATGCTTTTTTATTTTACATGTCAAGTTCCGTAGAACCAAATTGAGGAGCAAATCACTGTGGTCGTGGAACGATTCAGTACATGAGATTAACAGAGATAACGTAAAATGTAGATGAGTCGTATGCAAATGACAACCTGCAAGTATATATTAACAAAACCAACAATATAACACAGGAATTTGCTCAATTTTTTTCCAGGGACTCACAGACAGAATAGAAGGAGTGATCCGCGAGAAAGTTTTTCAGTTTTGACTCGAATGTGCGAGGATTGTTGCTAAAATCTTCCAGTTCTTGTAATAGTTTATTGAAAATGATGCTGCAGATTACTGCACGCCTTTCTGCACAAGAGTCAAGGAAGTGCGATCCAAATGCATACTGGATTTTTTCCTAGTATCAACTGAGTGAAAGCTATTAGTTCTTGGGAATAAGCTCATCTTGTTAACAACAAACGACATAAAAGTAAATATATATTGAGAGGCCAATGACAGAATTACCAGACTCCTTAACAATGGTAAACAAGAGGATCAAAAACTTACTTCACATATTGCTCGAACTGCCCATTTCAGAACAAAAAATACCCTTAGTGAATAGGAAGGGTTACCTCAAAATATAATGCCTTATGTCATAAGCGAATGAAATTAAGTAAAGTATTTTCGAGTTGGACCCTCTCTTACTGCATATGCTGTTCTGATGGCAAATATAGCAGCATTCAGTTTTTGAACAAGATCCTGAACATGGTCTTCTATGACAGTTTACTATCTATCTGAACACCTAGAAATGTGAACTGTTCACACTCACTAATCATATGTTGTATACTTATGATCCATTACGTGGGTGTTATTCCTTTACCCCTCTTCAGAGAGTTATAGCTAATAAGGCAGCTACTATTAATGTGAAAAATTCTGATAACACTTGCTTTACTTCGTCTCTTCCGACTTGTTAGAAAAATTGAGAAACATGCAGAACCTATCCGTAAATGCTAGTTACATGACCGAGCGAGGTGGCGCAGTGGTTAGCACACTGGACTCGCATTCGGGAGGACGACGGTTCAATCCCGTCTCCAGCCATCCTGATTTAGGTTTTCCGTGATTTTCCTAAATCGTTTCAGGCAAATGCCGGGATGGTTCCTTTGAAAGGGCACGGCCGATTTCCTTCCCAATCCTTCCCTAACCCGAGCTTGTGCTCCGTCTCTAATGACCTCGTTGTCGACGAGACGTTAAACACTAACCACCACCACCACCTAGTTACATGATGTTAGTGGATATCATAAACATCATAGAAATGAATTCCCCATCAAACTCCAGAACGTTGTAAAATTTGAGAGACAGATACAGCATAACGACTCATTTGTATGTTCAGCAGAAGAAGAAAGGCTATTCTGATACGCACGGTGTGCAGAAGAAGAAGAACATCGAGCATAAGGTTATCGGACCTTCCCATTAATCCCACTCGCAAATTAACACAAAGAACGTGATGATATGTTTATCATCACTAGTGGTGCTAAGCAACATCATTGCAAAAACATACACCACTTTATGTCCACCCAATTCAATGTACATGCTTGCGCATGATATATTTTTTCTGGGTGCCTGAATACGGTTTTTATAAATGTTTAACTGACAGAGCTGAAGAGGTATAGCTCCACCCACGATCCGTTAAGTGTAGAGATGGCTACTGATGCAAGAAATTCAGCCACAAGTAGTGATTACCATTTGTAGTGTATGCCGACTTAGAGTGTTTTTTCGATCATGTGGCAGGATATGAAGGTAATCATACTGCTTTGCTACAACTCTCACAGAACGTTGAATACTATTTGTTGCAGCATATCAGCTTGTATGTTCACATCAGTCAAATCGAAATTATTTTAAATACTACCATGTGGAAAATCCTGCAAAATGATTGTTCTCCGAGCTTCAAACGCTTGCAGGGCAAGTTGATGAACTCTGAGTTCAATCGAAATATGATAAATCTATTAAATGCCATATTTATGGACTGCCGTTACCAAATACCAACAAGACACCACGTTTAGATCACTGGCATTTATCCAGTAAATTTCATGATGCAACATACGTTGCATGTAACCTGAAATACAAACTCTCGCATCACATACCCATGTTTTCCCATTCACACTTTTACATTTAGATTTTAGGTGGTTTCTCTCGTAATTTCAAAGTAAAAGTCAGGGTGGTTCCTTGGAAGAGACGACAGCTAATTTCCCAAGCCAGCGCGAGCTTGTGCTCCATCACAAAACGACGTTGTTGTTGTCAGAACACTAATCTGTAGTATTCCTTTCTTTCCCATTTCCAGCATGTTTCTAACAGTCTGAGTTCCATCATTCAGTTCCTTTCAACTAATGTACCTAAAACGTATTCTATAAGAAACACTTGGCACTCACTAATTGTAGAAAATGAAGAAGGGAGAATAGAGATTAACGCTCTATTGACTTTGAGATCAATAGAGACTGAGGACACATTCTGTTTGTGGAAGGAAATCGGCCGTATTCTCTTCATAGGCGCCATCTCGCCAATTTCTTCATCCATTTTCGTACTGCTCTCAAACAATACCATGAGGTCCACTGGGATTAACTTCCCGTCTCGACAGACTAGTCACCAGCAGATGGGTTTCAGGCACTCATCCAATGAAACACTGCGAAGGCAGGAAGGAACGCCAGCGTTTAATGTTCCGCCGACAACGAGATCACTGGAGATGGAGCACGAGCTCACAATGAGAATTTGCCTTAAGTAGTCTAGGGAAACCGCAAAAAAATCTAAATCTGCATGATCATGCTGGGAACCGCAGGCCGAGGTGGCCGAGCGGTTCTAGGCGCTTCAGTCTGGAACCGTGCGACCGCTACGGTCGCAGGTTCGAATCTTGCCTCGGGTATGGATGTGTGTGCTGTCATTAGGTTAGTTAGGTTTAAGTAGTTCTAAGTTCTAGGGGACTGATGACCTCAGATGTTAAGTCCCATAGTGCTCAAAGCCATTTGAACCATGCTGGGATTTGGCCTCTTTCATGATTTCCTTAAATTGTTGCAAGCAAATGCCAGCAATGGATCCTGTTTAAAGGACCCGAACGATTTCCTTCCCTACCTTCCCCTAATCCGAGCGTGTGCTTCGTCTCTGATGACATGTTAAACCCTGTTGTGACTTCCCTTGCACGCTTTGTGGTTCTTTAATGGATACCGGAGTGAGGAACAGATGCCGTTCATGAACAGAGAATTCAGATATTAATTTATTCTACATATAATATCAGATAGTAAAAATAATATATAACTTTGTCGCTGAAGTTGCAACGTCAGCTGCTAACAGTAAAGTTAGAAGTAGAAATACATACAGGTGCAAAATCTGTCATTCCTCAATACAACGCCTATTCAGAAGATGCCGAGTTCTGGCCGCTGTGAAAGTCTGTGTATGTTATTCAACTGGAAATCACACATTTTAACGTGCGGCAGACCGGATAGTGGTCGTTACTACAAACCCTATGCTACCCTCAATTCCACAATCTGGGTTAACTTCTTGCCAAAGTCATCAGTGTTCTTCCTTTTCTATTGTCACTATACAGATCAGAGTTCTCTCATCAGGACTGTTAGTCCATCCATCGACTTTGTTATGGTTCAGCTCCTCTGTGGCGGAAACGAAACCAAACTAACTCGCCGTCTAACAAGTTTAAAATTCAGTAACACTCAAAATAAAGGAGATTTAATGAGTAAGTAAACATGGTTCCAAAAAAAAATCCTGTGAATCATATGTGTTACACAAAGTTTGTTGTTGTTTATTTATGGCTCCCATCTACAAATACAAGGGGTGATCAAAAAGTTTCCGTTCGAAGGCCGTACTGTACAGAACGTCAAATCACCGTGAGCAGTGACAATCATCTCACCGAAGCACCATGCTGAAGATACCCAATTGGTAAAACACTGTATCCTGCTGCATGAATAAGTCCATAACTGCCTGTTGTACTCTACTGGCCATTAAAATTGCTACACCACAAAGATGATGTGCTACAAACGCGAAACTTAACCGACAGGAAGAAGATGCTGTGATATGCAAAAGGTTAGCTTTTCAGAGCATTCACACAAAGCTGGCGCCGGTGGCGACACCTACAACGTGCTGACATGAGGAAAGTTTCCAACCGATTTCTCATACACAAACAGCAGGTGACCGGAGTTGCCTGGTGAGACGTCGTTGTGATGCCTCGTGTAAGGAGGAGAAATGCGTACCACCACGTTTCCGACTTTGATAAAGGTCGAATTGTAGCCTATCGCAATTGAGGTTTATCGTATCGCGACATTGCTGCTCGCGTTGGTCGAGATCCAATGACTGTTAGCAGAATATGGAATCGGTGGGTTCAGGAGGGTAATGCGGAACGCCGTACTGGATCCCAACGGCCTCGTATCACTAGCAGTCGAGATGACAGGCATCTTATCCGCATGGCTGTAACGGATCGTGCAGCCACGTCTCGATCCCTGAGTCAACAGATGGGGACGTTTGCAAGACAACAACCATCTGCAAGAACAGTTCGACGACGTTTGCAGCAGCATGGACTATCAGCTCGGAGACCATGGCTGCGGTTACCCTTGACGCTGCATCACAGACAGGAGCGCCTGCGATAGTGTACTCAACGGCGAAACTGGGTGCACGAATGGCAAAACGTCATTTTTTCGCATGAATCCAGGTTCTGTACACAACATCGTGACGGTCGCATCCGTGTTTGGCGACATCTCGTTGCACATTGGAAGCGTGTATTCGTCATCGCCATACTGGCGTATCACCCGGCGTGATGGTACGGGGTGCCATTGGTTACACGTCTCGGTCACCTCTTGTTCGCATTGACAGCACTTTGAACAGTGGAGGTTACATTTCAGATGTGTTACGACCCGTGGCTCTACCCTTCATTCGATTCCTGCGAAACCCTACATTTCAGCAGGATAATGCAGTACCGCATGTTTGTCCGCAGCTTGTGATCGTGCGGTAGCGTTCTCGTCCCCCACGCCCGGGTTCCCGGGTTCGATTCCCGGGATTTTCTCTGCCTCGTGATGACTGGGTGTTGTGTGATGTCCTTAGGTTAGTTAGGTTTAGGTAGTTCTGAGTTCTAGGGGACTGATGACCATAGATGTTAAGTCCCATAGTGCTCAGAGCCATTTGAACCATTTGAACCGCATGTTGCAGGTCCTGTACGGGCCTTTCTGGATACAGAAAATGTTCGACTGCTGCCCTGGCAAGCACATTCTCCAGATCATTCACCAATTGAAAACGTCTGGTCAATGGTGGCCGAGCAACTGGCTCGTCACAATACGCCAGTCACTACTCTTGATGAACTGTGGTATCGTGTTGAAGCTGCATGGGCAGCTGTACCTGTACACACCATCCAAGCTCTATTTGACACAATGCCCAGGCGTATCAAGGCCGTTATTACGGCCAGAGGTTGTTGTTCTGGGTACTGATTTCTCAGGATCTATGCACGCAAATTGCGTGAAAATGCAATCACATGTCAGTTCTAGTATAATATATTTGTCCAATGAATACCCGTTTATCATCTGCATTTCTTGTTGGTGTAGCAATTTTAATGACCAGTAGTGGATATCCTCGTCCGACTGGAATCGTCGACCATTAGAGGCCTTATTTAAGGGGCCGAAGACGAGATAATCGCAGGGAGCTCAGGACTCTAGGACGGATGCTAGGTGTAACTTCCGCGATAAGACATTTGCTATACAGGGTCGTTCGTTAACTCGAAGCAGCAGCAACCCTTGTCGCGCACCATTCCACAAGGATGATTTTCGACAGGCGTCTGCCCCATACGCATCGTACGGATGTCTACCGGTGTTTGTCCTTCAGCAGCCGGGAAAAGAATAACAGCACGTTGGTCCTGTTTCGACGCATTTGGTAATAGCGTCACCATACTTCACGTTTCCGTATTTACCGCACGCACGTGGGAAAGACAGGAATGCTACACGATTCCCTTACATACATGTGGTAGTTTGCATCAGACTGATTTTTTGTCAAGATTTGTGAAATATTGCCACAGATTTTATCATATATCATTTATTCATTCATGTCAACCTCATTCCGTGAAACGTCAGAGAGTGTTACTAACACTACTCCCTCAGTCATTAATATTAGCCAATGTCTGTGAAAATTGCGTCAGAAAGAAGCATACAACTGATTGAAATGAGATTTATTTCACAAGTTACATACGCGTACGTGACAGTACATAAACACACTGTCTAGTCACATTAATGCGACCATAAGGCTGAAAAACAATATTTTGCAGCGCGGACCGCTTCGAGATAGGCAGGAAGAGTGTCAGTGAAGATCTGGAAGGTGTCTACAGGGATGTGGAGCCATGCCGACTCCAATGCCGTGGCCAACTGCTGTTGGATTTTCAGTTGTGGATAGATGGCGAGCACAGCCGGATCCACTTGGTTCCACACATTCTCTACTGTGTTTAAATCCGGGAAGTTTGGTGGCCGGGGGAGTACGATGTGACACGTTGCATTGTCTTGCTGGTAGATGCCATCGTGCCAAGTTAAAACAAACTGCATATAGCGGTGGACATGGTCCCCAAGGATAGGCACATACTTGTATGGACCCACTGTGCCTTCCAGAATGATGAGATCACCCAGAGAATGCCACGAGAACATTCCCCAGACCATAACGCGGTGAATAAACCAGGCGCCTGCTGTGGAACCAATGGAGGTAGAATAAGGGGAGATGGCGCTACAGACTTACGCTGTGCGTTGTTTTGAAGCCAGTGGGCGGGGCCTGCCGCCATCTTGGATCCCCCAAAGCAGACGAGTGTTTACAATTGCTTCTTGTTCGTTATTTCTGTCGTGTGCACGCTACATTTGTTTTATATAGTAAATGTTACACTGTTTTTGTGAACAACACAGCATAAGGAACGCAACTTCAAACGTTTTTCTGGTCTTAAATGCGTATTCGATACAGTAATACGACACGAAAATATGACGCTTTTGGTCTCAGTACTGTAATTCCTTTTTGTTTATACACTTCGAATAACCGAGAAGAGAAGTACGTGCTATGAAAAGCGTGCTTTCGTAATCCACTTCTATTCACTTTCATTGTGTTTGTGTCGATAATTGATAAAGCCAGAACTCCAAAAGCAATGATAGTTTAGAGGCACCGATTTGTATTCGTTGTATTTTCAAGTCAAATGCAAATTTTAAATGTTCATGTTTGCAAGAAACTTACCTTATTTGCTTTGGTGCCCCATAGATGTATGCAGGGATGATATAAACAAGCCAGCTATCATGTCAACAAAGTGAAAGATTCGTTAAATTACGAAGGAAAAGAACTGAATTTACGATTGTCAGGCCCATTGTAGTTTACACATCTGTTTTTTTTTTTTTAAATTGTACCTACCAAGTGACATTCAGGATGGCAAATAACATTAATTTACAGAGTAACACGGCAATACAGTGATTCATGTAATGATCTAAATAGCCTGGACTTAGGTAGGGAACTTTGCTTTAACAAATATGTAACCCTTTAAGTACTTATAATTTAACCACAGTAACAGGTGTTACACACATTTTACTGAAGATTTAATTAACTACATGTAGTTACATTACTTTTATATTAAACTGCATTTTAAAACATTAGTCCCCATTTCCAGGATATTTCTTGCCAGGACTTTTCAGTTACTTGGGAATAACCAAACAATGAAAACCAAGTGTATTCAAGTGTATTGCTCACCTCCAGAGAGCTCTTCGCTTTGGATTGATAGGAAATCTAAAGTCAAATCACAGAAATAAAACCATACTATAAAACTTTACAGTGGATCAGAATTTCAAGTATATATAAGAAAATAGCTCTTAAATAAGTCCACTTACGAATGAAATTCGATTTGTTTAAACTTTAGACTACAATCAGAACGATTTGTACACCCGTAAGCGACGCAAGCCTGTTAGGAAATCGTTTCCTGCACTGCCTTTCAGCAGCGAGAGCACTGCGAGGTACTTCCCATTACACAACGTGCATGTCAGTGTGTTCTGCGAAAATGTACCGGCACTGCTCCATCGTATTCTACTGTACATCTCTGAGTAGCACTGAGTCTGTAGTTGATTCATAGTACGTTCTGTCATGGAACAACGTAAATACAACAGAGCCACCTTACGGACAGGTAAAGTGAACAAAACCTGTATCATGGCTTCCTAGTACACAGGCTCGTCGTCCTTGTTTCCTTGGAGGAAATAAAGAATGTACACGTAAATAAACAACACAATCAGTGGAGCACTCCCTATGTCCTGCTATATTTTTTACGAAAACACCCTGTATACGCTCCACTGTTAGTGCTGCCACCTGACGTCTTGACTGTGTAATTAACATTACAGAAATATATATGATCTTTGACCTCAGGAATTCGATATAGAGTGACGCTTTCACGTACATCAGTAAATGGTTTTGATTGTTAAGTGCGCGAGGCCTGAAGACATTAATGGAGCGTTCTAAATACATAAAAAGGAACAAACTTCTGTAGACCGAGTAATTCAACTGAGTTCCGACCAAATGAAATTCTTTCGCCTTCAGATCATTCCCATCTACCTGTATGAATATCTATATCAAAACCTTTTGGTAGTGAAACCGAGTGAGATGGTTAGCACCTAAGACACTGGACTGGCATTTTGGAGAAGCAGCGTCCATGCAAGGAAGCTTAGGGTTTAATGTCCCGTCGATGACGAGGTCGTTAGCGACAGAGCACAAGCTCGGATTCGGGAAGGATAGCAACGCAATCAGCTGCGCCTTAGGAAAAGATCCTTAATACCTTCAAATATTTAGGAGAAACAGGAAAAACATAAATCTGGTTGGTCGTACTCTCAAATGCGACTGTAGTGTCTTACCGCTTGCCCACCGCACTCGGTAGCAGTGTTCATATCCCCGCATGGCCGTCCAGTTTTACCTGAAGTTTGTCCGGTATTTCACATTCATCCTAAGTTACTGTCACCCGTGTAGCACGATGAGGGATCCAGTAATGCTCCTCAGACAGTGAGTTTGTAATTTCAGTCTTGTCTGCGTCTGTCTGTGATTGTACGTACATGTAGTTTGATTCCTGGGATTATGACATTTTAAGCGAAGTTTTGTCCATTGAAGATGCTGAATAGTTCCCAGGGTGCCATCTGTGGTTTGTTTATTGCTCAATGTGGTTTTACACGATTTGTTGGAGCTAAGTACAATATTCGTTTCACAATGTCTTACACACCGAGCGAGGTGGCCCAATGGTTAGCACACTGGACTCGCATTCGGGAGGATGATACACTTCTGGCCATTAAAATAGCTACATCACGAAGATGACGTGCTACAGATGCGAAATTTAACCGACAGGAAGACGATGCTGCGATATACAAATGATTAGCTTTCAGAGCATTCATACAAGGTTGGAGCCGGTGGCGACACCTACAACGTGCTGACATGAGGAAAGTTTCCAACCGATTTCTCATACACAAACAGCAGGTGATCGGCGTTGCCTGGTGAAACGTTGTTGTGATGCCTCGTGTAAGGAGGAGAAATGCGTACCATCACGTTTCCGACTTTGATAAAGGTCGGATTGTAGCCTATCGCGATTGCGGTTTATCGTATCGCGACATTGCTGCTCGCGTTGGTCGAGATCCAACGATTGTTAGCAGAATATGGAATCGGTGGGTTCAGGAGGGTAAAACGCAACGCCGTGCTGGATCCCATCGGCCTCGTATCACTAGCAGTCGAGATGACAGGCATCTTATCCGCATGGCTGTAACGGATCGTGCAGCCACGTCTCGATCCCTGAGTCAACAGTTGGGGACGTTTGCAGGACAACAACCATCTGCAAGAACAGTTCGACGACGTTTGCAGCAGCATGGACTATCAGCTCGGAGACCATGGCTGCGGTTACCCTTGACGCTGAATCACAGACAGGAGCGGCTGCGATGGTGTACTCGACGACGAACCTGGGTGCACGAATGGCAAAACGTCATTTTTTCGGATGAATCCAGGTTCTGTTTACAGCACCATGTAGGTCGTATCCGTGTTTGGTGACATCGCGGTGAACGCACATTGGAAGCGTGTATTCGTCATCGCCATACTGGCGTATCACCCGGCGTGATGGTATGGGGTGCCATTGGTTACACGTCTCGGTCACCTCTTGTTCGCATTGACGACACTTTGAACAGTGGACGTTACATTTCAGATGTGTGTTACGACCCGTGGCTCTACCCTTCATTCGATCCCTGCGTAATCCTACATTTCAGCAGGATAATGCACGACCGCGTGTTGCAGGTCCTGTACGGGCCTTTCTGGATACAGAAAATGTTCGACTGCTGCCCTGGCCAGCACATTCTCCAGATCTCTCACCAATTGAAAACGTCTGGTCAATGGTGGTCGAGCAACTGGCTCGTCACAATACGCCAGTCACTACTGTTGATGAACTGTGGTATCGTGTTGAAGCTGCATGGGCAGCTGTATCTGTACACGCCATCCAAGCTCTGTTTGGCTCAATGCCCAGGCGTATCAAGGCCGTTATTACGACCAGAGGTGGTTGTTCTGGGTACTGATTTCTCAGCATCTATGCACCCAAATTGCGTGAAAATGTAATCACATGTCAGTTCTAGTGTAATATATTTGTCCAATGAATACCCGTTTATCATCTGTTATTCGCCTTGGTGTAGCAATTTTAATGGTCAGTAGTGTAATTCAAACCCGGCCATCCTGATTTAGGTTTTCCGTGATTTCCCTAAATCGCTTTAGGCAAGTGCCAGGATGGTTCCTTTGAAAGGGCACGGCTGACTTCCTTCCGCATCCTTCCCTAATCCGATGGGGCCGATGACATCGCTGTTCAGTCCCATCCCCCAAATCAACAAAGCAACCACAATTTCTTACAGGTTGAAACTGGCCAATCACGCATAAAAATTTAAAAATTTCCAGCTGTTTTCAATAAACATGTTTTAAGTAATTGATTTAGACGTCTTCAGTAGTCTACAAAGAAATAACTGTTTGCTTAAGTATAAATATTTTGTTTTGAAATAGGCACTGTATATTAATAGCACTTTACTTAATAATGGCATTGTTTATTTATTTGTGAAAGTCCTACTATGAAAAACTACGTACATATAAACAAAACTCTTATACTGATGCAAAAAAGGATCTTTTTAGTTCTTTATAAACCTGTGATTATATTTAAAACGAGAGAGTGAAACATGTGTGGTTAAAAACAATTATTAAAAATTTCGGAATTTAATTGCTAGAAAGGATTAATATTTACACTTATTTACAAGAAAAGTAGCCTAAAATTGAGATTTTACTTATTCCTTAGCGAGATACTTTATCCAACAGCATTCATGAATAGCATTCTCAATAATCTACGTGTAGTTATTCGCAAAAGAGCAGCTGTAAAGTGGTGGACTAGGCTTTCCAGACAATGATTATTTACTAAAATCATTCTTTGAATGTCCTTCTGTCGTTTGCTTCTCGACCAACCAGTAAGACCTGAGGTAACAGTGGTGCTCATCCGAATATCTTTCTAACATTTTATCTCATCTCTTGTGCAATATGATTGTGAAAGAGTGTTTTAGTGAGCTCAGTGACACGATCACTCACAGTTTAAATCTGCCTAATTGTCATCTATCTTAATTGTTGAACTTCTGATAAATGAATTTGAACTTAACAATATACAAATGTTTCATTACATGTTAGATGTAAGTTTTAACACGCTTATCGTAAAGATCGTCAATAAACTATATAAAACTCCTGGGAGACTGATCACCTCAAGACTGATCATCTCAGTCGTGCCACGTTAAATAACTCGATCAGTAAATAAAATTAGTAATTAATATTTATGTGCAGCTTAGCGTTATTAACATATGAAAATACTTTCAGTAGCAGGGTTAGAATTAACTTCAGTTGCCGTATCGTGTTTTTATGAATACTTGAAATATATCGTTGCTGGTTTACACATTAACCCAAGAAGTTCTGTTTTAAATGTGTGGTATGAAGCATATTTGTGAATGGTTGAAACAGTATGAAAGAAAAAGGGAGTTTTTTTATTATTTTCTCGTATTATATATTTCAATAAGTAAAGCAGATTAACAGGAACAAAAAACAAATTACGAAGATGTATTTGCGGACTTGTCTTCGCGTAAACTGAAAACAGAAGTCGAGCGATGCAACATCAGTCTACTTTAAATAAATAAAAAAGTTAAGTCCATAAATTAAGAATCGTTGCTTAGAAGGTAAAGTTTTCTCGCCTGAATGGCAACGATTAGAGCAACCTAGCGCAATGAATAAAAATTTCGCCTAAGTATGGTAAGTTCCTATTTTTTTATATTTTTTGTTGAATTCACTGTCTATACTTCGTGAAATATGATTTCTGGGAAAAAGAACACTTCTTTACTCTTTTTATGTCCCAGGTTTCGGGTTATACGCAACTGTCTACATCATTGGCAAAGTTGTTATGGTGCTTACTCATACAAACATAAACAAAGCAAAAATTTACAGTAACTAAAGAAAGTATGGATGTTACTATTTGTTGGTAACTTGGAATATTTTGAGTAAAAAGAAATATTCATTAGCCTACCACAGAGACCATAGACAAGAACGTGTTAAACCGCAAAGAGAAGTAGTCCACAGTGAACAAAAGTGAAATCTATAACATCAGTTTCAAGTCGTGTGACTCATACTACATAAGAGAAACAGGTAGATCAGTGTGCACCTGACTTTAGAAACGTCACAGAAGCTGGAAGCTGCACGAAAAAAACTCCACCTTTGCGCACAATTGTCTGGAAAACCTGATGTAGTTACACAGGCGTCCATAACTGGGAAGGCCAAGAGGAGCTGCTTGCCCCCTCCTGGAATCTGAGTACAGGCGTTTTACTCATTAAAGAATACTCTCGAATTTCTAGCAGTCATTGTCTTCGACTCCACTAAACTGCGGATCTAACATTGCCGACCGCGAATAGGAATACTGCAGCTTTAGCAGTTACACAAGGTGGTCTCAAAAGCTTCTGGGTTGTTGCAGGTTAGAGTGCGCTGGGAAATAATTGTTAAGGAAATAATCGATACGTTGCGCCGTTTTAGAGTTAGTTAGCATTGGCCGGCCGCTGTGGCCGAGCGGTTCTAGGCGCTTCAGTCCAGAACCGCGCGAGTGCCCCGGTCGCAGGTTCGAATCCTGCCTCGGGCATGGATGTGTGTGACGTCCTTAGGTTAGTTAGGTGTCAGTAGTTCTAAGTTCTAAGGGACTGATGACCTCAGATGTTAAGTCCCATAGTGCTCAGAGCCATTTTAAGTTAGCATTGAAGTTAGCCAATCAGGCCGTTGCGCGCCAAATTCAAGTGGCTTACCGAACGAGGTGGCACAGTGGTTAGCACACTGAACTCGCATTCGGGAGGACGACGGTTCAAACCCGCGTCCGGCCATCCTGTTTTAGGTTCTTCGTGATTACCCTGAATCAAATGGTTCAAATGGCTCTGAGCACTATGGGACTTAACATCTATGGTCATCAGTCCCCTATAACTTACAACTACTTAAACCTAACTAACCTAAGGACATCACACAACACCCAGTCACCACGAGGCAGAGAAAATCCCTGAATCACTTTAGGCAAATGCCGGGATGGTTCCTTTGAAAGGCAGGGCCGACCTCCTTCCGCATCCTTCCCTAATCCGATGGGACCGATAACCTCACTGTTTGGCCTCGTCCCCCAGATGAACCAACCAACCATTCAAGCGGCCCGCCAGATACAATTAGGCTGCGGCCACACGAGAGGGTATTTCACTCGCGTTTATGCCGAAATTCACACAACACACCCAGCTCTGCTACTGCTGCTCACACGGGTGCTTGTCTCACGCAGTGTGAAAGCCAGGGAAATCCTACCAGGAGAGCGTTGGTGCAAACTGCGGTAACGTTTAGTCTGCGGAATTTCATTGAATAAGAATGATGTCCTTGCATTATGTGGTGCGATGACTGTCCACAGGCGTCAGTTAATCTATAAAAATACGTGCAATATTTAACTAATGATCGGTATTTGTATAGAGTTTAGCTTATAACTCTATATAAATATCGATAATTAATTAAAATTTGCAAGCGTTGTTATACATTATAGTAAAGACAACAAAAGAATGCAGCACCTCACACATGGAAAGCATCACGAATAAATGGCATAGCACACAGAAAACGCATTCGAAAATGGGAAGAATTTTCCGGTAAGCGACGTGCAAAATATGAATAAATATAGGCTTTCACCAACGACTCATAATAGCTGAAGCTAAATTTTACAGTTGTCTAGGGAATGGGAGTTCGATGCGTTCTCTACACTATGAGTTCCATCTCGACCGATTTACAGTTGCTTGCATTGTGAGAGACACGTGCACGTTCATATGACAGATACTAAAACAGGAGAGTGGATGAATACCAGTGACCAGTATGAGTAGACAGCAAACTTCCCTCACTGTGTAGGATCCACAGATGGAAACCACGTGAGAATTGTTAAACCATGGAAATCAGGCAGTGAACACTATGAACTGAATTACGTAAAAAAATTATAATTGAACTTTGAATTTGCCGGGTGCAGTCTTGAGAACTGAAAAGCCATTAAATGTTTGTGGCTGATGAGGTTTTTGCAACTTAATGAGACCATATCCAGCAAAAAACTTCACTACTAAGTAACAAGTCTGTAACTACAGGGTATCACAAGCACTACGTTATGTATAATGAGCATTTGGCGTTTTATCTAATCAACTGAAAATTTTCCATCGTCCAATCGATGGCATGCGGACGTGGCAGATTGCTATCTATACAAGCATATTGTGCACTTCACAATTTTGTGAAACAGCACGATGGCTACAATTTTGACGATATACTGGCATGGCCGGCCGTGGTGGCCGTGTGGTTCTAGGCGCTTCAGTCCGGAATCGCGTGACTGCTACGGTCGCAGGTTCGAATCCTGCCTCGGGCATGGATGTGTGTGATGTGCTTAAGTTATTTAGGTTTAAGTAGTTCTAAGTTCTAGGGGACTGATGACCACAGATGTTAAGCCCCATAGTGCTCAGAGCCATTTGAACCATTTTATACTGGCATGCACAATGGAAAGTATTCCTGCACATGGGACAGAATTAACTAATAGCGGCAATAGCATCGGAGATCATTCTGCTGATGCCTTCTGTTCCACCGAGCAAGCTGGCGCAGTGGTTAGCATACTGGACTCGCATTCGGGAGGACGAAGGTTCAGTCCCGCGTCCGGCCATCCCGATTTCCCTAAATAGCTCCAGGTAAATGCCGGGATGGTTCCTTTGAAAGGGCACGGCCGACGTCCTTCCCCGTCCTTCCCTAATCCGATGAGACCGATGACCTCGCTGTCTGGTCTCCTCCCTCAAAACAAACTAAACCCAACCCACCTTCTGTTCTTCTCAGGGATCTGTACAATGATGAGGTCGTAACGCTAACAACCCCGAACAATGACTAGTTTTTTAATCTAAAAATTGGTTTGTTGACTTTTGATTCATGAACACAGTTCATTGTTCTATTTACAAATAAACACATCAAAAAAAGTTTTGCATCACCCCTGTTCCCAGAACTACCGAAGATAGACGTTGACTGTGAATATTGCATCACGGACAGAGTCCCTTTGACTGTTCAGAGACGTCACTAAACCCGCCAAAAGATGTAAACAACCATATATGAGCAGCCCCTATTAGACGAAGGGGGTCCAACAGCCGATCACTTCCAGTCATTCCACCAGGAAGGAGGTATATGGCTCGTATTGTCTGTAGTTCAACCATGACTGGGCAGTCAGTACCGTGATTTGAGCGCGTCCGCATTGTTACTTTGTGCCAGGAACTGCTCTCAACAAGGGAAGTGTCCAGGCGTCTCGGAGTGAACCAAGGCAATGTTGTTGGGAAATGGAGGAGATACAGAGAGACAGGAATTATCGATGACATGCCTCCCTCAGGCCGCCCAAGGACTACTGCTCCAGTGGATGACCGCTACCTACGGATTATGGCTCGGAGGAACCCTGACAGCAACGGCAGCGTGTTGAATAATGCTTTTTGTGCAGCCACAGAAAGTCGTGTTACGACTCAAACTGTGCGCAATAGGCTCCATGAAGCGCCACTTCACTCCCGACGACCATGGCGAGGTCCATCTTTGCAACCACGACATCATGCAGCGCAATACAGATGGGCCCAACAACATGCTGAGCGGACCACTCAGGAGTAGCGTCACGTTCTCTTCACCGATGAGTGTCACATATGCCTTCTACCAGACAATCGTCGGAGACGTGTTTAGAGGCAACCCGGTCAGGCTGAACGCCTTAGACACACTGTCTAGCGAGTGCAGCAAGGTGTAGGTTCCCTGGTGTTTTGGGGAGGCATTATGTGGGGCCGACGCACGCCGCTGGTGGACATGGAAGGCGCCGTAACGGTTGATCGATACGTGAATGCCATCCTGCAACAGATAGTGCAACCATATCGGCAGCATATTGGCGAGGCATTTGTCTTTCATGGGCGACAATTTGCGCCCCCATCGTGCACATCTTGTGAATGACTTCCTTCAGGATAATGACATCGCTCGACTAGAGTGGCCACCATCTTCTCCAGGCATGAACCCTATCGAACATGCCTCGGATAGATTGAAATGGGCTGCTTATGGACGACGTGACCCACCAACCACTCTCAGGGATCTACGCCGAATCGCGGTAGAGGAGTGGGACAATCTGGACCAAAGTGTCTTGATGAACTTGTGGATAGTATGCCACAACGAATACAGGCATACATCAACGCAAGAGGACGTGCTACTGGGTATTAGAGGCAATCTGGACCACCACCTCTGAAGATCTCGCTGTGTGGTGATACAACATGCAATGTGTGGTTTTCATGAGCAATAAAAAGGGCGGAAATTATGTTTATGTTGATCTTCTGTACAGTTTCCGGAACTCGCGGAACCGAGGTGATGCAAAACTTTTTTGATGTGTATATTAATGAAATATTTACTGACAGTGCTCACAAAGATCTGATTTCTGCTTGTTGTCTATTCCATCACACTTCTTCTCCAAAGGGCCGCTGTAGCTGCCAGCCACGGTTCTCTTTTTTAACTCTGTTTTTGCACTCTTTGTCTCGTTTATTGCACAGCCTTGGGTGTTCCTGCTTTTCCATGAACATTACTTCGCTGTTCATAAACTGCGTTTTGACACATTACAAGATACAAGAGTATTGGTACATACGACATCGTACATGCTTGAGATTATCAAGTTATGGGGCGATCTAGATTAATGTAGCAACAGAAGTTCGAACAGCCAAGATCGCTATCTGTGATCAGATGTAAAAGGCTGCAATGCAGTTTTACATAAACAAGAACTATACCATGGAATATAACATACTTTCTGCAGTACATTTCACTTAATCTTGATCAAATGCATATTATATCGTATCGTATCACAGAACGATATTTCATGAACATGATAACAGAAGTATATCAGTAAGTCAAGCATAAGATAACTATTACATAAAACAACGTATATATTGCACTGATTCTATAAGTTAATGTTCGTAAATTCGCAGAATGAAGACTGAGATTCTCAAGTAAACATCGTAGACGTTACAACCAGCCACCAGGTGCCACTGTTGTAATAGTTACAAACGAAAATACGTCGTCTTATATAAAGTATAAAGGCAAACCAGCAATCCAAGAATGTTACACTGCAGGCATACAATGAATAATCCAAATTTGAGTACGTTACAGTTATTTTGTTATAATAATTTGAAATGAGTATTATATAAAATTTAAAACCCCATTAAAAAGCTTAACAGTAAGTACTGCACCTGCATTATATCGTTTAATACACAAGTAGTGAAGCCAGTCATATGGCATGTTTGTGGTATAAAAACAAGTATAATAAAATATGCATGTAATTGATAGGCAGGCAACATAGAGCCTCGACAACGATACGCTGTTATTCGGTACCTCGGTGTAGTTATGCAAACATGAAGAAACTACAAAGAGAACATCAGTTGTTTCACTCATAACTACCACAAACACAGCATTACAGGTACAGAAACCGTCAAATGAAATCAGTTATCTAGTTCAAATGGTTCAAATGGCTCTGAGCACTATGGGACTCAACTGCTGAGGTCATTAGTCCCCTAGAACTTAGAACTAGTTAAACCTAACTAACCTAAGGACATCACAAACATCCATGCCCGAGGCAGGATTCGAACCTGCGACCGTAGCGGTCTTGCGGTTCCAGACTGCAGCGCCTTTAACCGCACGGCCACTTCGGCCGGCAGTTATCTAGTGTTATACAAATCACAATATTTACGCTATGAACATGTGGCTCGACTTTTAAGTAGTAGGATGGTGCTCGGGGTCTTAGTGTCAGTTCCTATTTCACACTCAGGCCTCGAGCACTATGCTAGTACCTATACTTTGAGCTGTAAGTTGATACCTTAACATAGTGAGAACTGTGTACAGCAAGCTACATGGTTCTATTTGTGTATAAGTCTGACTATATTATACAGCAAGTTTATTTTTATTGTATTAAATTGCAAGTTGCAGGATTACGCTATTTATTCCGGTGGTCTTGACACATGTGTCTTTGACAGCAACACCTCGAGCACCATGCTTGTACCTAAACGTCGAGCTACATGTTGATAACGTAAATATTGTGAGCTGTAATAAGCCAGCTAAGTGATTTCATTGTATAGCTTCTGTACTTGTAATGATGTGCTTTTGGTAGTTATGAGAGGAACACTTGTTGTTCCGTTTGTAGTTTCTTCATGTTTGCTTGACTGCACCGAGGTACCGAATACCAGGCTATGGCTGTCGAGGTTGTAGTTACCTACATATTATTACATGCATATTTTTATTGTACTTGTTTTTATAAAACGAACATGCCACTACACTACTTGTGAATTAAACGATATAGTGCAAGTACAGTACTTCTTGTTATGTTTTTAAAGAGGTTCTAAATTTTATATAATACTAGTTTCAAATTATTATAACAAAATAAGTGTAACGTACTCTAATTTGGATTATTTGTTGTATGTCTGCAGTGTAACATTCTTGGATCGTTGGTTTGTCTTTATAGTTTATATGACACTACGTATGTTTGTTTGTAACTACTACCACAGAGGCACCTGGTGGTTAGTTGTAAGGTCTACGATATTTTCTTGAGAATCTCAGTCTTCGTTCTGTGAATGTATGAACATGAGCTTGCATAATCAGCGCAATATGTACGTTGTTTTATGTAACAGTTATTTTATCTTGACTTGCTGACATACTATTGTTCTCATGTTCATGAAACAGTTCTATGATATGATACGATATACTATGCATTTGATCAAGATTAGATGAAATATACTGTAGACAGTATGTTATATTCCTTGGTATGGTCCATTTTTATGTAAAACTGTGTTACATCCCCTTACATCTGATCCCAGTGTACTTGAATATGTTGAAGTATACTTTACAGATCTGATGATGCCATCGTAGCCTGCTGATACCGGTCATCACAATAAATGCGGTACAGTGGCGAGCTTGGCTGTTCGAAGCTGTACTTCTGTTTCTACAATATGGCTACAATGACGACAATGCGAGAGTGATGTAGTATGTCTAGAAACTGAACAGCAGTCTCCCGAGTCCTAGTGGCTCTACCCAGCTATGTCGGCTCATATTTAATATCTGCATACCGACGCTTCCGCAACGCGTTTGTCAAGTGGGTGCCGGCCGGAGTGGCCGTGCGTTTCTAGGCGCTACAGTCTGGAACCGCGTGATCGCTACGGTCGCAGGTTCGAATCCTGCATCGGGCATGGATGTGTGTGATGTCCTTAGGTTAGTTAGGTTTAAGTAGTTCTAAGTTCTAGGGGACTGATAACCACAGCAGTTAAGTCCCATAGTGCTCAGAGCCATTTTTGTCAAGTGGGTGGCGACAGATTGCGCAGACATGTTTCGAGAATGTTACCGGTACACTGCACGTGTTGCACTATATGAAATACTGTAATTAGTAACTAATGTAAATAACACAAGAAATGCACATGAACAGAATTTAAATCACCGGCCGCTGCACTGTGCTGCTATATAAGTAACGGATTCTGAATCATCCGGTACAGTCGGTTTTCCCTCAGACAAACACAAACGCAGCGCGTTTCCCGCACGTGTGGCAAGTGCCCTGGGTGAAAAACACGCAGATCGAATGCACCCCAGCGCCTTAGCTCCGAGTGAAAGCCGAAGAACACGTGCGAGCAGCGTGCGAAAAAGCGTCGTGTGGCCAGCCCCATTCAACAAACAGTGGTCTATGTCGGCTTGCGTTCCCGAACAAACGCAAGTGAAAACACGCTGGCGTGGCCGTAGCCTTAAGCCTAGTTTACACGACATTGGGTTGCGCCACTCGTTGCGTGGAATGAGTTGCACGTAAGTGGTTTCATATATGACTGCAGACACGGAGACACCAGTATACACTTCAGTTTCATCGTTTTGTGGGTCCCTGAGTCGTATCTGAAATGAAAGTTTTGGCAGCTGCACGTCGCAAGAGTTGTGATGGAGTTAAAGCTTGTTGTGTGGAATCGCTGCGTAAGAAAAAAATAAGAAACGTGTTTCGATTCGTGATTGGATGAAGAATACACGTCAGCTCGGTTGCTCAGCATCTTTGCTGAAATAATTCATAAGGGATGATCCAAGAAATTCTTTTAATTGTGTTAGAATGTCACCAGAACTGTTCACGTTTCTTCTGAATAGAGTTAATTACGCGATAAGGAATAAAGGTACTGTAACGCATGAAGCACTGTCGCCAGAACTGATATTACATATCATATTGCGTGCATTACAATCGAGAACACTCGGCATGCTATAAGATACGATTTTAGTTGGTGATGATGCTATTTCATAAACACCAATAATTATTAACATTAACAGTAATAATTATTAACATTAGCAACAATAATTACTCGAAGCAGGCCGCATTAAGAAGAGAATGGTTTGCAAACTACTCTCTTGAAGGGAGATCTTTACAGTGGCAATATTTCAAAATTCTAACATACGTGGATGGGGAGCATTGCAGCGACGTTTTAAACAGATGAATATTGAATAAAGAATGCAGCTTCCTGAATTTGTATAGCCTTCCCTCCTGACAACAATATTCCTTAACAAAGAGTTGGCGGACTCGAACGATGGGATTTTAGTCTTGTAGACGAGAGCATTGCCACAGCTAGAATTACACTTGCTTGTATTTTTTTTATGATCGCACATAACGGTCTCAGTGGCAGCAATATGTTGCTTATTTTTGTAATCAGCATCACCAAAATCCCACAAACACCTATGCAAAACGTATATATCCAAAAAGCGAACATTATTCTCTGTTCCTCACTTCATATTTCAGTTTGTCTACACTCTACGAACACACATAACCTCAAAACTCATCCAGCTAGTGTCGCCAAAGTTGGAACACGCCGGAAGTGTTTAGCTTCACCAACGAGTTGCCCAAACGGGCGGCGCGCATGCGCAGTGGCCGGTAGCAAAGTTGCCTGCAACCTAGTGTTGTGTAAACGAGGCTTTAGTGTCAGTTGCTCTCATAGAGTAGCACGAGACTGCGCAGTGATCCACACTATCATCCAATGTCCAAATTGTTTATCATTCTCTTGTTCAGTTTCAGGAAACCAAATGAAGAACACGTTTGACAACGCCATCTCTGACGCGCCGCTTGAATTTGCACCCGCAACCGATTGTCTGGCTAACTTCAATACTAATTAACTCCAAAAGGGCGTAAGGTATCGAATTTTTTCCTTACGGTTATGTCTCAGAGCAGCCTACACTGCAGCACCCTCACAAGCTTTTCAAGATTGTTTGTGAGTACCCAGCACATGTGGGGTTTTCTTAGTTGTCATTCTGTTCACGGAAAATTATGCTTATTCCTTGGTGTTGTTGCGCTTTCGGCGCTAATCTGCAGTCAAGATGGATACGAATCTTTACGCAGCCAAGCCGAAACGATGTATTCAGTTTTTTTCTGTCGCCTTCTCGTTCAGCCCCTACCCTGCTGCCGAAAGGGGCCGATCTAAAACCCTGGTGCACCGATTCCGTCGCCGATTCCCGACACATAAACATCAGCAGTACAAATGCCAGTCATTCTAGTCATTCGTCCCCAGTTTCCATTACCACGCCCTCTCCCCTTAATACATAACTTACTCGCAACATGTAGAACATTCCGAAGAATATGGCCTTGTGCCATTTTCCGCACTAGAAGAGAGGGCAGAATTATGAAATTTCAAGATCAAAAAAACGTGCTTTCTAGAATTGGGTCATTCTCAAAGTCTATGGGTGCGACACAGTGCCACATTCAATCACAGAGCCACGAATTCTGCACTCTAGTTGACATGCTGCACAATACTGTGACGAACTCAAGAGAAGAGAATTACTCTGGTGGAGCCCTAGACTGCTAGAAGTTGATTCTACCGGCCAGTTTGAGGATGGTTTTGGAAGGATTCCCACAGTCATCTAGTCGCATATTGTCCCTCGGCTACACTGTACCTAACCAGCTCTAAAAAATGCAGCTTTCGAAACAGATTTTGTTCAATTTCAATTATGCTATCGGCACTAAAAAAATACAAATCATGAAAGCAATGCATTAATATAAAGAGCTGTGAAGTTTCGACAGCAAACAAAGTGTTGTAGATGGCATCAGAGGCAAATGACCCTTCTTTAAGTTTATTTTGCGTTTCTCAACTACGAAGCATAAGCTATTAATGTGGCTTTTTGTTGATATCGAGCACGAATTTTTTAGTCCTTCTTAATCTTTTTCTATTTCAGATTTTTAATTTACAGTCTCAACCTAACATTATGGGAATACGAATAAATTATTTATATGACTATTTTCTAGCATTATTTCACAACTCCACTGACACCCTGGAATTGCTCATATGAGAATGTTAGATTTCCAGCATACTGGATTAACTCCAGGACAGCAACTTGTTTTAACCATTTCGATACAGAAACAGCCAAACCTCGAAGATTAACTTTTTAACTTAACTGATAACTAGTTTCGGATTACCTGAACTCACGTGCAAATCATCCAGACAAAAAAACATTATTTTCCGAAACAGCATATGAAACATTTCAGGATTAAATATATACGTACGTATAACGAGATCCAGTTTAACCATGAACAGTAACATCAAACATACAGGGTGTTACAAAAGGTACGGCCAAACTTTCAGGAAACATTCCTCACACACAAATAAAGAAAAGATGTTATGTGGACATGTGTCCGGAAACGCTTAATTTCCATGTTAGAGCTCATTTTAGTTTCGTCAGTATGTACTGTACTTCCTCGATTCACCGCCAGTTGGCCCAATTGAGGGAATGTTGACTTCGGTGCTTGTGTTGACATGCGACTCATTGCTCTACAGTACTAGCATCAAGCACATCAGTACGTAGCATCAACACGTTAGTGTTCGTCACGAACGTGGTTTTGCAGTCAGTGCAATGTTTACAAATGCAGAGTTGGCAGATGCCCATTTTGATGTATGGATTAGCACGGGGCAATAGCCGTGACGCGGTACGTTTGTATCGAGACAGATTTCCACAATGAAGGTGTCCCGACAGGAAGACGTTCGAAGCAATTGATCGGCGTCTTAGGGAGCACGGAACATTCCAGCCTATGACTCGCGACTGGGGAAGACCTAGAACGACGAGGACACCTGCAATGGAAGAGGCAATTCTTCGTGCAGTTGACAATAACCCTAATGTCAGCGTCAGAGAAGTTGCTGCTGTACAAGGTAACGTTGACCACGTCACTGTATGGAGAGTGCTACGGGAGAACCAGTTGTTTCCGTACCATGTACAGCGTGTGCAGGCACTAACAGCAGCTGATTGGCCTCCACGGGTACACTTCTGCGAATGGTTCATCCAACAATGTATCAATCCTCATTTCAGTGCAAATGTTCTCTTTACGGATGAGGCTTCATTCCAACGTGATCAGATTGTAAATTTTCACAATCAACATGTGTGGGCTGACGAGAATCCGTACGCAATTGTGCAATCACGTCATCAACACAGATTTTCTGTGAACGTTTGGGCAGGCATTGTTGGTGATGTCTTGATTAGGCCCCATGTTCTTCCACCTACGCTCAATGGAGCACGTTATCATGATGTCTTACGGGATACTCTACCTGTGCTGCTAGAACATGTGGCTTTACAAGTACGACACAACATGTGGTTCATGCGCGACGGAGCTCCTGCACATTTCAGTCGAAGTGTTCGTACGCTTCTCAACAACAGATTCGGCGACGGATGGATTGGTAGAGGCGGACCAATTCCATGGCCTCCACGCTCTTCTGACCTCAACCCTATGGACTTTCGTTTATGGGGGCATTTGAAAACTCTTGTCTACGCAACCCCGGTACCAAATGTAGAGACTCTTCGTGCTCGTATTGTGGACGGCTGTGATACAATACGCCGTTCTCCAGGGCTGCATCAGCGCATCAGGGATTCCATGCGACGGAGGGTCCTCGCTAATGGAGGACATTTTGAACATATCCTGTAACAAAGTGTTTGAAGTCACGCTGGTACGTTCTGTTGCTGAGTGTTTCCATTCCATGATTAATGTGATTTGAAGAGAAGTAATAAAATGAGCTCTAACATGGAAAGTAAGCGTTTACGGACACATGTCCACATAACATATTTTCTTTCTTTGCGTGTGAGGAATGCTTCCTGAAAGTTTGGCCTTACCTTTATGTAACACCCTGTATAACATAAAACTCTCTATTTGTTCTGTCACTGTTCGTAGTTAAACTTGACTTTGTTATTCGTATATGAATGATCTTGATATGATTCATATATTATTCGGGAAATACATTTTTATCTGCCTGGATAATTTGAAAATGGTTTAAGTTAACACTAAACTAGTCGTCAATTTAATAACTGTTTCTATATCGAACATATGAGGTTGTAAGTTCAGATCGTTGAATCAAAATGGTGGCATGCTTATTAATATTAATAACATAAAAAGATGTACCTTGCATACACAACTGAAATACTGTTTACGTACCCAAGTGATCTACTTACAATAGTTCTAGTAGATGACAATTGATCTTCTGTAATTCAGTAAGTTTTGTGTACTCCTTGTATGAATGTTGCCCCCTCTTGGAAAAATTTCTGCCGAAGTCCATGCATAGTTATGTAGCAGTTGCAGAAATAATGCCCTCTAGACACATTGGATATTAACTGTTTCTCTACGAAATAGTGGATGCAGAGACGCCACAAGAACCTTCTTGAAGATGTAATGAAGAGCAAACATACAGTAGTACTTTCCACTCCTTGTTACTGATAAACGTGAGAGATTGCCTAATCCATTGGTGTTAAGTTATTCGCCACCAGAAATGGATTTGCCAGTAGTTTATTTTAGTGTTTTATGATCGTGAATATATTACATGTTGCACACCTAGCAATAGTGGTTAATTTTTTCGATGATACTACATGTTTTTTTTGTTTATATACGTACGATAACATCTCTGACAATGATTTAGACAACTGATGTCGAAAAAACAAATGCTTACTGAAAGAAGTTGCTAACAAGCGTTATTCCCCTTTCATACATTTTTCTATAGCTGTTTTTAACATGGTTTAGATTAGTATTGTTGACAAACGTTTTCTATTCGATTATTTTAGGGTAGGCTTTGCTGTGACTGTTATGAAAAACCAGGTGAAACTAATTGTTACTGCAACCAATCACAGTTTGATTTTATTTCCATTACGCGTCTTGGAGGGCTAAACGTCCACCATAGCCTCCTTGTCGTGTCGCATTTACATCACATAGAATCTATATACATACATACACGTACATAAAGTATTATGTTTGGTAAGAGTAACTTGTAGTTAGATCTGAAATATTTTGGAGTTTAATAATTATTTCTCTGTATTCTTATTCTCTGTGCGATTCCCCGATGCCTAACTAAACAAGAATGATGGGCCGACAATAAAAATATTTAAACGTAGCAGAAAGCTGCTCTTCATGATATGACTTACCACTAGCAAGCGTTGTAATATACGTGAAGCCTGGCATTGTCAGGGAGGAGACGATCTTAGCGTAATTTATTAAATGAAAAAAACGTTTGTGTAAAAAAACTTTTCATGCTTGGACCACAATTTTCACTATACAGTTACAGCAGGATGACTAGTTTCGGTTGTTTTCTACAACAACCTTCAGATCTGTAAGCGAACGGAGTAAAAGTAGCCTAAGAAAATGTTAATAGTAAAGTAGGATATAAAGCAATGTATTACAGCTGAAAAATTATATAAGGAGAGCCAACACTAAAAGTAAAAATGAAAATGTAACAGATCCACTTAACAGTAGTGTACATCTAATATGTTACTGATTATTAGATGGTATACCGTTGAAATCGTTAAGAGACGGTAAACATGAGCTGCAAAACACCATCATTAACTGTAGCCTTGCAATAATGCGCATTCGCATTCGTATTTTGGGTCAACAAGACTATGACAGTATGTAGTTAAAAACTTCCATCATGCGACAGCCAGGCTGTAAACCTGCGGAAAGAATTTAAAACCAAAAATTCTTAAAAATCTCATAATTAAATACAAGTAAATTTTAAAATTTGTAAAAATAACAAAGGAATGAAGTTTAAATTACATCTACATCTACATCTACATTTATACTCCGCAAGCCACCCAACGGTGTGTGGCGGAGGGCACTTTACGTGCCACTGTCATTACCTCCCTTTCCTATTCCAGTCGCGTATGGTTCGCAAGCCAGGACAGCTGTGTCATATGTGTAACTGGCAACATTACTTAAGTGAAAGATAAATCTTACATAACTGTCAGTAATTCAAGACAAAAATATAGAAATTTTGTATCTACGTCCAAGTGATTTTAAATCTATAAAAATAACAAGTGAATGCAGTTGAAACAATAAGACAGGCAAGTTGTCTTATGTAGGCTGTCTTATGTAGTTAACTGACAACGTGCCATAGGTAAAAGACAAATCCTACGCAACTGAGAAATGGTAAAAAAAAGCGTATCGCTAAAAATATGAGTAACACACCATAATCTCGTAAGATGACGGTAATAACGAAGGAAAAATGGCAGTTGCATTAGCAAAACTTGCATCACATGCCAGTGATTTGCAACTGTACAGTAGGTATTGTAGTGAGAACAGTGTATGCAACGGTATAGGAACTGTCAGCTGTTCCATAGATATAAACATATACACCAAGGAGTACGTAATGATTTTATAAAAATGATTTTATAAAAAAGGTATGTGATCATAGGCCGTAAAATTAGAGAGAAAAACCATACCCTGACTTTTATAAAATCACTACGTGCTGCTTTTGTATCATTTGACAGTCACCAGGATTTGTCTTTTACGTATGGCATGCTGCCAGTGAACTATATGAGTCAACGTCCCTGTCCTATAATTTCAACTTCATTCCCTTGTTATTTTTATAGTTTTAAAATTATTTGGACCTAGGTACAAACTTTCTACATTTTTGTCTTGAATTATTGACAGTAACGTAGGATTTGTGTCTTACATAGAGCATATTGCCAGTTAACTATATAACACTGCTGCCTTGCCTTCTAATTTAAACTTCATTCCCATATTATTTTTACAAATTTACTTTTATTTGGGTATAAGCGTTTTAAGAATTATTGGCTTTAAATTATTTCGGCAAGTTTACATCTTGGCTCGCTCATGATGAAGTTTTTAACTACATACCGTCTTAGTCTTATTGGCTCACAATACGAATGCATGTCATTGCATAACTGTAGTTAACAATGTTTCTCAGTGCATGTTCACCAACTTTTAACGATTTGAACGGTGTGTCATCTAACAATTAGTAACATACTAGTTATACACTAGTGGATCTGTTACATGTTCACTTTTGGTATTGGTGTTGACTCTCCTTACATTATTGTTCAGCTGTTATACGTTGTTTAATATCCCACTGTGCTATACAATATTTCCTTTGGCTACTTTTCCTCCATTTGTTAACAGATCTGAAGATGGTTGTAGAAAACAAGCGAAAGTAGTCACCGTGTGCTGCGGTCTAAGCACAAAAAGTTTATTAGATTAATATTTTTTTAATTTACTTAGGCATAATATACGATGTTGCAAAACATAAATTTTAAGATTTTCAGCCCGAGATTCCTGGGGTGCCAGTAAGATTTTATAAAGAATATGCGTTTTAATTTTTTATGGAAGATAACTGAATAAATGAAGGAGAAACTGAGACACTTCTTTTTTTCTCCAGACTCATAGCGTTAACCGAAAAATTTACGAGTATGGCCAATTTCCCCTGTCAAATGGCTAACAGTTACGCTTGTTTCTCATTTCCTTTCCCTATGAGTGACGCCACTCTCTTTTCCCTAATATTTATTATGTGTGTTATCACGTTCCCCTTTCCCTCCCTCTTCCATCCTTTGTAATTAAAATCTACCTCCTCGTAATTTCTGTTTATTCTTGTATTCATCATGAACAAATATAAACTGTGTGCGTTTTTATCAGTATTGTTGCAATATTTAATTTCTGAATCTAGCATAATATGCTTATCGTAGCATATGTAATGTAAACTATGCAGAATACCTGGTTAAGTGTAACAGAGGGCCTGATGATCGTATTGATTCCAGGATAAATAAATAATAAATTGACGCGTCAAAGATTACAGTTGAAAGTTGTGGAGGTTTCTTAGTGGTGAAGAATACTGGGCAGAGAAGCACGGGGCTAGGACCTATAATTTTCTACTGCAAATGAAGTGGCAGGAAGAAATCTCAACAATTGGAAGTTACACTATATGCAAAAAATTTGCGAAAATAAATTTGGCTGGCGTACTGGAGCCAGTATAAATGTACACCAGGACGAGAGCAGAAAACTAATTCCTCGAAATACACAGACCACAGACTCTTGGTTATATTTGTGGATTTCAAAATTAGAATGAGGGGGGAACGCGGCTTCCGTTTACATTAAAAATTTATAATTCCGTTAATTTATAGTTTCGCCGCAGTCTGCAGCCATATACCAGAACTTTTTTAAATGTAAGAACGCAAATGGTAAAAATCAAATGTTCAGCACTTCTTGCTTTCATTTGACTTAGCTGGATCTTAGTATTATTTAACAGAAACATCACAATGAATTCTATATACAATTTTTTAAAATTTTTATACCGACTTTCCCATAGTTGCAGAGTATTGGATTACTATATTTCCACAAGAAGATGGGATTACTTCAGACGCAGCATGTTGGAAGACATGTGTAACGATAACGTATTTTTAGTACACTTCTTGTAACTTCTTTTGTTACTGCACGTTTTGGAGGAAGGTTAAAATCCGAACGCACTTTAAGCTGTTATTATAAGATATGTAACAGGAAGTCATTAAAGAGTTATTGATTATACGCAACATAAGCTCATTTTGCGGTAGTTATTGTTTTAAATTAAAAAGCAATTTAAATTGGCCGAATCTGAATTTCGTTTCCTTGTGGTTTTACTTCTACTTCAGATACATTTTCAATTGAGTATCTACTGGTTTAGTTTTGAAGTAAGTTTCACAGTCTACAGCAATCAGAACTTGAGCTAAAATAAAAATCATTATGCTGTCTGTATATAAAGTATTATCAGTCTGACGAAATATGAATGAACCGAAAGGGACAGAAGAGCCAAAAAGAAATAGATCCGACCGGCAACGAGGTGCATCAGCTGCTACGCTACGTGTGACCTTAACGTGGCCTTGAGAATGAAATACGTTTCTTTCAGTGAAATGGACCAGTTAACTCTTAAATCAGTTAAAGAAAAAGAAGATAACAGCTTCGTAATAATGTGAGCTTATCGTAAACTTACTCGCAGGAGTTATTTACTAGAGTATTCATTTTCACGGGCAGCGCCACTCTGAGTAACTTGTCTTTCGCATTGCGTTCCTTGTACGAAGTCACAAAAAAATTATAAGTGACTTACATTTTCATATTGAACTTGAGCAGAAATAAGCTATTTCAGACAAAAAAAAATAAAGAAACAAACGCAGTGTACCACAAACGGAATCTTAACTTGACAACGTGCTCGCAAGATCGTGGCCGTATTTTCTGTTACCTGTTACTCCACTAAACAAAACACAGAATATTACAAAATCAGTGGAATGCAACTGAAACAGCATCGTCACGTCTTCAGAATGCTGTGCAATATTTCCGACGAAACGTGCAATGCGTGTACAACTGTTAACAGCTGACTGCGTGCTCGCCTGCCGGCTGCTGCAGCATGAATGATAAGTTCGAGCAGAGCTCGGGCAGCCGGCACCGAGTACTGCCGAGCACCTCCGAGCGCCGGCGGAGGGGAATGTCCCGTTGTTGTTTCCTGGCATGCGCACAACGGGTCGGACCCTTTCCCCGCCCCTTCCCCCCCTCTTCCCGCTATATTACACAGCTACGCGTACACATTGCGACGGGCGGCTTCCTCGCAACCACGAGATCGCACTTTGAACTTTACCGCCACGAGCGCGCATTAATACAGACAGTAAACGTCAGTGGAAGCTGTTCGAAGTCTACGTGCGAAATGTACCGACAGTAAGAACTTGTGCAACGTTTTTAACATCCTTTTAGTGATCTGAAGCTTTTTTAAATGTATATCTGGCCAGAATTTGCTTCATATGAGTCTCGTAAGCTCGCACTTTTTTGCACGCGGCGTAGATAGAAGTGCCGAAAACCCGTCCTCCGCGCCTCCCCTGCTTCTCCTGCTGCTCCCCACCAAGCAACTCCAGCGCATTCGAGTGAGAGTCTGTAGTAGTGAGGTCAACGACTTCTCCGAACGAAACCAAACTCAAAGCATTGCACATGGTGAAGCCCGCATACGCGATCCGGGGTTCTTTAGGTGACCAAGGACACACCGGACTACAGTTATTTATGCAGAAAAAATTGTTGGTTGTAGATACATTTCGCGACGAGACACCAACGTGTCTTCGCAGTTTATTTAGCCGCGAAAAGCGAAATTTACTTTTTTTCGAAATTTTGTGTTATTTATCGTGTAACAGCGATAAAACGAAAAGACCAAGATGATGTGAGTTATTTAGTGTGACAATTAGGAGTTTTTAATCTGCGTTATCGCTTATTTGTTTCGAAACTGTGTATTAGTCTTCTAAATATTCACTGCGAACTTTTCGCGCTGCAGTTTACTGACAGCAGTGTCCGTTGCACTGGGCGATTTCTATTGGTGAAAATAAGAGTTTTTGTCAACTGACAGCATCAGCGTCAAATTTAAAATAAGCGTAAAAAAGTAATATATTGAGTGACTGGACGTTTTTGCCGACTGGTGTTTACAGTTGACAAAAATATGAAAAATTGCTGAACAGAACGTGCCAAGAAGATTGGAACACCGCTGAACAATGGAGTGAAACTGAAATGTGGAGATTTTCTGGACACCTGCAAGTGTTGCCGACACCTTTAAAAATGTGAGTCATATATTTAAATTATAGACACTTCCTTTTAGATTGTTATTGTAGCAAGGTTGTTGACAGTAGACCGTCGATTTGCAGTCAGTAGTTAAATAACAATGGCCAAAGATTGCATATTCTGCAGATTTTTTGTAACCTAGCCTTTGCACTTGTTCCGCTGCATAGAGATACAAATACAGAACTAAATATAATATTACGCCTAGAATGCAATACGCGTTTGGTTCATTGTTGGTCTGAGATATTTACTAGGTGAAGTTTACGTTTAAAAGATGCAAGTGGGCGTTTTTATACCTTTGTAGTGAGCTAAGAGGTGAGCAGTGTTAAATTTCTTGTTATGGCAAGTGCTCCAGCATTTCTGTAAAGAAGTTTGCGGGAAAATTTTATATTATGACGCTCAAGTATATAATAAATCTTTCGTTGCATCGAGAGTTAATAAACTTCCTAGTTCGCAAGGCGAGTTTTGCTAAATATATGCAAATAACAATACGCGTTTTTGTACATTGTGGATTACGAAGTTTTTTTCCGGATGTTTTATTATGATGTAGGCAACTTTCCCCCGAAACATATTTGCAGTGTCCCATTGATGAATGTGTGTGAGCAGTACCCCGCGTGTGTTTGCTGTTCTGTGCGTACTGGGCAGCTGGTAGTCGCATGTGGGTCAAGCGTGCGTCATCTTCTTTGGGAAACAGCGTTCATGTGAACTTTGGCGCTTGTTACATACACACACGAACTTCTAGCAAGCATTGTCTCCTCAGACAGCACACTGTCTCTCAGTGAAAAGTAATTCATTGCTGTTTCATTCTGTTTCTATATCGAGAACTGCGATACGGACGGCGCTTCAGATTTCGTCATTTTCGTGCTAATTTAAGCGTCGCCGTCAGTATTTCCGTCTCTCACTAGCCGAAGCTGAGGACTCCGCTTGTTTGAAGGCAGCTAGTATCAAATACTCAAGGCAGAAATCTTGCAAGATATTGTTCACCAGAACACGTCCTGTTTTGGCGCACTCGTGAATTGCTACGAATACCACGCCCACTTCTTGTGCGGCTCGGCGTCTCTTAAGACGAGTAACATTTCTCGTTGCACCTTTTATTTCAAGACCGTTTTTCATTGGAATAAAAATTCTTGACTGTGTTTTTGCTACTGGTTATTGCAAATTAATAATTTTTCTAATATAATTAGTCTGCAAAGACTGAAGAAATATTTAACTTCATGAAAATGCAGCTTATTTCGAATTGAAGTGTTATCGGTATTCCGTGATGGTCCGTATTTTTGTTAAAGGCGGATATGAAAGGGAGTAGTATGCATCAATTCTGTAACCAGAAAGCCTCAGACGAAATATTTATTCTCACACTACAGTTAAATCATTTAACATGTAATTTTTGAGTTCTGTGTTTCTTAATTTGTATGTATGGCTATGTGAATATGCATGCGTGTGTATGTATGTGTGTGTGTGTGTGTGTGTGTGTGTGTGTGTGTGTGTGTGTAAGGATTATTATCATGAATGTTGTATACACAGTATCAATATCTGGTCTTCAACAGAGTATTATTTTGAGTATTTATTGCTACTTATTTGCATAAACACCAAAATTCAAATACCAACCCTTTGTGTTTACAGCCGTTCAAAGTCTGCCACCCGGTTTTGGTTACGATTTACTGTCCTTTCGAGCATAACACTAACAACTGTGGAATATTTTGTACCGCTCATATCTCTCGCAGCATCACATGGTATTCTTGTAGAGGGCTTTTTGCGACCACACCATGCCACGAGACTGCTACGCTGTCGAAGCTGGGTTAATGACCTCTAATCGAAGACTAACCAAACGTAACAGACCTGAGAACAACGTCGGCGTATAATGTTGCAGAGAAGAAACTTCACTTAAACTGAGTGATAAACGATATTTCGGAGGTAAAACATTAGGAAATAGATTCCCATTTACACCAACTACCATTAATTAGACGCACTCAAAACAAAACGATTCCACTTCCGTTACACCCTTTCCGGCTTTATGGAATCTAATTTTCGAAATACTGTGCATACAATATTCCCTGCCTCAGTCGTATGAACAGAGCTGCATATTCAGAGGTGAGGTATTTCTGAAACAAGCTGCTCCCTGCTTTCCCATCACACCAGGATAAAACGTTCCACAGAACATTGTTTGTATCGTGGATCTAAGAATGTATTGCGTAACCGATAGGGTGACTTGATTTCATGTGTTTCCAAGAGAGGGCCCACTAGCCACAAAGCCTTCAGTAAGAAATTTTACGCAATTAGTTCTATAATGAAGGTTTTTTGTGATACAAATGAGCTCTCTAATTGGAAACCAGTTTTAAATGCCTGAACAAGGCGAAATCGTAGAAAAAAAAAAAAGAAAATAAACCTGACTAGGGAGGGCATACGCCTTTAATGACAGAGCAGGGCATTTCTAGTCAATATGCAGCCCTATAGGCGCTAAAGTCTAAAATGTTGTAACATTCTCAGAATGATAAAGGATGTAGATACAACTTTCTTAGTAGTTGCAACGCATCTGCATTAGTTTCAGACGTGTAAATCTTAGTAATTTAGTCATTCTAAAAAAACCGGCATGTTGATTTTGTCGTGAAATGCAGATACTTGTTTATGAGAGAGAATTGAGGAAGGAGTTATTTAATGACGGTGAAATTTTTTACTATATCAGCTTCCCACATTACGGAAAGTAAATGACACCAACTGTCTCTTGCTTCTACATGGCTATTTCTGTTCCTCAAACTAATTATTTATAGCTGATGAGTTCTTAGAATAACTTTTCTTGGTTTTCAAGACATATGGGAGAGTGTAGTAACTATTATTAGTGTTCTTTTTGATAGCCAAATAATCAAAATTATTGGTTTATTTTTCCTGTAAAACATTCTACATAGTGACGTATTTATGTTTCTCTCCCATGTGTTTATCCCGAAATTAGGCACTATATTTCCTAGAAAATTCTTACTAAGAGCTGTCTGTATTAACATCCTATACTATCTGACATCATGCTTCGGAAGCGTGAAGAGGTGTGAGAAGCCGACCTGTGAACTTTCAATAATCATATGCAAGTATCAAAAACATGTTAGCCCATTATATAGTTCAAATATGTGAATATTGTGACAGTTACACAGGCTACGAGTGCGGGTGCGATACAAAGATCTCGTGTACTATTTCCTGAGCAAGTTTCCTTTTGTTATCTTTTTGTCAAAGATGCCAGCTATTTCATTTCCAGATTCAGAGGAGTGGTTAATGGCCACGAAAACGTTATGAACACGAAACGTTTGCGATGTTTTCATTAACATTTGGTTTCGACTGTTTATGAGGTAAAATGCGCTAGTTTCATGTATGTTGTAATGTGTAATTTTTATTGTTCCTAACGTTAAGCTTGTTTCATAGGGAAGGATGGTGGAAGGACAGGCGTGAATAATCATATGAGTAAACTAAAAAAATCTGCATCTCGAAATGTCGAAAAAGAGCAGCACAAGTTGATGCATCATTCACAGGCGTGCTGCAACGTCAACTGATGCATCACTTACAGGGGCACAGTCATGAGTTCGATTTCAAACCGACACAGGCCCTTCAAGATTCCCACAGATCATATCGGAAGAGTTCATTAAGACCGACAAAATCTTGAAAAAGGTAGAGACGTGCTCAGAATCAACTGATCGTAGCGCCTGTATGATGACGCACATCATGTTTCTACATTAGCAGGATTTCCTGACACGTTTCCTTAATTCGGTAGGAAGGCATCAGAGAAGGAATAACCATATGTAATCTAACGTAGCGGTGCCACACGTTAGAGAATAGCGCAGTTTTTTTCATCTGCGATAGTTCCTCTTCCTTTATTTATATACCTATTTAATTCCAGTACGCACATTGCCTTCCCATTCTTGTCGATACCGATATTGTGCTCCGCTACAAATACATTGCCATTGTCGGGAAACTAAGCCCTAAGCCTTCTTCCTGTTTTGAGAGAAATTAAGGATTATGAGTTGTGGAGTTAAGTTACATACTGACCGAAGTGCAACAGAGTTTTAACCCGCTAGACTCGCATTCAGGAGGCGCAGGGTTCAAATCTCGGTTCGGCCTTCCATATTTATTTTATCCGTTATTTCCTTGAATCATTTGCAGATAATACTAAGATAAAGCCTCAGAAAGCACTCGGAAGTCAAACCCTAATCTTACCTACTGTACACTGGGATCGAAACCGAAAGGGCTCCCTTTAGGCTTCCCAACAAATAACAATTTTAAGTCTTGAACGTCTATGGTTGCCCTCCGTTTTTCACGAAGCTCTGTTCCAATATTCTGTTAGGCCAAAGTGTACATCGTTTCTTATCACATGGAATCCAAAAAAAATTTTAATGTTTCGACATGTAAATTTGTTTTCGCCGGAAACATAAATTAGGAAGACGAGTCCTACATATTACTACCATCACGACCATCGCAAGTCATTGTAATGACTTCCACTAAATTGTCAGAGCCACTAGCACGTCTCCTGTTATTACCATTAGCATCTTTCCGTACCCACATTACATAGATAACAGCACCATAGATACCACGTAGAACCTAGTGCTTAAATGCAGTCTGACCGCAGCTGATATCCAGAATAATAGCCGAATGTTGAGAATAATGCAGTATGTTTCTGGTACCTGGTGTCATGTTGTTTTCCGTATTTCTCTCCGATTTCAGACAGTTTGCCTCATGGGAGACATTTGACGTTGACTTATCGAACAAATACTCAAAGACTCAGGGAAAGGTTTGAAAGATGTAGTCGTGCTCATGCACTCACTATTAAATATTTATAGCTTTGACACATTCCGCGGTGGTCCACTTGAACATCCTCTGTTCAATGAAGGATCAAACGATCATAATGTATCGTTGATCGGCAACACTGGGTTCGTAACTTAGTAACTCCATAATCCTCTTCCCACAGATAAATGGTCTCAAAGAATGCTCTAAACTTTCCACAAATGATAACTTGTCACTACCAACTTGCGTGCTCCTATCAATGACTGCAGTGTGTTTGCTTTTAGTTTCCGGGTACACCCCGTGGACTAATGCGAAGAGAATTCTTCACTAGTCATCAGAGATTCCAGTTCTGTAAGTGAGAAAACTTACGCATTTTTGATGATTAATCTTCGTTAGCGGAAACGCAGTCATCATTCATGTATTGCATCTTCGTTAGCGGAGGTATTCCAATTTGCTGCCAATTTCGCCGAACTGTCGTTTGAGACTCATTTGTGGTAGCTCCAGGTTCATTTAAAGTCGTCTCCTTAGCGTCTTACACATCAATGGATCACGGTTTTCCGATGTATATACATTGTTTATGCCATTTAGCGACCGACGATACATTTCCGGACATCAACATATTAACAGAAATTTGTAAGAAATACTGTCACCGTTCCTCTAAACTCAACACCAATTTCCTTTCGATATTCACATGACTCGCTCCCTTACATTCACTTCAGAGTGGTTGATGGGAGTCATGCAAGCCGACTTTGTCAGTGCTGAGAACATGCGCTGTTAGCCGAAATCTATTGCAGACCTGGATTGAGAGCTGAATCTACTGCGACAATGAGTCAACAGCCCTCCTGTACTACGAAGCGCTAGGCCCTGGCAAAGCGAGCAGTTTCTTTAGTCCCAGGAGGGTCATGTCCACGATTAAGATAGCGACAAAGCACAGAAGAGAGGTAGTGTGTGTGTGTGTGTGTGTGTGTGTGTGTGTGAGAGAGAGAGAGAGAGAGAGAGAGAGAGAGAGAATTTTCAGGAGCAGCTGCGCAATGGAAGACTCGTTCAGGATTTTGTTTGACATCAATTTTTACCAGAAGAATTAGTACATTAGAACAATGGATACCCACTTAAAATAGACTCTGCACTTTGCAATACCAAATTTACTGTTCCACCATAAAAATGATGTTACAAAATTGCCAGAAGCCGGCATTTTATTCCTGGATCAAGGAATTTCTAGTATAACAGTTCAGCGACAAAACTGCGCTGACGGAAGCAGTGCCCTTCCCGCAGATTGTTTCAGATGCTATATTCCAACATGACAATGTATGACTCGATACTATAATAGAACCTAGAGTTTATAATAGATCTATTTGGGCAGAAGACGCCGTTTCTCTCTTCGTTGCCACGTTCATCCTAAGGTAATCCTTGAGCCCTGTCGCGGAGGCATCTACATATAGTAGTTCGGGATCGTGGATGACGATCATTGATCCCGTGGATTGTTTACAGTTAATTACGGGAGATATTTCAAACGGATGAGGAATCCGCGCTTTTATTTTAAATAACCTAAAAAGATGAAAGTGTGAACACACCAGCTACTGGTGATTTAACTGTAGAAACGCTCGCTAAATTCTTCGGAAAAGATCGTGTTTATTGATGGAAACGATCTCAGTGCAGTGATTATAATGCAGAATCTAGCACTTTCTCATCCGTCGAAAGAGTTAGAACGAGGAACCGAGGGTCACGATTCCAGTGTGCTAGGTTCACTTCCTAAGCGAATGTGCGTTTCATGAGGCATAGTTTTACAACAAGATCCGTCTCTCGGTATCCTGAGTATTTATCCAAGACCTGTACTGAGCGTCGCAGCAAACGTAGCGACTCGTGGTACATTTTACTACAAGTGATCAACAGTTCGGCTTTTTCTATCGTCCCAAAGTATAAAACTTTTAATAGAATAAGCGAAGTACAGAATAAATAAATACTTACACCGACTATGTCTCATAAGGCTTTACACTCCTCTCCGATTTAGCAGCTGAGTGCTACGAGAAGCAAACACACGCAATCATACGCACAGTCAAAGGTGGAATTCCCTTGCTCAGGCACTGGTTCTCCGACAGTTTTCAGCGACGAGCTATGGACTCGCTTTGAAGTTGTCCGACAGTCTTACCCCAGAAAAAAACCCAGAACCTTCTCCAGTTTCTTCGGTTTCCCGTATATTCTTAGTGCTGCTGCCAGTGTAGGCTTCACACAACACATACACTATGTAATCGAAAGTATCCGGACACCCCCAAAGACATACGTTTCTCATATTAGGTGCATTGTGCTGCCACCTGCTGCCAGGTACTTCATATCAGCGACCTCAGTAGTCATTGGATATGGTGAGAGAGCAGAATGGGGCGCTCCGCGGAACTCACGGACTTCGAACGTGGTCAGGTGATTGGGTGTCACCTGAGTCATACGTCTGTACGAGAGATTTCCACACTCCTAAACATCCCCAGGTCCACTGTTTCCGATGTGATAGCGACTTGGAAACGTCAAGGGACACGTACAGCACGCAGGCCGACCTCGACTGTTGACTGAAGGAGACTGCCGACAATTGAAGGGGTTCGTAATGTGTAATAGACTGATACCTACCCAGCCAATCGCACAGGGATTCCAAACTGCATCAGGATCCACTGCAAGTACTATGACAGTTAGGCAGGAGGTGAGAAAACTTGAATTTCATGGTTGAAGGGCTGCTCATAAGCCACACATCACGCCGATAAATGCCAAACGACGCCTCGCTTGGTGTAAGGCGCGTAAACATTGGACGATTAAACAGTGGAAAAACGTTGTTTGGAGTGACGAATCACGGTACACAATTTGGCGATCCGATGGCAGGGTGTGGGTATGGCGAATGCCCGGTGAACGTCATCTGCCAGCGTGTGTAGTGCCAACAGTAAAATTCGGAGGCGGTGGTGTTATAGTGTGGTCGTGTTTGTCATGGAGGGGCCTTGCACCCGTTGTTGTTTTGAGTGGCACTATCACAGCACAGGCTTACATTGATGTTTTAAGCATCTTCTTGCTTCCCACTGTTGAAGAGCAATTCGGGGATGGCGATTGCATCTTTCAACACGATCGAGCACCTGTTCATAAAGCACGGCCTGTGGCGGAATGATTACACAACAATAACATCCCTGTAATTGACTGGCCTGCTCAGAGTCCTGACCTGAATCCTATAGAACACCTTTGGGATGTTTTGGAACGTCGAATTCGTGCCAGGCCTCAGCGACCGACATAGATAGCTCTCCACAGTGAAGCACTCCGTCAAGAATGGGCCGCCATTCCCCAAAAAACCTTCCAGCACCTGATTGAACGTATGCCTGCGAGAGTGGAAGCTGTCATAAAGGCTAAGGGTGGGACAACACCGTATTGAATTCCGGCATTACCGATGGAGGGCGCCACGAACTTGTAACTCATTTTCAGCCAAGTGTCCGGATACTTTTGATCACATAGTGTATAAATATGCTTGTTCTAATAAATAATTTTCATTAAAAATAGTAAGTAGTCAAATAACATGTAATTCATTAAAACGTCATGCAAATACATCTTTTTTTTATTATATTACCTCTCAAACGTCATACAAATTAAATAATACGACCGATGATGAAAAAAAGTGGATTTAAAATTAAGTTTGAGCGGGAGTCGATCCGTCGCCTCTTACACGTTTCGTTTCTCGAAGTTCGAATGCTAACCACTAACCCCCCCCCCCCCTCTCTCTCTCTTTTTTTTTTTCATAATAGACGCGTAATACTTCACTTGTGATTTTCTCGGAATTGCCAGAGTTGTGCACCTTACTGCTTGCATATTATGCTGTTGTAATGGCCCAGTGAAGGCGTACGAAGTCTGAAGTAAATCTGTGATCCCAGCGTCGTGGCTACCCCTTGTCTGTTCTGTAAGCGCAGTTTACTTCGACGACAATTCGGGGTGTTTATTGTTTTTCCTCTGGAAACGGGGTCCCGCGTTCGATTCCCGGTCGGGTCGGGTATTTTCTCCGCCCAGGGACTGGGTGTTTGTGTTGTCCTCATCATCTGATCATCATTCGGGAAGTTGCGAGATTGGAAATGGACAGATTGGGAACTTGTACGGGTGACGATGACCACGATGTTGAGCGCCCCACAAACCATCGTCATCATCATCGGGATGTTTGTGTCCGATTCTATCAGAAGGAAGTTACAAATAGCCGTAACAGCGATATTGTTGTACACACATATTTTTCTACATTAAAAAGAAATCTTCAGAAATGAAATATTTATTGTCTTGATCGCAGTTAGGTACACTGGATTACTAGTTTCAGCAGGGCTAAGCTGCCACCTTCAGATCCGCAAGGTTACAAAAATTACAAAAATATTACATTGTTGAAGCTGTAATCGTAAACTAACGATTTTACATAAGTTCGTTTTGACATATCCTCAGTGTACAGGTTATGAAATCATGCTGCGCGATAAACCACACGTTCGTTTCTTTACCTTCTTAAACAGTGTATCACACAGCATGATTTCATAACCTGTACCCTGAGGGCATGTAAAAAGAACTTAGGTAAATTCGTTAATTTACTATTGCAACTACAGCACTGTAATATTTTTGTAATTTTTGAAACCTTGCAGACATGAAGATCGCAGCTCAACCCTGCCGAAATTAGTAATTCAGTGCACCTACATGCGACCGAGGCAATAAAAACTTCATATCTGACGCTTTAGTTACATTGAATTCACAATCGCTCTTCAGCTGACAATGTCAGATATGTATAATTTTCTGCATTAATTCCTCAGATTCTGAGACACAGTCTGTGGGACTAGCTTTTCCTCGTCGTAAATAGAAAATGAAGTTCAAATAATAAAAATGAAAAAAATTGTGGCTTACTCGACACTGAATGGATCCCAATGAAGACTAGTCCACGTTATAAAATTACAGAGGTGGTTGTAGAAATCGTCCCTGAAGAGTCGCATTAAGGGGGGAAACCACATTAGGAGGCTGTTTGTCACTGATTTTTTTGGGTGCGAATAATTAATTAGAATTGAATAAAATTTTGACATCATTTCGTTCATATTTCGAACATTTTTTGTGAACTTTTTGGATAATTTCAGCCAAAAATAACAAAGTTACGCTGTGATGTCCGCTGAAGGTTGTAAGTACAGTTCTCCAATTGCGTGCTGTATAGCCGTTCCGATTATCATCTGAAATCAAAAAGGTTTTGATTTTACATTAATAGCTTATTTGCTAAGAATATGAACCTCAATGCAGGTGAAAATAATCAAAATTCAAAATTTTGCAGGCGTTGGAACAATTTACTTCGATTTTTACGAGTTTTTTTCTCTAATTATGTAAGGAAAAGTACCCTTAAAATCACGATATCATCTCACAAGTTGGTTCATATAATTCGTAATTTTATAAAGAATCATACTATCAATTTTCATAATGATCGGTTCTATACTTTTTGAATTAGACTGCACGCAAATGTGAAAAGAGTCATTTCGAGGTAAACGCGTTTGAAAAATAAATTCTTTGTAACTAGAAATTCAAGGAAGTTAACAGTAATATAAAATGCTTAATCTGCGATTCCAGTACCGTATAGTAATCCTTCTTCTTCCTCATGGGCTATTTTTTGCGCTTGTAGCAGTGCTTTCCGAGCTTTCCCACCTTGCTTCGAGTCCAATGAACTACGTTGATTCTGCCGGCTCACGCGCTGGTTATCCATTTGTTCGGCATAACTGAAGCTTTGCGTGCATACTACAATTCCTGCCTCATTCAAGACCATCAGAAGGGATGAATTTCCTTCATTGAATAAGCCCGCTGCTAAATACGATGCCAATTCAACGGCTTTTAGTCCGCGAGTGTTTAAGAACTAATCGCCAATTGGTGGAATTAAAACTTTCATTCGCCTTTTGTGTGTGGCCACCTAAACATCTCTCCAGTAATTCATGCCTTGATAGATCTTGATATATGGAAGATGTGCACTCGGTTCTATGCTCATAAAATCTAAAGGAATGCGAATTTCGATTTGTAATTTTGACAGCCTATTCTTGGATAGTTAAGCTAACGATTTATGCAATAAAAAATCGGATTTTTTAACCTCCTAATCTAATGTGGTTCCCCCCCCCCCCCCCCCCCCCCCCGTTAATATCAACTAACCATAACCGCAACACTAAGGACTCGACGTTATTTCATTTTTGTTACAATGACTGTAATAAATCTTGCAACGTATGGCGAGAAGGGCAAAAATTAAAATAGAAATGTAAGAGGAGTCAAAGAGGTAAGAGCGGATATTGCGAGGTACACGGCCGGAGTGAGAAAGAAGGAATACTGTGTAGACAGTCTAATGGCCAATGTGGTATGCAAGCAATTCACTTTGCAACCTTGACAGTGCGCGAAGCCCGTTGCGCCAGCAAGCGCAGCGGATGAGTTCGCGCCGATTCAGCAAAACGGTGACAATCGTAGGGGCCGTTGGCCTCTGATAGTGACTCACCGTGGCCAGCGACATCTGTGAGCGCCCGGCACGTGTTACCGCTGCCGCCGCCCGCGCTAGCTTCCATCGCTATTTAAAGTTACGTGCGCCACAAGACGTACGCCATATAGACTCGGAGTTGCAGGGAGTTTGCTGACGCACTAGCCTCTGCCAGTTCACAGTTTCTAAATGCACACGCCCGTGCTGAAACAACCGGTTGTCGGTTATATCGGTTTTCTTCCACGCCAGTTTAACCTGACTGTTAAAAGCGCTAAAAATAACCGCTTTCTGAAATAACCGATTTTCTCCAGTCATTTCCTGTAATAAACGTAGAAATGGAACAAAGACTGAAACATATTGACTCACTCAGTCTCAAGATACACAGAATCATAATATTAAATTAAAAAGGCGAAAAAAAGGAAACTTGGCCCGTCCAACGTTCTCTGCTTTTCTCTTAAAGTGATAAGTGATTGAACACTACAGAAAATCACCGATATTCTCGTACTGATTCTAATTTTTTGAAACTATGCTCAAGAATCATGTAACAATCGGGAATTATCGGAATAGTGTCCGCCCCCGGTAGCTGAGTGGACGCCGGCACGGTAACTCAGCGTGTTCGGTCAGAGGGTTAGCTGCCCTCTGTAATGGATCAACGACGAACTGAAACGGGTGTCTTGCGACGTCCGCACCGAAAACGAACAAAATGAGACTAGGGGAAAAAAAAAAAGAATCAGCGCGACAGACTGTCAATCCAAAGGGCCCAGGTTCGATTCCCGGCTGGGTCGGAGATTTTCTCCGCTCAGGGACTGGGTGTTGTGTTGTCCTAATCATCATCATTTCATCCCCATCGACGCGCAAGTCGCCGAAGTGGCGTCAAATCGAAAGACTTGCACCAGGCGAACGGTCTACCCGACGGGAGGCCCTCGTCACACGACATTTCCATCGGAATAGTCAGTGTTAAGGGGCGAAAACTGAGGCTGTTAACTTCTCAGTTTTCAAGGGCTACAAGCAGATAAAGGTACACGAGTCTTGCACACACACCCCCCTCCAGTTATGAAAAATAACAGAGATGCCGACTTCCTGAATATAGGCGAAAATGCCTAAAAAACAGCACTCTTCTCACTTACGCTCTGTCATAGCTTTAATCTGCAGAACTATGATCAAAATCGAAGTGCCAAATGAAATACTGCTAATGGTGAACGCACACTTTGATTTTATATCGTGTAAGTTTTTTATGTTGTCTATGTTGTGAGATTTGTTGCTTTTATAGTTCTTAAATCAACTGCATGATGCACGTAATTCCCGAATTTTCGGACGAATGCTTTACAGATTCCATATTCCGCTAACCTGATATTAACATATTTTATTATTATTGTTATCGTAGGTATCTGCGGAACATTGACAGTGCAGATGACGGGGGAGAGGGGAGTGAGAAACGCCTGACATACTGCCAACTTCTTATCCCGCCAAATACGTTATTGGCAATAATAAATATTGAAATATTGACGCATCTAACACAGCTATTAAAAGAACGAATGCATTGTCGTATCCTGTGATTGTGGCATTCTACATGTTTGTGCGATATCTGAAAGGCCAACCGTGGAGACAAATGAAAGGAGTATGGCAGAGGGAGTGGTAGTTACAGTGTGGAGCATTAATCGAAAAAAAAAATATTTGAAACCCTTTCCACATATGTGAAGATAGATTTTCATTGGTGTCTCTAATTGTCTCCAACTTAATATTCGGATGGTCCCTCGAATAGGCTAAGCCGATTTCATCCTCCATTCCGAGCCAGTACGTCTTCTCTCATAATGACGTCGTCGGGGAGACGTTAAACCCTTATCACCTCTTTTTTTTTTTTAATGTGTCCCTAAATCTCTAACTGCGAATACCTGGATAGTTCCCTCGACACGACCACTGGCTTTTTATTACGCCCTCCTTCTCCATTGGAATTAATGGTCCACTACAATCGACCCCAGCGAACGAGGTAGGGTGTTTAAGACATGGGTCTCATGTTTGAGAGGAGCGCATGTTCTTCAATACTCTGAGGTTAATGCTTGCATGATCCCTTCAACAATGATACCTTTCACGTTCTACCTAGCTGAGCCGGTACTCCATCTCTGCTAACTCAGATGTCGATAGGACGTGTAGTTTTCCTTCCTTCCTTCTAATTCTCCCATGCCCAACGGACGTTACTTTTCTAATATCCTCTCCTCTGTCAATATGAAAAACAAGAAGAGAGAGGAAGTTGAGTGTTTTCATAAATAGGGCAGAGAATAGTATTGACTTATTTCCCCACAACAGCCAACACGTATAAGAAACAACTGCAAATATTAATCACTACGGTTTGATAGTTCAGCAGTAACAGTTAGTAATCACGTGAGACGAATAAAAAGATTTCCTACTGTCATATGAAAGAAAAACGACTCGAAAGGAGCACTTATGGCTACTTATGATTAGCAGTAGAACAGACTTTTCTGATCATTTCGCGACTTTGGTGTAAAAGTAGTGTTTTACTCGATCTTTGGGACGCCGTAGGAGACCCTCATAACAACATAAATTCCATACGTTCCTAATATTGCTCCCACACCCTTGCCTTTTTCTTGTCTTCTCTTTGCGTTGTTTCTACTTCCGTCAGCCTATGTGTCGAAGATTCTGGAAGACATTCTACACTACACTATGGCTACTGAAAGCAGATACATCTCCTTGGACGTGGTAGTTATGTAAGGCGCAGCAGCGCACTGACACAAGACTGAGAAGTAGCCAGTTCGAATCCTGCTCGTAGAAATTCTAGAAAGTTTAAAAAAGAAAATTAGCTCCAGAGGTATTATTTCGAAACGTCCTTCTGTTTCGCATATTTCTTTTACGGTCTTTGTGAATCGTACAGGTGCAGTGGTGGAATGTCATCCTGGAATCCGTTTCTGTTAAGTCATTCGTACTTCACAGGCTCGATTTCTCCCGAGTGGAGATGTAAGACACAAGATAGGAAAAAAATAGCGAAAACTGCGGCAAAGTGACGGTATAAATGGATACTGCAGTTCTTTGTTTGCTGTTTCATAAGCTACGAAAATAGCCGCAGCATTATTTTAAATGGATAACGGGGTGTACGTAGTCGTGCTGTAGTTCCGGCGATCTAGCTGGAATGCTGCCGACTACCTCTTTTTTAGTACGGGTGACCTGCGGCTGTGCAACTGCTCTCCTGTGACGTCATCAGCCTCGAGGCCGACCAAGGTGGATCACAAGCGTTGTTCGCCTCAGGTCTTGAGTCATTTGTTCGTGCTCTAAGACAACGCAGGAGCGATCCGCTGTAACCTGCATTAAATGCCTTTCACTTGCCTGGCGTCACAAAGGCTAAGGGCAAGTCTGCCCAGGAACGAACAAACCCTCATTCCTCTGGATCGACAGCCCGCCTCGAAGAACATTCGGTCGGTGCGGTAACAAAAATTCTCGTCGGTAACAAATTAACGTGTTTGTTGAGTTTTGGGATTTGCAGACGATCAGCGCGTCGCACAAACACTGCAGCTCACCTCGAACATAAATAAACAAATTTATTATTATGTGCACCTGCCTCCGTACAGCACGCCTGTGCGGTGGCAATGACTGGGAGGTAATCCAGTTCGAGTCCTTGTAGTGGAAAGTATTCACTAGCAGTATTTGGCCGGCAAGGCGAGGAGAGGTGGTAACGTAGAGTTCCTGATCACCAGTCTTTGCGCCAGTGTCCGGAGTTGAATTCCAGACCTCTCCGCAGTCTCTCGTGATGTGAGCACTTGTTGATGGTGATTCGTCTGTAGGATGGGAATGTCAAGGTCAGCGGCTCCCTTGCTACTATTCAAGACGAGTAGGCTACATCCGGCACCGAGTTTCAACCTCTCCCTTCTCTTATCCGTAACTACACAAACTCAACAGTACACCACACAAGCACTCATCACACGATACATACACACTTGGCACTTCATATCAAGTCGGGGGCAGGCAACGGCAAACCATTTATACTAGCACCTTTCCCTCACAGCGATGGAGAATTCCTCGATCTGCTCCCTTACGCTCATTCCCTGAGTATGGGACTCCTTTGACTTGAGTGTGCTGACGGTAAACGTATGGAAAAATTCAGCTTCGTCTCATTATGCGATTGACGATCAATCAGTGCAAAGTGTCAAAACCGTTAATTATTTAAGAGTATGTGTCTGAAGCTTCACATAAAGGTAGTCGCAGGAAAGACTGCAGCCAGACTGAGTTCCATTGGAAGAATCCTAAGACAATATACTCGTAATTCACGTACTGAGGTAGTGATTTATAAAAGCCACGTTCGACCCATTCGTGAATGCTACTGATCAGTGTGGGACCCCTGTCAGGTAGAACTGGAACAGAGGATTGAGATGATCCAAGAAGACTTCCATAGCTCGTCATGAGCCTGTTTAACCAGTGAGACATCACAGGAACTCTCAAAAAGCTTCAACAACATACGCTACGACGAAGGAAATTTCGAGAATGCCCATTCCATCACAAATAAAAAAACATATTACATACGTTTATCATGGCGATGAAAAAAACCCTAATTTTGCAACTGAATGCTTATTTTGTTTCTGACCAAACATGTCTCACCAGTTCGTGCTGGGCATCATCAATCCTGTCGCCATCCTTCAGTATTTAGTATTTTATACATACTCAGCAACTGCAGTTGTGTATGCTAAAATAATCAGCAATCACAGCTACATAAAAGATATTTAATTTCTTAGCGGGTTTCGGGCACCTAGTGCCCTTCTTCAGAAGGCTGTACAGGAAAATGCACCACAAATAACTAGAAGTCAGATAAGAATATTAAAATTAGGGACGAAAATTTTAAAAATTTTAAAAACTGAAAGATAAAAAATGGTACATTTTTATAACTATCGCATTATTTGCGAGTGTAAACAATAAGACGCATACAGCAAAATGAAGTGTTCCTAAAAAGAATAAAAATAAAAAAATTATCAGGTAGTCAAATATACTGTACTTGTTTCATACGTCTTACGTGAATGTCGCTATTTATATTAACTTCACGAAGCGTATTTAGGACTTTGTATACATTTCTGACCTAGTTACTCCACTGAAACAAAATTACGTAACTATGCCCACGTTTCCTTTCTCCCATAGTTAATTTTGAATCTTCGTTTTTGCTGCTGATTAGAAATTGTTTCTCCATTTACTCTAATTATCGTTTCTTGCCCCTTGATGCGTCTCGTGCTCTGTTTGCGAGGGCGTATTTCCTCCTGCCACGCTATTGGCATCTCTACATCAATTCAGCGACTTGTTCTAACACTTACAGGACCATACAACAGGTATAAAAGCCATTCGATACAATTCTTTCACGAAACGAACTTCCGACCTGCATATATCCCAGTACTAGTAGTTTCATTATAATATAATTGTGCCCATGCTGCTTCTCCTCTCTAGTCACTTTCCGATACTTAATATTAACCAATGATTGAGACCGATGCTTAATATTACCAGTGATTGATAACTGTCTCTATGCTTACTCCAGTTACCGTTTCCAGCCCCACGATGCACTTCGCACTTGGTTTCTGCTGACAGGTTCGCTACTAGAGTGCTACTGACCTCACTGCACCGTTTTGGAGATTAGTTCCAACATTTCCTACCATAGCGCCACTTGTCGTCGATATTAACCTGTTTTATTTATCATTAGGTTTTTATACTCCTTATTATGCTGCTTATGTCAACTTACATTTTAGTTTATGCCTTATGACAACTATAGGTGAGTACAGTTTTGTCGTATTATTTTATCGGACTTTTCCCCTGAGACCAACATCAAGAGATGTATGTCATTACTGATTAGCTCCTGTTCTGGCATGATGCATGCACTTGTTGTTTCGCTTCTTTATATGATTTTTGTGCAGATACTATGAACCACAGGTAAGCATCTACGAGCCATTGCTGTATTAACGGATTCAGCATTGTATTACTTCTTGCTGCTGTATTTGTTTTTAGGACCACGGCATTTTTCTGTATGCATCTTCTTATGGACACTCGCAAATAATGGGATAGGCATAAGTATGTACCATTTTTTTATCTTTACATTTTCATACTTGTCGTCCTTAATTTTAATATTCTTATCTAACCATGTATGGAAGTGAAACGTGGACGATAAATAGTTTAGACAAGAAGATAATAGAAGCTTTCGAAATGTGGTGCTACAGAAGAATGCTGAAGATTAGATGGGTAGATCACATAACTAATGAGGAGGTATTGAATAGAATTGGGGAGAAGAGGAGCTTGTGGCACAACTTGACTAGAAGAAGGGATCGGTTGGTAGGACATGTTCTGAGACATCGATGGATCACCAATTTAGTATTTGAGGGCAGCGTGGAGGGTAAAAATCGTAGAGGGAGACCAAGAGATGAATACACTAAGCAGATTCAGAAGGATGTAGGCTGCAGTAGGTACTGGGAGATGAAGAAGCTTGCACAGGATAGAGTAGCATGGAGATCTGCATCAAACCAGTCTCAGCACTGAAGACCACAACAACAACATCTGACTTCTACTTATTTCCTGTACAGCCTTCTGCATAATGGCACTAAGTGCCCGAAACCGGTTTAGATATAAAATTTCTTTTATGCAACTGGTTGCTTAGTATTTCGGTATACCCTTCAATATGTTAATATAGCTTTGTATTTCGATGCAGTAAGATGACTGTAGATAGTAGAGTGAAGATGGAAGGTGAAATATCGAGAATGTTACGCGACCAACGATTTGCCAGTTTGCAGGCGTACTAGATCAGCAAGACGTATGTCATAGAGTTTAGTCTGTCTAAAAATAAATACACATCCAGAAGTTGGCAGAACTCGGTTGTCTTTTCTGGCAGTAACTTTGACGTAATATCTTTGATGGTAAAATATTCTTCAGGCACAATGTAGTCTCTGTGACATGACTACTAATCGCAAAATGACAGATCTCTCTCACCTATGTATTCACTGGGGACCACGGATCTTACCTAGCATGAATAGGTGAAACATGTTTGGTTAGGAACAAAAACATGCAGCTGCAAAAGACAGAACTTTTCTTATATTCATTATGCACATAGTTGTAGTAGCAAATGAGCAGGAATGACTGCAAATATTCGCAAACATATTACTACCTCGAATATGTATTCTAATAGCAACCGTGAGGGTCAAACTAGAGAAAACTGAACTTATAAAGAGGGATAACAACAATCCCTCTTCTTGAATACCACCCACCAATGGAACTTGGAAAGAAGAAACGAAAATTTATTGTTTAAGTCTCGTCGACGACGATTTCGTTAGAGACGGAGTACCAACTCGGATGGCCAAAAGTTGGAGAAGGAAATCGCCTGTTTACTTTTCAAAGGATCCAGCACAGCATTTGACTTAACCGATTTAGGGAAACCTCCGAAAATCTAAAACCGGGTAACTTGACGGGGATTTGAATCCCAGTCCGCCCGTATGCGAGTCGAGTCGAGTCCAGTGCCTTAACAACTGTGCTGTCTTTTTTTGTTGACGAATGGGAAAGAAGAATGAGGAGATTTTTCTAAGTACACTATGTACCCTCAACCACGCGTTTTACGATGACTTTCGACGTACAGATATAAACCTGCAAGCCGATAACCAGAATCCGAATATACACATAGAAGATCCTCGAAAGCCTTTATTTTCTGTGAGCAAATATGATATACGTGTATTGTGTTGCACAATTTCAGCTTTGCTTGAAGGAGGATGTACACCGAGCCATACTGTTCAGTGACGTGAGAGTGTCAAGAATTGTGTATGTTCGAAACATTAATCGAAACTTACGAAAATTTCGCAACTTCAGAAGGACTTCGTGATCCCAGTTACAGATTTCTGCAATTCATTTACGTTTCCTCGTCTTGTACTTTTCTTTTTCCCTTTTACTGTCAACAAAAAATTATTTGTCTGATACAATGAATGACAGCAACTCATATATTTGGACGACTGAATGTTGTTTACCTTTTCTGGGGGTATTTGATACAGCAGCCGATGTTTTTATAACAGGTCTGGGAATACAAAATGTAGAACTTTGCTTTATTAGCGCTGAAATAAAGTGTAGCTTGTTCTGATTGCTCCAAACTGAATATTAAATTACGTCTTTATTGTTTCGTTTTTAGGAGTCAGTCGCTGTTAAGAAAGTCAACCCCTCTATCTCTCCCTTTTTAATCTAGCTCCTGTTATTTTTCTGCCAACCAGAACACGAGAAATAATAGCTGCTGATTTTATTACGCTTCGCTCCTGCAGAAAACCGGCAAACTTTTTAGCGAACGTTCCTCGTGACGCTCTTTTCAAAGCAAATACCTCCAACTGGGACCCGTGGAATCTCATATTACAGATGAGCAACCGACCACTCTCATTTTACACAAATGTGGACGTTTTTCATTCAATGTACATTCTGCTAATAAGTACCCTTTTTGCTGTGAAAATAATGGACAACGGCCGAGAGAAGACTTTTGCAAATCGGCTGTTTCGGGTTTTATGTCACTCTGAAGGGTATTCTTTTATGTAGCTATAATAAAGCTTGCAGAAGAAACGCTACGGCCCGCACTTAGACGGTGCAATCAACTTTGGTCTTCCACCTATAGCTTACGTTGTCTTCTACGTCATACCAATTGGAAATTTTGATATTGCACTATCTCGAGACAACTATGAGTATTTTATTACCTTTCAAATTTTTTAAGAGCTTAATCAGTAAGAATGGAAAGGCAGGAGCATAGAGTGTACTCTACTCGGAATCAAGGTTTCTGCCTTCACTCAACTTCTATTTATAAGGCGTGCTACATTTTGTAGCATTTGACTTCATTATCAGGTGCAGGTTAGTACAATTAGATTTTTGTTTCTTTTTACTCTCCATGGCGCAGCAGTAAATTTCGTACGAGATTTTATTGCGTAGAACTTATAACAGAAGATGACGTATGCTCCGCCATTCAGGAGCAAAGTACACATGCATTCTGTGACATTCCAAAGTCAGTCAAAGTGAGAAGTATTGCAAAATTCGTGAAGGTATCAGCTGATGACTCGTACTTTACGTCAACATTTCTACTTTTGAAACTTCCTTTTTTTTTTTTTTAATCTCACTTTGGTCTATATTGGTCGATGAATTTGTTCGTGGCGCTCGTCCGATGACAGCCGTTCAGGTTCTTTGTTGATCCGTTCACTCGGTTTTTTTATTATATAGGGTAGCTCACCTTCTGAGTGGGCAGAGCAGGCTGCGGTACCGTGCCGGCGTCCAACTGAGCTACCCAAGCACAACTCACGCCCCGTCCTCACAGCTTTACTTCTGGCAATACCTCGTCACCTACCTTCCAAACTTTACAGAAGCTCTCCTGCGAACCTTGCAGAACTAGCACTCCTTAAGGAAAGGACATTGCGGAGACATGGCTTAGCCACAGCCTGGGGGTTGTTTCCAGCGAAAGGCAAAGGTCCCGAGTTCGAGTCTCGGCCCGGCACACAGTTTTAATCTGCCAGGAAGTTTCATATCAGCGTACACTCCGCTGCAGAGTGAAAATCTCATGGCTAAGCCATGTCTACGCAATATCCTTACTTTCAGGAGTGCTAGTTCTGCAAGGTTCGCAGGAGAGCTTCTGTAAAGTTTGGAAGGTAGGAGACGAGGTACTGGCAGAAGTAAAGCTGTGAGGACGGGGCGTGAGTCGTGCTTGGGTAGCTCAGGTGGTAGAGCACTTGCCCGCGAAAGGCAAAGGTCCCGAGTTCGAGTCTCGGTACGGCACACAGTTTTAATCTGCCAGGAAGTTTCAACATCTACGTTGCTTTCGAACGTTACTTACGACAGAAGACGTCGACAGGACGTTAAAATCTGGCTTTAGCGTCAGTTTCGTTTCTTTCCGTTCTAGGGCCGACACCGAGACCCTAAAGCGATCTCCGCAGTGGCGGAAGAATCTCGCGCCGACACGCCGTCTCCGGTAACTTGACGGTGATGTAAATGAAACGGACGGACTTCCGCGTTCTGAGCCGCTCTCGGGCACGGCACTCATTAGACTGTTCCTGGTGCGGAAACATTCTCATCGCAGAGCGTGGCAGCTCGCGTTCTCACTTTCTTCTGCGTTACGTGACCGCGAGAGCAGAGGACGCACTCGTTCGTGGGAAGAGCCGAGGCGCAATGCGTGAGTGTGCGCTGATAAGGCCCGCCAGCGTTAATGAACTCTTTCTGGAGCGGCGGCCCCGATCTACAAACTGTGTGCAACGTGTATTATCTGCGCCCTGGAAACAGTCGAGTGCTGAACTAGCGGTCACAGTCCTCGCCACCAAACACGTGGCAGCTGCCAGATTTTAAGTTGGAATCTCATAGCTAAAGAAACGATGCTGTGAACAATTGCACAGTAACACTGCCCGTATTCTCATTCTATTGCAGCGCTTTATTCAAGCAGTGCAGTTCAACGGAATGGATAGTAGCTTGCAAAGAAATTATACAGGGTGGTCCATTGATAGTGACCGGGTCAAATATCTCACGAAATAAGCATCAAACGAAAAAACTACAAAGAACGAAACTCGTCTAGCTTGAAGGGGGAAACCAGATATTGCTATGGTTGGCCCGCTACATGGCGCTGCCGTAAGTTCAAAAATGGTTCAAGTGGCTCTGACCACTATGGGACTCAACTTCTGAGGTCATTAGTCCCCTAGAACTTAGAACTAGTGAAACCTAACTAACCTAAGGATATCACACACATCCATGCCCGAGGCAGGATTAGAACCTGCGACCGTAGTGGTCTCGCGGTTTCAGACTGCAGCGCCCAGAACCGCACGGCCACTTCGGCCGGCGCTGCCATAAGTCAACTGCATTTTTTAGATTAGGAACCCCCATTTTTTATTACATATTCGTGTAGTACGTAAAGAAATATGAATGTTTTAGTTGGACCACTTTTTTCGCTTTGTGATAGATGGTGCTGTAATAGTCACAGACGTGTAAGTACGTGGTATCGCGTAACATTCCGCCAGTGCGGACGGTATTTGCTTCGTGATACATTATCCGTGTTAAAATGGACCGTTTTCCAATTGCGGAAAAGGTCGATATCGTGTTGATGTATGGCTATTGCAATGAAAGTGCCCAACGGGCGTGTGCTATGTATGCTGCTCGGACGACATCATCCAAGTGTCCGGACCGTTCGCCGGATAGTTACGTTGTTTAAGGAAACAGGAAGTGTTCAGCCACATGTGAAACGTCAACCACGACCTGCAACAAATGATGATGCCCAAGTACGTATTTTAGCCGCTGTCGCGGCTAATCCGCATATCAGTAGCAGACAAATTGCGCGAGAATCGGGAATCTCAAAAACGTCGATGTTGAGAATGCTACATCAACATCGATTGCACCCGTACCATATTTCTATGCACCAGGAATTGCATGGCGACGACTTTGAACGTCGTGTACAGTTCTGCCACTGGGCACTAGAGAAATTACGGGACGATGACAGATTTTTTGCACGCGTTCTATTTAGCGATGAAGCGTCATTCACCAACAGCGGTAACGTAAACCGGAATAATATGCACTATTGGGCAACGGAAAATCCACGATGGCTGCGACAAGTTGAACATCAGCGACCTTGGCGGGTTAATGTATGGTGCGGCATTATGGGAGGAAGGATAATTGGCCCCCATTTTATCGATGGCAATCTAAATGGTGCAATGTATGGTGAATTCCTACGTAATGTTCTACCGATGTTACTACAAGATGTTTCACTGCATGACAGAATGGCGATGTACTTCCAACATGATGGATGTCCGGTACATAGCTCCCGTGCGGTTGAAGTGGTATTGAATAGCATATTTCATGGCAGGTGGATTGGTCGTCGAAGCACCATACCATGGCCCTCACGTTCACCGGATCTGACGTCCCCGGATTTCTTTCTGTGGGGAAAGTTGAAGTATATTTGCTATCGTCATCCACCGACAACGCCTGACAACATGCCTCAGCGTATTGTCAATGCATGTGCGAACATTACGGAAGGCGAACTACTTACTGTTGAGAGGAATGTCGTTACACGTAATGCCAAATGCATTGAGATTGACGGACATCATTTTGAGCATTTATTGCATTAATGTGGCATTTACAGGTAATCACGCTGTAACAGCATGCGTTCTCAGAAATGATAAGTTCACAAAGATACGTGTATCACATTGGAACAACCGAAATAAAATGTACAAACGTACCTCCGTTCTGTATTTTAATTTAAAATACCTACCCGTTACCAACTGTTCGTCTAAAATTGTGAGCCATATGTTTGTGACTATTACAGCGCCATCTGTCACAAAAGCGAAAAAAGTGGTCCAACTAAAACATTCATATTTCTTTACGCACTACACAGATATGTAATAAAAATGGGGGTTCGTATTTAAAAAAACGCAGTTGATATTCGTTTGATCTATGGCAGCGCCATCTAGCGGGCCAACCATATTGCCATGTGGTTTTCCCCTTCAAGCTAGACAAGTTTCGTTCTTTGTAGTTTTTTCGTTTGACTCTTATTTTGTGAGGTATTTGGCCCGGTCACGATCAATGGACCACCCTGTACACTAAGTTGACAAAAGTCATGGGACAGCGATATGCACATATACAGATGGCGGTAGCACAGCTTACACAAGGCACAAAAGACCAGTGCAGTGGCGAAACTGTCATTTGTACTCTGGTGATTCATGTGAAAAAGATATCTGAAATGATTATGGCCGCACGACGGAAGTAACAGATTTCGAACGCGGGGTAGTAGTTGGAGAGCTAGACGCATGGGACATTCCATTTCGGAAATCGTTAGGGCATTCAATACTCTGAGATCCACAGTGCCAAGAGTGTTCCACGATTACCACATTTCAGGCATTACCTCTCACCACTTAGAACGCAGTGGCCGACGGCCTTCACTTATCGATCGAGAGCAGCGGCGTTTGCGTAGGGTTGTCGGTGCTAACAGACAAGCAACACTGCGTGAAATAACCACAAAAATTAATGTGGGACCTACGATGAACGTATCCATTAGGTCAGTGCAGCGAAATTTGGCGTTAATTGGCTGTGGCAGCAGACGATCGACGCGCGTGGCTTTGCTAACTGGAAAACATCGCCTGGACTCGTGACCATATCGGTTGGACCCTTGATGACTGGAAAACCGTGCCTTGGTCATATGAGGTCCGATTTCAGCTGGTAAGAGCTGACGGTAAGGTTCGAGTGTGGCGCAGACCCCACCAAACCATGGACCCAAGTTGTCGACGAGGCTCTGTGCAACCTGGCGATGGCTCTATAATGGTGTGGGCTGTGTTTACATGGACTGGGTCCTCTTGTCCAAAGGAACCGATCATTGACTGGAAATGGTTATGTTAGGAGACTTGGAGACCACTTGCAGCCATTCTTGGACTTCATGTTACCAAACAACGATGGAATTTTTATGGATGATAATGCGCCATGTCACCAGGCCACAATTGTTCGCGATTTGTATGAAGAACACTCCGGACGATTCGAGCAAATGATTTAGACACCCATATCGCCCGACCTGAATCCCATCGAACATTAACGGAACATAATCGAGAGCTCAGTTCGTGCACACAATCCTGCACCGGGAACACTTTCGCAATAGGACTGCTATACAGGCAGTACGGCTCAAATTTCTGCAGGGGACTTCCAAAGACTGGCGGATTAACGAAGAAGGCCGATGTCCTGGCCGGCTTGGATGCAGTTACTAGACTGTTTCCCACATCACATTAGGTGCATTCAGGGCAGATATCCAAGTCCCGCCTCAGTTACACAATTTGCAAATATTCAGAAAACTTTCGCTTACTTTCACATGAATAACATTACTCGCGGGTAGTTGGGGTACACCTATTCCGTCCAGTGGGGTAGTGGGGAGGAGACAGGAAGGGCATCCGGTTACACCTTAAATTAATCACGCCAAGTCTGTTATTAAACTATGCCGCCGCTGGGCCGATGCGGGACAAAAGCACGAGAAAAAGAAAAAAACGTTGATCAAATTAGATAGAGGAAATGAAATACTAAAAGTAGTTGATGAGATTTGTTATTTGCACAGCAAAATAACCGACGACGGCGGAAGTAGAGAGGATGCAAAATGCAGACTGGCGACAGCGAGAAAAGCATTTCCGAAAAAGAGAAATTTCTTAACATCGAATATAAATTTAAATGTTAGGAAATCTTTTCTGGTGGCACATTTCTGGTATGTAGGCATGTGCGGAAGTGATACGTGGACGATAAACGGCTCAGAAGAGAATTGAATAGAAGCTTTTGAAATGTGGTACTACAGAAGAATCCTAAAGATCTGATTGTTGGGTCGAATAACTGATGAAGAGGTATTGAACTACATTCAGGGGAGATCGAAGTGAATTAAACAAGAGGGCACAACCTGAGGCATCACAGAACTGTCAATTTGGTAATGGAAGGAAGTGTGGCGAATAAAAAGTGTACAGAAAGACTAAGTCTTGACTAGAGTAAGCAGGTTCATATGGATGTAGGTTGCAATATAATGCATAGGCGAAAAGGCTCATACCGTATAGAACAGTGTGGAGAGCTACATCAAACGAATCTTCTAACAAAAGACCATAACAGCATCAGGTTTCATGCTTTTTGTCTTGTTCTTGATAATATAAAGGAAATTCTAAAAGAAAATCTTCCGTTCATACTCTGCACAACACAGAGCATACGAAGTGAGATCCACTGTTCTAAAAGATGTAGCTTTATTCAGAACGCACCCATTAGCCCGAAAGTAAACACTGCTGTCCTTTCATGTTTAAGAAAAGCGTAAAACAGCCGTACCAAACTAAGAATCTCCCGACCGTGAAATGCACACAGTGATTATTTTTATATAGCCGAAACAGGAAAAAACTTCAAACGTTAATGTTAGATTTGTGCAAAAAATGGAAGAGATAGATTATACCAACGATTCACTGTTACAGAATGTCTGACCATTATCGACATGTTTCGCGAACAACTTTGTAGACGTGAAAACTGGAAAACTAGGTTAGCGCAAGTTTTCTGCTCGTTAGGTGCTGACTATTTTTCCATCGACCATATGAACGTCGGACTGCGTTCGAATCCCACATTGATGCGGCGGTGCGCAGATGAAGGTGGTCAATATGTTGATCACTTTTCCTGCAAATGATGAGCGAACGGTTCGGTATACGTGTGGTGGTCTCACATTAGCTCACAAGGAAAACTGTCCGCAGACGTTTTCTGCAAAGACATGTATGGCCGTTGCAACACGGCCTAACATTCAATTTAGCAGCGTACTTTAAAACATTAGTAAAGGTATGAAGCGTAATGATAAAAAAATCAAAGAAAAGCTGCTCGACAACTAACTAAACTGTAGAATGAAAGACTTTTCTTGGACCACCTTTATTTTGAAAATTATGAAAGATGAATGATATTTAGTTTGTGTGTAAGTGTGTGCGTGTATTAAAATGAATGATGAAGGAATTCGTGGTGCATCTCAAGTGCTACCCACAACTCCTTCTCAGATAAGAAAGCTAATTATCCACTAAGTGGGTAGACACTTGTTACAAGTGTGCACTTCCCCTGCATTATTCCTCACCATTGCGGCATTTGCTTGACCTGCACACTGCAACCCCACTGAAAATCAGCCAAGTTAAAATTTGTGAACTGTAGTTACTATTCATAAATCACTTGACTGCCGCACTCCTTATTTCTGGACTGGCAGAAATTAGACGCCTTCACGTTGTTAGTGCTTTGTATCTAATCACTCTAATAGTAATAGTAATAACACTGTACACAGCACTGCAGTAGCCTTTATGTAGTTACTGCTGTGTGGTGGTGTCAGTTCATTTATCTGTTTCGAAGCGAGTAATGAAGCAATTTCTGGACTAATGCAGGTACTATCTACAACTTGGAGAAGACAAAAAATGTATGTGAATTCCTATGGGACCAAACTGCTGAGGTCATCGGTCGCTAGACTTACACACTAATTAAACTAACTTATGCTAAGAACAACACACACACCCATGCCCGAGGGAGGACTCGAACCTCCGGCGGGAGGGACCGTGCTATCAGTGTCATGGTGCCTCTAACGGCGCGGCCACTCCGCGCGGCTGGAGAAGACATTTTCTTCAGATATTTAGCATTTGTTACGTATATGTCTCACTTTTATCATCAGCGATGTACAGGACAAAGTACAACGTATGTGCGTAGTGCGTGGACTATTTAAGGAATCTGTAACCTCTACCGCATAACTGCTACTAATTGAGAACAAAGTAGTTACTGATAACTTATACAATCAATATTAGAGTCTTACAAAATTGCGATGGTAAGAATGATTATCTTTTGAAAATAATTGACGTTCGTGACTGAAAAAGAATCGAATCGTTCAGTTTTTACCCGTCAGAAAATTTCATTTTACCCCTCAGGAGGTAGTTACCCCCAGGTTGGGAAGCACTGCTCTACAAGCTCGGCATGTTATGGGGATTGAGGCAATGTACCAGTAGCTGGTGGCCGGATGACCTTCCTGACACCATCACTTCCCCTGGAACGGAATGTGTATGGCTCTGAGCGCTGTGAGACTTAACTTCTGAGGTCATCAGTCCCCTAGAACTTAGCACTACTTAAACCTAACTAACCTAAGGACATCACGCACATCCATGCCCGAGGCAGGATTCGAACCTGCGACCGTAGACGGAATGTGTACCCCATCTGTCTGCGACTAGTGTAAATCTCATGTGGCAGTGCGAGAACGTTTTCTAAATGTCTGCGTACCGTGTATCTGGTGCGGGACTTGGGTACCAACCCGGTATTTACCAAGGTGGATGTGGGAAATCACCCAAAAATCTCATCTAGTCTACCGGTTCACAGATGACACAAGTATTGCAATAAATAGTATGTCGAGTGTAGTTCTAGAAAGATCTGCTAATGATATTTTCATGGATATTAATAAATGGTTTAAAGCCAACTCACTGACATTAAACTTCGAAAATACTCACTATATGCAATTCAGAACATGTAAGAGGTTTCCACCCAGCATATGCATAAAGTATGAAGAAGAGCAGATAGAAGAGGTTGACAGTCTTAAATTCCTGGGATTACAACTTGATAATAAATTCAGTTGGGAGGAGCACACCACAGAACTGCAGAAACGCCTTAACAAATCTGTATTTGCAATTTGAGTGTTAGCAAACATAGGCGACATAAAAATGAAAAAGCTTGCATACTTTGCCTACTTTCATTCCATAATGTCATATGGTATAATATTTTCGGGTAACTCTTCAAATCAAACAAAAGTTTTCAGAGTCCAAAAGCGTGTAATACGTTTTATTTGTGGAGTAAATTCACGGACGTCCTGTAGAAACCTCTTCAAAGAACTGGGTATACTAACTACTGCCTCTCATTATGTTTACTCCTTAATGAAATTTGTCCTAAATAATATATCTCTTTTTCCAACAGACAGCTCAGTTCATACATACAATACCAGGAACAAAAATGGTCTGCACAAGGACTTAGAAGCACTTACTTTAGTTCAAAAAGGGGTCCACTACTCAGGAACACTCATCTTCAATAATTTGCCAGCAAACATAAAAAAATTTAGTTACAAATAAAGATCAGTTTAAAAGGAGCCTGAAAGACTTACTAGTGGCCAACTCCTTCTACTCCATTGACGAATTTTTTAATAGAAACAAAGGATGTATTATATATATTCATACTATTAGTATTGTTATTTCAGCTTAAAAAAAATTATGATGTTCCACATCCACGAGGATCTCCTCAACACAGATCTATGGAACGAAAAACTAATCTAATCTAAATCTAATCACCAGTCCTCGTCCAGGGAAGGCTCGCCTCCCTGTATCTCGGAAGCGGTGCGTCAACGCGCTCGGCTATCCGGACGGGTCACTCGTGTACAGTATGCCCAAATAATTTGAGAGCTCTTGGCAAAATATCAAATAGGAAGCGTTTGATACTCGTCCCTACAGCCATGATTTCACTGCCACTGTTTCCCACGTCTTTCCCAACATGGCAATATGGCTACCTTTACAGCTAGACGTATACGACGAGGAGCATCAAAACACATTCTAACTAAGATTCAGGTCATTAGGAGCAGTTTTATGACATGGGTATATCGCCACGACAAGTGGCAAAATGTCGCAGGAAATTAACACCCAACTGGAAGTTATTTTCAGAATCGCCCAAGTATGCTTACGCTAATGAAATTCTAAAATCAATCAGGAAAACTACAAAATTTGTTTTTTATGTTTTTTTTCTTTATATTATAATTTCGTCAAGTGTAGTCGCGAAGTCTGACCCAGTAAAACTGCTATCAGTGAAATATTGCGAACGATTTCGTATCACTTTTCGAGTAACTAGATCAATAGCGTGTTGCTGGTGAAATACAAGAAATCTCAGACTTATTGTGAAGAAAAGAAGAAACACAGCCACAGGAGGATACGGCTGCAGAAGTACAGTGCAAGACTGATTAACCCCTTGGCCTACCCGCTGTCTCCCGAGTGCTCGGGCCATAGTAAGCACGAAGGTCGATCGCGCGTCGAGCAATTGTGCCGATTAGCTGTATGCTCGAACCAGTGCAAAATGTATGCGTCGTATGACATGTATATTTCGACGCGACGTAAGGAATTGTGAAATAATGGACAACCTTTGGGCACAACCAATAATTTTAAGATGTTGGGAAGTAAATATGATCGATTCTGCAGTGAACAAAAATTATTTATTATTGCAAGTTGTTAGTGTAACAGTAACAAGTTGTATATAGAGGGACTATACAGGGGCGATGTTCTTGAGGACAATATTATGGAAATGGAAGAGGAGGTAGATGAAGATGAAATGCGAGATATGATACTGCGTGAAGAGTTTGACAGAGCACTGAAAGACCTAAGTCGAAACAAGGCCCCGGGACTAGACAACATTCCATTAGAACTACTGACAGCCTTGGGAGAGCCAGTCTTGACAAAACTCTACCATCTGGTGAGCAAGATGTATGAGACAGGCGAAATTCCCTCATACTTCAAGAAGAATATAATAATTCCAATCCCAAAGAAATCAGGTGTTGACATGTGAAAATTACCGAACTATCAGTTTAATAAGCCACGGATGCAAAATACTAACGCAAATTCTTTACAGACGAATGAAAAAACTGGTAGAAGCCGCCCTCGGGGAAGATCAGTTTGGATTCCATAGAAATATTGGAACACGTGAGGCAATACTGACCCTACGACTTATCTTAGAAGAAAGATTAAGGAAAGGCAAACCTACTTTTCTAGCATTTGTAGACTTAGAGAAAGCTTTTGACAATGTTGACTGAAATACCCTCTTTCAAATTCTAAAGGTGGCAGGGTTAAAATACAGGGAGCGAAAGGCTATTTACAATTTGTGCAGAAACCAGATGGCAGTTATAAGAGTCAAGGGGCACGAAAGGGAAGCAGTGGTTGGGAAGGGAGTGAGACAGGGTTGTAGCCTCTCCCCGATGTTATTCAATCTGTATACTGAGCAAGCAGTAAAGGAAACAAAAGAAAAATTCGGAGTAGGTATTAAAATCCAGGGAGAAGAAATAAAAACTTTGAGGTTCGCCGATGGCATTGTAATTCTTTCAGAGACAGCAAAGGACTTGGAAGAGCAGTTGAACGGAATGGACAGTGTCTTGAAAGGCGGCTATAAGATGAACATCAACAAAAGCAAAACGAGGATAATGGAATGTAGTCGAATTAAGTCGGGTGATGCTGAGGGAATTAGATTAGGAAATGAGACACTTAAAGTAGTAAAGGAGTTTTGCTATTTGGGGAGCAAAATAACTGATAATGGTCGAAGTAGAGAGGATATAAAATGTAGACTGGCAATGGCAAGGAAAGCGTTTCTGAAGAAGAGAAATTTGTTAACATCCAGTGTTGATTAAAGTGTCGGGAAGTCGTTTCTGAAAGTATTTGTATGGAGTGTAGCCATGTATGGAAGTGAAACATGGACGATAAATAGTTTAGACAAGAAGAGAATAGAAGCTTTCGAAATGTGGTACTACAGAAGAATGCTGAAGATTAGATGGGTAGATCACATAACTAATGAGGAGGTATTGAATAGAATTGGGGAGAAGAGGAGTTTGTGGCACAACTTGACTAGAAGAAGGAATCGGTTGGTAGAACATGTTCTGAGGCATCAAGGGATCACCAATTTACTACTGGCGGGCAGCGTGGAGGGTAAAAATCGTAGAGGGAGACCAAGAGATGAATACACTAAGCAGATTCAGAAGGATGTAGGCTGCAGTAGGTACTGGGACATGAAGAGGCTTTCACGGGATAGAGTAGCATGGAGAGCTGCATCAAACCAGTCTCAGGACTGAAGACCACAACAACAACTTGTAAATTAAAACTTTAAATTAAGTTTGAGAACACTCGCACACGACTAGTAGTCTAGAACTGTGTGATATTTTTCGAAACAACGAGGTACATATAACGCAATTCGACAGTTTTACATTCCCAAGGCGTTTCACTCCCTTGCTTATTCTTGTACATACTTTGCATACTCTTGTTGAATGATTTCTTTCAATGGCTTGGGATTTATATGTTTCGGAAAGAGGCTCCATTGTTGCGCGTGCAGTTTCGTTGGTATATCTGCGGTTGATAATGTTTCTCCTCTTTTATAAACTTGTAACGGTACGTTTTGTAGTAATGTTTCTGCTAGTTGAAATCTACACTTGCTGTAATTCTGTTCCTATTTCATATTGTTTTTGTTGTGCGGAATATGCGAATTATGAAGTACCATATCAAATATGAAAAAAATCGGTATCCTTTAAAGTATTTCTTCATAACTGGGAAACCAGCTAATATCTGATGTTGGCAATAAGTACCAATCATTCCTCTTTTGTAACCAACAATGTATTTTGATCTGAAACTAAGGTTTCGCTTACTTCTGTTTTGTCCAGTCATTTCTACTCTTTCGTGCTCCGTAGAAATAATATGGACGTCTCGTTCATCCTCCCTCTTCAAACCTAATATGCCACTGCCGCTTCTCATTATGAATTCCCCTTATTTTAAATTTTGCTTTAAAGAAATCTCCCGGCATATTCGATTAAAACGTACTTTCTCAACAACTTCTGTTCCATTTTTAACTAAAGTTATTAACAATTTCCGCGAAGAATACCAATTATCCTTATACAAAATGTGTCCTATATTTAGTACTGATTTTGATAACTTCATCACAACAGTTTCAGGTGCACTGTAAACAAGAACCGTTTTATCGCTCCCTGCATATACACTCCTGGAAATGGAAAAAAGAACACATTGACACCGGTGTGTCAGACCCACCATACTTGCTCCGGACACTGCGAGAGGGCTGTACAAGCAATGATCACACGCACGGCACAGCGGACACACCAGGAACCGCGGTGTTGGCCGTCGAATGGCGCTAGCTGCGCAGCATTTGTGCACCGCCGCCGTCAGTGTCAGCCAGTTTGCCGTGGCATACGGAGCTCCATCGCAGTCTTTAACACTGGTAGCATGCCGCGACAGCGTGGACGTGAACCGTATGTGCAGTTGACGGACTTTGAGCGAGGGCGTATAGTGGGCATGCGGGAGGCCGGGTGGACGTACCGCCGAATTGCTCAACACGTGGGGCGTGAGGTCTCCACAGTACATCGATGTTGTCGCCAGTGGTCGGCGGAAGGTGCACGTGCCCGTCGACCTGGGACCGGACCGCAGCGACGCACGGATGCACGCCAAGACCGTAGGATCCTACGCAGTGCCGTAGGGGACCGCACCACCACTTCCCAGCAAATTAGGGACACTGTTGCTCCTGGGGTATCGGCGAGGACCATTCGCAACCGTCTCCATGAAGCTGGGCTACGGTCCCGCACACCGTTAGGCCGTCTTCCGCTCACGCCCCAACATCGTGCAGCCCGCCTCCAGTGGTGTCGCGACAGGCGTGAATGGAGGGACGAATGGAGACGTGTCGTCTTCAGCGATGAGAGTCGCTTCTGCCTTGGTGCCAATGATGGTCGTATGCGTGTTTGGCGCCGTGCAGGTGAGCGCCACAATCAGGACTGCATACGACCGAGGCACACAGGGCCAACACCCGGCATCATGGTGTGGGGAGCGATCTCCTACACTGGCCGTACACCACTGGTGATCGTCGAGGGGACACTGAATAGTGCACGGTACATCCAAACCGTCATCGAACCCATCGTTCTACCATTCCTAGACCGGCAAGGGAACTTGCTGTTCCAACAGGACAATGCACGTCCGCATGTATCCCGTGCCACCCAACGTGCTCTAGAAGGTGTAAGTCAACTACCCTGGCCAGCAAGATCTCCGGATCTGTCCCCCATTGAGCATGTTTGGGACTGGATGAAGCGTCGTCTCACGCGGTCTGCACGTCCAGCACGAACGCTGGTCCAACTGAGGCGCCAGGTGGAAATGGCATGGCAAGCCGTTCCACAGGACTACATCCAGCATCTCTACGATCGTCTCCATGGGAGAATAGCAGCCTGCATTGCTGCGAAAGGTGGATATACACTGTACTAGTGCTGACATTGTGCATGCTCTGTTGCCTGTGTCTATGTGCCTGTGGTTCTGTCAGTGTGATCATGTGATGTATCTGACCCCAGGAATGTGTCAATAAAGTTTCCCCTTCCTGGGACAATGAATTCACGGTGTTCTTATTTCAATTTCCAGGAGTGTATTTAAAACTGTAGCACAGCCCGATGCTAACTCGCAGAGTTTATAAAATGTTACCCAAATCTCTCCGTCTTCGAGGGATTAAATTGTTTATAAGACATGCCTTTCTCAAATTTCATTAACGATACATCGATAGCGACGTTCTCTTCCATTACTTCTGCAAACTTTTTTATTAAAGCAGTTTATCGCAACTGTGCCTTTGCGTAATTTATCCATCTTGTCAGTCGTATAGCTATTTGGAAAATGTAAAAACCTAGTGATTCGCAAAGATCTTTTCAGTGGCATAGTTTTCCTCAGTATCTGTGTTTCAACGACTCTTTAAGACCACTACATCGGAATATTTGATTCTTCTTACTTGAGCAATTATTATGCATAATACAAAGTATATTTTGATTTCATTGGACCTTACTGGGTTCCAAGTCTGATCAGTTTTCTTTCTTGTATTTACGTTGTTCATTGTTTGTTCTGAGATCCGCTTCCGTGAAAATATTATTAAGAAACATTGTCAGACACTGTATAAAATAATGGGAAATCAGTTTGGATCGCAAAATAGTCGATAATTTATTATTAGTGACCGGTTCCAGTCCATACAGATAATCTTCAGATCATAAGGCATTTCATTCAGTTGACGAATATACTTTCTGGTATACAGTGGGATTCCACTACTGCTCGTCTGCATTTTCTTTTGAATTTATTTATGAAAACTGCATCGTAAGAAAGAAAGGACAATTTGTTTACAGTTTCTCAGAAATTTCGTTGTCTTTTCAAGTTACTTTAAAGAGGTCGAAGAATGCTTTATTTAAAACAGGACGGCTGTTTCATGCAGAAGCTGCCAGTAGTTATCAACGTGTCTTTGCAATTTCCTTAGCAGTAAAAAAAAAAATGATTTAGGTAACGACTTCTGATAAGCAGTAAGCTTGATTTTAATAACCCGAAAAACCTAGTAAATGACCAAGCAGATAACGTCAGAAGTTGCATGAGGCTTCTCGCAGATAATGCTGTTGTATACAGAGAAATCGTGACGCTATGACATTGTAGCGATATGCAGGAAGACCTGCAGAGAATCGACGCTTGGTGATGGGAGTGAAAAATGACCCTCAGCATAAACAAATATAACGTACTGCGAATACATAGACAGAAAGACCCTTTATTGTATGATTACAATATTGCGGAACAATCAGTTACGTCCATAACATACCTAGGAGTATGCGTACGGAGCGATGTGAAATGGAACGACCAGATAAATTAATCGCGACTAAGGCAGATGCCAGACTGAGACTCATTGGAAGAATCCTCAGAAATGTTGTCCATTAACAAGGGAATTAGCTTACAAAACACTTGCTCGATAGGTACTTGAATATTGCTCATCAGTGTGGGATTCGTACCAGATAGGACTGATAGAGGAAAGAGAGGATCCAAAGAAGAGCAGCACGTTTCGTTACAGATTCATTTAATAAACGCGAAAGTGTCACGGAGATGCTCAGTGGTAGACGATTCAAGAGAGGCGTTCTGCATCACGGTATGATCTACTGTTAAAGTTCCGAAAGCGTACGTTTCTAGAAAAGTCAACCAATATACCGCTTCCTCCTATGTACATCTCGCGAAAATACCATCGAGGTAAGATTAAAGGCATTCGAGCCCACACGGAGTAATCGTTCTTACCGCGAAACATACGTGACTGGAATAGCAAAAGAGGACTCTGACACTGGTACACGAAGCTCCCTCCGCCATACACAATAAGGAAGCTTTTGGTATATAGTTGTAGATGTAGAAACGTCGTCAAAAAGGTGAAATTCTTACGATTCAGGGAAAATGTAATTAACAAAGCATATATGTAACTCTTGTTATAGAATCAAACCATCTGAAAATATCAACGATAACGCTGCAATTTACAATTGGTTGACGCCTTGGTTAAACTTTATTTATGCGATATGTTTCGAAGCATAAGCCTCATCATCGAGCAATCGTGACTGTACAAAAATCATTTGGCATAAGTAGGCACCGTTTTTTCAACTACGAGGGCGTGCCGAACGTTATTAACATTCTACATATTTGTTCTTCACGTCTATGTATTTGCAGGCCTCTGCCGCTAGGACACCGAATTATAGCCTGTAACCTGGCGGTGTGAAACGTAACGATGTCGGTGCGTGAAAAACAGGGTGTTGTAATCGAGTTTCGAATTCGAAGACTTCGTCAGCACATGGAGAAATCTATCCTTCAGCATGACAGTGGCAGAGCACACTCGATCGCTGCGACATGTGCAACAATCCGACGCCACCGATCATCCTACATAGAGTCCTGAAAGGCTCCCTTCCCATTTTCATCTTTTTCCATAAACTTAAAGAATATCTTCGAGTTATCACACTATGCCTTTGCTTAGACTCAACTGCTGAATATTTACAAAGTACCGCAGTTTAGATTAACAACGGATTTAGTTTCGATTAAACTTAGCTGTATTCACTTTACGAATAAAATGCTTGCAAAATCGTGTTTCATTGGTGTGACTAGGAAACGCGAAAATAATTGCTATTACTAAGTATCGTCTACTTTATCTTTATAAGTAACTGTATGTTTTTAATCAACAAGTTATCTTCCGATATGATGTCTTTTTTCCGATACGGCGTCTTAAACAGGACGAGACGGAAAGATAGGCAATGAATGGAAATTTAGCAGGCAACACAGCAAATTCGGAATTACACCATACACAGGTACTCAAAGCATAGCATGCTATCGGAAGCAGACGGAAATCAGGAGTCAAGACGTAGTATTGCAGTTGCAGCGGACACCTGAAGTTTTAAACAACTAGTGCTCATAGCGTCCAGCGCTATTATTGTCCATAATTTCGAAGCTTTATGCGCTCAACGCTAGTTCCCTCTATCACTTAATATGGAAAGTGTAAGCGTTAAAGTGTGGCGACACGCTCGGCGAGACCGATCCGGCTAGTCGAGAAAATACGAAGGCGGCAGTAGCAGGCGAGGCGCGCCGCGAATCTCGCTATCACTGACCTACATCCCAGGGGTTGTTGACCGCCGCGGCTGATGGCGACCGATACTGCAGGCCCGCCATCTGCCCGCAGCAAGGCCAACTGCTAGAGCGCAGCGCCGCCCGCCGTGTTCCCAGCTGTCTGCGAAAAGCAACCGACACTATTTTCATTATTTTCGAACGCTAACCGATTGAAAGTCTGCTTTTAAGGAGGAAGCAGTACTTTAATCGTCTTCTCCACGAGGTATCACTGCTACTGACATTCGGAAAGAGTGGACACGACAAAATTGTTACTGTACATTAACTTTATTCGATTTCACACCTGCTCCAAAGTTTATAACAATAATTTAAAAAATCACAGTCAAACAGTTTTACACCTAGTATCTTGCTCTACAGTTACACGAACTTCTGCAATCAGAGTTTTAAATATACACACGTGTTGTGTGTGTTGAGTTTTTAGGTTAGGCCTAACTTTTAATCATCAAATAATTTTATTATCAAGCATAATTATCTTCAGTAACTTATCAAAATAATTCTGTCTGGTGTGAAAACACACAGCGTTTCAAGGAAACCATCTGGAATCAGCATATAGTTCTTACAAACTTTTAAAATTATTCTTACATGATGTTAACCTGTTCGGTATTGAGATACGTATACGTCTGTTGTGAGAAGAATATTTCATATCTCTGGTTACGCCACTCCTGTAATTTCTCAAAGCATTACCAGTAGCAATTTCTTACAAACATTTGCACTACTAGCTGTCTGCCTTCTACCCTAATGTAAAAATTATTCCATAAGCAATAAATGAGCTTTTTTTTTAAATAGATGAACGAAAAATTTGACTCTTGTGCGAATGTAGGCGTTTTCAAAAACCTCCGCTGATATTATTTTGAAGATTACATTTTTAACACAGTATAACATCGCAAATTGCAGCTATACAACGGGTAATCATATAAATCCAACAACTGCGTCTGATTACGTTGCATTTTTGGCGTCCTTCGCTCGGGCAACTAAAAAGCGATGATAGTTTAGCCCGAACGCATTCCACTTTTTATTCCGAAAGATTTACCAGTGGTAAATTTTCTGAGTTTCTTAGATTTGCTTTCACAAGTTTTTGTTCTTGTGTTATAAAAATCTGGGCATTGTCACTGCTGGTCGCTGTACTACTAGAAGAAAACTGCGGATTCTAAAGTAGATAATTCAGTAAAATCGCCGTTGGTGACGCAATTGGAATACAAAGTGCATTTTTCATCTGCACAAGTATCGGTATCAAAACATCGGCCTGCCACGGTGGTCTAGCGGTTCTGGGCGCTCAGTCCGGAACCGCGCGAGTGCTACGGTCGCAGGTTCGAATCCTGCCTCGGGCATGGATGTGTGTGATGTCCTTAGGTTAGTTAGGTTTAAGTAGTTCTAAGTTCTAGGGGACTGATGACCACAAATGTTACGTCCCATAGTGCTCAGAGCCATTTGAGCCAAAACACCGGAAAAAATATCTAGCTTCGGTATTACTGCGACTTTTTTTTCTGCATACTGTTTTCCGGAAGAATAAAATCGAATTTCGGAAACCTTTTTCTAGTGCACGAAGTGGTTTTGCTAGACAGGTCAAGTCGGTTTTTTGTTCGTCAGTTGCTCTACACAAATGGCCTCTGGAAGCCACTGTTCCGGTTTCCGATTTAGTCAGCACAATGTCTGTTTCTCTTCAATTAAATATCGGAGGTTGATTACTTCATGCTCTGTCTAATGTTTCAACTTCTTGGTCACTGCCCAAAATTCACTCAATCCAGATTTGCCGAAAGTTCTTAAAAACTAGCAACCCAAGCATGGAATCAAAAATGGTTGTGTGCTTACATGGGAAGGAAAATCTATTGTGAAAGAGGAAGTACGTTAGAATTGATATTAGAGTATTTACATGACGAGCCAGTATTGGGAGCCTCATGTAAACGTAGTGTGTGAACAGGTGCAATACATTAACGCTAACGAGAATCGTAAGAATGTAAAAATTTTAATGTGGAAAAAGACGAAGCCGCTATGTCAAAGAAGTAAAGATGGATATTAATAAATAACTAAAGAATGTACTAACTTCGCAACTCTTCCTGATCACCGTAAATGTGTGGGGAAGGTTGCGCTTTAGAGACTAAAGTAAAAACTGAGTGTTGTGTTGGAAAAATGTCTGTTGTATGACTTCCCTGTCGCTGGAACGCGATGCGTTAGGAACAAGCGGCAGAGTTACAGCGCGGTAGTTCTGTGGGGGATGTGGGGGCTTGGCTTCTCACAGAGCCACGCGTACGGGAGGTTCCGCACGTAGCGGCTCAGCGGGAAGCACGTGGCTGCAGGGTAGCAGGGTGGGAGAATGGCGGGAAGTGGAGGGGGCGGAGGGGAGGCGTACTCTGCGGCAGCAGCGACTCTGAAAATCACGCCGCGATAAGTCCTGTCCGCAGTACACGAGAATACAGCTGCTGTTCCTGGAAACTGCAACAACATTAAAGAAACGTACAAACGATACAATACCTCCTGGACATTCAATAGAGGGTATAGAATAACGCTCTGCTAGAACACGATTCGAACTGTTCGAACAGTTAACCTCACTGCTCGGGCTTCGGTCGTGATTTCGATCGCCACACGACCTAGCGACTTCGTTTGGTACTATCTCCTTTATATGTCATAGTGTTATCATATATTACTAAATTACGAATTTTAATCATAAAATAATAGTGAAACACGTACTGGAGTATGTTATAGACTGCAAGTCATGTGGAAACACAGCCACCAGTAAATAAATAAATGAGCACAATCACGATTTTGACTCTCGAGCTTCAGTTCGTCCTGCGATCTAGTGACGTCTGTTGGTACTACAGAACGATTCTTGTCACTGTTATTTATTCTCACGATCGCAGTTACAATCAGTTTGATATGATTTATTTCGTTCATTAGGCATTCAGTTTGCAATTAATTTTCCATTACTTGACAGAGAAATACATCCATGACAGAGGCAGGCGACCATTCAGATTTGGCACAACTTTGTTATAGAAAGGTCCTGATCGTACAATTCTTTATTAAGCGTTACGTTTATCAGAATTTTATCATCACACTGAAGCTGTGGAATGAAGCGTACAAGAAAATTAACAATAGCAAATACGTACGTAATTGTGTATCTAAGTATTCCAATATTCAAAAATTTCCAATTAGTTTCGTACTTACATTAAAATCAAATTTTAGTGCAAAGCTCACGAGATTTGAGCGCATAGACTGAATACAATACAAACTTCATCTCATGTAGGTATACTAGACAGGGCCGTTGTCTGTTCGAATAGAACCAGTGCCATACCGAGTGTAGCGATTAAGCTATCAAAAAAGTACATGAAGGTCAGTAGATGGCGCTAGCATTAACCACAGAAGGCAAGTCAAAGAGTAACGTTAACAAGCTTCTATACATTGCGATTAGGTGCATGTCTGAACCTCGTGAACAGCTTGACAAAAATACATTTATGTCACTTTTATGGAAGAGAAACTCATATACTAACAGCATGAAATGTGCGTCGTTAGGTAACATCGGGAACAAGGTTATAGAGATAGTCTTTATTCAACAATCAGAACAGAAGACAATTGCAGCGAATATCTGATCTGGTACAATATAAACATAAATGCGATGTAGGTATAAAATATAAGTTTTATCACCTGTTATTATTGGTTATTATCTTCTTATTGCCCGCATCTCGTGGTCGTGCGGTAGCGTTCTTGCTTCCCACGCCCGGGTTCCCGGGTTCGATTCCCGGCGGGTTCAGGGATTTTCTCTGCCTCGTGATGGCTGGGTGTTGTGTGCTGTCCTTAGGTTAGTTAGGTTTGAGTAGTTCTAAGTTCTAGGGGACTTATGACCACAGCAGTTGAGTCCCATAGTGCTCAGAGCCATTTGAACCATTTTTTCTTCTTATTATGTTTTTAAATATTCTGTAGGCTGAAGAGCGACTACTAAGCTGCTGCTAGACCGGCCCAATGAAAGAAAAAAAATATGTTGTGAAGGTATAAGTTTACAGCCATCACTGAATAAAACGTTACATAAGTATCACCAAATGTAGTCATAATACAACAAACGAACATGTAATAAATGACATAACAGAATCACTTAGGTGAGCCCGGATTAGTGACAATAACTTGAAATAGAAAGAACTGTCATACAATAAAAGAGATTTTTTTAATTTTTTAACGTAGTGTTAGATCTTACAGCTGCCCAACTGTTATCCGTTTACAACCATCACAAAAAGAAATGTTACGTGAGTATGACCAACTGTAATCATTACACTAGTCGAACAAACAATGGATGACATACGATATAACCATTTCGGCAAGCCTAGATGAGTGGCAACAATTCGAAATAAAATATTACAGTTTTTCCTTTATTTTTTATTAAAAAAACGTGAAGGTTTAATAACAGAAACGCACAACAACTCAGCTTGAAGTAGATGCGTGAGAACATCCAAAAACGTCATAGCATATTGTGGCTGAGGGTATAAAGTTAGGATCATGGGTTGACAAAAAACAGATGCCTAGGCAATCGTAATGCTGAAATAGTGGTCATACTAAATGTGACATATACTAAATCGCAATGCTTAGAAGTTGTAAGGTTACTCTTTGACTTGCCTTCTATGGTTAATGATAGTGCCACCTACTGGCCTTCATTTACCTCTTTGATAGCTTAATCGTCACACTCATTTTAGCACTGGTTTTGTTCGAAAGGACAACGACATTGTCAAATTTGCCTACATGAGATGAGAGTTCCGTTGTATTCAGTCTATGTGCTCACGTTCGTGAGCTTTGTACTAATATGTGATATTAATGTAAGTACGATACTAATTGGAATTTCTGTATATTGTAGTACTTAGATGCATACTTATGTACATATTTGCCATCGTTAATTTTCTTGTACACTGGATTCCAGATCTTCAGTATGATGATGAAACTTTGAAAGGCGTAATGCTTAATAAGGAACTGTGCGGTCAAGACCTTTCTGTATTTCAAAGTTGTACCAATTAATTTTCTTCCTTGTTTCACCTGAATGTTACCATCTTGTTTAAATCTGATTAAAAACTGGTAACTTTTTATTCATGATTCTAATATGGGAACAAGGATCGAAATGCTCTTATGCAACTAGCTTGGTAAATTATTACAGTCTCTAATAGTCAAATAAAACATTGTGTTGGATTTAGAAGCGAGCAGTATTTTGAAGGATAATAGTTTCTGCTTGCACTGTCAGCCTTGAATAAAAACTCACCATAAATATTTTATACGGTATCCATAAATGCAACGTGAGAACTCTTACTGTAAACTTTATTCAAATTCAACAGGAGTTTGTACGAGAGTGGGGTTTACTACCATTTCCACCTATCTTTCACTAAACTGTCGAATTCCAGAGCTACAGCTTGTTCTTGTGGCAACTTTTTAGTTTCTTACAATTGCTAGCTCTCGCATCGCGTGACTCTCATGTCACGCGATTGCTCGAGCAGCACTCGATAATGTATCGAGCTCTGCGGCCTATCGGGATTGATTAGATTTTTGTGTGGTCCAGTTGATTACACCTCTCGTGCTAGAGTATCGTTTGCGCAGCCCTAGCATAGAAAGTGAATGATTAACCCTGTAGAACTAAACTGCTTTCAATATTCGTACACAAGTACGATGCAAATGTTCTCCTTATTATCCTTGTGTTCTTAAACCAAAACAATTTTATAGTTTTACAAAACTTCTGTATTTCTCCTACACGTGTCATTTACAAGTAATAATTATAAAATGAAAAAAAAGATATTAGGTAGAAACAACTAGAACGCGACAGAGAAACGTAAGCCGGTGACACTTTAATATTCGACCATTTTGTTCGCACAAATAAACCCTTAACTTTACATCAAGAAACATGCTTGTTAGAACCTTGTTTGGTATGTTTTTATTCTCATTTCCCTCGTGTTTCCGCAATTTTTAAGGCTCATAGGACGAATACTAAGTCATTAGCCCTTCATCCACCTATTCTGTTGAAACTTAACTTTGTATGTCTACAGTAGCTTAATAAACTCTCAAAAGCAGTCAGATCTAGAGACTGGAAATTTTTTACTAGTCTTATGGTAGTTACAAAGAAACCACAAGTGAAGGATGCTCAAGAAATGTTCAAACGGGGTTTTGAAAAAGTTTTCCTCTTGGATGAATTGTGTTACTTTCGGATCGTTCAGACAAATCTGTCTTGCATCCACTTTCCACACAGCTAGTATCTGGCCGTTACGCTTTAAATCTCTCCGGATGCGATACTCGGTTGCTGCTAGTGACTGACCGACGATCATGTAGTCTGTCGGCATAGGGGCCTTTCATTTAGCTAAGCGCAATACATTACTTTTATTTATGTGGAGGGTTAGCTAACTGTCTCTGCACCAAGCGCTGATCATCTGCACTCTCACATTTCGTAGCGATTTTGTAACGACGTCTATTCCCCGAACACATCTGCGCCTCAGAGAGGTACAAGCATTGCCTACTGTCATTTATAACGGTCTCGGCAGATTTCCGTGATGTGGACACAGCGTTACGTTACTCTCTCTTCTTACGATATCTCGTCATTGAAACGACGAACTAAGTTTTCTTCTGATAGGAAGCCTTCGATCTAGTCATGTGCCTGTTCTGACATTCCGTAGGCAGAAATGTTGTTTATGAGGCGACGATGTGGAAATTTATTGAATGCTTTCAGTATGTTAAGAAACATTAATTGGGATACGCTCGCTGCAGTCTTGTTAATCTTCCTATAGCAAAGACCGTTTAAATTCCTTATTTTTGACAACCGGCTTCGGCAGATATAACTGTCATCTTCTGGTCTGTAACATAATGAATATATATGGAATATATCTCCTATCACGATTTATGACATAATACATTTCCACATCTGTTTACGTTTGTGTGACATGTTACATACATTGATGACCCACATTAAACGAGGTATATGGTGGATCATCACTGTATGGAACATGTCACGCAAACGTAAACAGATGTGCAAACGTGCATTTTACTGTGTATTGTGACTTTTAAGACTTAGCAATCGTCTATGAGGGCTACGTATACAGACATAGCCGTATGAACAAGGTACTTTAATTTCTGACAAAGCTTTGTATAATGTGCTGCATTTTATCCACCATCATGACAACATACCATAACGTTGTAACTCACAAAGAACACGTTTTGTAACAAAAAAATTTTGAAGGTATGTAAATGTACAGTTACCGTTTCCGTTTTTTGTCATGTCATGGGTTATGTTACAGTCCAGTTATATCTTTCGAAGCCGTCTGTCACGATAAAGAATAATTTATGCGATCTTGCCTATATAAAGTTTCTTATCAAGTAAAACAGATCGCTCCTTCTAATTTCTCATTATGAGAAAATTCAGTCTTATGGATCTTCGTCTTCGAACAGAGAAAGCTCGCTAACACAGAAGTGTATTCGGAATATTAGTTGACTATTACGGAAGATTGTAAAAAAAGTGAAAAAACTTAGCTTTGGAAAAGAGAAGTGTAGTAATATAACGCTTGTTATTTTACCTGAGTGAGACGTTTCGTGATAGCATTTTACAGATGTGGTAGGCGTAAGGACGAAGTTAAGCGACACATCGCGGATTCAACTTTCTTATGTGACGTTTACGTGGCAATGGAAGTCAAATTGCACTACGTCGGAAGTTTTGACCTCGTCTTGGAGTAGACCTTCTCTAATTTGCGAGAAGTGTTACTCCAAAACTATGCAAACGTCGTATCACGGTACTCCTCTCTTCAAGAGCTATGGAACGTCGTACAAAATTCCAGCTAAAAAAAACTCGTTGCTTCATTTATCAGAAGGTAAGAGTGGCGCGTACTAACTGTATTATGGAAATATTCGCCAAACATTGTGCTTTTTCTATATTTAATTATTTATGTAATTAATTTTTCAATGCAATATATTATTTTAAGGTTATATTTACCGATGAAAATAACAATTGGTCACTTTACATAGTGAGGGGTTGCTGATTTTGCATGCTGTTACTGATGGCATTTGACGAATATCAACGTGGTAATGAATACTCTGCTGCCGGTAGCAAAGACGGTGTGAATCATTCCATGTCAGTGTTGTGTGAGAGCAACACTGGATCATGCAACGAAGCTACGACATAAAATACGCTGAACTGCTCCAAAAGTTTTCAGTGGTCTCTCTTGGTTTGCATTAACGAGGAATGTAAGATGGAATTCAATATGGACCGACCACGTTCCTGGAGTGATAACGTCCTTTATTGAACGGGGAAGATTATTTTCGTCCCCAAGAATGGGAATATTTTTGTTTTTTAAATATAAAGAATTTTATTTTCAAAAATTTAAATGTTTATCTTTGACAAGTTAACAATCGTTTGTTTGCAAGAAAGAAGAATTTAATATATTTTTACTTTGTTTTTAGGATATTCCCGAGGCATAAGAACTTTTAGTTTTCCAGAAGAGGGGGGGAGGGGTGGGGACGGGTAAGTGCAACACTACGGATCGAAAGGTCTAGGACTCAATGTGCTGTCAGTCCTACGATTTTATCTGTAAGTTATCGCATGTTTCACTTCTGGCACTGTTTGTTAAAGCTGAATCGTGATTCGGAGTCAAACTGTTACATTCTGCAGGGTCACTCACAAGTCTCCGTACTAATGGCGAAAGCAGGGACTACTTTTTTTTTTTTTTCAAGAAAATGTACGAATTGAAAAGAAATGCCCCTGACGAAGGAAGAATGGATTTACTTTAGTCTCTTTGCTGGGTGTAGTACCATCCGTCTTGGAGCGCGTACGCAGAACTCAGATAAACCACGACACAGTGGCAGAAACGTATCAGAAAATTCAAAAGGACAGGCTCTGTGGCCAGTGCAAACAGAACTCGAAGGCCAAAACCGGCGACAGGTGAAGGTGCGTCAACACAGGTGCTCGTAGCAATGGCCAGGAGTCCGGCGCGTGATGCGGGACGTACCACACCATGAATTCGTTCGAACCTTAATTTTTTACAATCAGACAGCCAATGCGGATTGCCATGCATCTAGTACCCTGACATTTTGTTTGTTCGCTTCACCACTGCCATAAAAACTTTACCTCATTTGAAAAATGACGGAACTACCAAAACCGCCGGCCGCTGGTGGCCGAGCGGTTCTGGCGCTACAGTCTGGAACCGCGCGACTGCTACGGTCGCAGGTTCGAATCCTGCCTCGGGCATGGATGTGTGTGTTGTCCTTAGGTTAGTTATGTTTAAGTAGTTCTAAGTTCTAGGGGACTTATGACCTCAGCAGTTGAGTCCCATAGTGCTCAGAGCCATTTGAACCATTTGAACCAACCAAAACCAGGGACATTCTCGTGCGTGTTCAGTGTCTAGTCAGTGTACTTTACACTACGGTGTAGAGCGTCCTGTGTCAAACGTTGCAACATCTGCAGCTTGTGTGGGTGCCCGGAAAATGCACGTGGCACCGACAGCTGATTCCCATTTGCGCAGGGACACGTCGGGTCCCCTTTTTCGTCCTCATGGCCGTCGCTCCCAGCATATGTGTCGACGCATCTTCATCTCTTGCCGCCTATGATCTTCAGGATCTGGTTGCATCGCCAACGTTACATGTCCTTTCGAATTTCTTGATACGTTTTACCACAGTGTCTTGGGTTATCTGCGTCCTGTGCGTTGCATTGAAAGTATGCGCTTTATGACGGGTGATACCACTCCCAGCCATCAAAATAGAGTCAATCCGTTCTTCTTCCGTTAGTGGCATTTCTTTTAAATTGGTTCACTTTCCTGAAAAAGAAAAATAAGTTTGTCATCACTTTTGTATGGAGACTTAAGACTCAAACAGTAGATTCCCATATAAATCGAGCGATGTGGCGCAGTGGTTAGCACACTGGACTCGCATTCGGGAGGACGACGGTTCGAACTCGCGTCCGGCCATCCTGATTTAGGTTTTCCGTGACATTCCTAAATCGCTTCAGGAAAACGCCGGGATGGTTCCTTTGAATGGGCACGATCGATTTTCTTTCCCATCCTTCCTTACTACGAGCTTGTGCTCCGTCTCTAATGATGTTGTCGACGGGACGTTAAACAATAATCTCCTCCTCCATCTCCTGCGTCACCATGTAACTGTCTCGGTAAGTGTGTTCAAAGGAAGACCTTCCATTGGTCCATGTCTAGTAAAGCACTGTACTCTTCAAACTAACTTTCGCGTTGATGACACCTTTACCTCCCTGGGGTTTAAGATAGCCTGTATACGCGGTTGATCAAAACTTGTATCAGAAACTTGAGGGATTTATTCTTGACATCGAAACTTATAAATAGTTCCCATGAACATGGCTCCGAAAATTCTTCGTTGGAGAGGTATGAAAGCACAAAAAAATACATTTACCAAACACATTTACCGGGTGATCAAAAAGTCAGTATAAATTTGAAAACTGAATAAATCACGGAATAATGTAGATAGAGAGGTACACGTTGACACAGATGCTTGGAATGACAGGGGGTTTTATTAGAACCAAAAAAAAAAAATACAAAAGTTCACAAAATATCCGACAGATGGTGCTTCATCTGATCAGAATAGCAATAATTAGCATAATAAAGTAAGACAAAGCAAAGATGTTCTTTACAGGAAATGCTCAATATGTCCACCATCATTCCTCAACAATAGCTGTAGTCGAGGAATAATGTTGTGAACAGCACTGTAAAGCATGTCCGGAGTTATGGTGAGGCATTGGCGTCGGATGTTGTCTTTCAGCATCCCTAGAGATGTCGGTCGATCACGATACACTTGCGACTTCAGGTAACCCCAAAGCCAATAATCGCACGGACTGAGGTCTGGAGACTTGGGAGGCCAAACATGACGAAAGTGGCGGCTGAGCACACGATCATCACCAAACGACGCGCGCAAGAGATCTTTCACGCGTCTAGCAATTTTTTTTTATTCTAATAAAACCCCATTTCATTCCAAGCATGTGTGTCAATTTTTACCTCTCTATCTACATTATTCCGTGGTTTATTAAGTTTTCAAATTTGTACTGACTTTTTGATCACCCGGTACATTTACAGAAATTGCCACCTCCTGTTTTCATGTATCCCGTGAGTATGCCTTCTATACTTTGTCTTACGTTACGGAAAACTCCTGGTGTGTTTCGTATTTGGTCGAGTCCATTTTGGATACACTCCCTCAGAACATCGTCACTGGATACGGGAGTTGAGTACACCAAGGATTTTAAATGTCCCGAAAGGGGAAAAAATCCACTGGATTCAAATCTGGCGATCGGGCAGGTCATGCAATGGATACCGCTCGACCAATCCACCTGTTCGGAAACTGGTAATCGAGATCCCGGCAAACTATCCGTGTGAGGTGGAGAAGTATCGTGTATAAAACTACGTTTGTTGGACGACGTATAGAGGTACATCATCAAGTAAATGAAGCAGTTCATGTTTGTCCAGTAAGACGTTGAAGAAACGAATAGGGGCCAACGAGACTATCATGATGATTCCATCCCACATTTCGGGGATGAACCTCTGTTGATGCCTGTCCTGTTACACTTCATGAAGATTTTCATACGCCCAGACGTCAGTGTTACGATAACTGAAGGCCTCATCACGTGAAAATCCAGCCCCATCAGCGAATAATAACTGCAGAAACGCAGCATACTACCCTAACATGCTACGACGAAAAGTTGTTCTTGGCAGAAAGTCTGTCACATTTAACGCTTGCACCCGTTGGAAGTGACACGGGTGCAAAAGATTTTACTGCAGAATGTCCCAGATTGTCATGTGATATATCGCCTTCCACTGTCGTAATTCCGCTAGTACTTGTTTCATCGGTAGTACAAATATCTATACAAATATCGTTCTTCAGTATCAGGTGTTCGTACATCGCGTGGTCTCCTACAATCGACAACGCACTTTTCAAATGATCCTGTCTCTCGCATACGTTGAAATGAAATAATCGATATGGCATTTTTTGCCGGCAGACCCCATGTGGGACTTCAAATGGTTCAAATGGCTCTGAGCACTATGGGACTTAACTGCTGAGGTCATCAGTCCCCAAGAACTTAGAACTACTTAAACCTAACTAACCTAAGAACATCACATACATCCATGCGCGAGGCAGGATTCGAACCTGCGACCGTAGCGGTCGTGCGGTTCCAGACTGTAGCGCCTAGAACCGCTCGGCCACTCCAGCCGGCCATGTGGGACTATTCGGCATCCTAGGGCAAGTCTTTCTTTGTTTGGCACAGTTTCAGAGACTTGTGTGTCAACAGTGATAAAATGATGATAAGGAAAACACAGTACCAAGTCCCCGAGCGGATAAAATGTCCGAACTGGCCAGGAATCGAACCCGAGTTCCCCAGATGACAGTCAGCCACGCTGACCACTCAGCTAAGGAAAACGATTCGTGCAACTGTTGCTAGACTGACAGAAACCGTCTTGCGCAAGGTCTCTGCCTCCCGGGGCAACGTCAGCATAACGTTTACGTGCTACGTCCGCATTCCCATCTGCGGGCCGTACAGGTAGCGCAAATCCATCACCACAAACACTAAACATATTGTAGTCCTGTGGTGTGATGGAAGCTGCAACAGAACAGAACAGACGACAGTTAGCAAGATCAAAACAAATGCAATGACCAAATGTAAACAAGAAAAGTGCGTAAAAAGCAACATCTGTGGCAAATTAAACGACCACGAGTCACTACAGGCAATTTCTTTCATACCTCCACAATGAAGGATTTTCGGATCCATGATCGTGCGAACTTTTTATAATCCACATCTACATCTACATGGATACTCGGCAAATCACAAATAAATGGCTCTGAGCACTATAGGACTTAACTTCTGAAGTCATTAGTCCCCTAGAACTTAGCACTACTTAAACCTAACTAACCTAAGGACATCACACACATCCATGCCCGAGGCAGGATTCGAACCTGCGACCGTAGCACCTAGAACCGCTCGGCCATCCCGGCCGGCTGCAAATCACATTTAAGTGCCTGGCAGAGGGTTTTGATGTCAAGAGCAAATGCCTAGCGTTGATGACAGATCTTTTTATACATCCTGTATAGGAATATTATATTAGATGCGTGTGTTGGGCGTGGAAGCAGCGTGAGTCCCTGGTTGGCATGTGCGGACTGAAGCAGCGGGCTGGGCGCGAGGCCGCAGCTGCGTCCTCCGTACCGCATTACCGCTGTGGGTAACGCAATATAAACTGCGTATGTTGTGCGCCTTTCTTACCACACCCTGCCATACGCAAGGACGACGACTTCGCCACTGTCATTCCTTCTTTTTCTTTCTGTCCGTGACGACGTTCTGAGGCTCAGGACTCTCATAAAAGTACGAAATGTATAATAGGTCTCTTCTCTCAACGTACGGCTCTCCGCCGTCAGGCTTACATTTCAGTGCAGAGAACGTCAGCCTCCGACTCTACTATTCATATTTTACGTCATTAGTCATGAGAGTCCGTAAGATACCGCTTTTTCTAACAGTCGATATCGTGAACACTTGCAAGGCCGGAGTTACCGAGCATTGTTTTCCGGGCAGCTAGATTTCTATTCCAGTCGAGTTTCAACATCTATAACTATAAGGGGAGATCAAAAGGTTTCCGTTTGAGGTCGATGCTGCAGGGTATGTGCGGGTGTATAAGCACCGACATATAGTCAAGAGATTAGTGTGAGATTCGTGTCTTTATTCCCGCTGTGCGTGCGGAAGGGAAGCCGAATGGTCGACGTCTGTTTATTGGGAGAATTTAGGGAAAGTGTGGTTCGTCTGTGACGGGGACTGCATATAGGACGCCTGTGAGACATACGAGGGGGACCCAAAAATAACCGGAATTTCTTTCTTGAAAGAATATACTTTATTGTTTTCAAACACAACCTTAATCTCATTCGAAGTACTCTCCATTAGCATTAATACACTTGTCCAAATGTTCATTCTAGTGTTCTAAGCACCTTTTAAATTCGTCCTCTTTGATACCTGCTAGAACTTTAATGACATTGCGTTTCACATCTTCCATATCAGCAAAACGCTTTCCTCTCACGTCTCTTTTCATCCTCGGGAATAGGAAGAAGCCCGAGGGTGCTAAATCCGGCGAATAGGGCGCGTGGGTCAATGTAATCGTCTTCGTTGAGCCCAAAAACTGGCGAACGCTGAGAGCCGTGTGCAGGAACCACACGCCAGAATCCCACAAAGCCGGACGTTTTCGCGACAAACTTCTGCGAAGTCGTTTCATAACTTCCAAATAGAATTGTTGGTTTACTGTCTGGTTTTAAGGGACAAATTCAGAGTGTACGATCCCTTTGATGTCAAAAAAACAGATCAACATCGTTTTCGCTTTCGATTTCACTTGTCGAGCTTTTTTTGGTCGAGGTAAGCCAGGTGACTTCCATTGTGATGGCTGTTGTTTACTTTCTGGATCGTACCCATAGCACCATGACTCATCACCTGTAATGATTTTGTTGAAAAAATTGGGATCATCTTTGAACGCGTCCTTCATTTCGAGACAGGCTTGAATGCGACGATCCCTTTGATCTCCGGTAAGAAGCTTCGGCACGAATTTTGCTGCTACTCTTCGCATCCCCAAATCGATGGTCAAGATGCGCTGAATTGAGCTCCAGGACAACACAGAGAAGTTCTCGGGTTGGTCGATTGTCCTGCGTCGATCTTCACTGATGAGATTACGGATTTTGTCGATGTTGTCTTCGCTTCGAGCAGTTGAAGGTCGACCGGAGCGGGGCTGATCTTCAACCACCATTTCTCCCTTTTTAAACCAAGAAAACCATTCATACACTTGCGTTTTACTAAGAGCATGGTCTTTGTAGGCTGTCTGAATCATCGCAACAGTTTCTGCTGTGTTCTTGCCGAGCAAGAAACAAAACTTCACGTTGTTCGTAAGAACTAGCCATTTCCTCGTGTCACGTCTGCACTGTACGCACACTCAAAGAACTGCCAAAGAAACCACACTTCTCACTGTTGGGTGACGCCGCGTGGCAGAATGAATCAGCAGAGCTCCTACTACAACCCTCTGGCGGCGCAACCTGCTACTACAAGTACACGATGTGCAGCATTACGATTCCCGTTACTTTTGGTCCCCCCTCGTATTCTTGAGTATTGTTCGAGTTTTTGCAATTCGCACCACGTCGCATTAAAGGAAGACATCGAAGCAGGTCAGAGGTCGGCTGCTAGATTTGTTACCGGTAGGTTCGAACGATACGCACGTATTACGGAGATGCTTAGGGAACTCAGATGGGAATCCCAGGAGGGAAGGTGACATTCTTTTCGAGGAATACTATTGAGGAAATTTAATGTACAGGCATTTGAAGCCGGCTGTAGAACGATTCTACAGCCACCAACATACGTTTCGCGTACGGACAACGAAGATAAGGTCTCATACGGAGGCATATAGATAGTCGTTTTTCCCTAGCTCTGTTTGCGAGGGGGGCAGGAAAGGAAATGACTAGTAGTGGTACAGTGCACTCCCCTCCACGCACCTCCGTTGGCCTGTGTAATATGTATGTAGATGCAGATGTAGAAATGCGGGAACGTTAACTATGACGACATTTTTATTAGATGCATCCAAACAGGATCAACTTGCTGTTATTTGTTTCTTCGCTGCCGATCGACAAACACCGTAGACATCCATCGGATGATGATGTTTGGTTTGTAGTGCGCTCAACTGCGCGGTCATCAGCGCCCATACAAAGTTCCAATTTTTACACAGTCCAATTTTTTACTCAGTCCAACCTAGCCACTGCCACGAATGATGATGATGATGCTGAAATGATGAGGACAACACAAACACGCTGTCCCCGGGCACATAAAATCCCCAACCCGGCTAGTAATCGAACCCGAGACCCCGTGATCACATCCATCGGAACATGAAGAATGCGTATGCAGTGAAGGCGAAACGTCCGGGAAAAGTGCGACAAGGGGTACTGCTGCTTCATGATAACGCACGTCCTCCTATCGCAAATGTAAGCAGAAGTTGCTCCAACTCAATTGGGAGACACTTGATCAGCCATCCTATAGTCCTGATCTTCCTGTAAACTAACATCACGCCTTCGGTCTCGTAAAAGAGGTCTTGAAGAGTCAACGATTCCTGTCGGACAAAAAGGTGCAACAGGTAGTTACGGACTTTTTCACGCAGCAGGAAACAGTTTTTTACCAAACGGGTTTCTTCAACCCACAGCGTCGGTGGGATGGTTGCCTCAGTGCTCACGGCGATTTTGCCTGATTGGCATACCGATTGTGGACTGTACGGCCTTCGACCGGAAACTTTTTGATCACCCATTCTAAATTAATAGGTCCCAAGTCATCTAATGGTGTATATGCCACAGTATTTCTCTGCTTTTATAGTCACGATCATTTTGTGAGGTGTATTTAGGAGGGATGTCAAATGATACCTGACTCATATTGGAAAGCTAGCGCTAGAAATTTTAGCAGTAAACTTTTCTTTGATGAAAAGCGCCGCTCGTATAGCGTTTGCTGCCGTAATTATTTGGCCGTAATTATTTGAACATCTCCATGACACTTTAAAATAGATTAAACGAACCTGTAACGAAACGATACGATCATCATTAAGTCTTCTCTGCCTCCTCTGTTAATTTTACCTGGTCACTGAACAGTAGTGAAGAACAGGACGAAGGGGAAAATTTAAAGCTACCTCTTTGGTGGATGAATTATAGTTCTTTAGGATTCCTACCATGAAGTTCCACTCTTTCTAATAATGAGTTTTGTGTTGTCGTGTTACACCTCAAATCGCACCTGGCGCATACATCTAGCCTTTTCACTATTGTGTCTTTTTCCGCTGATCGGTCTCCGACGTTCTAACCTTGCACTAATGGGATTATTTTGTCTGTTTACGCTCATTGCAATACTTTTGTGTACGTTTAGGGTCAACAGGCAGCCCCTATACTAAATTGCGATCCTCGGTATGATTTTAGGAATTTCGACTTTGTTAAATACTGGTGTATCAGCGTTGTCCGCGAACAGCCTCTCTGGGCTTTCGAAGTTTCCCCCACCTCCGGGTCATTCATATACACTGTGATAAGAAAAGAGGCAGGGCTCCACGTACTGGCCCATATGGGCCAATAGAGACAGACCAGACGCCGTGTCCCCCTCTGCCAATGGTGTCGTTTGGATAACTCTCCAGGCCATTGACGGCATTCTTGACCTTGGAGCCGCTGTTGTCCGCTCAAGCAGCTCCTCAACTGGCATCACGAGGCCGAGTGCGCACCATTCCAGTCCTCCCAACAAGGAAAAATCCCTGACAGTGCCGGGAATCGAATCCCTGACCTCCGCATAACAGTCAGACTCGCTGACCGCTGAACTAGGAAGGGGAACCTATACAGGGTGTTACAAAAAGGCACGGCCAAACTTTCAGGAAACATTCCTCACACACAAAGAAGGAAAATATGTTATGTGGACATGTGTCCGGAAATGCTTCCTTTCCATGTTAGAGCTCATTTTATTACTTCTCTTCAAATCACATTAATCATGGAATGGAAACACACAGCAACAGAACGTACCGGCGTGACTTCAAACACTTTTTTACAGGAAATGTTCAAAATGTCCTCCGTTAGCGAGGATACATGCATCCACCCTCCGTCGCATTGAATCCCTGATGCGCTGATGCAGCCATGGAGAATGGCGTATTGTATCACAGGCGTTCACAATACGAGCACGAAGTCTCTACATTTGGTACCGGGGATGCGTAGACAAGAGCTTTCAAATGCCCCCATAAATGAAAGTCAAGAGGGTTGAGGTCAGGAGAGCGTGGAGGCCATGGAATTGGGGTCCGCCTCTACCAATCCATCGGTCACCGAATCTGTTGTTGAGAAGCGTACGAAAACTTCGACTGAAATGTGCAGGAGCTCCATCGTGCATGAACCACATGTTGTGTCGTACTTGTAGAGGTACATGTTCTAGCAGCACAGATAGAGTATCCCGTATGAAATCATGATAACGTGCTCCATTGAGCGTAGGTGGAAGAACATGGGGCCCAATCAAGACATCACCAACAATGCCTGCCCAAACGTTCACAGAAAATCTGTGTTGATGACGTGATTGCACAATTGCGTGCGGATTCTCGTCAGCCCACACATGTTGACTGTGAAAATTTACAATTTGATCACGTTGGAATGAAGCCTCATCCGTAAAGAGAACATTTGCAATGAAATGAGGATTGACACATTGTTGGATGTACCATTCGCAGAAGTGTACCCGTGGAGACCAATCAGCTGCTGATAGTGCCTGCACACGCTGTACATGGTAAGGAAACAACTGGGTCTCCCGTAGTACTCTCCACACAGTGACGTGGTCAACGTTACCTTGTACAGCAGCAGCTTCTCTGACGCTGACATTAGGGTTATCGTCAACTGCACGAAGAATTGCCTCGTCCATTGCAGGTGTCCTCGTCGTTCTAGGTCTTCCCCAGTCGCGAGTCATAGGCTGGAATGTTCCGTGCTCCCTAAGACGCCGATCAATTGCTTCGAACGTCTTCCTGTCGGGACACCTTCGTTCTGGAAATCCGTCTCGATACAAACGTACCGCGCCACCGCTATTGCCCCGTGCTAATCCATACATCAAATGGGCATCTGCCAACTCCGCATTCGTAAACATTGCACTGACTGCCAAACCACGTTCGTGATGAACACTAACCTGTTGATGCTACGTACTGATGTGCTTGATGCTAGTACTGTAGAGCAATGAGTCGCATGTCAACACAAGCATCGAAGTCAACATTACCTTCCTTCAATTGGGCCAAGTGGCGGTGAATCGAGAAAGTACAGTACATACTGACGAAACTAAAATGAGCTCTAACTTGGAAATTAAGCGTTTCCGGACACATGTTCACATAACATCTTTTCTTTATTTGTGTGTGAGGAATGTTTCCTGTAAGTTTGGCCGTACCTGTTTGTAACATCCTGTATAGTGATCGGTCTAATTTATACGTTGACTTGTGGTAGCCAGTTCTTCCGACGCTTCTCTGTAGAACAACTTCATAATTATGAATATAAAGCATAATATTGTGAATGTCCTACAGTCTCTACCGTGAACATACATAATATTGTGCTATTTATTTGTAACAACACGTCCAATTTCAACCTGAGGTACTTGTCACGAACTATTGCAGAAAAATTACCCAAGACTATCCTTTGAGGTCTCCTAGCCAACAATGCAACGCGACTTCATTTTTTTTTTTTTTACACAAAACTTGGGATACCATAAAATCTCTTTCGATGGCCATGTTTACTACATACTCCAAAATGTTGGCCGAAAAAATTGCTACTGAAAACACCTTTTACTTAACTCTGTATTTGGTACTGCTACAATATTTCGAGAAAAATTATTGCAGTGTATTTTCTCAAGCAAATGGGGTTTTCTAAATTTAATGAAAGATTTATTTGTTTTTATTCATTTTTAAAAAATATGGAATTTTGTTTGAAAGCAATTTTCTTCTAGTCCCTACAATTCATCTATGTTTTTATGTAAATCATTGTAAACGTTCGTGCATATGCTTCATAAGAATGAACTGACGTTGTATGAGTGGAAGACTGCCCTCATTCAGCATCAAACCAACAAGCAATGCGTTTCCCTTAGCAGCTAACAGCTCCTGGACAACTTTTACGTGCTATCTGCTGACAAAAGAACGCGCTAAGGCAATAGGCGCTGCCAATTGTGCGTAGCTGATGAATACCGAAAGGCTACCCAAGTGACACGATGACCACAGAAAATCGTTTTACTTGAGCACAGTATTATCAATTAAAGGGATACCGTGAGCAACGGTAAAAGTTGATAAGGATTCCGGCCTCAGTGATTCTGGTGAAGCATCGCTGCTTCGCGGGTACGAGAACCGACTGTTGGTTTTAACTGTCTATCTTAAGTACTGAAAAGATTAAATTATTGAAATGACTGAACGTTTGCAGAAAATTGGGAGTTTCAAAACTGTAAAACATATTGTGTATGGCTCAGTTTTAAAATGTGAATTTAGAATAAAAAAGTAGTTGAAAAAAATAAAGGTCTGGGCTTTAAAATCCTGTCTGGCCATCACTATTTGGCCTTTCTAGTGCGTTCCGAAATCATCCCAAGAGAATGGCAGAATGATTTCTTTAAAATGGTCACGGCTGATTTCCTACCTTATTTTCGTTCAAGTGTGCGACATAACCAGAGGTATCGGTATGTCAATAGAATATGATAATGCTACCTTATGCGTGCGGTGGAGTGCTGTATGGCGATGAGCAAATTCCAATAGCTAAACAAAGAAAAATACGTTGCTGATAACGGATTGCTACTTTCTCCAACAAGGGATACGTCTCACGAGAGAATTACAGAATTATCCATTTAATTATAGCTATGACGGAAACGGGAAATGTTTACGACAATGCTTCTTGTCCCAGCAAGTAAGTATAGTTGGTTTTTTATTGTTTAGTTTCTTCTGAATGGCAAAATAATTTTTGTGAGTTCGTCATGAGGCTTAAGTGTGGAGAACAGTATATTACGTGTAATCGCTTTTACTAGACGATCTCCCTTTGCCGGTGAAATTTACCACCACTCTTCCACACATTTACCCACAGATTTCTCCGAAGGTTTGTAGAAACTCACATCTAAACTCAATCAAAAATATAAATTTTTCTCCATAATTTTGAGTTTTTACATGCTTAAATAAAAGCTCACATGTAGCTCAAAAGTTTGACCTGTTCGTCGACTTTGGCCACTATGAAATAAGACGAATCAATCTGGAAATATGCCACATAGCAAAGTTATTCTCCTTACAGCGGTGCCACATGTAGTACTGCTGGCTAAGTCCTCAGTACCCATTTGATGTTACTGTGGCAGTAACAACCGAGATATCACTTGATGCTGACAAGCGCTATTCAGTTTCATAGCATTTCCCTCTCCGTCTTCAAAAAAGAGTACTGTTTAATGATGCCACCACACGGCAACTCTTAACGGATGCATTTCCTGACTTTACAGTTTACTGTGCTGCATATGCACGTACTTTGTTCGTCGGAAAATTAATTTAAGTGAATATGTGCATCGTCCCTGAAAATAGCTTCATGCGAGAAATGCCAATCCTCTTTTTACAGCGTCAAAATCCAGTCAACAAGTTACCTCGATACAGAGTGTTCCCTTGATTTCAGTCCCTGTGTTAATTAAACTTCGTATCCGTTCAAATAGATATCTTCCGTCTGAGTACGCTGTGTAGCGACTACGTAGAAATCAACTATTGATAGCGATGGAGATCTGTGAATCTGCAGTAACAGAAACAGAGTCACACACAACATCCTTGATGACCTTAGAGTGGTAATTTCGTGGACGTCAAGTACTTAGAAGTTCGTACTAAAACCAGTTTCTCAACATAAAATCATTCAGTGTGTCATGTAATGATGTGCAGTAGTCCTATGGTGATGGTTTTGCCCTTGCGGAGACAATCTGTGAGCATCACACACTGAGAATCCTAGAAAACCATAGCCGTGTTTGTTCAAGAAGACAAAACCATTTTTACTTTCTGAGTTGCACTTTCGCTTTCTGATGCCTATTGTTACGACTAATTCTTCGTCTCTGGCTGTCATGAGGAATCCATGTTTCCTCTACTGCTATGAAACGCTGGAGAAATCCACCGAAATTGTGTTTAAACACTCCTAAGCAAAGTTCATTGAATATGCTTTTGGTTGAAGATTAACAGACGTGGCCATCGAGCGGAAAGCTTTGTCATTCCTAAAATTTCGCGTAAAATGTGACAGTCACGGCCTATCTAGATATTTCTGAATTTTTTACACAATCTCATCGTCCGTTCTTGGGTGCCTTGAACAACCAACACCGTTAATAGATGCATTACCATGTTTGAATTCAGCAAATGAGTTCTTAACCTCAACAAACAGTGACGAAGCGTCCCCTAATGTTGCATGTAACTGATCTTTTAATCTTAGTAACCAAATTTTGTGAAATGCATCCTGTTGTAAATATGTTAAGCGCTGTAGTGAAGCTAACTAGGTCGCATACAAAATCATACAGGAGGTGAAGAATGGCTTTATTGGTCACACAGTATGCATGACGCGTTCCGGAATTATTTTCACTTTCAGAAATCCAAGTGCAAAGGTAGCACAAGGACAAGACCGTTACCAACTGTGTACGTAACGTGAGATGACACACTATTCATATTATGTACGCAACTGGTAACGATTTTGTCCTTGTGCTACCTTTGCACTTGGATTTCTGAAGATGGAAATAATTCTGGAACACGTCATGCATACTATGAGATCAATAAAGTCATTCTTCATCGGCTGTATGAATTTTTATGCGACCTAAATATGTGTCGATTTGTAGAGAAGCTGGCTAGCTTCTCTACAAATCGACACATATTTACCAGAATGGTTGCTAGCCTCCTAAGTGACTTTATGTCACACCTTTCTTACATTCAGTTGTAATAATAATCCACCAGAGCTATATTTTTATACATAATTTACCGGTACCGGTTTCGAGTGTTGGCTCATTCTCATAATTGAAAAATAACATTCAAGTTCTTATAACGTACTGCCTGAGTATGGCGCTTCGCTCGAAACTGGTACCGATAAAGTAATTGTAAAACGTCAGCCCTGGTAGATTATTGTTACAACAGTATGCATTTCATACAATTTGTCGAGGCTATAGAACAGCATTCAAAAGAATTAAGTGGTCAAACGTCACGGGTAGGGTTGTCGTATTTGATTTTTTGACGTTCATATGTTGCGCGTGGTCCGCAGCTCGTGATCGTGCGGTAGCGTTCTCGCTTCCCGCGCCCGGGTTCCCGGGTTCGATTCCCGGCGGCGTCAGGGATTTTCTCTGCCTCGTGATGACTGGGTGTTGTTTGATGTCCTTAGGTTAGTTAGGTTTAAGTAGTTCTAAGTTCTATGGGACTGATGACCATAGATGTTAAGTCCCATAGTGCTCAGAGCCATTTGAACCATTCTTGTTGCGCGTGGCGCGAGCGTAGGCGCGATACCTGAGTCTCTGTTACAGACAGGTAAGTGAAGATGGCAGCACGGCTCGATTAAACCGGCTTCGAACGTGGGATGATAATCAGTGCAAGACGCACGGGTCATAGCATATCAGAGATTATACAAAAGTTCTGGTTTCTGCGGTAACAGTGCCTAGGGTGGATCTACAGCCTCGCAGAGACAATGTTTACACACACTTAACCTGCCAGATATGACGTCCAGAAGTGTCTCAAGAACGGATGTCGCGTCACAGCCATACCGAGCTAAACCTACCAAAGGGATACATTTCGATATTGATCGGTTTTGAATATGTTGAAGTGTAAAGCAAAATAACAGACAAAAAAAAATTTATACTTGCCCATATGGCCTTTATGGGAGTGAAACACCCCCTTGAAAAAAATGAAGTTAATATATCTGGGTGAACATCGTAGAAGCCGGCCGGTGTGGCCAAGCGGTTAAAGGCGCTACAGTCTGGAACCGCGTGGCCGCTACGGTCGCAGGTTCGAATCCTGCCTCGGGCATGGATGTGTGTGATGTCCTTAGGTTAGTTAGGTTTAAGTAGTTCTAAGTTCTAGGGGACTGATGACCTTAGAAGTTAAGTCCCATAGTGCTCAGAGCCATTTGAACCATTTTTGAACATCGTAGAAAAGGAAACAGTTATAAAATAAGTTCAAATAAAAGTTCAATGGTTTTTAATGTGCGTTGCAATGGTGCACCCAGATTTGCCGAGAAAGTCATTTTTTTTCTAAATGCCCTTCCCCCCCCCCCCCACTAATTTGTTTTTCATTTAGACATTTGAAAAATAGCAAAAAACGATGCATTTGTCAGTAATAAGCTAGAAATATTGTATCGCTGTACGCATGCCCGATATGTATCCGCTTTTAATGCCAGTGATCGTGTTAGGTTGTTTAATAAGTCTTGCGGACATATGCATATATATATGTGTGTGTGTATCGTTTTAATTTTTTGTAATATTAAGTATCTTGTGTTATCTTCTTACATTTGGTGTAATATTTTTTCTATTCAAGTTGTAACCTTTTCAGATTTAAGTATGTTGTATTTTAAATTGTATATACATTGTTGTTCAAAATGCTTCAAATGGCTCTGAGTACTATGGGACTTAACATCTGAGGTCATCAGTTCCCTCGAACTTAGAACTACTTAAACCTAACTAACCTAAGGACATCACACACATCCATGCCCGAGGCAGGATTCGAACCTGCGACCGTAGCGGTCGCGCGGTTCCAGACTGAAGCGCGTAGAACCCCTCTGCCACACCTGCCGGCTACATTGTTGTTCTAACATTATCGTAATCCTATACAACAATGGTCAAATAATGTTGGATGCACTTTGTTTTCGAAAAAATAACTTTTCGATATATTTGGGTGCACCATTGCAACACACATTAAAAAACATAGATCTTTTATTTGAATATTTTTGTACGGGGAGGAGTAAATAAAAGTGGCCCAGAGAACAGAGTTCCAGGTTAAAAAGAAACTCAGCAGAGGAAATGAAATGCAGTACTAACCGGACTGCCGGCCGGAGTGGCCGAGCGGTTCTAGGCGCTACAGTCCGGAACCGCGCGACCGCTACAGTCGCAGGTTCGAATCCTGCCTCGGGCATGGATGTATGTGACGTCCTTAGGTTAGTTAGGTTTAAGTAGTTCTAAGTTCTAGGGGACTGATGACCTCAGAAGTTAAGTCCCGTAGTGCTCAGAGCCAGTTGAACCTTGAACTAACCGGACTACAGCAGATGTTGAAAGTGTCCATTCATCTCTTGGCACTTTTGGGACCTGGTCAGCAAGTTGCTGAAGGCGGATCGAAGCTAGACTGCTGGAATTGATGTAGTGTCATCTGAAATGTTCTGCTGCAGTTCTTGAAGACAATGAGCCACCGTACTGGGAAGGCCTGTACGCCCACATGGTACCACTCTACTGCGCGACGTCGGAGCCAACGTCTTGCTGCATCAATAACTTCGCCATCGTCGACTTACTGCTTCCCACGGAGTGAATCCTTCATCGCGCCAAACAGATGGAAGTCGGGAAGTGCGAGATCCGGACTGTAGGGTGAATGCCAGCGGGCACACGGCTTTGAGTACCCCAGCTGGTGGACAAGTGTGGCAGCACTACCAACAGCAACGTCCAGCTGTGATCCGTCGACCACTTCGAACGAGAGAGTCAGCACGTTCCAACGCTGTAGGAGTCACACCTGTGTGCGGCAGGCCGACACTCGGGAGATCAGACTGGTCTGAGAGACCTTGTTGCGGTGATGACAGACGCCTCGCCCGACGACTCACCGTGCTTTTGTTCACTGCCAGATCTCCGTAGACATTCTGCAAGCGTCTGTAAGCGGTTTTCCGCCAAAAGAAAATAAAGGATGCAATTTGAAGGCTACGTGTAGTGCCACCGCCTATCGGAACTTCATGAAACTATAGGGGCTGAAATGGGAATATGTTTCACGCAAGAAACTGCGCATTTGTTTTCAACCGACATTAGCCGAGAAAGAAAATATGCTGCATTACTTATTGAGCGCTCCTCGTATGAAGAGCAAGCAGTGAACTGTGGGAGACATGTAAGAAAATGGTAGCCCACATAAACACAAGCGATCGAAGAACCATTCAAATTACGGCACTCAACGTTCCTGATGCGAAACATTTTTCCTAGACAAAAAAAAAATAAAAAATAAAAAATAAAATAAAATTGCGACCGTGTGGGTACTAGCTATGAGGGCTCACGCAGTCATCGAAAAAAGACAATAGGACAGAGTGCAGCTCTTTACGGACTTGTGGGAAGAACATATGAGGGCAGAGCAGCGCAACAAATAGAGACCTTCCAGAACTTTGTGGACGTCCCACTGGACGCCACCTTCAGAGACTTGTGCGACTGCTGCAACTTCCAGAACTTTCTGGAGGTCGCACTGGACGCCACCTTCAGAAACTTGTGCGACTGCCGCAACTTCCAGAACTTTCTGGAGGTCCCGATGGACGCCATCTTCAGACACGTGTGCGACTGCCACAACACGTGACGTGACCGCCCCCGTCTTCCCACAACACTCGCGTCACCGTAGTCTCTGCAGAACTCTCCCCATCCGTCTCGCACGCCACAAATGTTAATGGCTGTGATGTGTTTTCAAAGTGAACAGTGAAAAATGGTTTTAAATTTCTCATTCTCGCATTAAAAAAAAAAATCTGTGATTCTTCGCATGCAATCAAAACGTGTGCCCAAACAGTGCTTATCTCACCAATATTACAGCTGAGCACGATTAGTGTATACATGTATAAATGTGCTTCCTTTTTCACTCTTACTCTCTCCTCTTTTGTATATGAGTAATATGTAAGTAGAACAGTATATCGCTTTAAACTCTCAAACTGATACTAACATAAAGTGTCAGTCTGGAAAAATGTTGCCTCCCGTGCTAGTAAATCTCATAAAATCGACGCTCATAATTTAAAAATGACCCGAACCTATCAAAAAATTTTCATTCTCATTGATATACACACATCAAAAAATGTTTTGCATCACCCCAGTTCCCAGCACTCTTGAAGACAGACGTTGACAGTGGATATTATATCACAAACACAGTCCCTTTGACTGTTCAGAGATGTCACTAAACTCGCCCAAAGGTGTAAACAACCGTGCATGAGCAGCGTCTATTAGACGGAGGGGGTCCGACAGCCGATCCGTTCTAGTCATTCCACCAGGAAGGAGGTACACGGCTCGTGTTGTCTGTAGTTCAACCATGCCTAGACAGTAAATACCGTGGTTCGATCGCGCCCACATTGTTACTTTGTGCCAGCAAGGGCTCTCAACAAGGGAAGTGTCCAGGCATCTCAGAGTGAACCAAAGCGATGTTGTTCGGACATGGGGGAGATACAGATAGACAGGAACTGTCGATGACCTGCCTCGCTCAGGCAGCCCAAGGGCTACTACAGCAGTGGATGACCGCTATCTACGGATTATGGATCGGAGGAACAGTGACAGCAGCGCCATCATGTTGAATAATGCTTTTCGCGCAGCTACAGGACGTCGTGTTACGACTCGAACTGTGCGCAATAGGCTGCATGGTGCGTAATTTCACTCCCGACGTCCGTCGCTAGGTCCATCTTTGCAACCACGACACCAAGCAGCGCGGTACAGATAGGTCGAACAACATGCAGAATGGACTGCTCGGGATTGGCATTACGTTCTCTTCACCGATGAGTGTGGCATATGCCTTCAACCAGACAATCGTCGGAGACGTGTTTGGAGGCAATCCGGTCAGGCTGAACGCCTGCAATGTGGAGGTTCCCTGCTGTTTTGGTGTGGCATTATGTGGGACCAATGTACGCTGCAGGTGGTCATGGAAGGCGCCGTAACGCCTGTACGATACGTGAATGCCATCCTCCGATCGATAATGCAACCATATCAGCAGTATATTGGCGAGGCATTCGTCTTCATGGACGACAGTTCGCGCCCCCATCGTGCACCTCTTTTGAATGACTTCCTTCAGGATAACGACGTCGCTCGACTAGAGTGGCCAGCATGTTATCCAGACATGAAACCTATAGAACATGCCTGGGATAGACTGAGAAGGGCTGTTTACGGACGCCGAAACGCCGTTGAGGAGTGGGACAATCTGGACCAACAGTGCCTTGATCAACTTCTGGATAGTATGCCACGACGAATTCAGGCATGCATCAATGCAAGAGGACGTGCTGCTGGGTATTAAATGTTCAAATGGCTCTAAGCATTATGGGACTTAACATCTGAGGTCATCAGTTCCCTAGACTTAGAACTACTTAAACCTAACTAACCTACGGACATCACACACATCCATGCCCGAGGCAGGATTCGAACCTGCAACCGTAGCAGCAGCGCGGTTCCAGACTGAAGCGCCTAGAACCCCTCGGCCACAGCGGCCGGCTGTTGGGTATTGGAGGTACCTGTGTGTACAGCAAGCTGGACGCCACCTCTGAATGTCTCGCTGTATGGTGGCACAACATGGAATGTGTGGCTTTCATGAGCAATAAAAAGGGCGGAATTGATGTTTATGTTGATCTCTATTCCAGTTTTCTGTACTGGTTCCGGAACTCTCGGAACCGAGGTGATGCAAAACTTTTTTTGATGTGTGTATGCATGCTTCTGTTTAAAAAAAGAAATGCCATAAAATGTCACTCTAATCAACCTAATCATGAGCGACAAAAAATAAATACTCTAAGGCACATACATTTTTAAAGAAATGTTTTCTCACCTTTTTACAAGAAACTGAAATATATGTACTAAATCTTTTAAGCGTGTGCTAACGAATCTAGCACGACGGACACCTAAGAGAAGAAATCGCAGAACAAAGACTCTGATAACAAGAGATCTGGATCTAACGCTTAAAATAATATATTTGTTTCCTGAAACATCAAAGATGTTTTTGTTCGTACCAGTGTAATTGTTAATTTGTGAATAAAAGTTAATATACGTTAAAAATAGATTCGATTTTCGACGCGGTGGGGGACTTTCTCTACTCGAGACCTTGTGTGTTGTCCTCATCTTCATTTTAGTTTCATCGACGCGCAAGTGCTCGAAGTGAGGTCAAATAAAAAGGCTTGCACCAGGCTGCGGAACTTCCCGGAAGAGGAATGCTTGCCAGAACTGGCACACGCACATTTCATTTCGTTTTTTAGTGTCAGATGGCCGTCAATTTGAATTTGGGGCTCAGAAACCCATTTCTACCAGGGCTGTACGGAGACAAATGCAGGATATACGCATCAACAGCCGAGGGCCGACTCGTCCGTTTGCTCAGCGACTGAAATGGGCCCCCGAACATCGCTACTGGACCGTGGAACAGTGGCCGTATGTAGCATGGTATTATGAGTCCCTTTTTCAGTTGTATCTAGCTGATACGCGCGAGAGTGTGGCGTATGTCCCATAAACTATGGATCGTCCGTGTCAACAAGGTTGTGTTCAGGCAGGAAGTGGCTCAGTTGGTCTGGGCTGTGTTCGCACGGTCGCAAATTAGGCCCCCTTGTCCGGTGCGGTGACAAATGACAAGTGCCCTTAATGTGGACATTCTTGCAGACCATTTGGAACCCTTTATGGAGACAGCATGTTTCAACAGGACAATGCGACGTGTTACCGTTCTTTGGCCGCGCTCAGGTGGCTTGGTGGACAATCTAGTGAATTAACGATCATGGTTTCCTTTTCCTCCCCTTTCCTCGTCCGCATATCATCAGACCTTAACCCATTCGAGCATTTATAGGATGCTGTAGACACCCGTGCACGCTCGATGAACGCAGCACAACTACCCAAGAACAACTGTGAATAGCAATAAGAGATGCGTGGATTAACAACTATTCAGATCGATTGCAACACGTCGCGCTGTCCATGCCTCGACTTCTGTGTGAGTTCGTGGAGGAATGACTCGTTATTAACATCACATTCTGTGCTTTCCCACGACTTTTGGCCACTCATTGTGTCTCAGTTTAATTAAAACTTTTAAAATAATATACTTTATCTCTGCTCGAAATTAAATTTTATACATTTTACGAAACGCTCAGCACATTCTTATTTACACGATCAGCACAAAGTAGCATTTAAAAGTGTGCTTCTGGAACTTACCAGAGATTATTTTGGTGCTGTGCTGTATTCTGTGGAATAGGAGCGTACGGCAGGGTGCACCAGACGACATTCCAGCTTACCCTCCGTGGTTTGCGGTAAACAAGTGCGATGTTGGCAGAGCGCGATAAAGCAAAATTCCCTGCCGTGTTGGCGGCGGGAAAATTTGGTGGTACCGCTACGTGTAACAGCAATCTCCTCGTCTCCATTCTTCTCTCGCTATTGTGTGCCTGTCGTTAGTCAGAAACGACAGATTTCACTTGGAATCAGAAACGAGTTCTCAGACATATTTTGACATGGTCAGTTACGTGGTCGTGCGTAGCGTAATGTCGATTGGAAACCCGTATAGTTCCATGCAATCATACTTCATATAATATACGTGGACTAATTCTTTGAATGTTACGTGCTTCATTTCGAAAGTATTTTTAAGTCGTTTCTTTACCGCATAGCTTCTGCTTACTACAGATTCTTCTGCGTACTTTACTTTAGACATCGGGGAAAATGAGGAAAAGCTTTTCAATTAGGTGACCTCGGGATCTCCTTGATAGTAAACCCATACGACTTCGATTTTATTTTTCTGTGTGACGGTATTATTGTTTCGCTAGTCAGTGTTGCTTACCAAACATTCAACTATTTTCATTCATAAGCGTAGCACATATTATTGGCTATCAAAGGAAAACAAAAGTAGTCTCGTCAAGCTAAGGATGCAGTGTCAGTTGGTGTATCCAACAAGGCTCTTTTATTTTATTTCATCTGAGCGTTATTGCACCTGCTACGTATGTCTGTGAGCCGCGAGGCGATACGAATTTTATCGGTAGAACGCAGATGCCTCATTACTTGCAGACACGTGTCCCAGATTCTAGCCTTCTGTGACGTGTTGCGAACCAACACAATAGCAAAGTGATAATCTCACGACCTTATGCGCTACCCGAGTAGACCAAGTAATAACAGCGAACTCAGTTTCTCACTCTGCGGTGACATCTTTCTGGCTGTTAAAACATATCCTTCTTTTGGATGATACACGCCACTCTTTTCGAGTACTGAATATTTCAGGGAAAAATGTGTAGCCAACCTGCTAAACGGATTGTTCGTATTTCGATTTGTCGTTATTCTTCTGCAGTCCTGGCCCTGAACACAAGTCTCTAGTTTACCTGTGCTTTGTGCATTTGTAAAATGACATGTCGCACCGTGCTTCGGACTGCACGTTAAGTTCCAACCTCTCCAGCTAGAAACTAGCCTCCAAGTTTTGGAAGGGCGCCAGCATCCGTCTTCAGACAAGACAATTCCTAAAAAAGGATTGCAATTTCGGTTCCAACCTACAATAGTACGCCAGCGTTATTTAATTTATCTGAGATCTCAGTAACTGAAGAACTAATTGGGGACTACCGATGCGAATTTCACTGAAATAGATCCACGTTAGGTTGCCAACGGTGTTCCCGTTGTAGTAACACTAGTTCTCGTCAGGTCACTGAATGTAAGCGCTGTTGGACTTGGCTAGCACTGAAGCGAGTGACCGTCCATACCGCCGAGTGCTGTTGGCAAGTGGGGTGCACCCAGACCTTGTGAGGCCAATTCAGGAGCTACTTGACTGAGAAGGGGTCACGAAAACTGACAACGGCCAGGAGAATGGTGTGCTGACCACATGCCTCTCCATATCCATATCCAGTGACGTCAGTAGGCTGAGGACGACACGGCGGTCGGTCAGTACCGTTGGGCCTTCCGAGCCCTGTTCGGATGGAGTTTAATTATAGATCCACATTAGATCATTTATTCGCTTTACGACAAATAACTGAGAAGGCTTGGGAATTCAATGTAGATGTCCCCATATTATTTCTAGATTTCAAAACGACCTACGATAGCATACACTGAGAGACAATGCGGGAATCTGAAATACTCTCAAAGCTAATAAGATTGGTTAAAACACGTATACACGAAACATTATGTGGAATAAAGACTCCTGTAGGAGAAACTGAAAATTTTAAGGGGAACATTGGACTGACGCAAGGGGACCTCATCTCACCTATTTTATTTAACCTTATCGACACAGAATTTAGTAAAATTAATCCACAGGGATCCAAATGCAATAGAATACAGTAGGTGGCGCTCGGTGGGAATACAGGTAGGCCGTGAGGCGTGCTGAGATAGTCCGCGCAGTTGCGAAAATACAGTGTGCCGGATGGCGCAGTGCCTTCTAAGCAGGAGATCCCGAAATTGAACCTCTGCCCGACACCCATTTTCACTCGTCGCCGCTGAATCCGCGTAACGTCATGATGCAGCTGATAGCAGTAATCCCTTTTCTTTCCTCCCCCCCCCCCCCCTCAATTTACATATACACTCCTGGAAATTGAAATAAGAACACCGTGAATTCATTGTCCCAGGAAGGGGAAACTTTATTGACACATTCCTGGGGTCAGATACATCACATGATCACACTGACAGAACCACAGGCACATAGACACAGGCAACAGAGCATGCACAATGTCAGCACTAGTACAGTGTATATCCACCTTTCGCAGCAATGCAGGCTGCTATTCTCCCATGGAGACGATCGTAGAGATGCTGGATGTAGTCCTGTGGAACGGCTTGCCATGCCATTTCCACCTGGCGCCTCAGTTGGACCAGCGTTCGTGCTGGACGTGCAGACCGCGTGAGACGACGCTTCATCCAGTCCCAAACATGCTCAATGGGGGACAGATCCGGAGATCTTGCTGGCCAGGGTAGTTGACTTACACCTTCTAGAGCACGTTGGGTGGCACGGGATACATGCGGACGTGCATTGTCCTGTTGGAACAGCAAGTTCCCTTGCCGGTCTAGGAATGGTAGAACGATGGGTTCGATGACGGTTTGGATGTACCGTGCACTATTCAGTGTCCCCTCGACGATCACCAGTGGTGTACGGCCAGTGTGGGAGATCGCTCCCCACACCATGATGGCGGGTGTTGGCCCTGTGTGCCTCGGTCGTATGCAGTCCTGATTGTGGCGCTCACCTGCACGGCGCCAAACACGCATACGACCATCATTGGCACCAAGGCAGAAGCGACTCTCATCGCTGAAGACGACACGTCTCCATTCGTCCCTCCATTCACGCCTGTCGCGACACCACTGGAGGCGGGCTGCACGATGTTGGGGCGTGAGCGGAAGACGGCCTAACGGTGTGCGGGACCGTAGCTCAGCTTCATGGAGACGGTTGCGAATGGTCCTCGCCGATACCCCAGGAGCAACAGTGTCCCTAATTTGCTGGGAAGTGGCGGTGCGGTCCCTACGGCACTGCGTAGGATCCTACGGTCTTGGCGTGCATCCGTGCGTCGCTGCGGTCCGGTCCCAGGTCGACGGGCACGTGCACCTTCCGCCGACCACTGGCGACAACATCGATGTACTGTGGAGACCTCACGCCCCACGTGTTGAGCAATTCGGCGGTACGTCCACCCGGCCTCCCGCATGCCCACTATACGCCCTCGCACAAAGTCCGTCAACTGCACATACGGTTCACGTCCACGCTGTCGCGGCATGCTACCAGTGTTAAAGACTGCGATGGAGCTCCGTATGCCACGGCAAACTGGCTGACACTGACGGCGGCGGTGCACAAATGCTGCGCAGCTAGCGCCATTCGACGGCCAACACCGCGGTTCCTGGTGTGTCCGCTGTGCCGTGCGTGTGATCATTGCTTGTACAGCCCTCTCGCAGTGTCCGGAGCAAGTATGGTGGGTCTGACACACCGGTGTCAATGTGTTCTTTTTTCCATTTCCAGGAGTGTACTAGAAATACCTACACAGATGATACAACCTTAATAAGGAGTTCCAAAACAGAAATAATCAGAATGATGAAAAGCTATTACAAAATCGCTGAGAAAACAGGATTACGTGTTAATGAAGGAAGGAGTGAATACCTGGTGATAAGAAAGATGGACCAAAGTCAGTAAGTAAAAAGTCACACAAAAACATCAAGCTTCAAGTTAATGTAGAGGCTTAAATACCCTCGGCAAGCCCATCACTTTCATTAAATGGCACTTCCAGCTAGCTACTGGCTTCACGTTCTACCGAGCACATGCAAGTTCACTTAATAGCAACGCTTGCCTAAAAAATCGGGAAAGGACGAAACAGAATACGACGTGTACGCAAGGGAATGCACTTCTGAGCCTTGCAGTCTTTCCGCATTTCAAGAATGATTTCGTTGGTCCCGAAGGATTAGCCACTCCGGACTTCAGACTGGCACTCTACTTGCCTCTTACACCTGCGAGGGCTGTCGATCGACACCCCGTTTTCGCAAGCACCTCAAAATTATTTTAACTTCCTGTCTTTCACCCAAGCTTTTTCATTGATCTTATCTAGTTCGAGCACAGCTCTGCAAAGCGAAGCTTTCTGCAACGACTATTCGAGAGTTTATTTCCAACTACCTCTTGATGTAACAGCCAATAATCTTACAGAAGCTGAAGCGAAAATAATCCATTGGGCGAACCATATAGCCCGTATTCCAGAAAAAAGGCAGGTGAAGAACGCTCTTTAGCGGAAACCAAACTTCAGGCGCCCCACGGCACGACCAAGGCACAGCTTGATGAACGACCTCGCGAAGGACCTGGCAGTCCTGGGGACTAAAGACATCCGGAGGAAGAGAGCACGAAACAGAAAGGAAGGGAGCCAGTTTGTCCTAGCATCGCGTGGTCTGCAGGGCCTGTAAAGGCCGTGTATGTATGTACACTTTGTAATCAAAAGTATCCGGACACCTGGCTGAAAATGGCTTACAATTCCTTGGCGCCCTCCATCGGTAATGCTGGAATTCAATACGATGTTGGCCCACCCTTAGCCTTGATGACAGCTTCATGTCTCGCAGGGCCGGCCGCGATGGTCTCGCGGTTCTAGGCGCGCAGTCCGGAACCGTGCGACTGCTGCGGTCGCAGGTTCGAATCCTGCCTCGGGCATGGATGTGTGTCATGTCCTTAGGTTAGTTAGGTTTAAGTAGTTCTAAGTTCTAGGGGACTGATGACCATAGCAGTTGAGTCCCATAGTGCTCAGAGCCATTTGAACCATGTCTCGCAGGCATACGTTCAGTCAGGTGCTGGAAGGTTTCTTTGGGAATAGCTGCCCATTCTTCACGGAGTGCTGCACTGAGGAGAGGTATGTCAGTCGATGAGGCCTGGAACCAATTCGACGTTCCAAAACATCCCAAAGGTGTTCTATAGGTTTCAGGTCAGGACTCTGTGCAGGCCAGTCAATTACAGGGATGTTATTGTCGTGTAACCACTCCGCCACAGGCCGTGCATTATGAACAGGTGCTCGATCGTGTTGAAAGATGCAATCACCATCCCCGAATTGCTCTTCAGCAGTGGGAGGCAAGAAGGTGCTTAAAACATCAATGTAGGCCTTTGCTGTGATAGTGCCACGCAAAACAACAACGGGTGCAAGCCCCCTCCATGAAAAACACGACCAAACCATAACACCACCGCCTCTGAATTTTACTGTTGGCACTACACATGCTGGCAGATGAAGTTCACCGGGCATTCGCCATACCCACACACTGCCATCGAATCGACACATTGTGTACCGTGATTCGTCACACCACACAACCTTTTTCCACTGTTCAATCGTCCAATGCTTACGCTTCTTACACCAAGCGAGGCGTCGTTTGGCATTTATCGGCGTGATGTGTGGCTTATGAGCAGCCGCCCGGCCATGAAATCCAAGTTTTCTCACCTCCCGCCTGTCATAGTACCTGCAGTGGATACTGATTCAGTTTGGAATTCCTGCGTAATGGTCTGGATAGATGTCTGACTATTACACATTACGACCTTCTTCAACTGTCGGCGGTCTCTGTCAGTTAACAGATGAGGTCGGCCTGTACGCTTTTGTACTGTACGTTTCCCTTCAATTTTCCGCTTCACTATCACATCGGAAACAGTGGTCCTAGGGATGTATAGGAGTGTGGAAATCTCGCGTACATACGTATGATACAAGTGATACCCACTCACCTGACCACGTTCGAAGTCCGTGAGTTCCGTGGAGCGCCCCATTCTGCTCTCTCACGATGTCTAATGACTACTGAGGTCGCTGATATGGAGTACCTGGCTGTGGGTGGCAGCACAATGCACCTAATATGAAAAACGTATATTTTTGGGGTGTCCGGATACTTTTGATCACATATTGTATGTATGTTATTTCTAAGTCTTCTCGGAAGAGACCTGCCATCGTTGGGAAGTCACAAGCACGTAAGCTGAACAAAGTTCAACAGTATTTGTTTCGCTTCTTGGCGCCTAGACCACTGCGAATTTGCAGTTTTCCCTTATGTAACGGGAAAAGACTTCAGTCACTTAAATGAGGAGGTTGGAATAACTGGTAATACTGATCCCTCTGTTAAGGAATTATTGATTAATGAGGAAGCATATTAATATCATAAAAATAAATATCTCTTTGACATTGACGGCGATACATACAAAGCCATACCTTCGAGTAGCACAATGACGACGGCGGACGTAGTCAGTAAACTTCCCAAAGGAATGTTAATGGCAATCTTCTATTGTTTTGAAAGTTTGGAGAATTTAAACAGCTGATTTGTTCAAATGGTTCAAATGGCTCTGAGCACTATGGGACTAAACTGCTGTGGTCATAAGTCCCCTAGAACTTAGAACTACTTAAACCTAACTAACCTAAGGACATCACACACATCCATGCCCGAGGCAGGATTCGAACCTGCGACCGTAGCGGTCGTGCGGTTCCAGACTGTAGCGCCTTTAACCGCTCGGCCACCCCGGCCGGCGGCTGATTTGTACTCCAAGTTATTCTCGGTTAGCTCGTGTGGTAGAATGTTACCAGCAAAAGGAGCGAAACTGGGTTCGAAAAGTGAAAAGCTTCACATTTCCTATCTGTCAGAAAGGTTAAGCTGACGCTGTGATCTTCATACTCCGCTGACAAATGCATTTACGTTACCTCTCACTGATAAGCCTTAAAGCGCTGTCGATACATTAAAAGGCACAGTGCTAGTATTTACTGAATACCGCACGGCGTCTTTAAAGCAATGAAAGAAACTCAGCTTCATTTTGTAAAAGTGTGAAAAGTAGGAAGACTAAGGAGTAACGTCCCATCAACTATTATTTCATTAGGGTCCAATCACAGGCTCGGATCTGGACACGGATGGCGAATTAAATTGGGTGTGAACTTTTCTTACAAGGGAACCTCCCCATCGCACCCCCCTCAGATTTAGTTATAAGTTGACACAGTGGATAGGCCTTGAAAAACTGAACAAAGATCAATCGAGAAAACAGGAAGAAGTTGTGTGGAACTATGAAAAAATAAGCACGATAGACAAACTGAATAGTCCATGTGCAACATAAGCAACATCAAGGAGAGCGTAGGTCCAGTAGCGCCGTGGTCCGATGGTTACCGTGAGCAGCTACGGAGCGAGAGGTCCTTGGTTCAATTCTTCCCTCGAGTAAATATTTACTTTCTTTATTTTCGCAAAGTTATGATCTGTCCGTTCGTTCATTGACGTCGCTGTTCACTGTAATATGTTTAGTGTCTGTGTTTTGCGACCGCACCGCAAAACCGTGCGATTAGTAGACGAAAGGACGTGCCTCTCCAATGGGAACCGAAAACATTTGATCGGAAGGTCAGAGGTCAACCGATTCCTCCACAGAAAAACACGTCTGATATATTCTATACGACACTGGTGACGGCATGTGCGTCACATGACAGGAATTTGTTGTCGACCCACCTAACTTGTACACTTGGTGAATCGGTAAAAAGATTCTTCTACCTTGCCCGATTTAGGTTTTCTTGTGGATGTGATAATCACTCCCAAAAAAGTGATGAAAACATAATAGTTTGTCACATAAACTGAAAATAAAAATTAAACTTTTCACTCGGGGGAAGGACCTCTCGTTCCGCACCTGCTCACGCTAACCACGAGACCACGACGCTGCTGTACTTGAATTATCCTTGTTGTTGCATATCTACGACATGGACTACTCAGTTTATATATTTTGCTCATTTTTTCATAGTTCCACACAACTTCTTCCTGTTTTCTCCATTTATGTGTGTTCAGTTTTTCAAGGCCTATCCACTGTGCCAACGTATAACTAAATCTGAGGGGGGGGGGTCGATGGGGAGGTTCCCTTGTTAGTAACCATCTCAGCAACTGATGTAATGAAACGACGGAAAACATTTAGGCTACATGTTTGGATGGTGATATAAACCCCGCACCTGTCGAATAGAAGTTCTTTGTTTTAATCACGTTGCTCGTATGTTGTAAGTGGGTAAAATTTGAAAATTATTCTGAATAATATATATGATTATTGAGCCATTGTCCGCAGGAAGGAAGATTAGGATTTAACATTACATTGACAACGATTCAATTAGAGACATTGTACAATCTCGGATTGGGAGAGAATGAAGAAGAAAGTCGGTGGTGTCCTATTCAAAGCAACCAACCTAGCATTTGACGAAAACAATGAAAGGAAATTACCTTCATTTCGATGGCCAGACGGGGATTTGCATAGTCGTCATCCCGAGTTCAGTATCTTACAGATCGTAACTCTGAATGATGCTGTAATGAATTTCCCAACACAAGCCAGGAAGACAAATTTCTGTAACAAAATTTTAATTTTTAAATTTTATCTCACGCATAATGTACGACTGCACATAGTTGATCTCGTCTGGTAAACTGCAAGGAGGGTTAAATAAGTAAGGCAATACATTTGTTCTAAAATCAGTTTGGTTTTATTCAGGATTTCATTGCACTATATTATTCCCTACTCTATTTGCAAAAAAACCCTGTATTTCAACGTAATCTCCGTACCATGCGACGGCCTTGCCCTACCTTACTGGGAGAGCCTGTGTGCCTGCGTGGTACCACTCTACTGGTCGACTTCGTTGCCAACGCCTTGCTACATCGGAAGTCAGAAGGTCCGAGATCCGAGCTGTAGAGTGGATGAGGAAGAACAGTCCAATGAAGTTTTGTGAGCTTCTCTCGGGTGCGCAGACTTGTGTGAGGCCTTGCGTTGTTATGGAGAAGTAGAAGATCGTTTGCATTTTTGTGCCGACGAACACGCGAAGTCATTTCTACAGTTTCCTGAGGGTAGTAGAATACACTTCACAGCTGATTGTTGCATCATGAGGGAAAACATCAAACAGGATAACCCCTTCAGAGTCCCAAAAGACCGTCACCATGACTTCACCAGCTGAGTATTGGTTAGCGTTGCTGCCCATGGATCACGGGGTCCCGGGTTCGATTTCCGGCCGGGTTGGGGATTTTCTCTGCCTGGGGTGTTTGTGTTGTCCTCATCATTTAATCATCATCATCATCATCATTCGTGACAGTGAATAGATTGGACTGTGAGAAAATTAGGACTTTGTACGGGCGCTGATGACCGCGCAGTTGAGTGCCCCGCAAACCAAACATCATCATTATCAACATCATCACTGGCTGAGGGTGCGACACTAAACTTTTTCTTCGGAGGAGAGTTGGTTTGGCGCCACTCCATTGATTGCCGTTTTGTTTTCGGCTCGAAGTGATGAACCCATGTTTCTCCGCCTGTGACGATGTTCGATAAAAAACTGTCACCATCAACGTCACACGGCTCAAACAATTCCGCATAAATGGTGTTTTCTTCAAAAAATGGCTCTGACCACTATGGGACTTAAATTTTGAGGTCATCAGTCCCCTAGAACTTAGAACTACTTAAACCTAACTAACCTAAGGACATCACACACATCCATGCCCGAGGCAGGATTCGAACCTGCGATCGTAGCGGTCGCGCGGTTCCAGACTGTAGCGCCTAGAACCGCTCGGCTACACCGGCCGACGGTGCTTCGTTGCTCTCTATTATCTTCTGTTAGGCGGCGAGGAATCCAGCGGGCACTTACTTTTGAGTACCCCAACTGTTGGACGAATGTGTCAGCAGAATCAACAGAGATGTCCAGTTGAGCAGCGAGATGTTTGATTGTGATCAGTCGATCACTTCGAATGAGAGTCTGCACGTTCTAACGTTTGAGGAGTCACAGCTGTGTGCAGCCGGCCGGCACGTGGGAGATCTGAGAAGTGTGCATGACCTTGCGATGGTGACAGACGCCTCGCCCAACGACTCACCTTGCCTTTGTTTACTGCCACGTATCCGTATAAATTCTACAAGCGCTTATGAATATCTGCAGTGCTCTGGTTTTCCGTCAAAAGATACTCAACGACAGCTCTCTGATTGGAACGCACCGTTACAGATGCCATTTTGAAGGCTACGTATAGCGCTACCATCAGTCGGCGCTTCATGAATAGTTAGAGGCTGAAGTGGGAATATTCCACGATGTACCATAACAAATTTGGCATTTTTTCAACCGGAATTGGCCGAGAAAAAAGTGTTGCTTTACTTACTGAACGCCCCTCGCATTGTATGACCCTGTGTCAGAAGTAGGTTACATAGCCCTCGTGAGGAATGTTTGAAGAACATGAAATTCAGAAGATAATTTTGTGAAAATGTGTTCGTTTTGAACGAGAAAACTTATGGAAATTTCATATTCCTCTTTTCTACAATTACGAGTCAAGCTGATATGTCCGTATCTATCGAGGGCATTTTATTCACGTTAGCGACGATCGTATGAAATTTGAAAATTTAATCCGTGGGTAACAAAGGAAAGAAAGACACCGTAAAGAAGCATAACCATTCTTCACGTATGAAGGGCTGTAAGTAATCAGTTTATTGGAAGAATTAGTTTGAAGAGTTTTCTATTGACATCTAAACAAATTTGTTGTTATCAGTGCAGTGAACGTCATAAATAAGTGTTTCGCCTCATAGCTGCTGGCTTTCGTGCATTACCGGTACTGCTATCGACATATGGGCTATTACGCATCGTAAACGTTTGGCTTGACCTCTTGGAGGCGGGAGAGCGTAGGTCACCGAGGTCGTGGACATAACAGCTCTCAAATGTTACTTATCACACTCGTTCTGCGGGCAGTATCGAGGAAGTAGCGTTGTGTCCCGATAGCAAAGTGCTATCATTACCGAAGCCGAGGACGAAACCCGAAATAGAGAATTCCACAGTGGTTAGGCCGTAGACTGTGACCTCTCAACACGGAGGTTATCTACAGTATATGGCTGCCTTTTTAAAGCGAATCTAAACCGCAAACATGTTTCCAAATTGTTAATGGATTCTTTTGAGTTAATCTCACCGACCTACAGTGCTACAAGGGAAGCAGCAGCGGATTGTGATAATATGACCTTTCATAAGGTAGTGACCACCGGGAGAGATCTCATACACTTACAAAAGCGCACTGACTGTTATTCGAAGGATCTGTTTACGAGCCTTTGAGGCGGAGTGTCCTTCTTGGGATCCTGATGGCCCAGAAAGGAGGCCACGCCTCCTCCCTGGGACGTAACATATCTTCTACATCTTCATCTACATCTACATCTACATACTCCACAAGTCACCGTACGATGCTTGGCGGAGGGTACCGTGCACCACTACAAGTTATTTCCTTTCCTGTTCCACTCGCAAATAGAGTGAGGGAAAAACGACTATCTATATGCCTCCATATGAACCCTAATTTCTCGTACCTTATCTTCGTGGTCCTTACGCGCAGTTTATGTTGGCGGCAGTAGAATCGCTCGGCAGTCAGCTTCAAATGCCGGTTCTCTAAATTTTCTCAATAGTGTTTCTCGAAAAGAACCTCGCTATCGCTTCAGGGATTCCCATTTGAGTTCCCGAAGCATCTCCGTAAAACTTACGTGTTGTTCTAACCTATCGGTAACAAATATAGCAGCCCGCTTCTGAACTGCTTCGATGTCTTTCTTCAATCCGACCTGGTGCGGATCCCAAATGCTCGAGCAGTACTCAAGAACAGGTCGCACCAGCGTCCTATATGCAGTCTCCTTCCCAGGTGAACCACTCCTTCCCAAAATTCTCCCAATAAACCGAAATCGACCATTCGCCTTCCCTACCACAATTCTTACATGCTCGTTTCATCTCATATCGCTTTGCGACGTTACGCCCAGATATTTAAGCAACGTGACTGTGTCAGGCAGGGCACTAGTGGTTTGATCTTCCTACACATCCGCATCAACTTACATTGTTCCACACGTAAGGATAGCTGCCATTCATCACTCCAAATGGAAATGTAAACGTCATTACAAATATTCGAATTTAGGTATGACATATTCGATATGCCTGCCACTAGAGATGGGCAAACTGAAACACGTAACTGTTTCGAAACAAATGAAACAGTACAATGTAATGTTCCGATACGCTGTTTCGAAACAGTGAGACAGTTCGCGTTTTGTAATCTAATAAACCTACACATTTTATCATTTTGCATGTCTACTGTGTAAGTATGTCCATATAAGCACAAATGAGGTGCGAGAGCGATAATCATCATATCGCAGAAAGTATGAAACTATCACTTAGGCGTCTTGGCAGTTTCGTATTTCCTGCAGCAAATGCGCTGCTTTCGTGTCGTGTGACTTTCATACTTTTCAATTGGCTGAGAACAGCCATAGCTGAAGACAGAAGAACCACCACGAACGGAACTGGAGATGGGAGCAAACTGCAGAAACAACGGATATGCTACTGGGATTCCCACATTCCGTTAGTATGGGTAATATACCCATCCTGCTAATTTCCATGCACACAAGGGAATCGTTGTGGATAATACGCACAGTGACTATAGACTCACAAATAACGCCAAATAATTCGAATAAATAACAAAATATAACAGAAAAAATTTTGTCTTTCAAGGTGTTTCGAACCGTTACTATAAATTCACCATGCTTCCCAGCCCTTCCCGTTCACCATTACACTGTCAGTGATATGTCAAACAGATTGCTTGCAATTATACCTACATCAGATTTATGTATATGTCTAATAACTGTCACTCTACCTCTTTTTTTATTCAAAATGTTGTAGGCTTACTTGCATTTCTTAATATGACTACTTTACATGAACAGAGAACCGTATATTATAAAAAAAGTGTAATTTAACTGAATGATTTTCACGTATTCATTATTTTGAATGTGAATAGTATGCATTGTTTTATTGTTTGGTTAGTGTTTGTAAAGCAGATGTTACGCCATTTCGAAATAGGACACTCAGCTAGAAACGAAGCTTTATTTTCGGATATCTTAAGCTTCATGCTATTGCTTGTCAAAAAGATTTCGACACTCTTGAAAGTGTTTCATGAAGTGGTATGTTGTGTTTCAATACCTGTGCCGATCCCGAATCTCGTCCGACACAGAGCGGAATGAAACATCACTGTTTCGGTACAATCAGTCCGTTCCAAGCACAGGTGGACTGAGACAGCCTTAATTTGAAACAACGATACAGTTCCTGTGTCTGGCTCGAGATCGAATCTGGTCCGGTTATCCGAGACAGGGGCGGAATGAAACACCACTGTTTCGAAACAGTGAACCACAGCCGTTCCGAAACACTGAAACAGTTCCACGTATCGATACACTGTATCGAAACATAGAAACAGTGGCCGAGACTACCTGCCACTATTGGCGATGATACGACGCAGACGAAAAGCGAAATTCTGCGTGACCCCCTGAAATGTCGGAACATCAGTGCTGTCAATGACCCCCTAAACGGCTGGTTTCAGCTCAGCAGTAGTTTTGGGGTTATTGCTGTAACCTTGTTTTTAATATAGCCCCACAAAAAGGAGTTGCATGTGTTCAGATCCGGAGAATATGGCGGTCAATCCAGGCCCATGCCAGTGGTCTCTGGGTACCCCAGAGCGAGAATGTGGTCCCCCAAGTGCTCCTCCAGGATACCAAACACTCTCCTGCTTCGATGGGGTCGAGCTCCGTCTTGAATGAACCGCATCTTGTCGAAATCTGAGTCACTTTGGATAATGGGGATGAAATCGTCTGCCAAAACCTTCACATACCGTTCAGCAGTCACCGTGACATCAAGGGATATCGCACCGATTAACCGTGAGTGGACACCGCACACCACGCGGTCACCCGTTGAGGGTGAAGAGACTTTTCGATCGGAAAATGCGGATTCTCAGACCCCAAATGCGCCAATTTTGCTTATTGACGATCTCATCCAAATGAAAGTGGGCTTCGTCACTACACGAAACCAAACCAAATCATACTAATTCCCATCATGCACCGCGGCCAACCGCGCAGTTTCAACGTCCTAACGCAGACCATTCAGAAGTTATGACGATTTTATATCATGTTGTTCAATAATTGTCACCCTGTCCAGGATACGTGCTGTCTGTTTTTTTGGACATGTCCGAAAGAACAGACACAACACACTGATGTAATCGGTTCTCCTCGGTGGGCAGTGAATCCACAACCTTTAGTGCGAATGCACATTTACGTTCGACCTCCAGTGAGAATCTAAAATTAGCGAGCATGGAGGACATTGGTAGCAGAGAGGTGGCGCCAGGCGGGAATGTGAGTCGGCGGGAGCGTGCCGAGATAGTTCGTGCATTTCCGATCAACATTGTTTTGGTGGCGCAGTGGTTAACGCGACTGTTTACAAAGGAAACTCCCTATCGCATCCCCCTCAGATTTAGAGGTAAAATAGCCCAGTGGATTGCCCGTCAAAAACCGAACACAGATCTAGCATGAAAATTGTACTGAATTGCGAAAGCGAAGCGCAATAGCAGTAGTGAACGGTCGAAGCTCAACAAGTGCATCATTGACGGAAATCGAACAGCCACGGCGTCGTGGTTAAGCGGTCACGGTTTTGGGCAGCAAAGCGGACGAGCCCTGTCCAAAAATCCCTGCTGCTATTTATTTATTTATATATTTTCCCACAACATTATGAACTTTCCGTCTGGTCACTGAAATGTTGGTTCTCTTTCTGTAGACTTGGCAGCTGTCATACTATGCACTGGTTATAGTGTGTGAGTCATGTGGTAATGGCCGGCCGGTGTGACCGAGCGGTTGTAGGCGCTACAGTCTGGAACCGCGCGACCGCTATGGTCGCAGGTTCGAATCCTGCCTCGGGCATGGATGTGTGTGACGTCCTTAGGTTAGTTAGGTTTAAGTTGTTCTAAGTTCTAGGGGACTGACGACCTCAGATGTTAAGTCCCATAGTGCTCAGAGCCATTTGAACCATTTTTGTTCGGGGCAGACGTCCCATGACACCCGTTCCAGTTCGTCGTTGATCCATTCACTCAGTTTTTTTATTACAGAGGGCAGCTAACCCTTTACCCGAACACTCTGAGCTACCGTGCCGGCGACTACTTGAACATGACGACGAAGCTGTTTCAGACTACTCTATTTGCACTTCTTGCGCTTGGACCGTCCACTGTTTCTATTTTGCTTTTTTTGTACAGTTCAGTACATCTTCTTCCTATATAAAATTAAAATTTAAAACAGTCTTGATCGCAATCTCGTTAAAATATTTTTTATTGGAGTGAGTGACCGGTTTCGACTCTATGAAAGAGTCATCTTCAGACTCTGGAGCGGTGGATGGACACTGCTAGATGAGTTCCGTCGACCCTCGAAGCTCGAGTTACACGATTGCGATAAAGACAGTTTTAAATTTTAATTTTAACTACTTTTAAGATCGCTGAATATGTTTTCAAAAATTTCAAAAACCTTCCTTCTATATTCATGCTTGATCTGTGTTTAGTTTTTTCGGGATCTGTCCACTGGGCCCTCTTACCGCTAAATATGAGGGGGAAGGGCGGGCGATGATAAGTTTCATTGTTAGTAATCATCAGATCCTGGGTTCGAGTCCCGATCTGGCGCCCATTTTCACTCGTCGGCGCTGATTTCCCGATGCAGCTGATATAATTAGTTTCTTTTCTTTCTCCCTCCCTCCACCTCCAATTTATATAATACGTCGTACTACGTCTGAGTTCACAAATACCTTATAACAGAGTCCACGAGGATACAAACTGCAGAAATGTACTAGAGGACGAACACAATACAAGTGTTCCACATGGCCACCGTTATGTGAAGGCAGGTTCCGACACATCTACTCCCCGATGCCAGGCGTGTACCGAATGCGTTGATTACCATCCACAATCCGTTCCCACAGGTCATCGACACGATCAAAAGGCAGAAATACACCAAACCTTTTAAATATCTGTACACAAAAGAAAAAATCCATCGAGCCCAAGCCTGGGGACCTAGGAGGCAATGATACTGGCGAGCCACGACCAATATACTTGTCGAAACGCTATTTACCAGTACTTAGGTATCTAGAAACTGATGATAAAATCAAACGAGGGCACTTTATAACTTTTTAATTTACACCTCACGTGTGGTGTTTCGAAATAAACGTAGCCTTAGAAATTAAAATTGTTTTAACACTGCGATGACTGCACTTGTGCATATATCGCATTGGGGAAACCACTGGTTTCCGGACTTATGATTATTAGAATTATTCGCTTGTTTCGGCAATGGCCTTGCCGCAGTGGATACGCCGGTTCCCGTGAGATCACCGAAGTTAAGCGCTGTTGGGCGTCGTCGGCACTTGGTTGGGTGACCATCCAGGTCGCCATGCGCTCTTTCCATTTTTCGGGGTGCACTAAGCCTCGTGATGCCAATTGATGAGCTACTCGACCGAATAGTAGCGGCTTCGGCCAAGAATACCATGCTTCAAATGGCTCTGAGCACTATGCGACTTAACTACTGAGGTAATCAGTCGCCTAGAACTTAGAACTAATTAAACCTAACTATCCTAAGGACATCACACACATCAATGCCCGAGGCAGGTTTCGAACGTGCGACCGGAGCGGTCGCTCGGCTCCAGACTGTAGCGCCTAGAACCGCACGGCCACTCCGGCCGGCCAAGAATACCATCATATCGACCGGGAGAGCGGTGTGCTGACCGCACGCCTCCCCCTATCCGCATCCTCCACTGAGGAGGACACGGCGGTCGGATGCTCCCGGTAGGCCACTCGTGGCCTGAAGACGGAGTGCTTTTCTGTTTTTTTATTTGCTTGTTTCATTGTCATCTACTTGTCGGCTTTCGTTTGTACCCACAACAGTCAAACACCCTGTAATATATAGCACACTCCTGATTACAGGAGTGCAAATTGGATTCCGTATCATCTTCCGACTGTAAAAAGTGTGTCACATGACTAATAGTATTTTATAAACAAAATATTCTCTCTAATTACGAGAGCGTGATGAAAAATAATGCCTCCGAAATTTTTATTCTGTTCACAATATCTATTGATGTATTACACGCCATGCATATTACTCGGTCGACTCCCCCGTTTCGGTGACGCACGTTGCGACCCTTTGCCTCTAGACAGTTCCGAATTGTGACGCGTAACATGGTGGCGTGCAACGTAACTATGTCACTGGGTGAGAAACAGCGTGCTGTAATCGAGTTTCTAAGCGTAGAAAACAGGTCTGTTGTTGGGAGAAATGTGTTCGTCGCCAGGGTGACTATGTTGAGAAATAAATATGTACACATGAAGAATAAATACGTGGAATGTTAATAAAGTTTATTTTATTTAAAAACCTTTAAGATTTTTGACATAAAAAATTCGGAAGCATTACTTCTCAACACGCTCTCGTAACAGAATACTTTAGACTTCGTACTTTATTAGTATTTGTTTCAAAAAACGCCAAACAATGATTAGATAATTGTGATATTGCGTCATCAGTAGACGTCCGACTGTGGGGTAATGATCCAAATATTCGTACAGCTACATGATCACCGCTTGATGATTCTAACCCATTAGAAAGAGAGCAATAGGAGAGATGGTAAACGATATTTTCCACAGAATTTTAAAAGTAGGTCTCAGAAAATGGAGTTACCCTAAATTTTGAAAAAAATACACTGTATTCAGTTCTGTGCAAGAAATAGTCATACCAGCAATTGATATAACACATCAGCATACAGAGTAGAATGCTCCAGATTATTGGGTGTACATATTCATGAAACTTTGAACTGCAACAAACAGAAGGCCGCGGTGGCCGAGCGGTTCTAGGCGCTTCAGACCTGAACCGAGCGACTGCTACGGTCGCAGGTTCGAATCCTGCCTCAGGCATGCATGTGTGTGATGTCCTTAGGTTAATTAGGTTTAAGTAGTTCTAAGTTCTAGGGGACTGATGACCTCCGATGTTAAGTCCCATAGTGCTCAGAGCCATTTGAACAAGCATATTACTGAGATTCGCAAACTATGAAGTTCAGCTACTTTAGCTCTTCGCATAATTACTATGCTTGGAAACAAACGAGTCGACCTCCTGATACATTTTGCGTATTTCCACTCAGTAACGTCTTATGCAATCATTTTCTGGAGTAGCTCATCACTTAGAAAGAAAGTATAGATACCACAAAAGCGAGCAGTATCACTATCATGTGGTGTTCACCCACGTCTCTTCAAGGAACTAGACTCTTTAACTGCGTCGTTACAATACATACATTCGCTAAATGAAATTCGTCATAAATAGTCCATCACAATTTCAGAAGTACAGTGATGTCCATAACTACAACACTAGAGGGAAAATTACCTTCATTACCCATTATTAGACATTGTTCAAATGTTCAAATGTGTGTGAAATCTTATGGGACTTAACTGCTAAGGTCATCAGTCCCTAAGTTTACACACTACTTAACCTAAATTATCCTAAGGGCAAACACACACACCCATGCCCGAGGGAGGACTCGAACCTCCTCCTGGGCCAGCCGCTCAGTCCATGACTGCAGCGCCTTAGACTTATTAAACATTAATAAGGCTGTCAGTGACTCGAAAGGAGTTCAATATGCAGCAACAAAAGTCTTCAATCATTTGCCCAGCAACATAAAATGTTTGACAGGTAGAAAAGTAAGTTTGAAATCGAACCTAAAATCACTTCCCCGGACATCTGCTTCTATTCCGTTGACGAATTTCCACTTAAAAACTGGTAGCCAGTAAAAATAAAATAAAATAAATTGTTTGGAAGTGTAGCTGCATGAGTAGGAATAAAATAATAATGTGACCATTAAGGTTAACACTAATCTTTTACATATATCCTGTAAACTGACTCGTTTCACATCATTTCGATAAAAGGATCGTTAAAATGATCTACGGAAAAAGTATCTAAATAACAAACCGTTTTTTGAACGATTTCGTGATGCCTTCAGCTGCCATTCTCTTTAGTTCATGTACGATTGTACGATTTTCGCCTTAGGCCATTCTGAAGTATCTAAAACGGACGTATTGTACATTGTATTCATTAATGACACTTGTGATTTTTAGATAGGAACAAGTCATGTCTGTAGATATACTAGGCGCATTATAGCTTACTTTATGGATGATTCTGTAGTAGTAAATTGTGCCATGTACGTCCTTAATCCTACGACTGCCTGTTATGCTCGTAAAATAAATATGAGAGGTTTTACGCTATTTTAGGGACACTTTACTTTCGAGCAGTTGTTGTAAAGCTCTTATATATAAGCTCTGTGTTTTAACGTACTTAACACCAACAAGATTATAATTTACAAAAATTTGCTAATTAATCTACATATGCTTTTGTTCTCAATTATATTTCAAAAATGGTTCAAATGGCTCTAAGCGCTATGGGACTTAACATCTGAGGTCATCAGTCCCCTAGACTTAGAACTACTTAAACCTAACTAACCTAAGGACATCACATACATCCATGCCCGAGGCAGGATTCGAACCTGCGACCGTAGCAGCACCGCGGTTCCAGATTGAAGCGCCTAGAACCTCTCGGCCACCGCGGCCGGCTCCATTATATTTAATTACCGTTCATCATTGGTGTAAATATGACTGTACGTAATTTCTTTAAAGTAACTTGTAAATATTTGTTCTCTTATTTTGGGAGCACGTCACTATTGTTACAAATATCTTATATATAAATTCGATCACAGTACTCTAATGACGCCGGCCGGGGTGGCCGAGTGGTTCTAGGCGCTACAGTCTGGAACCGCGCGACCGCTACGGTTGCAGATTCGAATCGTGTCTCGGGCATGGGTGTGTGTGATGTCCTTAGGTTAGTTAGGTTTAAGTAGTTCTAAGTTCTAGGGAACTGATGACCTCAGCAGTTAAGTCCCATAGTGCTCTAAGCCATTTTTTGAACTCTGGTGAAACAATACGGAAAACTACGAGAGTCGAGTAGAAACTTTACAGTTGCATAATGTTTCGCACTTCAGTCATATTTATTAATGAGTGTAGCGACGTTTTATGTTCTATGTTTTTGTAATGCTTCGTCGTAGAACTGGTAAAAAGTTGTCTAGGAATTTCCCAAATGGTTCAAATGGCTCTGAGCACTATGGGACTTAACATCTGAAATCAGCAGTCCCCTTGACTTAGAACTACTTAAACCTAACTAACCTAAGGACATCACACACATCCATGCCCGAGGCAGGATTCGAACCTGCGACCGTAGCGGTCGTGCGGTTCCAGACTGTAGCGCCTTAAACCGCTCGGCCACTCCGGCCGGCTTATGTAATATTTGAAGTGGTCCATCTATATTAGGTATATTGTGGTTGGTGTCTTTTAAACGTGCAGCAAATGTGCATGGATTATTGTCGTGTGTTCTCTAAATCGTGTGCTAACTTTCCTTCCTGTATGTTCAGTATAAAATTTTGAGGAGCTAATTTTGTAGATTCCTGATTGTGAAGTGAAGAGAGTGGCAGCTGAAGATATCAACGAAATCATTTAAAAAAACTCATCCCAGTTGCAGATCCTATCGCACTGATAGCTAACCGTTGTTTAGAGTCACCCTGCAGGTAGTAGTTGACGACTAGCGAGAACTGGATGTAGACCGTAAGTTGTGGTAATAGCGCTAATGAAGGAAGGCAGAAGGGTATGAGCGGCCAGTGGTGGCAGGTAGGCTGCGCTCGGCTGTGACCCACATCGCAACCGGCGCTTTCACTTTCCTCGCCGCCATCGCACTTCCTGCAGCGCGCGGCGTGCACTGCGCCTCTGTAATTCGCTCGTATCGCCTGTGCCGCACCGTTTTATTTTCAGCGACACTATGGCAACCGAGTTAGCGTCCTGCACACGGGCCGGGAGTTACGTTACTGCCGAGACGCGGTTGTCATCGCTACCGGCACGGCGTTACGTAAGCGGATCGGCGATGTCTGTAAACTCGTTTATACGACACTTTCTTGCAGTTTTCTTTGCCTCTTACGATTCTGGCGCATCGAAGAACTTCCTCCACTTGTTGCAACTTCAGGGAACACTTTTATTACAGCTGAGGCACGTTAGCTTACACCTGATCAACATCGAGGTTATCAGAGATGTCGTAGGATTGGACGAGGGTGGAGGTTAGAATCGGCAGTGGCGATATTGAAGGCACAATCACAGTAATCCCAGCATCTATTGAAAAACTTTCAGTTTTTGCGCAGGGAATCATCAAAATGAAACATGAATATTTATTTCTCTTCCCTCAAAGAATAGCGTAAAGCGTGAATATAACTTTAGGACCAAACAACAACTTCTAAGAAGACTTAGAGGGGTCGACGTTAGTACGGCAAGGAATAATAATGATGATACACCTCCCAGAGCACATTGAACGCCATGTTGTGTTTAATCAAATGGTTCTGAGCACTCTGGCATCCCTGCCCGAGGCAGGATTCGAACCTGCGACCGTAGCGGTCGCGCGGTTCCAGACTGAAGCGCCTAGAACCGCTCGGCCACTCCGGCCGGCGGTGTTTAATCCAAACACTTTACTTTTGTTGGGCAACTCCTTCTGCTCCATTGAAGAGTATCTTCAGAGGAACGTTTACAATTAACATGTTGCGCTTTTTGAAGCCTCTCTTCTGCAGTCGAAATCGGTTCACCAAGATCATACTAATCTAAATCTACATCTAAATACATAATCCGCAAGCCACCTGACGGTGCACGGGGAAGGGTATCTTCCACAACGGCTAGCCTTTCCCTTTTCTGTTCCACTCGCAAATAGAACGAGGGAAAATCTACAGTCTGTACGCCTCAGAAAGAGCCCCAATTTATCTTATCTGGTCTTCGCGGTTCTTACGTGAAATGTACGTTGGAGACAGTAGACTCGTTCTTTCTCTAAATTTTGTCAATAGTTTTTCGCGAAGAGAACATTGTCCTCCTTCCAAGGGTTCTCATTTGAGTTCACGAATCATCTCCGTAATCCTCGCGTGTTGATCTAATCTACTGGTGACAAACCTGCAGGCTTGGTCAGCATCTGCATTTGCGATAAAGCATTCATTTCTCGCGTTATTTCAATATTCTTGTCCTACTTCTCTGTGTATCCAACTCTGTGTTTTTGAGGCACGAGAAATACTTATGATTTCGCTAAACGGATTTGTTAACAAGACTCTAATTGTTACAGGGCTGCGAAAGATGTTTTAAATTAAGCAAAACGCGTCTTCTCCAAACAGGGCTTTATACAGTCGTAAAAGACTGAGTAACTCCCCTATTACTTCTTCAAAATTAATTTTTTCTGTTATTTTATAATTAGACTTTGAACTGTAAAAGAGTAATATTTTGCAATATTAATTCATTTCACAGTATTTCACTTCTATTAAATGAAATTTACATCTTTGAGTGCTTTCCACATTCTAGAGAGCACTTTCCGTAGGAGCCACGAATATGTCTACTGTAGTGTGAAAAGAATGTAATGTAGGGTCCTGTACGAAACGTGGAGACCCCTACCATTTCAAAAATGAGGCACGGTATTGAAAGAAGGAATCCGCAAGTGTAGTACTCCAAAGAACTAGCATTTTGCTGTATGGCTAACACTCGTAACTTGATTTATCAACGTAATCGGATTTTTGGGCACCAGACAACTTCAAAAGGATAACGTTCCGATCTAATACCTATATATTGGAACGATTTTATTAAATGGCAGTACATATCACATAAAATTAAGGAATCCAGATTAGCGTTTTATTAGAGACGAAGCCCAAGCTCGAATAGGACAAGGATGGCAGAGGGTTCTGCCCATGTCCTTTCCGCGGAATAAACGTCACATGAACTTTAATCTGTTTAGGAAAACCACTGAAAACTTAAATCGTTATGGCCGTACAAGGATTTGAACCCTGCTCCTCCTGAATGCGAATTCGGTGCTTTAATCACAACGCCACATCTCCTCAGTCTCGTGGAAAAACGGAGCACGGTGTTTTTATTTTTGTTATTTGTTCTTCGAACATTATCTGTTCAAGCAGTTGGGATTTTAAATGTATCTTACAAATTAGACTGTAATACTTTTATATGACGCTCACATTTGAATGCATTGTATTCTACGAATTATATTCTAATGTATTTGGAGGCCACGCATAATAACGACACATTTAAAAGCCATACCCATGCCCAAGGTGGAAGTCGAACTGCCGACCTTCGCATTACGAGGCAGCTACACTACACCGAGGTGACAGAGGGGAGCTAACCGTGTCAATGACCATCGTCAAACGTCTTGCAAAAACGGTTCTGGAAATGAGTTATATGTGAATTCCAAGCCCACCGTCCAGTGCAGCTTTAGCCCAGTTGTCCATCCCATCGTATCGTCATAGGGCTTTTATTACCAAATGTTCCGCTTGAAGTAAGGTCAGAATTTTACCTGCCGTCGACAACAAGGTCATCAGAGACGGAGCACATGCTCCGAATACGAAAGGATGGAGGGAGAAATCGGCCGTGCCCTTTTTCGAAGAAATCATCTCAGCATTTGCCTTACAGATGTTAGAGAAGTCTCGGAAAACCTAACTCTATGTGGCCGGACGGGGATTTGAGCTGTCGTTTTCTAGAATGCGAGTCGAATGTGCCTACCACTGCGCTACCTCGCTCGGTTGAAACAGTAAAATACGCTATAGTACTTTACCTTTTCTTTCACTAGCCACAGAGTGCGGTAACCTTTTAATAAGCTCTAAACAGTTTTATTACTTCGGTACTATCAAGTGTTGTTGGCGCTTGTGCAGTTTATCACTCCGAGGAAATGCTAGTTTCGCAATATCTGCTTTTAAGTTAAGTTTCCTGTAGTTTTTCGAGTCATATTGCTTAATATATAACATAGGACAATATTTTAAGTCCTGTATATAATTATATTTATGCATTTTTTTCACGAAGGTAGATTCATCATCGTAAAAGGCTGTGAAGCCATCATTACAACAACATTACGAATACCTGTACAGGACGTTCCACGGATAGGTATCTTGATGTGAATAGTAACATCGAGTCGTAAAATGAGATACCAGTGGGTTATAATGCGTTCTATTGTTACATTGTTTAATACTAGCTCTGTCCGTCGTCGTTAAACTTCCGTTTCCTAAAAAATTTGTTACCCCTCATGCAAACACGCGGTTCTCGTCTTTACCTCAAGTCTAATTAGTACACTGGACTGCAGATTGTAGCAGTTAACGATCACAGAATGTAATATTGCTGCTATTCTTCTGTTACACGGAGACAGTGCGTGTCATCCTCTTCATTTCCTCGTTGCTTGCAAATGGGCTGTTTTCTCCCTGATGAAACACGATGCAACCGATGTCTTTAAATTTGATTTCTTGGAACGGTGAAGCATTCATTTTCGCAGTATTCTCTGAGAGTCTGAGTTTGCGACACAGCATTCAGTCTGCCCTTGGATGGGGCAGTAAAGGGGATGAGGGGACGAGCGGCTGAGCTTCATCGACGAATCTTTCATTTTGACAACGCTCCCCTGCAACTTCCTTCTTTCATCTCTGAGTTTCGGAAGGTCTCCAGCTATAATTTTATTTGCATATATATTAGAGCGCAAGCAGGGGAAGACGGCAGACGATGGTCGATCAGCTTTTTTGAGTGAGGGATGCGTGGAGCGGCGGAAACCAGCGTAGGGTAAAGTTGCTCCTTGGCATTCGTATGTCATGTTTCACTGCGTATTCTGTCAGAGAATAAAACAATATCACGGAGGTGTTCTGGCGATGTATTGTGCACATCACACAACAGAAACTGTCTGAAATCCTGAGAGGATTGTAAATAACTGATGCTTCAAGAGGAGTTCGAAGGTCACTTTAGTTCTTATTTTCAAGTTGAATGCTGTCAGTTACATGCTTCCTTTATTTCATTACAGCGCCGCGTTTGGACCTCACTCTTAGACAGCGTTTTGGATACTCTATTACACTCTGTAGTGTTTTTTTCACCTCATTGCATGTATTCACAATTCCTTAGAGAGGTCGAGAAGATGTGTTTGTTTATTTCAAGATGCAGACATGGCGGCAGTCTTCATGATTCTGTTAGGTTTGTAAGTTAGTTCCTCGTACGTGTGTACGTATCGAGATTGCCGCAGGACATTGAAACAGAAACTGTGTCATTGATAGTACTGCGGCTTACCTATGATTTTTCTACGAGTGGAAGAAGAAAATTTCGCTGAATGACAGTAGGGAAAAAATTCACTTACTTTCGATTTTCTCCCATTTTAGTTAGCATAGTTTCCAACATGTCCCCAGAGGGGGAACTCGGTCTCTAAATCGCGATTGTGGAGGTCTTGTATAACACGCATCAATGATTACCCTTATCTTTTCATTATATTCAAAACGCTTCCCACCCATTAATGTCTTTATATGCGTAATCAGGTGGACGTCACAGAGGATATACTAACCATCAATACTTCATTTTCCCTGTTTTTCCATTGCCATTATTTTTAATCCAGAAAAATTTGTGACATGTTTTTTTTCATTCAGCTAGTTTGGAAGACGGACTTTAATTGGAGCAAGAAATCTACATTTCTTTCGTTAATGAAAGGCATGTGATTGACAGGATCATTAATTAGAAAAATGTTGAGATAAACAAAATTTTTGATAATCAATAATAAAATTTTGTTATTTGTTATGAAAAATTATGATTTTTCCAGAGAACCTCCGATAAACTGACCAGCGTAGTGTCCGCTAGTTGTCAAAAAATAGGTTTTAAAATATTCTGCTTTGGAAAAACAACTTTTTTGTCTTTTGTTCGAGGCAGAATTTTTTAAAAATCTTATTTATTATTAAGGCAAATACGGACGCAAAAAATGAGTTTTCCTAAGGAAGAAAACATATGAAGATGAATAGTTATTATTTCACCGTTTTCAAAAGCTTCACCAATTTTGTGAGGGGCCGCCCGCTTCCATCAACTGCTTGGACAGCACTTTTGTTTCTGGGGTGATGCAGTGGTAAAATAACAAATCAGCACATAGAATCAGTTTAACTGTTTTAAAATGATTTTTAAGGTAACTTTCACCTTTAAAATAAAGGCTGACTTTCAAAAAAATCTATACCCATCTTGAACAAAATTTTTCCGCAGTTAATTCTTCATGTAAAAAGTATGCAGCTTTTATTGTGATAAGTATATGACGTCAGGTATTTCACAAACCTTTAATCGTAAAATACAATAGTCTGAAATTTCTCAGTGTTTTCGTTTTGTAATGTTCATTCGAACGGCATTCAAGGAAGGAAGGAAGTCAGCTGGTCATTTTTGAACTGCTGAAAGTAGTTTTTTCCAGTTGAACAAAACGCAACACGACTACTCTTGAAAAGTTTTATAAGCAAAATTATCCCGATAATGTACTTATGGGTTGACTTACATTATTATGCTACATACGCTAAGAAAAATAAAGTTTCCTTGATACCAATCTGCGAGAGGCCGCTAAATTTTCTGCTTGCCCTAATACTGACTGTTCCACATAACGAGAACGTGGAGTCACAAATAATACCGACTTCAGACAAGCAGCGTGGCTGGAATCCCGGTTGCGCTTCGCTGATAACGGGTTCGTCGCAGCTCCCCTAATTTGCAGCCCGTACGTGCTGGGGTTAGCCAACGCCATTAACGACTGCCTTTCAGGTCACTGACAGACGTAACCAGCTGCTTCTTTTCTGATGACCTCTCTCCCTCGCGGAAGGACGTTAAACCAAAACCGGTAATGGGGGCTCGGCAACCTGAATTATGTCATCGCTATAGTCGCTTGTTCGGTAGTGACTATGACGTGTTACGCGTCTTTCATGGACGGTTCAAAACATCCGAACAACTTTTTCGTGAAATGATAGTGCCCGGAGATGCTTCTGTTTTCTCATTTCTGATCGTTTTTATAACTTTTTAATCTTACAAGCGTTTGAAATAGCTGATATAGTTTTTAGTAGAATGTTGAATTTCCTTGCATTGCATTCAGTAGGTCTGTAAAAGTCGTGTACTGTTATTTAAGATCCCTTGATCCTTGCAGTTTTGTAAAAATAAGAGGCATGAATTAAATGTGAGACAGAGTTCTGTCGCTCAACTACACTACCAACAGTGAAGTGATGCAGCGACCAGCAGATTGCACTCGCTGTCCGGAGGAACGGGGTCCAAATCGTCGTGAGGCCAGCCATCTTTAGGCTTTTCATGGTTTCACTAAATAGAATATGGCAAATGTCTAAACGACTTCTTTAAAAATAACGCGGCCCATTCCTTCCCCGTCCCTACATTATCAAAAAAAAATGGTTCAAATGGCTCTGAGCACTATGGGACTTAACATCTATGGTCATCAGTCCCCTAGAACTTAGAACTACTTAAACCTAACTAACCTAAGGACAGCACACAACACCCAGCCATCACGAGGCAGAGAATACATTATCAAAGGTTGAGGCTTTAATTATCTCGTCGTCATAATATTAATCATCATTTCCTTTCCTTCTATTGCCAATATAGCGTAAAGAGACTGAAACACATCTGATAGCAATCTTCGGCTTCATAATGGAGTCGCAGCTCGTGGTCGTGGGGTAGCGTTCTCGCTTCCCGCGCCCGGGTTCCCGGGTTCGATTCCCGGCTGGGTCAGGGATTTTCTCTGCCTCGTGATGACTGGGTGTTGTGTGCTGTCCTTAGGTTTAAGTAGTTCTAAGATCTAGGGGACTGATGACCATAGATGTTAAGCCCCATAGTGCTCAGAACCATTTGAACCATAATGGAGTCCTCTGTTATGTATAAATGGCTCAATCGTACTTCAGCATGGCCGTGTATTTTTCTTTCATGTAATAATTACACAGTTAACGTTCGTGTCGTCCGAGAGTTATTGCTGCGTTCGCAGATTTTTGTACTTTATGGGAACGGGTGTAGTTTCAATAAACCCACCGCTACAATTTTCAAATGCAGAAGGGCACAGAATATACTCTATTACTAATGCAGAAAATGACTTACATTAATCAGCAATGGCCGATATGATGAAACCTAGGCCGTACTAACACCAGACATCCCCGAATAATTTAATTACTCTGCCTTCTGCCAAAGATAAATTGCCCTCTTTTTGTCAACGAGTCATGTTTAGGCTACTATGTTCCACCATCTACAGTCCTTGCATTATTTGTCACTACGAATCATTTATGTCTTAAATTTGGTTCACCTTACGTGTAACAGCATGTTATATTTTATAGTGATGTTAATGCGTTCTATGCGTTTTTAGTATATGATGTGTTTTTGAACGCTCCGTATCTTCAGCCTCTACATTGTTAGATTTTTCGTAACGGTACAATAAAAAAACGAAAGTGGAATGCATTAGACGACACACGCCACGAGAGATGATATGCTACCAAATTAATTTCGCAAACACATGTGGAAACAATATCTTCAAAAATCGCTATGGACATTATTTATTTTTATTTCACAGAACCTCTGAGTAAGTGATCCTTCAACATGGACTATATCAATACATAACCAAAACTTGTTTTAAAAAATACGGAAATGTCAGTACATTAAACAAGTAAATGACGAAATTAATCTGACAATAATAGTAATAATAAATATTCAGCGTGAGAGTTATCTTAAGCCGGCTTGTGTGGCCGAGCGGTTCTAGGCGCTTCAGTCTGGAACCGCGCGACCGCTACGGTCGCAGGTTCGAATCCTGCCTCGAGTATGGAGGTGTGTGATGTCCTTAGGTTAGTTAGGTTTAAGTAGTTCTAAGTTCTAGGGGACTGATGACTTCAGATGTTAAGTCCCATAGTGCTCAGAGCCATTTGAAGTTATCTTAATGCGCAAAAATTAGAAATAAGGAAGGAAATGAAGAGTGAAGACCGTGGCTTATTAGCAGGAACTGTCACGGAATTTCCTGGAAAACACAAGTCAGCGCGAGTGCATTAGATGGAAATGGCTGAATCCTGTTATTCATGGTCGGTCGTTTCTACTTTCCGTTTCATTTCATTTAGTTACCGTTGCCATAATGTAAAAAATATTCACATAGTGGAAGACAGTTCCATACGCAAAAATGAATGTTGGGGGTGGTTGCAAAAATCTCCCTTGCTGTCCTGGGCAAGGCTCTAGACCTAGGGAAAGTGGTTTTCCATTGTCTTCCACGGACCTTTCATTGCGTATCAAGCACATGTGCGTGTCGTCTGGACAAATGTTGAGTGTCTGTACTATGTAGTTGTGTATTTGACTCATGGATGAAGAGAAGGGGAAGATGAGACCTGCTGACGGCACGAAGCCTACGTCTCTGGTAGAGAACCATTAGAGTCCTCGAAGGAAGTTGTCTCCATCCGACGGACGTATCATCAACAGTGGCACGTATCTTTATTGCATGACATACCACTGAGAGGCTTGAAATTGAAACCAGCAGAAAGGCGAAAAATTTGCTGATAAAGATTTTTAAACTGACACTTTCCTTTTCTGGCCTGCCAAATACCGGTTGGAAAATTTGTTAATGAAGAAGATAAATTTCCGGTATGAGGCTGTGATTGTTACTAACTTAATGAATAATTTTTTATAGACAGTGACAGACGATTAGATGATAGAACAACTAATAAGGAGGTGATGAAACTAACTGGAGCAAAAGGATTTTGTGACACAACGTGAGTAAAATAAGGGATCGGTTCATGCGATGTATGCCGAGTAGGGAGTCCTAGGTATGACTGCAGTAAGCAGGTTCTGTGCACGTAGGTTGCATCAAGTCACCCAGCGATGAACAGTAGCGTGGAGAGCTGCTGCACCAAACCAGTTTTCTGACTGAAGAACACAACAACAGCTGTATCGATCGCTTAACAGTTATTTTTTTATTTATTACTTTATTACATGGTGTGTATCGCTTGTTGACAGCATCAGATAGAAACTTAGAACTTACGAAACAAATTTCTTAAATGATAATGATTTCTCCATTTGACTAATTTTATTTATTTCTGGGTATGCAATTGGAATTGCGGCTTTGTAACCGTTTTTACGAGAGTCACTATTGCCCTTTCCATTTAGTTGCATTGTTTGTCGTAATACATGTCAAAAACATGATAATTATAATTTGACATTCCACGCAAGTGGCGTTAATATGGCGATGCCAGTATGTTCAAATAATGACTATAATGTTCTTAACATGTATCGCCACAAACAAAGTGACTAATTTTATCAGGATGATAATGAATTACTTGAGAATGCTACAAAGCCAAAACTGCGGCATTGTATCCATAAGTATATAAAATAATAGGCAAGTGTTTCAAGAATTATTATTTTGACAATTCTAGGTGACTGTGACTCCTAATAATAATAAAAAAATAATCTGAAACAAACTTCAGCGTCCGTGTGAAATAAAAACTATACGGAAGCCGAGTTGGTGCCCTGCTTCGCCATCGTTTTATTGCGTACTGACATTGGACTTTGTTCCAGGTGTTCTGTGTTTCGATCTGAAGATGGCAGCAATTGAAACATATCACGGAATAACTTAAGAAATGAAAAGGTGTCAAGCGATATAAACACTGCTATTTGCAAAGGTCAAAATCTTTCCGTCAAAATACACATGACAAGCCCCACGTTTCAAAACTAGAGTATCATGTTGCGCCCAGATCACACAGAATGGTAGCTGAGGGAACCTGGTGTTTGCTACATCCAAAGTTAGTGTGAAAGGGTGTTTATAAAAAAGGTGCTACGAGGAGCCAAGAGTCGGGACCTTGCACTCCGGTGTCCTCCGTTCATGGCTAAGGCAGCCGCAGATATGGGACACGGCCGAGTTTTTGACCGTGGACACAAGCGCCGTTTGCACACAAGGTGCGCTCACATATGCGTGACGCATGGCAGCCATCTGCGTCACAGAGTAGTTTGAACTTAGGCCCCCGGCTGCGGCTTAGCTAGAATTGCAGCGTGCATCGCGCATTCTCTTTATCGCTACAGGCTATATAGAGTCGAGTGCCTACTGACAGAGTGCCAATCTTTGTGTTGGAACTAACTGCTGTTAGTCGTCGTTACGTATTCTCCACGCAGGAAATCAGCTGAACAAAAAATATGGCAAAGTCGCCTTTGGCGTCCTTTAGCCGCACAATATTCGTAGAATGTGTGTACAGCTGTTATTGCCTAAGTAGAGATTACTTGGCACGTAATATCCTGTCACTGTGAGATCTCTGAATGATACAGCAATGCACATGCAAAACAATATTCAGTATTGGTCTACCATGTACTATACAGCGTGTATAAAATGAAATGATTATTTGGCATTGTTGGCCGGAGGGCCCCATCTGGGGAAGTTCGGCCGCCGAGTGCAAGCCTTATTTTAGTCGACCCCACACTGGGCGACATGCGTGCCGCTGATGAAGATGAAATGATGAGGACAATACAACACCCAGTCCACGAGCGGAGAATATCTCCAACCTGGCCGGGAATCGAACCCACTGCATGGGTGGCATGCACGTTACCAATTTTTTTTATCTCATTTTGTTCGCGATTGCTCGGTCTATTAGTCCGGTGCGGACGTCCCATGACGATTGTTCGAGTTTATCGTCGTTCCATTTATTCAGTTTTTTTTTATTAAAGAGGGAAGGTAACCCTCTGACCGAACACGCTCAGCTACCGTGCCGTCGTCTACCGTGATAAATTCGGAAATCAATACTTGTTGTGATATGAGCAAATCTGTCCTCTCTTTCCTATCTGTCTGCTACGTAGAAGCAGACACTATAGGCGAAGCCATATACGGTTTTCACGCATCCTGACACACTCTTCAGTCCTTCCACAGGTGAATCAGGCACTCATTCTAATACACATGGTTCCATTTCGGATTCGGTCACATGCATTCTCCATTAACGTTAGCGCGTTGTCGATGGTTTGGCCTAGGCGGATGCCTTTAAACATCCCTATAACAAGAAATCCAACGGATTCAGATCCGATGAGGGGGGGAGGGGGAGGGTGATATGCTATCGGACCTACTTGAGCAATTCATTGGCCATGAAATATTGCGGTGAGGTACTGTCGCACGACCGTATAAAATGTGGTGGTGCACAGTCGTACACAAACTAGAGTCATTGTCCTTCTGCAAGAGTAACGTTCTCCAATATCGTTGATAACTCATCTCGCAGAAATCAGCAATGTATAGTTCCTGTTACTCAATTAGGCAAAGTGAATTGCCCTCTGAGTCAGTCATGGGCAGTTCCTCCTCTTGCATTTGTACTGACGCGATCCTGATACCTCACTTCCATGACTGCTCGAGGATTTTCATCTGTCCACACGTTCGTATTGTGGTAATTTACTGTGCCATCCCATGTGAGTCCTACCTCGTCTGTAAATAAAATCCAAGCTGTTAAACACGGATCTTCATCAATACGTTGTAGAAGCCACTGGCAGAACTGTAATCGCTCACGGTCGTCTTTTGGCAGAAGACAATGCGCGCGTTGCATATGTTGGAGATTAAGCAAATCCTCCTGCAGAACCACGAATAATTACTACACACTACTCATTACAAGTACACGCCCGGATAGCCACGTGCATTAGCACGTCGCTTCCGTGATTTGGGCAGACGTCTCTTTTCCGGATCGAATTACGCGCGGCTGATTAACCCATTGACTTACTCATATTTTTCCCTATAGTCGACCCTATGATTATTTAAATTTACGAAAATCGGCATATTTTGTCTTACACACTTTTCTCAAAATGATATAATTTTTTGATAGGAAATATTTATAAATCTATCCGTATGAATTATTGAACTGATGGGGAGTGATGATATTACGGTTTTAGAAGTTTTTTTGGTGCGATATACTCGAAAAAATACAGACATGTGCAACACCATTAGACATTTCTCAGACTCAAACTGTGTATCACTTTTCTTCTTCCTTGCTGTGAAAAAATAAATAAATAAATAAATAAAAATAAAAAATAAAAAATAAAGGTTCAAACGTGTGTGAAATCTTATGGGACTTAACTGCTAAGGACATCAGTCCCTAAGCTTACACTCTACTTAACCTAAATTATCCTAAGGACAGACACACACACCCATGCCCGAGGGAGGACTCGAACTTCCGCCGGGACCAGCCGCACAGTCCATGACTGCAGCGCCTTGCTTTGCACACTACATAATTTCTGTAGGGTGTTTTGTTTCTTGATGGGATGGGAGGGGGGAGAATAAACCTAACAAAACCTGAAAACGATTGCTTATAACTCGCAAAATATCGAAATAAATTGAGTGTGTTGTACACCACTAAACAGATCGATTTGCCAGCTTTCCAATGGTATGTAATACGTCATGCCATCTATTAGCAGAGCACAAGAAGAAACACTAAAAAGTAGCTATAGCTGCTCGGTCAGTCTCACAGCCGGCAATGTAATAACGGACTAGAAACCAGCGACCTGCTGTGAGTCAGCTGTATAAGCCAGTGGGTTAACTATGAGGCCGGTGTGTCGGTGAACCTGGATCTGGTTAGCAGGCGGTTTCCCACATATCAGTATCTGAATAGGCTGGTACCCAAGTCCCGCCCCAGTTACACGATTCACAAATATTTCGAGAAACGTTCGCACACTTTCACACAGATGACACTACATGTACATTCTTGGGATACACAAATTCCGCCGCGGGGAGGGGCGGGGGTTTAACGGGGTGGCGACAGGAAGAACATCCGACCACCCTCTAGCATTAATAAAGTCAACCATGCCGAACCAGTGTAGGTACGGGATAAAGGCAAAAGAAAATACACGCGTTCCGTGATTTTCCTGCACTGATTAAGGCAAATGTTGGGACGGTTCCTTCCATATCCCTGCCCAACTGAAATTTACGCTACGTCTCTAATGACCGCATTGTCGGCGGGACTTTGAACTCGAACCTTAATTTGTTTTCCTTCTCCAATGCGAGTTCAGTGTCTCAATCTATCTGTCACGTGGCTCGGTTTTTCTGGAAGGCACGACATCCTATAGATGTTATATCACAGCCACTTTTGGTACTAATGATAAATTTTCCATCGCCTTGCACTAGCTTTGAACATAAAACGATAGATGAACGACAAAATTAAAAAAAAGTCTTCCTATTAATCAACCTCGATAGCTTTTTTCGCAAATGGCACGGTCACACACTCACAAGAAATTTATGGTAATGGTCACTGGCCACGAGAGCCTAAGTACTTATAGAGGCTGGACAAAAAAAAAAAAATGGAAACACAAAAAAAAACAGACTGTATCATGCCAAATACGATGTGGGAAAACAGCTGGCGTTCAAAACAGCTTCCAGCCGGCCGAAGTGGCCGTGCGGTTAAAGGCGCTGCAGTCTGGAACCGCAAGACCGCTACGGTCGCAGGTTCGAATCCTGCCTCGGGCATGGATGTTTGTGCTGTCCTTAGGTTAGTTAGGTTTAACTAGTTCTAAGTTCTAGGGGACTAATGACCTCAGCAGTTGAGTCCCATAGTGCTCAGAGCCTTCAAAACAGCTTCCAATCGTCTCTGCATTAATAAATACGCGCCTTGGATGGCTCTTACGGCTCTCGTGCAAAATCGTGGCAAGTTCAGCTAACGATGTTGTAAATGGACAGCGATCGCGCACCCTTCTCTGTAAAGCAGGGCGCAAATGCTCAATAGTATTGAGATCTGGTTACTGTAGTGGCCAGGGTATGTGTGATAATTCGTTCTGGTGCTGCCAAAACCAGTCCTGGACTGTGAGAGCTGTGTAAACAGGGGCCTCATCGTCTTGTAACACATCGTCACCATTGGGGAACAAACATTGTACAGTGGGATGGACCTGATCAGCCAAAATGGTTACATAATCCTTGGCAGTAATGCGGCCTTGCAGAGTAACCAGGGGGGCCCATGGGTTTCACTCTTGAGATGCAGACACAACCACAAGTTTGAAACAGTGTGCAACAGGTCCCATCCGAACTAATGACGTTCTTCCACTGCTATCTAGTCCAGGTTTTATGACTACAGCACAACGTTTTCCTGTTACGGGCATTTGCATTAGTGATAAGTGTTTTTATTATTATTATTATTATTATTATTCCAGCTCGCCCTGAAATTCGAGCTTATAGAGCTTCCCTTGTGTTGTTTTGGTGCTGACAGTTTCGCGATTGTGACATTCAGTTCGGCACTGACTTTTGCAGCTGTCGTCATCACATTTTTCGTCAGAATCCTCTTCAATGAGCGTTCGTCACGATCACTCAACTCACAGTTACGTCCGGTGACTTAGCGAAAGATGTTTTTTCTGCTTTCTCTCTATGTGGTATAAATCTTCGATTGAAACACCAAACACCTCGGTTACGGAAGCACACATCATACGAGCACCAACAAAAAAATGGTTCAAATGGCTCTGAGCACTAAGCGACTTAACTGCTGAGGTCATCAGTCGCCTAGAACTTAGAACTAATTAAACCTAACTAACCTAAGGACATCACACACATCCATGCCCGAGGCAGTATTCGAACCTGCGACCGTAGTGGTCGCTCGGTTCCAGACTGCAGCGCCCAGAACCGCACGGCCACTCCGGCCGGCGAGCACCGACAGTTTGCCCAAGTTCGTATTCTCTTATCACCGACATAATGCACTCACAACTACACAGAACGCTTTTCTGACCACGACTGACATTTGCAACGTTTTGAAGACGTTGCACAGGTGCTGTTGTCAAATACAACAGTGCAACCTGCAGACTTGGCGAGCATCGGCATTTATGTTCGAGCATGCATTTATCTGCAGTGTTTCCAGACTCTTGTTCACCCTTCGGTGTATTCGTTCTTTTTTTCCTTCCTTTTCGTAATCAGGGCAAGCAAGGGTCATATTACAGACCGGCCATCCTAACGGGGGTTTTCTTTGGCTTCCGTGAAGAAGCTATGGGCTTATCCATACCTCATTGGTTTTCGTCGTATGTAAAGCTATTTCGTTTATTATTTTTTTCATTTTAATAATCCCATTGGCTTTAGTCTCTTAAGATCCCCAGGATGAGGAGACTCCAAACTCTAAACTTCCTTCCATTCGTTCAGATGGCCTGGAAATATCCCAGTCAACGTTTCGAATGATAAAAAACGAATGTATTATAGGATCAACAGCTACATCTACATGCATATTCCGCAAGTCACCATATAGTGCGTGGCGGGCAGTACGTTGTACCATTTCTAGTAATTCCCTTTACTCTTCCTCTTCCGTACAAGCCCTGATTTCTCTTATCGTGTCTTCGTGGTCCTTACCCGAGATTTGTGTTGGTGGCAGTGGGTTTTCAATCGTGTTTCAGAAGAAGAACGTATTACTGCGTAATACTAGCGAGTTGATCGACCGTGCCAGTAACACATCTAGCGGCAGGCCTCTGAACTGCTTCCATACCTTTCTTTAATCCGACTCGGTATGGATCCCAAACACTCGAACAGTATTCAAGAATGGGTTGCACTAGTGTTCTATAGGCGGTCTCCATTACAGATGAGCTTCACTTTCCTAAAATTCTCCCAATAAACCGAAGACGACCATTCCCTTTCGCTACAACCGACCTTATGTGTTCGCCCCATTTCACATAGCTTTGCAACTTTAAGTCTAGATATTTAATCGCCCTGACTGTGTCATGCAACACACAAACCTATACTGTACTCGAACGTTACATTGTTATTTTTCCTACTCATCTGCGCCGGCCAGAGTGGCCGAGCGGTTCTAGGCGCTACAGTCTGGAACCGCGCGACCGCTACGGTCGCAGGTTCGAATCCTGCCCCGGGCATGGATGTGTGTGATGTCCATAGGTTAGTTAGGTTTAAGTAGTTCTAAGTTCCTAGGGACTGATGACCTCAGAATTTAAGTCCCATAGTGCTCAGAGCTATTTGAACGTACTCATCTCCATTAAGATCCTTTTTTCTTCGTTAGCAACACAACGACGACACTTTCCTGTATACTGAAGCTTTACATTTAACCAACGAGCCACTTTATATCAGCGCTAGAAGGCTGTCGAATATACAATGTGCGCGTCTCATCGTGTAGCCTGAACTGTGAAAATGTTTGATGGTGTCAAAAGTAATTCGTTACCCGACGGACAGTTAAGTGTCTCGAGACAGTAAAATAGTTGACAACCAATGGTTATCAGGTGTGTGTATGTGAAGGTTATAATAGTGGCCGGCGGGCGGAATGTGTGTCACTTGGAAGCAGCGGCAACTGCAGCCGGCCAGGTCGCTTTCCCTGGCGTGTGTGTGCACTTTCGCTACTTGCCAGCGTAATCCCGCTGCTGCCAACCTGCGCCCGCTACCCGCTGCAAAACAACGATCGCGCGCCATCGACGTCCTAGTCCCTGCCAGCTCACCTTCCAGCCAATCTCCCGTGCACGAATCTGGTGTCGAAACTGAAGACGACAGATCGAGAAACGGAAATATTACGTTCTGCACTTGAAAACAGCATTCGTGTACGAGAATCCAATCATCGTACCAACATTTGACCACTGCACATGTTCACAAACAGGTGAAAGTGTAATATATGCTACCGCTACTGAAACTAACAGGGTACCAAACCCTGAAGGCATTTCTATTAGCCCTCTAAGCATGAGAAAAAAAAACTAACCTGAGGACATCACACACATCCATGCCCGAGGCAGAATTCGAACCTGCGACCGTAGCGGTCGCGCGGTTCCAGACTGCAGCGCCTTAGACCGCTATTTTTTTTTTTTGCATTTTTTTCGTTATTGATCGTTGTGTTTGCTCGTTGCGGACGTCGCAAGACATCCTGTTCAAGTTCGGTGGTTGATCCTTCCACTCAGTTTTTTATTACAGAGGCCAACCGGTTCTCTGACCGAACACGCTGAGCTACCGACCGCTCGGCTAATCCCGCGCGGCGCCGAAGTGAGTAACAGCTTAGCGTGGACTTTCATGTTCTGGTTGTAGTTGTTCAAACTTCTCCACTGAATGTAATTTTCATTGTCAGTAACTAGAAACGAAGGTGGTGTCGTACAGTTTCTGGCCACCACACCGTGCTTCACTGTTCAGGATTCAATACGAAACATCAGTGGTTGTGCTATTAAGAAGAACGATGCAATTTTCTTGCAGCCAATACCAGGCCCTCGGTTCCTTCCTGGACGTGAATATACGTGACGTACGAGTGTAGACTGTGACACATGGAAGTTTTTCTCTGGCCGTGACTCGTGCACTGATAGCCGAAGCTGTTAAGGCGACCGCTCGCGTAAAGTGGGAAATCCTGGTTTGAGTCCTGGCCTGACACAAATTTTCACTGTCGCCATTCTAGTGCACAGCCGGTGGTCTTTCATATTCACAGCTGCGAATGCATTTCCTGTATTCCGGATTAAATTCTAAACTTCTCTCCGCAGTTTCTGTTGATGTTGGGCTGTCCGTTAAATGAGGGCATTAACCTTACGTCTACACTAGGAACTTACCGAATGAGCAATGTTGAATGTCACCACAGTTGGTAATCAACACAAGGATTCAATCAATCAGTCATAATAATTACACAGTATATAAGAGCGTAGCGTAATTCTTTCGCGTGGGATGCTCTTAAACTTAGTTACTCATTACAAACAGCGAGAATTTCTGGAGACGACAAAACTATTAGAGATAGCAAGTCTTCCAGAAACACAGTATTATGTTTTAGTTAGATTGTCGTGTTTGGCTCAAATGGTTCAAATGGCTCTGAGCACTATGGAACATAACATCTGAGGTCATCAGTCCCCTAGAACTACTTAAACCTAACTAACCTAAGCACATGACACACATCCATGCCAGAGGCAGGATTCGAACCTGCGACCGTAGCAGTCGCGCGGTTCCAGACTGAAGCGCCTAGAACAGCTCGGCCACTCCGACCAGCGCTCTCACTTCCCATCATGTTACACTGACGTGACAAAAGTCATAGGACAGCGATACGCACATATACAGATGGCAGTAGTATCGTCTACACATGTTATAAAAGGGTGGTGTATCGGCGAAGCTGTCATTTGTACCCAGGTGATTCAAGTGGAAAGGTTTCCGAAGTGATTATAGGGCTTAACAGACTTTAAACGCGGATGAGAGTTGGAGCTAAACGCCTGGGACATTCTGTTTCGGAGATCGTTCAGGAATTCAGCATTCCGAGATCCACAGTGACAAGAATGTGCCGAGAATACCAAATGACAATATTACACTATTGGCCATTAAAATTGCTACACCAACAAGAAATGCAGATGATAAACGGGTATTCATTGGACAAATATATTATACTAGAACTGACATGTGATTACATTTTCACGCAATTTGGGTGCATAGATCCTGAGAAATCAGTACCCAGAACAACCACCTCTGGCCGTAATAACGGCCATGATACGCCTGGGCATTGAGTCAAACAGAGCTTGGATGGCGTGTACAGGTACAGCTGCCCATGCAACTTCGACACGATACCACAGTTCATCTAGAGTAGTGACTGGCGGATTGTGACGAGCCAGTTGCTCGCCCACCATCGACCAGACGTTTTCAATTGGTGAGAGATCTGGAGAATGTGCTGGCCAGGGCAGCAGTCGAACATTTTCTGTATCCAGAAAGGCCCGCACAGGACCTGCAATATGCGGTCGTGCATTATCCTGCTGAAATGTAGGATTTCGCAGGGATCGAATGAAGGCTACAGCCACGGGTCGTAAGAAATCTGCAATCTAACGTGCACTGTTCAAAGTGCTGTCAATGCGAACAAGAGGTGATCGAGATGTGTAACCAATGGCACCCCATACCATCACGCCGGGTGATACGCCAGTATGGCGATGACGAATACACGCTTCCAGTGTGCGTTCACCGCGATATCGCCAAACACGGATGCGACTATCATGATGCTGTAAACAGAACCTGGATTCATCCGAAAAAATGACGTTTTGGCATTCGTGCACCCAGGTTCGTCGTTTACACCATCGCAGGCGCTCCTGTTTGTGATGCAGCGTCAACGGTAACCGCAGCTATGGTATGCGAGCTGATAGTCCATGCTGCTGCAAACGTCGTCGAACTGTTCGTGCAGATGGTTGTTGTCTTGCGAACGTCCCCATCTGCTGACTCAGGGATCGAGACGTGGTTGCACGATCCGTTACAGCCATGCTGATAAGATGTCTGTCATCTCGACTGCTAGTGGTACGAGGCCATTGGGATCCAGCACGACGTTCCGTATTACCCTCCTGAACTCAGCGATTCCATATTCTGCTAACAGTCATTGGATCTCGACCAACGCGAACAGCAATGTCGCGATACGATAAACCGCAATCGCGATAGGCTACAATCCGTCCTTCATCAAAGTCGGGAACGTGATTGTACGCATTTCTCCTCCTTACACGAGGCATCACAACAACGTTTCACCAGGCAACGCCGGTCAACTGCTGTTTGTGTATGAGAAATCGGTTGGAAACTTTCCTCACGTTAGCACGTTGTAGGTATCGCTACAGGCGCCAACCTTGCGTGAATGGTCTGAAAAGCTAATCATTTGCATATCACAGCATCTTCTTCATGTCGGTTGAATTTCGCGTCTGTAGCACGCCACCTTCGTGGTGTAGCAATTTTGATGGCCAGTAGTGTACCTCTCACTACAGTCAATGGCGTGGCCTATGGTCTTCACTTAACGACCGAGAGCAGCGGGGTTTGCGTAGAGTTGTCAGTGCTAGGAGACAGCAAACGCTACGTGAAATAACCACAGAAACTAATGTGGGACGTGCGACGGATGTATCCGTTAGGACAGTGCGGCGTAATTTGACGGTTTATGGGCGATGGTAGGTGTCGAGTGTGGATCAGATCCCAAGAAGCTATGGACTGAAGTTGCCAACAAGGCACTGTGCAAGCTGGTGATGGCTCCATAATGGTGTGGGCTGTGTTTACATGGAATGGACTGGGTGCTCAGCTCACACACACATTCTTCTAAGCACTATGGGACTTAACATCTGAGGTCATCAGTCCCCTAGAACTACTTAAACCTAACTAACCTAAGGACATCACACACATCCATGCCCGAGGCAGGATTCGAACCTGCGACCGTAGCAGCAGCGCGGTTCCGGACTGCAGCGCCTAGAACCGCTCGGCCACAACGTGCTTAGGTCAAACTGGTCTTCTTGGAGGCCATCTGCAGCCATTCATGGATCTCATGTTTCCAAACAGCGATGGGATTTTTATGGATAGCTATGCGCCGTGTTACCGGGCCACAGTTGTTCGCGATTGGTTTGGAGACCATTCTGGGCAATGCGGGCAAATGATTTGGCAACCCAGATCGGCCGACGTTAATCCTCCCGACGAACGTTTATAGGACATGATCGAGAGGTTAGTTCGAGCACTATATCCTGCCACTGCACCACTTTCGCAGTTACGGGCGACTATTGACGCAGCATGGCTTAGTATTTCTGCAGGGGACTTTCAACGAATTGACGAGTTGCTGCGGTACGCCGGGCTGAGCAAAAGGAGGTCCGACATGATATTAGGAGAGGGGGGGAAGGGGTCCCATGACTTCTCAGGGCGTTTCCGTGTATAGCGGGGTTCGCAGTTGCGTGCGATTCCGTATCACGTGAGGCAACAAAGTGCAGATATTGCTGGCACTATATGGTTAAATTTCACATAGAATACACTGCTTAGTTAGGCCTTTTCCTCATATTGATCATTTATCGATAAACTCTTGCGCAGGAATTTAGGGAAACCAGGGACAATACAACTCCGTATTGGCATTGGAACTTTACTCTTCCAGATGAAGTGTAAAGCGTATCGAAGACTGATCCATTTCGTTAAGTTTGTTTGTCATTATTATTAATCATGTATGCATGAAAGAAGAAACCGAATGATTCAGAAATGTGATGTCTATGTTTCCCATACGAAAATATGACGATTGCGGAGAAACTCAAGGTATCAACAATATTTGTCAATCTATAGAAACAATATTCCAAGCGATCCGTGAAACAAATATTTTGCGTCCACCGTAAACTTCGCTTACGCGGTAAAAATGAAGGTCGTTCGAAGCCACATGGACGTATTGCCTCCTCCATTCCCATATATTACAGGGCAAGGAGTGACTTTATGACGAGATGCAGTTAGCGCGACGCATTGCACACCGAGCTGGGTAGTATGTACAGAAATGTACGAGGGCGTGCTGGAAAGTAATGCCTCCTATTTGAATGTGAAAACTCAGAGGTTTTTAAATAAATCTAACGTTACTAACATTTTACATCTTTATTCTTCATGTCTACAAATTTATTTCTAGACATAGTCACTTTGGCGACGAACAGATGTCTCCAAAGGAGAAATCACTCTGTTTACACCGTTACTGTAGAATGTTTAACGTTTACCGCTTCATCACTATTAAAGTAAGTCCTTAAAGGTGTTCTTTAAGTTTCGGAAAGAGATGAAAATTGGATGGGACCATGTCGGGACTGTATGGAGGGTAACCGATGACAGTGAACCCTACGCGTCGGATTGTTACAATCTGTCGGTGTCATGCTGAAGGAGAGTATACTCCAAGTGTGGGCAAACGCTTCCAATTCGCAATTCTACTACAGCACGCTGGCTCTTACGCACCTAAACAGTTTCCTTACACACCTCCATGTTACACTCTACAATTCGGAGCCCCCTAGCGGCAGAGGACTGCAAATACATAGACATGAAAAATAAAGATGTAGAATGTTGATAGCGTTTCTTTTATTTAAAAAGCTTTAAGAGTTAGACATAAAAAAGTGAAGCCATTCTAAAACGAATTTTTACGGAAACAGCGGGCTTCCCCCATAAATTATATGGTTTTCAGCAAGGGATGATGATCCTCACGGAAAACACGTTGAAAACCTTTTCCTCTTATCTGTTTCGATCATTGCATATAAATGATTACAACTGAACGTTCTACCGGACTTCTGCGACGACTACATCTGCGATAGTTAGTTAGTTAGTTAGGTGTTCCATTGATCAATAGCACGGAAAAACCGTAATGATGTGGAACGTGTCAAATACACAAGAAATGCTCAAAGGAAACATGTTTTTTTTTTTTGCATTATAGTGTTATACCTAAATATTTCTGTTATGTATCCCATTCCCTTAAATGCCACAAAATGCATATACACTCCTGGAAATGGAAAAAAGAACACATTGACACCGGTGTGTCACACCCACCATACTTGCTCCGGACACTGCGAGAGGGCTGTACAAGCAATGATCACACGCACGGCACAGCGGACACACCAGGAACCGCGGTGTTGGCCGTCGAATGGCGCTAGCTGCGCAGCATTTGTGCACCGCCGCCGTCAGTGTCAGCCAGTTTTCCGTGGCATACGGAGCTCCATCGCAGTCTTTAACACTGGTAGCATGCCGCGACAGCGTGGACGTGAACCGTATGTGCAGTTGACGGACTTTGAGCGAGGGCGTATAGTGGGCATGCGGGAGGCCGGGTGGACGTACCGCCGAATTGCTCAACACGTGGGGCGTGAGGTCTCCACAGTACATCGATGTTGTCGCCAGTGGTCGGCGGAAGGTGCACGTGCCCGTCGACCTGGGACCGGACCGCAGCGACGCACGGATGCACGCCAAGACCGTAGGATCCTACGCAGTGCCGTAGGGGACCGCACCGCCACTTCCCAGCAAATTAGGGACACTGTTGCTCCTGTGGTATCGGCGAGGACCATTCGCAACCGTCTCCATGAAGCTGGGCTACGGTCCCGCACACCGTTAGGCCGTCTTCCGCTCACGCCCCAACATCGTGCAGCCCGCCTCCAGTGGTGTCGCGACAGGCGTGAATGGAGGGACGAATGGAGACGTGTCGTCTTCAGCGATGAGAGTCGCTTCTGCCTTGGTGCCAATGATGGTCGTATGCGTGTTTGGCGCCGTGCAGGTGAGCGCCACAATCAGGACTGCATACGACCGAGGCACACAGGGCCAACACCCGGCATCATGGTGTGGGGAGCGATCGCCTACACTGGCCGTACACCACTGGTGATAGTCGAGGGGACACTGAATAGTGCACGGTACATCCAAACCGTCATCGAACCCATCGTTCTACCATTCCTAGACCGGCAAGGGAACTTGCTGTTCCAACAGGACAATGCACGTCCGCATGTATCCCGTGCCACCCAACGTGCTCTAGAAGGTGTAAGTCAACTACCCTGGCCAGCAAGATCTCCGGATCTGTCCCCCATTGAGCATGTTTGGGACTGGATGAAGCGTCGCCTCACGCGGTCTGCACGTCCAGCACGAACGCTGGTCCAACTGAGGCGCCAGGTGGAAATGGCATGGCAAGCCGTTCCACAGGACTACATCCAGCATCTCTACGATCGTCTCCATGGGAGAATAGCAGCCTGCATTGCTGCGAAAGGTGGATATACACTGTACTAGTGCCGACATTGTGCATGCTCTGTTGCCTGTGTCTATGTGCCTGTGGTTCTGTCAGTGTGATCATGTGATGTATCTGACCCCAGGAATGTGTCAATAAAGTTTCCCCTTTCTGGGACAATGAATTCACGGTGTTCTTATTTCAATTTCCAGGAGTGTATTATATCTCCAGATTTATTTACTCATATTCAAGAATTCATCTGTGGTATAGAAGGAGTTGTCAAGGAGGTATGATTTCAATTTGTTTTTGAAACTATTACTGCTGTCTGTCAGACATTTTATTTCATCTGGTAATTTATCAAAAAGTTTTATAGCAGCATAATTTACCCCTTTCTGTGCCAAAGATAGGTTAAATGAGGATAGTGTAGGTCTTTCTTTTTTCTGGTATACGGAAAGCAAATCCCGTACGCTCTGAATCAAGAGCGCTAAGTTACACCAAATAAGCTTGTATGTGTCGCTGTTATTTTAAAGCAGAACTTCCTTTTATTGACTATATATACATGACTAATCTGCAATTCACAGTTAAGTGACTGGCAGAGAGTGCATCGAATTACCTTCAAGCTATTTCTCTACAGTTACAATCTCAAACAGCGCGCGGGAAAACGAACACTTAAATATTAACGTGCGAGCTCCGATTTCTCGTATTTTATTACAGTGATAATTTCTCCCTATGTAGGTGGGCAACAAAAAAATTGTTTCGCGTTCGGAGGAGACAGATGATTATTAAAGTTTCATGAGAACATCCTGTCCGGCCTCCGTAGCGCAGCGGTAGCGTTACCGCATACCAAGTACGGAGGCCCGGGTTCGATCCAAGGCAGGCGACTGGGTGTTGTGTGTGTCGATCATCATCATATAGCCGGCACGGTAGCTCAGCATGCTCGGTCAGAGGGTTAGCTGCCCTCTGCAATAGAAAAAACTGAGTGAGTTGATCAACGAAGAACTTAAACGCACGTCATAGGACGTCCGCCCCAAACAAATGGAACAAACTATAATGAACAAAATGAGATAAAAAAAAGTATCGCAGCGGTAGCGTTACCGCCTACCAAGTAAGGGGGCCTGCGTTCGATTACCGGCAGGCGACTGGGTGTTGTGTGTCCTTCCTCATCATTTTCACCATCACTGACACGCAAGTCGCCGAAGTGGCATCAACAAGAAAGACTTGCAATACGGCTACCGAACCCCGAAGGGGATATCCCGGCCAATGAATGCCAGACGATCATTTTCCTTTTCATGAGAAGATCCTAATGCAACGAAAAGCGCCTTTGTTTTGATGATTGCTACCGCGATTAGAGTTTCGTATCCGTCGCACTCACCCCCAATTTCGCGATAATACAAAACAAGCTGCCCTTCTTTGAACTTTTTCGAAGTCCTCCGTCAGTCCTATCCAATGTGGATCCAACACCGCGCAGCAATACGTCGGAAGAGTGGGGACAAGCGTAGTGTAGACGTTCTCTTTGGTAGACCTTTTGCGTTTTCTAATTATTCTGACAATAAATCTCAGTCTTTCGTTCACTTTCCCCAGAACATTATTTATGTGACAGTTCCAATTTAAGTTATTCATAATTGTAATCCGTAAGTATTTTGTTGAATTCACAGATGTTAAACTTGTGTGATTTATCGTGTAACCAAAATTTAGCGAATTTCTTTTAGAACTCATGTGAGTGGCTTTACACTTTTCATTATTTAGAGCCAACTGCCACTTTTGGCATTATACAGATATCTTGTCTAAACCATTCTGAAATTTGTTCCGATCATCTGATGACTTTACGAGACGGTAAATAACATCTGCAAACAATCTAAGAGCACCGCTCATATTGTCTTCTAAATCGTTTATATACAACAGTAACAGTTAAAGGCTTTCATTGAGGAACGCCAGATATCACTTCTGTTTTGCTCGGTGACTTTCTGACAGTTATTACGAACTGTGGCCTTTCTGGCAGTAAATCACGAATCCAGTCGTACAACTGAGACGATTCTCTGTAGGCAAGCAGTTTGATTACAAATCGCTTGGGAAGGACAGTGTCAAAAGCCTTCTGGAAATCTAGAAATTTGGAACAAATTTGAGATCCCCTGTCGAAAGCGCTCATTACTGCATGCGAATAAAAATGATATTTTCTGAATCCCTGCTGACTATTTGTCAATACATCGTTTTCCGTCTCATTGTAACTCGTTTACTATAAACACATAGTAAATCACATACAATGGTACTGAAAACAAATTCTGATGTCAGCTCTTCAATCTAGACCAGGGCCGGCCAAACGCTGCACAGTGTGCATACATGCGGAAGTGCTGCACATGTGCGCACGTGTGCGACAGCGAGCGACAGCGACATCTGTTATTAGACATGTGTCCTAAATGAACGGCGGCGGCTCCGCTTCTCTGTCGTAAAAGCAAGAACGCAGTATATCCCAGTCTCGTTTACCCCTGGTGACCGTAACCTTAACAGACAAGTACTGAGAAATGGCAAGTACGTACTGTGAAAAAGCAAAGGACGGGAGATCTATGTTCTCAGTCGTTTAAAAATGACTGGGAACTGCAATTCTTTTTTGTAGCCGTTGGTGAAAACGCACAGTGTTTGCTGTCCCGCCGAAGAATAGGCGTCCAGCGTTAAGTTTTCAACTGAAAGACATTACAATACATATCACAAAGACGAGTATAGTGTACTCAACAGTGAAGAACGGCAAGCAAAATTAAATGTCCTTCAGAAAATGGATGAGACACATCAACTCGATTTTACTGTACGTCAGAGTAACTGATACTTCTTGAACTCTTAGTTTCTTGTGTTATATTTATGTCTGTTTTACTGTACGCTGTACAATGTACTGTTTACAATGTTCCAGAATGACAACCACACTAAATCTTCACTACGGGCAAGTTTTAAAATCGCAGTAAGAATTGCACAATCTTGGAAACCCTTTTCCGAAAGGGAGTTTGTGAAAGGGTGTCTGATTGATGCTGCAGAACTTGCATGTCCCACGAACGTTAGCAGGTTTCAAGAAATAAGTCTATCCAAACAAACAGTAACAAGACGTATCAGTTCTATGGCCGGTGATCTGCACAGGCAACTAATAAATAAGGCTAAATACTTTGTTCCTTTCTCTGTTGCGCTCCATGAAGCAACAGATCTTACAGCTACAGCCCAGGTTGTGATATACATACGAGGTGTCGATAACGCACGTTGTGTAACAGAGGAGCGACATCTGTGCGTAGAAACATGCACTACATGAACGCTGACGGCTGCGGCGTGCACGCTGTGACCCGGAAGTTGCACATGTGCAAGAGCACCGCACGCGTGCAAAATTTCTGGCCGGCCCTGATATAGACAAACAAGTTTGTACGCTTTCGTGATAATTATCTGAATACATCTACATCTACATCTATACTCCGCGAGCCACCTTACGGTGTGTGGCGGAGGGTACTTATTGTACCACTATCTGATCCCCCCTTCCCTGTTCCATTCACGAATTGTGCGTGGGAAGAACGACTGCTTGTAAGTCTCCGTATTTGCTCTAATTTCTCGGATCTTTTCGTTGTGATCATTACGCGAGATATATGTGGGCGGTAGTAATATGTTGCCCATCTCTTCCCGGAATGTGCTCTCTCGTAATTTCGATAATAAACCTCTCCGTATTGCGTAACGCCTTTCTTGAAGTGTCCGCCACTGGAGCTTGTTCAGCATCTCCGTAACGCTCTCGCGCTGACTAAATGTCCCCATGACGAATCGCGCTGCTTTTCGCTGGATCATGTCTATCTCTTCTATTAATCCAACCTGGTAAGGGTCCCATACTGATGAGCAATACTCAAGAATCGGACGAACAAGCGTTTTGTAAGCTACTTCTTTCGTCGATGAGTCACATTTTCTTAGAATTCTTCCTATGAATCTCAACCTGGCGCCTGCTTTTCCCACTATTTGTTTTATGTGATCATTCCACTTCAGATCGCTCCGGATAGTAACTCCTAAGTATTTTACGGTCGTTACCGCTTCCAATGATTTACCACCTATGGCATAATCGTACTGGAATGGATTTCTGCCCCTATGTATGCGCATTATATTACATTTGTCTACGTTTAGGGAAAGCTGCCAGCTGTCGCACCATTCATTAATCCTCTGCAGGTCTTCCTGGAGTACGTACGAGTCTTCTGATGTTGCTACTTTCTTGTAGACAACCGTGTCATCTGCAAATAGCCTCACGGAGCTACCGATGTTGTCAACTAAGTCATTTATGTATATTGTAAACAATAAAGGTCCTATCACGCTTCCTTGCGGTACTCCCGAAATTACCTCTACATCTGCAGATTTTGAACCGTTAAGAATGACATGTTGTGTTCTTTCTTCTAGGAAATCCTGAATCCAATCACAAACCTGGTCCGATATTCCGTAAGCACGTATTTTTTTCACTAAACGTAAGTGCGGAACCGTATCAAATGCCTTCCTGAAGTCCAGGAATACGGCATCAATCTGCTCGCCAGTGTCTACGGCACTGTGAATTTCTTGGGCAAATAGGGCGAGCTGGGTTTCACATGATCTCTGTTTGCGGAATCCATGTTGGTTATGATGAAGGAGATTTGTATTATCTAAGAACGTCATAATACGAGAACACAAAACATGTTCCATTATTCTACAACAGATTGACGTAAGTGAAATAGGCCTATAATTATTCGCATCTGATTTATGACCCTTCTTGAAAATGGGAACGACCTGTGCTTTCTTCCAGTCGCTAGGTACTTTACGTTCTTCCAGAGATCTACGATAAATTGCTGATAGAAAGGGGGCAAGTTCTTTAGCATAATCACTGTAGAATCTTAAGGGTATCTCGTCTGGTCCGGATGCTTTTCCGCTACTAAGTGATAGCAATTGTTTTTCAATTCCGATATCGTTTATTTCAATATTTTCCATTTTGGCGTCCGTGCGACGGCTGAAGTCAGGGACCGTGTTACGATTTTCCGCAGTGAAACAGTTTCGGAACACTGAATTCAGTATTTCTGCCTTTCTTCGGTCGTCCTCTGTTTCGGTGCCATCGTGGTCAACGAGTGACTGAATAGGGGATTTAGATCCGCTTACCGATTTTACATATGACCAAAACTTTTTAGGGTTCTTGTTTAGATTGTTTGCCAATGTTTTATGTTCGAATTCGTTGAATGCTTCTCTCATTGCTCTCTTTACGCTCTTTTTCGCTTCGTTCAGCTTTTCCTTATCAGCTATGATTCGACTACTCTTAAACCTATGGTGAAGCTTTCTTTGTTTCCGTAGTACCTTTCGTACATGATTGTTATACCACGGTGGATCTTTCCCCTCGCTTTGGACCTTAGTCGGTACGAACTTATCTAAGGCGTACTGGACGATGTTTCTGAATTTTTTCCATTTTTGTTCCACATCCTCTTCCTCAGAAATGAACGTTTGATGGTGGTCACTCAGATATTCTGCGATTTGTGCCCTATCACTCTTGTTAAGCAAATAGATTTTCCTTCCTTTCTTGGCATTTCTTATTACACTTGTAGTCGTTGATGCAACCACTGACTTATGATCACTGATACCCTCTTCTACATTCACGGAGTCGAAAAGTTCCGGTCTATTTGTTGCTATGAGGTCTAAAACGTTAGCTTCACGAGTTGGTTCTCTAACTATCTGCTCGAAGTAATTCTCGGACAAGGCAGTCAGGATAATGTCACAAGAGTCTCTGTCCCTGGCTCCAGTTCTGATTGTGTGACTATCCCATTCTATACCTGGTAGATTGAAGTCTCCCCCTATTACAATAGTATGATCACGAAACTTCTTCACGACGTTCTGCAGGTTCTCTCTGAGGCGCTCAACTACTACGGTTGCTGATGCAGGTGGCCTATAGAAGCATCCGACTATCATATCTGACCCACCTTTGATACTTAACTTAACCCAGATTATTTCACATTCGCATTCGCTAATAACTTCACTGGATATTATTGAATTCTTTACTGCTATAAATACTCCTCCACCATTGGCGTTTATCCTATCCTTGCGGTATATATTCCATTCTGTGTCTAGGATTTCGTTACTGTTCACTTCCGGTTTTAACCAACTTTCCGTTCCTAATACTTCATTTTGCACATGCAGTACAACAGCGGTTCGTATAGGATTACATTAACAGATATTTCTTCCCACGATAAAACAAGCGTCGAATTTCAGTGCCATACATTTTTAAACTTATTTTATCCCAATAGAGAATTAACTTCAGTATTTCATTATTTCCTAACTTACACCCATTTTTCATTGTTTGTCTACACTAACGGCTACAAGTCCGTAATTGTATGGCTGCTTCAATACATGTTCATGTCTGTGTCGGGTTGGTTGTGTCGTGGCTTGCATCCTTGGCCTCAGTTGCAGAGCTAGTAAACAAGATGGCTGACAGTGAAGGCGATGCAAGGATACCAACTGCACGTAACAAAAAGGAAGGGTTCACCGTAATGACCGCGAGACAATGAACCCTAACGAAATGAAAAAAGGGAAAGGTACTGAGAAACGTAAATAAGATAATAAAATTTATGTTAAACGTTTTCTTTCGTAGTGTAACATTTTTACTAGCACATAGACGTCGAACGTTAATGTCACGTATTACTCGAACCAAATATAAAAATCTAAATAAAGCCTCATTTTATGATCTAAAACAGCAAACGGGTTCGATATACGACTTTACTCTCTACTAGTTTATTCTCAATATTAGTGAGGGTGAGATGCACGACTTTTGTATTCATCTACCAATAACTAAGAGTTCCATATGTAGATATTCGTTCAGAGCTTCATTCAGAGCAGACTCATTGTAAAATAAAAATTATGAGGTGAGCAGATTAGTGTCCTTTTGCACGATTTTCGAGTTTGCGAGTCGTAGATTTCTATCGTATTGCCTCAAATGTATTCTCAAACGTATTCAGTATACAACTCTGCTATGTGACTTACACCAGGTGCTGTCGGTTAGATGTTGTGTCATCCTTTGTCTACGGCATCACTAGTTGTCAGCATGAAGAGACATAGGATGAGCACCCCATTTTCTCGGCCGTTATTATTAGCTTTAGAACCGGAGCTGCCTCTTCTGCTTCACGTAGGACCTCATTTGCGCCCACGAGGCTGAATGCGTACCATTCCAATCCTATCACGTAGAAAAAATCTGGGACTCGAACCCAAGTACTTCTCGTGGCAGTCATATACTCGGGCTCGGGCACCTCAGCCACAGAGGATTGCCTTGCAGACTTACTCTTTTTGTAATGAATATGTAGTTTTCTCTCTGTAAATTATAATTGTTTCATTTTACAGCTGATACATTCAGTAACTCGTTGTGCTAGGAAAAACAAGAAATACACTCTTTTTACGTAGTGTCAGCATTGATGTCGTGAGGTGCAAAGCTCTAGTAAGTTTGGCAAGGCCGATAAAAGTCATCAGGAGGTTCTGGGTCCGGCAAGGAGACTCAAATGTACAGCCATACATGGCGAGTCGCGAGCAAATTAACACTTCTTACCCGAAACTGACACAATTATCTCGTGAACATCTGATAAAAAAAATGATAAAGACCTGCAGTCCGAAACTTGTAGTTCAGTATTAAACTATTTGGGACTAAATAACTAGTGATAGGTCATTTGTTACAAACATGAAAAATTCAATGATATTAATGAGATAGAAAACAGAAATATGAATGCTTGTACTCTGTGCAAAAGCATTAGAGGATCGTGTGTTTGAAAGTATACCACACTGCATAGAAGAGCAATTGATAACTAGGTATAGTACCTAATTATTAATAAAAAGAAAACATTGGATCCTCGTTCATTTTATGAGATGGCGAAGTATCTAAACAGTACAGAAAATAAAGTGCATATAGTCGCTCATCCAGTCATCCAAGGTTATTTTAATCAGAGACCGTGAGGTACAGTATCGTTTATCCTGTCTATGTGATCTGATCCCAGTGTGACGCTTATGTGATACTAGAGAAGGCGGTGTAGTATATTGCTGTATGCGTTCTCATTTATCAATCCGAGCTTGTGTGATTTCTTGAAGAATCTTCGGCGCAAAAGGACGACGAGAAACACGCCCTTTATGCATGTCTCACAAGTACTATGATGCAAACTCGTCGCTAATCGTTCAATAACTTGGCTACTCAACTCCCAATGAATCCATGACGATGTGCGTCACAAAGTGATCTCACAGAAGCTGCTCGCCTTTACCCCTAACGGGAAGTCGACCACGGAGAGAGCAAGAGCCGTGTGGATGTAAATACCGAAACCACCTCAAACTATTACATAAAAATATTTGGTGTGTATGCCTTTGTTGGTGTTTTCAGGCATGTTCGTGCCCATTACTTCGCATCAGGGGCATTTGCCTCATCTTTGACTAATGTTGTGGCATGGTTGCCAACTGACGTTTATTCGGGCGAACTGAAGGCGAACTGCGGGATTTTGTCGTCCTTAGGGAAGCACACGAAGAAGATTTTTGAGTCGTAAATTTATTTCTCTCAACAAGTTTCTTACAGTCAGGTCGGTCATTCTTGAAGTCTTTTTGCAGTTTTGTAGCTAAGACCTTACAATAACGCATCACGAGATGGTCAGATATGGGTAATGTCTGGGACTCTCATTGAGTCGATAATATTGTCCAGACCGCTATGTGGTCTGACCCGTTTCGGCGTAGTGATGCTACAGCAGACGAGAGGCAGGCGGGGTGTTACCGAGACCCGCTTCGACACGGGGAAATCTCTTGTTCAAAAATGGTTCTAATGGCTCTGAGCACTATGGGACTTAACATCTTAGGTCATCAGTCCCATAGAACTTAGAACTACTTAAACCTAATTAACCTAAGGACATCACACACATCCATGCCCGAGGCAGGATTCGAACCTGCGACCGTAGCAGCCCCGCGGTTCCGGACTGCAGCGCTAGAACCGCACGGCCACCGCGGCCGGCCGGAAATCTCTTGTCTTTATGTGTGTAGTGACTGTTTTGCAGCTTGAATACGGTTGAGGTGTCAACACTGCATATGCTTCATTGAATACGCTCTCCATAAATAAAAAATGTGGTATGTGTACCCCAGTACGACACAGTGGCACGCCAGTAGTCGCGTTATTTTGATAGTTTACCTCACATTCCAAATATACAGGGTAATTCAGCGGCCCCTACCGCTGCCGTTTTATGCAACCCGCAGTGTTATGTCCGACCTCCAAAAACATATTCTCTCACTCGCTACGCACAAGCTATTAGTGCTAAAGAAAAAATGATCAGAACCTTTCTGTAGTAAATTTAATGTAGTTAAATTTTGAACATGGATATGTTTCCACGAAGGGCCGTAGTTTTCGAGTTATTCAAAGAAATGTACAAAAGTGATGTACAAACGCACCCTTACTCCCACACTCAGCCCCCATTAGTCAGGACTGCTAGTATGTTGTTCACGGCAATCCCTCCTACCACTGTGCAAAAATTTGCAACTGCGCGTGTTATTAACCACATTCGACCTTTTTTGGTCTTCATTGACTGCTCTTATTACGCCACGGGCTTAGTTGAGCGCTTACAAATTGTAAAACTGACGCTTGAAATTTTACCCAACAGTTTGTGAATTTTAACAGCATAAAATGAACAGTTACACAGTTGTATTCGTCAGGCCTTCTGACTACGAAACTACCGTGCTTATAAGGATTAAGTCTGGATTGCATCGTCAACGTAATTAGAATTAGCGTAACGTCTACAAATGTTGGTTTTGAATCATCAGCCTCGCAGACACGTTTAAATTAATAATGTTAACGAAATAAACGACTATGCTGGTGGCGTAATAGCCCAGTCTATAGAGATCAAAAGAGGTTGAATATTGGAATAGTTCGTGTAGTAGGGAATTTTTGCACAGTGGTAGGAGGGAGTGACATGAACAACATTCTAGAAATCCTGACTGGTGAGCGATGAGTGTGGGGGTGGAGGTGCGTTCAAATGTCACTTTTGTACGTTTTTCTTGAATAACTCGAAAACCGTGGTCTCCAGCGAAAACGTATCCCAGTAAAAAATTTAACTACATTAAATTCCTGCAGATAGGTCCTTTTCATTTTATCTGTAGGACTAATAGTTCGCACGTAGCAAGAGAGAGACTATGAAAATTTCGCGCGTGGTTTATGAAGGCCAGATATAGAATTGCGGGTTGCATAAAACGCCATCGGTAAGGGCAGCTCAATCACGCTGTATATCCTCACACGTCCATGCTTATATGGTTCAAATGGCCCTGAGCACTATGGGACTTAACATCTGAGGTCATCAGTCACCTAGAACTACGCCTACTTAAACCTAACTAACCTAAGGACAACACGCACATCCATGCCCGAGGCAGGATTCGAAACTGCGACCGTAGCAGTCGCGTGGTTCCGAACTGAAGCACCTAGAACCGCTCCGCCACCGCGGCCGGCTCCATGCTTATACATAGTGAATGTCGTTGTACTGCACACACTGAGTAACCAAAGTCTCGAGCTATGCAACAAGGCCACTGATGCACCCTCATCATCAGAATGGAGTTATCGTACCACTCGTTCATAACCACGTCCAGTACTTTATCTTGAGCAGTGTTTATTAAATGTAACTGTTATCATCGTTATGTCGTTTGTATCATGAGAAATGACAGTTTAAAACAAGCCTGGCCGGAAGTGTTACAATCATCTCCTACACTCCTACCCAGCGTTGCAAAAAAAAAAAAAAAAAAAAAAAAAGGTTCAAATGGCTCTGAGCACTATGGGACTTAACATCTATGGTCATCAGTCCCCTAGAACTTAGAACTACTTAAACCTAACTAACCTAAGGACAGCACACAACACCCAGCCATCACGAGGCAGAGAAAATCCCTGACCCCGCCGGGAATCGAACCCGGGAACCCTGGCGTGGGAAGCGAGAACGCTACCGCACGACCACGAGATGCGGGCACAGCGTTGCAGATAATTACTTTTAATAACATTGCCTTTAATCTACACGTAAGTGGGACTGGCCAGTTAACTAGTCAACAACTAATTACATAAGTAATTGTACGCAGCTTCACGATGTCAAAGCATTAATTATATAGTACAAACGGAAAATATCGTGTCGTTCAAGCGTAACACATTTACACTCAACTAAGAGGAAACTTCGGTATCGATGTGTCGTCACAGATAAAAATTGAAAGCTTTGTCTCTCTCTCTCTCTGTCTGTCTCTCTCTCTCTCTCTCTCTCTTTCTCTCTCTTTCTCTCTCTTTCTCTCTCTCTCTGTGTGTGTGTGTGTGTGTGTGTGTGTGTTTGCGGGCGTGGGTGGGTGGGTGGGTAGGTGGATGTGCGCGTGTGTGTTTTGAACCGCGGGGACCTAGAAACGATGGAGAGGCTTCGTCCCGCAGTAGCCCTCAGCGGTTCACAGCCCCACAACAGACTACATCAGTCCACATTCCACACCACCGCTGCCCACTGAACCCAGGGTTATTGTGCGGTTCGGCCCCTGCGGAACCTCTCCCTCCCCCTCCCCCGGGAACTTCTCACACCAGACGAGTGTACCCCAAATGTTTGCATGATAGAGTAATTATGGTGTACGCGTGCGTGGTGACAGTGTTTACGCAGCAATCGCCGACATGGTGTAACTGTGGTGCGCGTGGGTGAGTGAGTGATTAGTACCATGCAAGAGCCTCACTAGATCTTATGTACAAAATTTTAGTACTATGCCTGAGGGACTGAACGACATAATTAATATTCACATGCATGTCGATAGCGTAATGCGGTACCTCATGTTTTATACTGCACTGGTGCAGCGTTCGAACGTTTTTGCTGTAGGCCTACCTCTGGTGAACTTCTAACTGTAATACGGCGTACGTCATGGTGAATTCTTTACTTAATTAATAGATTATATTTGTTTGTCTGCTGCTGCACACACCGTCCGTTCAGAATGTTCCGATGGTAATTGTATTTCTGTCGTATAAGCGACGTCAGCGTAGTAACTACGGTGCCAGCCTGAACTAACAACTGTAAAGAACATATCAGCATTCGACCAGTCACTTGTGAGTTATGTCGACGTTGTTATGGCATACATCGCAATGGAGCAACACCTCTAAGTCAAGTACTGAAGACATTCTTCAGAATATTTTCAGGAAGAGAAAAGTGTGTGCAAAGTTTGTCCCACATACCTCGGCTCCTGAACAAAAACGACATGTGGACGGCTGCAGCGACTTGACTGGAATGCAACATGCCGACAATTTTTTTTTCTCGAAAATATCGTCACGGCTTATGAGACTTGGTGTTATGAATGCGAACCTATCACAAAACGAGAAAGGCAGAAATTCACATTAAGAGTCAACACTTTGACGACATAACCGACATTCAAGCCAATGTGACGCTCGAGTTCAACAGAGTACCCAAGAGGTGGTTTTTGACACTTTCACACAGTTGTACGAACGTTCTGTGTGTTGTACTGATGTGATGGGAGGAGGGGTTTGGTAGAGGGAGGGAGGCAGTCTTGAACATGTGAAGCGTAAAAATCACCACCTTCAAATTTTCTGTTTTTTTTTTTTAATTTTTTATTTATTAATCCAGCCTCGAAACTTTTTGGACTGAGAGAGTACATTTCATTGTTACCTAAGCACTTAACCACATTTAAGAAGTTCTGCAAACACTAAACATCATAAAAGCACAGCGAAGCTTCACGACAATTCAGGATACGTCGGTAAGCAACCAATAACCAATTCGTAACTGAAAAAGAGAGCACCCAGTGAGTTATGATACATTTCTTATTATACAAATTTTAACATTTTGCGGAACTACCACATCTGGAGTTCTTATTAGGAGTAAATAGTCACACCAGATTCGTATAACTAATTTTAATAATGTGACCATCAGTTGTTTTGAAACTAACATTTCCTTAATTGCGTTTTACTTTTTATTTTTTGCAGCCCATCATTTCCTCTTGTACAGAAGTTAATTATCTTCACCCAATAGACCACTGGTCCGATATTAGTAGCAATTTTCCGGACAAGTATGACAATTAAGGGTCTCAATATGAATAGCGTTCAGAACCAACCGAATTTAGAATCCGTTACTTTTTACTTAACTCAGTTATTTATTATTTTACAAAGATCTCGTTTCCCCCAAGTGATAAATCCTATTTCTTTACAATTACTTGTACAATTACATAAAGATAATATCAGAACTTTTGTTCTTTGGGGGCCGCAGTGCGTGTAACACATGCCACAAATTCTACATAGTGAAAACCGGTAGAAATTAAAAAAAAAAAAAAACTCGTTCAAATGGCTCTGAGCACTATGGGACTTACCATCTCAGGTCATCAGTCCCCTAGAACTTAGAACTACTTAAACCTAACTAACCTAAGGACGTCACACACATCCATGCCCGAGGCAGGATCCGAACCTGCGACCGTAGCGGTCGCGCGGTTCCAGACTGACGCGCCTAGAACCGCTCGGCCACCAGCGGCCGGCTAGTAACTTCAAAATTAGATACAAAGAGCACACCTAAGAAAGTGAAAACAACCCATCCACAATTCTCCATATTACGCAGAAGGGAGCATTCATTAACGTCCTTGAGGAAATAGAGATACATTCACATACATACAGCAACCCTACAAATTTACTGAACGGACAAACAGACCTAAAGCAAAAAAAAAGTACATAGAAACCTTTATTCATATTATAAATCAAGAAACCGGATAAAGTAATAAATCAGAGACGCTAAATGACACATATCCAAAGTAACAGCGATAACAATAAGAAGAGTATAAAACAAAGACATAACACTAACATAGATCATAAACAATAACAAAATTATCACGAAAAAATAAAAATACAAAAGTAAAATCTCAAATAAAACAAAAATACCAGACAGAAACATAATTAGAACCAAACCTATAAAAACAACCGAATTTCCACACCTCACTTATTTATACTGGTAACTACTTAAACATATGCTACTGCTGATCCACTGTCATCCAAGCTGTGAAGTAGAAAAATAGTATATATAAAAACCAACAAAAATCAGATACACATCTCCAGCGTATGTCTAAGGAGAATCTAATAATGATTCTAAAAAAGACAGGACGATGTAGTATGACTTTTTTGATAATAGTTGCAGACCATTAATTAAAACCATCAGTTACTTATGCATTTACAGAGCACATGATGATAGTAATATGCCGAAATGGGCTCATCATGAATAATTTATAAAATAAAAACCATTTAAAGAGTAGTGTAGCTGGCTGAAATTCTTAATAAGATATTCATCTCAGAAGTAACAGTAAACTGAACTGAACAGAGCGAGATAAATGAAGAAATATATTACGGGGGGTGGGGGGGGGGGGTGGGGGGGGGTTAACTTGCATACACACGTATTTCAAATTTCGTAATATCACTGTACTCAGACTTTCCCATAGTTCCAGTGAAGATGATTTTGAGTTCAAATAAGCAGCCCAGCGCAACTAGTGCAGTGGAGCGCTAGCCCAGCCTCGCAGACAGCGGCCACCTGTTGCTGGCGCCAGATTTGCGACGTGGCTCGCTGTTTGCTCGTCTGCCGCAGGCATTATGGGCCCTGCCATGCTTATTGAGCTGCAGCGACCGGACTACCAGCATGCAATGTAAGAAATGAGCTTCCATGATGCGACGCTCTAGTCATTCTCACAAAGGCAGCTCATCTACATAAATAAAAATCGATTGCCGCAGGTATGAAAGATTATCACCTGAGAACGGCTCGACCGATTTGGCTGATTGTCTTTTTGTGTTCGTTACTGTCAGGACAAGATTTGTGTGAAAGACAATTTTTGGGAAATCCAACGGAAAAGTCGGAAAATAACATCAGTTGCCGCATGTATGACACACCACCAATTAAGAATGTCTTGACAGATCTGGTTCATTTTTGTCTTTGTTTGATTCGTAATTGTCAGCACAACGTTTGTATGAAAGAAAATTTTTGGAAAATCCACCAGAAAAGTCAGATATTAAAATCAGTTGTGAAAGATCGTCACTTGAAAACAGCTTGACCGATTTGGTTGATATATATACCGGGTGATCAAAAAGTCAGTATAAATTTGAAAACTGAATAAATCACGGAATAATATAGATAGAGAGGTACAAATTGATACACATGCTTGGAATGACAGGGGTTTTTATTAGAACAAAAAAAAATACAAAAGTTCAAAAAATGTCCGACAGATGGCGCTTCATCTGATCAGAATAGCAATAATTAGCATAACAAAGTAAGACAAATCAAAGATGATGTTCTTTACAGGAAATGCTCAATATGTCCACCATCATTCCTCAACAATAGCTGTAGTCGAGGAATAATGTTGTGAACAGCACTGTAAAGCATGTCCGGAGTTATGATGAGGCATTGGCGTCGGATATTGTCTTTCAGCATCCCTAGAGATGTCGGTCGATCACGATACACTTGCGACTTCAGGTAACCCCAAAGCCAATAATCACACGGACTGAGGTCTGGGGACCTGGGAGGCCAAGCATGACGAAAGTGGCGGCTGAGCACACGATCATCACCAAACGACGCGCGCAAGAGATCTTTCACGCGTCTAGCAATATGGGCTGGAGCGCCATCCTGCATAAACATCGTACGTTCCAGCAGGTGTCTATCAGCCAGGCTGGCGATGATGACATTCTGTAACATATCGGCGTACCTCTCACCCGTCACGGTAGCAGTTTTGCTGTCCAGCGCCATCTGTCGGACATTTTCTGAACTTTGTTTTTTTTTTTGTGCTAATAAAACCCCATGTCATTCCAAGCATGTGTATCAATTTTTACCTCTCTATCTACATTTTTGATCGTGTGTGTGTGTGTGTGTGTGTGTGTGTGTGTGTGTATGTACGTTCGTAATTGTGGATGGTAACTGAATTTTTAGCATGAAAAAGAAAATGAAAAAATTTTTGCGTTCTTTTTGAAAGTTTTGCTGTTACATGTTATCAAATAATAATAATAAAAAAACAGTTTGACAGTTATATACAGGGTGGAGAAAAATTGTCTCGACATTTTAACCCTGGATAGCTGATGCCAGTAAGAACCAAAATTACCAATGTTGTGTAGGTCGACAACGCACCATTTTTAAACTAAGGAAACTTGGCCCCACGCGCTCCGATTGGCAGTGGGATTGCCCTGTTGCCGTTCGTCGGTTGACGGGCAGCGCTATGATTGTCGGTTCGTTCATACAAACGTCCCTCACCTCGTCACTGCCTCAACGTGATACCCACACGTGTCGAAATAGGTCTTCAGGCAATTCCACGGCCAATTGGAGCGCGTGGCGCCTAGTTTCCGTAGTTTAAAAATGGTGCGTTGTCGACCTACACAACATTAGTAATTTTGGTTCCTCTATCGTCAGCTATCCAGGGTTAAAATTTCGTGACACATTTTTTTCCATCCTTTATATAATATATAAATACATATATAACATATAAATGGGAAATGTCGTTACCGGAAATTTCGAAATCTACTTGACCGATTTGCTACAACTTTTTACATAACGCTGTAACGAACGTTTGTTGTAGCAAATCGGTCAAGTAGATTTCGAAATTTCCGGTAACGACATTTCCCATTTATATGGTTCAAATGGTTCAAATGGCTCTGAGCACTATGGGACTCAACTGCTGAGGTCATTAGTCCCCTAGAACTTAGAACTAGTTAAACCTAACTAACCTAAGGACATCACAAACATCCATGCCCGAGGCAGGATTCGAACCAGCGACCGTAGCGGTCTTGCGGTTCCAGACTGCAGCGCCTGTAACCGCACGGCCACTTCGGCCGGCTCCCATTTATATGTTATATATGTATTTATATATACAGGGTGTTACAAAAAGGTACGGCCAAACTTTCAGGAAACATTCCTCACACACAAATAAAGAAAAGATGTTATGTGGACATGTGTCCGGAAACGCTTAATTTCCATGTTAGAGCTCATTTTAGTTTCGTCAGTATGTACTGTACTTCCTCGATTCACCGCCATGATTTCATACGGGATACTCTACCTGTGCTGCTAGAACATGTGCCTTTACAAGTACGACACAACATGTGGTTCATGCACGATGGAGCTCCTGCACATTTCAGTCGTAGTGTTCGTACGCTTCTTAACAACATATTCGGTGACCGATGGACTGGTAGAGGCGGACCAATTCCATGGCCTCCACGATCTCCTGACCTCAACCCTCTTGACTTTCATTTATGGGGGCATTTGAAAGCTCTTGTCTACGCAATCTCGGTACCAAATGTAAAGACTCTTCGTGCTCGTATTGTGGACGGCTGTGATACAATACGCCATTCTCGAGGGCTGCATCCGCGCATCAGGGATTCCATGCGACGGAGGGTGGATGCATGTAACGGAGGACATTTTGAACATTTCCTGTAACAAAGTGTTTGAAGTCACGCTGATACGTTCTGTTGCTGTGTGTTTCCATTCCATGATTAATGTGATTTGAAGAGAAGTAATAAAATGAGCTCTAACATGGAAAGTAAGCGTTTCCGGACACATGTCCACATAACATATTTTCTTTCTTTGTGTGTGAGGAATGTTTCCTGAAAGTTTGGCTGTACCTTTTTGCAACACCCTGAAGCGTAGTTACCAAAAACCTCGAAAAGTTCTTGACCTATTTACTTCAAATTTTTACACGATACTCTACCCAAACATTGGGTCGGACATAGACAGATAGGTATATTTTTATAATATATGTAATATATACGTATGTATGTAATGTATTAAGGGAGAAGTGTTGTTACCACAAATTTCGAAAAAAGTTTTTGATCGTCTTATTTTCAATTTTCACGTTATACTCTGATAAACATTCGGACAGACACAGGCTACATATTTTTGTAATATGGTTCAAATGGCTCTGAGCACTATGGGACTTAACATCTGAGGTCTGTCATCAGTCCCCTAGAACTTAGAACTATTTAAACCTAACTGACCTAAGGACATTTCACACATCCATGCCCGAGGCAGGATTCGAACCTGTGACCGTAGCGGTCGCGCTGTTCCAAACTGAAGCGCCTAGAACCGCTCGGCCACACCGACCGACCTTTTTTAAATTATTACATATGTAATTATATATGTAATACATAAAGGACAAGCGTTGTTAGCAAAAATCTCGAAAAGATCTTGAACATTAAAACGGAAATGGACATACAGAGGGGGATGAGAAGATGGACACAGTGAGGGGAGACGAGGTTATGCACAGAGAGATGGGGCCGGGAGGAGATGTACGGAGAGAGTGAGGGGGTGAGAAGATGGGCAGAGAGAGGGGGCAAGAAATTTACGATGTATGCACAATTCCGATAAATACACTCCTGGAAATTGAAATAAGAACACCGTGAATTCATTGTCCCAGGAAGGGGAAACTTTATTGACACATTCCTGGGGTCAGATACATCACATGATCACACTGACAGAACCACAGGCACATAGACACAGGCAACAGAGCATGCACAATGTCGGCACTAGTACAGTGTATATCCACCTTTCGCAGCAATGCAGGCTGCTATTCTCCCATGGAGATGATAGTAGAGATGCTGGATGTAGTCCTGTGGAACGGCTTGCCATGCCATTTCCACCTGGCGCCTCAGTTGGACCAGCGTTCGTGCTGGACGTGCAGACCGCGTGAGACGACGCTTCATCCAGTCCCAAACATGCTCAATGGGGGACAGATCCGGAGATCTTGCTGGCCAGGGTAGTTGACTTACACCTTCTAGAGCACGTTGGGTGGCACGGGATACATGCGGACGTGCATTGTCCTGTTGGAACAGCAAGTTCCCTTGCCGGTCTAGGAATGGTAGAACGATGGGTTCGATGACGGTTTGGATGTACCGTGCACTATTCAGTGTCCCCTCGACGATCACCAGTGGTGTACGGCCAGTGTAGGAGATCGCTCCCCACACCATGATGCCGGGTGTTGGCCCTGTGTGCCTCGGTCGTATGCAGTCCTGATTGTGGCGCTCACCTGCACGGCGCCAAACACGCATACGACCATCATTGGCACCAAGGCAGAAGCGACTCTCATCGCTGAAGACGACACGTCTCCATTCGTCCCTCCATTCACGCCTGTCGCGACACCACTGGAGGCGGGCTGCACGATGTTGGGGCGTGAGCGGAAGACGGCCTAACGGTGTGCGGGACCGTAGCCCAGCTTCATGGAGACGGTTGCGAATGGTCCTCGCTGATACCCCAGGAGCAACAGTGTCCCCTAATTTGCTGGGAAGTGGCGGTGCGGTCCCCTACGGCACTGCGTAGGATCCTACGGTCTTGGCGTGCATCCGTGCGTCGCTGCGGTCCGGTCCCAGGTCGACGGGCACGTGCACCTTCCGCCGACCACTGGCGACAACATCGATGTACTGTGGAGACCTCACGCCCCACGTGTTGAGCAATTCGGCGGTACGTCCACCCGGCCTCCCGCATGCCCACTATACGCCCTCGCTCAAAGTCCGTCAACTGCACATACGGTTCACGTCCACGCTGTCGCGGCATGCTACCAGTGTTAAAAGACTGCGATGGAGCTCCGTATGCCACGGCAAACTGGCTGACACTGACGGCGGCGGTGCACAAATGCTGCGCAGCTAGCGCCATTCGACGGCCAACACCGCGGTTCCTGGTGTGTCCGCTGTGCCGTGCGTGTGATCATTGCTTGTACAGCCCTCTCGCAGTGTCCGGAGCAAGTATGGTGGGTCTGACACACCGGTGTCAATGTGTTCTTTTTTCCATTTCCAGGAGTGTATTTACCAATTGCGAAGCACTGCCGGGTTCGCTAGTAGATTGTTAAGTTAAGACGTACTTTTAACAATTTTTCGCTTCCACAATAAATAACACAAATTTAAGGTATGCCAATTCAACTACGAGTATATATCTAGGGATTACATTCGCGAACAACTTAAATTGGAACAATCACATAGATAATGTTGTGGGGAAGGCAAACGAAAGAATGCGTTTTATTGGCAGAACACATAGAGGGCGAAACAGGTCTATTAACAGCTTCAACTTTTTTAGTCCTGTCTTCCTCAGTTGCGTGTAATATCACGGTATATTGATAATTTTTACTTATGGACCATCTGACAGCAACTGAATAAAACACAATTTTAATGCCATACGCGTTTCGCCTTTATTTTCTGCAAGGCATCATCAGTTGCAGGTTGCGTGGACAATTTCTTACATATTACGCTCCCGTTGCATTTTTGGTGTTGTTCTTCTTCTTATGAATGCCAATTTGCCGTCTTTTTCCCCACATTCCACAGCACTATGAACTGAACGCTTGTTTCAATGCAATGTTTTGGTTTCTATTGCCGACTGTCTATTAAAGAAACTGTCTTTCCGCTGCCCCAACCACTTGCTTGCAAATACTTCAACGTACATGGCTCATGTCTCGCGCGACCCACGTCAAAAATGCTATTTCTTTTTCTAAACGCTTGGCCGTCTGGAGCCTCCACTTCTATCATTTCCATTCCTGGCCAAGTCCTGCATCTGTCATAAATTTGGAGAAATCGGTGATGACGAGTAGGCTCGATCTCCTAATGACGTTGGTTTGTCATTCTTCGTACTATCGGCAACTTTGTAATGGCGCCTGTTTGCTGCGGAGTATTTTACGCCTGACTTCGTCTCTTTTATGAGGACATGAATTATACATCGTTTCCAAATGGTCGACGTCAGTATATCAGGGAAAAGCGTAACAAGTCCGACTACGAGGTGTGCGTGACCCTGTAGCACAAGAACTGGGTCACTTAGGTGTGGAAGTCTTGCAATGAGCATACATCAGACAAAACTGTGTCATTAAGGGGACCTTCCCTGTTGGAGGACATCAGCGCTTCTTGGCATTCGACTCGTCACTGATGCGTATATTGAGCGTTGGCGGCCGTTTAATGTATGGCGGTCAGCTTACCGTGAAACTACTGCGACATACTGTACACCTGGACTAGTCAAATAACACCATAGGAGTGCAGAAGAGAATACAGGAACGACTCCGTCGGAATCTGCCTGCCCTGCAAGACGGCAGATTAGTGCACAAGTTGCATCACGATGGACTTATCTTTGTATGTCAGCCTTGCACTTTTTTATTTCCAGAAACGTGATATCAATGCCCTCCTCGCTGCAACCCATTTCTCGCACAAAGATAAAGAATACGGCCGGTCTGAAAACGCTAACGGCAATTTTATAACGCAAAGGTGTTGCAATGTTGGAAGCTCAGGCATTAAGTGACAATAAAGCGTATTTGCGTGGTCGTTGTGCGTCTTAGGTACTGTTTTCGTTACAGAAGAGAGATAACCCCATCTGGCCTTGTGCAGTTTTCCTGACGACCTAGATGCTGTTATGAGCTGCCAGGGAGACTCGAACGTCGCGGCCATGAATACAAATTCATTTCCTGTAAGTCCGTGCAACGAATGGAAATCTCGAACAGTTGTCTTTCATTTGCTGAAGAGAATAAAGAAGCAGCTCATGTAACCTACATTACTATTTTATGATTACTGAGGTTATCGCAACGTAATTTATTGATGGTTTGTTTACCGGGTTTTTAGCTAAGCTGACGATAATATTTTGCTCACAGTATTTCGAAAACTGCTCTAGGTGCTCTAGTCAGTGGCAGTATGTCCGTTCGTTGCCGGAACTCCAACCAGATTGTAGGGTACTGATCGAACAATGTTTGGAGTACAAGACCCGTTGACTTTCAGTCTCTGCGACAGCTTAGGTCTCATACTTTCAGTGTTGGGAGTGGGAAAGCCTAGTGATGGTTTCGCTATGTACTGAGTGCTAGTTGGTTGCATTGCTGTAGCATTTAGACATAAAATTATTTAAATGGCATATTGGTCCGAGCGAGGTGGCGCAGTGGTTAAGATACTGGACTCGCAATCGGGAGGTCGACGGTTCAATCCCGCGTCCGGCCATCCTGATTTAGGTTTTCCGTGATTTCCCTAAATCACTCCAGGCAAATGCCGGGATGGTTCCTCTGAAAGGGCAAGGCCGACTTTCTTCCCCATCCTTCCCTAATCCGATGAGACCGATGACCACGCTGTCTGGTCTCCTTCCCCAAACATCCAACCAACCAAATGGTATAATGTCCACATTAATATGACCACCGCCTTTTTTCGATGTTAACTTGAAATAACTATTCAGAGAGGCAGGTGGCACCACTAGGAGTGGAGGGTACATAAAGTGTGTTGGGGGCAAGGGAGAAACAGTGCAGTCCTTTTCGTAATGGGGAAACGGAGCGATTTATTTGATTTCCTAAAGGGCATGATCTTTGTCTTTCGGGCCAAGGATGGGAGCAGTTCCGAAACGGCTACGTCTGTAAACTGTCCACGTGCCACCGTGGTTAGGCCGGTCATAGTGGCCGAGCGGTTCTAGGCGCTACAGTCTGAAGCCGCGCGATCGCTACGGTCGCAGGTTCGAATCCTGCCTCGGGCATGGATGTGTGTGATATCCTTAGGTTAGTTAGGTTCAATTAGTTCTCAGTTCTAGCGGACTGATGATATCAGAAGTTAAGTCCCATAGTGCTCAGAGCCGTTTGAACCACCGTGGTTAATGTATACCGTGCATGGCAGAAAGGCGTTATCTAAAACCGGCGCCGAGTCAAATGAGGTGCACCACGAGCCATAAATGGCAGGGGTGAACGACGGCTGCTGAGGTCTATAACGTCCGATAGTCGTGCAAGTATTGAGCAACTGATCGCCCAGGTGAGCCAAGGGGCTACCAACAGTGTTTCTTCAAAGACGGTTCAGCGAACGTTGCTGAATATGGGCCTTCTCAGAAGGCTGGAATTTGCACGCCAACACCACAACTGGACGTCCACTGAGTGCCGACAGGTGGCCTTTTCAAATAAACCACGGTTTATGCTCCATCGGAAAAATGGCCGCTGGCGTGTACGGCCCTGCAACAATCGTCGGGAGTTCCAGGCAGGAGAAGGAGCGTTATAATCTGGGCAATATTTTTGTGGCGTTCCCTGTGTGGTCTTGACACTCTGGAAGGTACAGTGGATCAACACACGTACGTATCTATCCTTGGGAACCATGTCTACTCCAACTTGAAGTCTGTTCCTTCCTCAGCAGAAAAATGCAACATGTCACACAGATCGCGGTGTACGTGCTTGGTTCGAAGAGTACCAGGATGAGTGTACCGTGCTCCCCACGCCCCAAACTGTCCGGATTTAAATCCAATCCAGAATCTTGGGACCTCCTCGATCGGGCTGTTTGTGGCACGGATCGTCAACTGAGAAACCTAACACAGTTGGGCACTGCACTGGCACCGGCTTGGCCCCACAACCGAGTCGGTACCTTCCATAACCTTATTGACTCCCCTCTAGGTCGTCCGCGTTGCGAAAGGAGGTCGTTCTGGCTTTTGACAGGTCGCACATTATCGTGACTGGATCCTGTAGAAACAATAGGAATCTTTGTATCTAGGGCCGAGTGCGATGTTATCTACGGCTTGGATGAGAACGAAGGAGCAAGTTTCAAATGTTCAAATGTGTGTGAATTCCTAAAGGACCAAACTGCTGAGGTCATCAATCCCTAGACTTACACACTACTTAAACTAACTTACGCTAGGAACAACACACACACCCATGCCCGAGGAAGGACACGAACCTCTGGCGGGAAGGGCCGCGCAATTTGTAGAATTTTAGAACATGTTTTTTGCTCGAGTATCATGTCGTTTTTGGAAACCCAGAATCTACTATGTAGGAATCAACATGGATTCCGGAAACAGCGATCGTGTGAGACCCAACTCGCGTTATTTGTTTATGAGACCCAGAAAATATTAGATACAGGCTCCCAGGTAGATGCTATTTTTCTTGACTTCCGGAAGGCGTTCGATACAGTTCCGCACTGTCGCCTGATAAACAAAGTAAGAGCCTACGGAATATCAGACCAGCTGTGTGGCTGGATTGAAGAGTTTTTAGCAAACAGAACACAGCATGTTGTTATCAATGGAGAGACGTCTACAGACGTTAAAGTAACCTCTGGCGTGCCACAGGGGAGTGTTATGGGACCATTGCTTTCCACAATATATATAAATGACCTAGTAGATAGAGTCGGAAGTTCCATGCGGCTTTTCGCGGATGATGCTGTAGTATACAGAGAAGTTGCAGCATTAGAAAATTGTAGCGAAATGCAGGAAGATCTGCAGCGGATGGGCACTTGGTGCAGGGAGTGGCAACTGTCCCTTAACATAGACAAATGTAATATATTGCGAATACATAGAAAGAAGGATCCTTTATTGTATGATTATATGATAGCGGAACAAACACTGGTAGCAGTTACTTCTGTAAAATATCTGGGAGTATGCGTGCCGAACGATTTGAAGTGGAATGATCATATAAAATTAATTGTTGGTAAGGCGGGTACCAGGTTGAGATTCATTGGGAGAGTGCTTAGAAAATGTAGTCCATCAACAAAGGAGGTGGCTTACAAAACACTCGTTCGACCTATACTTGAGTATTGCTCATCAGTGTGGGATCCGTACCAGATCGGGTTGACGGAGGAGATAGAGAAGATCCAAAGAAGAGCGGCGCGTTTCATCACAGGGTTATTTGGTAACCGTGATAGCGTTACGGAGATGTTTAATAAACTCAAGTGGCAGACTCTGCAAGAGAGGCGCTCTGCATCACGGTGTAGCTTGCTCGCCAGGTTTCGAGAGGGTGCGTTTCTGGATGAGGTATCGAATATATTGCTTCCCCCTACTTATACCTCCCGAGGAGATCACGAATGTAAAATTAGAGAGATTAGTGCGCGCACGGAGGCTTTCAGACAGTCGTTCTTCCCGCGAACCATAGGCGACTGGAACAGGAAAGGGAGGTAATGACAGTGGCACGTAAAGTGCCCTCCGCCACACACCGTTGGGTGGCTTGCGGAGTATAAATGTAGATGTAGATGTAGATCCGTGACATGGCGTCTCTAACCGCGCGGCCACTCCGCGCGGCGCGAAGTTTCAGTCTTGGTACTGAATAATTTCAGGAATTATAATGACATGGAGTTCTGTGTGTATCACTGAGTTTGGTAAGATACAGGTTTTATCACTAGCAATACGTGAGATTTTGTTTCGAATCAAATGGTTCAAATGGCTCTGAGCACTATGCGACTTAACGTCTGAGGTCATGAGTCGCCTAGAACTTAGAACTAGTTAAACCTAACTAACCTAATGACATCACACACATCCATGGCCGAGGCAGGATTCGAACCTGCGACCGTAGCGGTCGCTCGGTTCCAGACTGTAGCGCCTAGAACCGCACGGCCACGCCGGCAGTTTCGAATCACTTGCACTTTTTGAACCCGCTGGTTGCATGTGTCTACGATATTACGAAACATATGTGATCACTGAAATGATGAAGCATGCGGGGATATTTAATTTGATTTGAATTTTGAGTCTATCACCAATATTTACTCGATACTTTTGTTCCAATACGACGTTTTCTGTCTTGTAGTTTCTGTCTGTCTTCAGTTTAATTTTGAATCTTACTATTCAATAAATAACTAGGCCCAGATATCCTGCCCTGGTTTTCCTTGGCAGGGCTGTTCCCTAATGATATCTATATTCTGATTAATTCTTTTACTAGCGTATAGATTGGCCTGAGTTTTATTGCAGTGTTCCAAAGCAGGACCCATTATTGGATATGTTCGAGATGTCCTTTAATTTGAGACCAATGCCGGCCGAAGTGGCCGCGCGGTTCTGGCGCTGCAGTCTGGAACCGCGAGACCGCTACGGTCGCAGGTTCGAATCCTGCCTCGGGCATGGATGTGTGTGATGTCCTTAGGTTAGTTAGGTTTAACTAGTTCTAAGTTCTAGGGGACTAATGACCTCAGCAGTTGAGTCCCATAGTGCTCAGAGCCATTTTTTTTTTAGACCAATGTGTTTTCAGTTGTGGCGAGCAGTGTCGTATCAGAAACGAGGAGGCTGCTATGTTGTTGTTGAGTGTCATTAATATAGTAATATAGAGAGTTCGTCCTATAGCTAAACATTGGTTTTCGTACGCTTCAGTATACCTCGGCTGACTACTCGTCATTTTAATGTGACACGGAACTGTCAGTTTTTCAAAACGTAGGGAAGAATTTTGACATGGTGAAGTGGGCAGTCGTGTTGAAGAGGTCAGACGGTATGTCCCTTGTGCCTCTTTTCATAGAGCGCTTTTTCAATATCGAGAAACACATTGTCTCTAGTTATTGCAGAGTTAGACTGCCGACGCCCGCTACGCCCTTTGACTCGCTTTTGTTTTTCCTGATCGCGTGCCTCCATTCCACGAAACGCATGTCTACTCGTTGTTTGCTGGAGTCCAAGCCCTGCTTAAACTGAAGCCTTTGTCCCCGTTTGCAACGCTTCCTGACACCTTTACTTCGAAGGAAACCTTAACTACGCTGTCCCAGATGTTTGAGGCTTAACACCCTGATAATAGTTCTGTCGTACCCTATTTCGTGTCTCTATTCCAGGCCGCACTTGTCGACAGCTGATTTCCTTGACTGTGTCAGCTGACTGTATCGTCGACGTTTCTTGCACTTCTTTTCAACTGTTCAAGTGTACTGCGCCACATACGACATGCTAATTCGCACGAAATTCGGTACACACCAGGTTTCCTTAGACCTTACTCGTCTTTAACGTTACAAAGCAGACATTTTGTCTTTCTTGGTGGTAATAAAATGCCTTGGTTGTTATTTTTCTCTATAGAGATAAGGGTAACATAGGGCAGGTGAGTGACCCTGTTTTTTTTTCGTATGACTATCATATGCCTCGATTTTGTCAAGCATTGTAGTTTTGTCACTACAGCCAAATGTCGTTGGTTATCAGGACTGCGACATTGCGAAACTCTTTCAAAGAGTGGCAGAGACCATTAAAATGAACAATGTAATTTTTTATTCCATCAGCATTGTGAGTACATGAGTCAGTTTTTGGTGTCCACCTCTGCAGCCGAAGTGAACAACAGCTTAGCGTGGACCTTCGTGTTCTGGATGTAGTGGTTCCAACTCCGCCACTGGACGTAATTTTCACTGTCAGTAACTAAAAATGAAAGTGGTGTCGTACAGTTTCTGGCCACCACACCGTGCTCCACCGTTCATGATTCAGTACGAAATATCAGTGGCTGTGCTATTAAGAAGAACGATGCAATCTTCCTTCAGCCAATACCAGGCCCTCGATTCTCAATAAATATGTCCTTGTTTGGTTTGGGGAAGGAGACCAGACAGCGAGGTCATCGGTCTCATCGGATTAGGGAAGGATGGGGAAGGAAGTCGGCCGTGCCCTTTGAAAGGAACCATCCCGGCATTTGCCTGGAGCGATTTAGGGAAATCACGGAAAACCTAAATCAGGATGGCCGGACGCGGGATTGAACCGTCGTCCTCCCGAATGCGAGTCCAGTGTCTAACCACTGCGCCACCTCGCTCGGTGTCCCAAATATGTCCTTCCTGGACGTGAATATACGTGACGTACGAGTGTAGACTGTGACACATGGAAGTTTTTCTCTGGCCGTGATTCGTGCACTGATAGCCGAAACGGTTAAGGCGACCGCTCGTGTTAAGTGGGAAATCCTGGTTTGAGTCCCGGCCTGACACAAATTTTCATTGTCGCCATTCCAGTGTACATCCGGCGGTCGTTCATATTCACAGCTGCGAATGCATTTCCTGTATTCCGGATTAAATTCTAAACTTCTCTCCGCAGTTTCTGTTGACGTTGGGCTGTCCGTTAAACGAGGGCATTAACCTTACGTCTACACTAGGAACTTACCGAATGAGCAATGTTGAATGTCACCACAGTTGGTATTCAACACAAGGATTCAAGCAATCAGTCATAATAATTACATAGTATCTAAGAGCATAGCGTAATTCTTTCGCGTGGTATGCTCTTAAATTTAGTTATTCATTACAAACAGCGAGAATTTCTTGAGACGATAAAACTATTAGAGGTAGCAATTCTTCCAGAGACACAGTATTATGTTTACGTTACATTGTCGTGTTTAATGTAGTTAACCTACACACTACAGGCATGACCACAGTGACATTGTGGAACGCCTTACATTGTGCTTATGATAAGGTTGTGGAGGAGCTGGTTTGCTACTATCTAAGGTGCGAATCGTCAGAAACATTCTAAATAGCACACGGTCTAAGATTCATTCTTGATTTACAAAATAGGTATGTTCAAGTGTGTGTGAATTCCTAAGGGACCAAACTGCTGAGGTCATCGGTCCCTAGACTTACATGCTACTTAAACTAACCTAAACTAACTAATGCTAAGAACAACACACACACACACCCATGCCTGAGGGAGGACTCGAACCTCCGGCGGGAAGTGTCGTGCAATCCGTGACATGGGGCCTCAAACAAGATATATTTATAGTTGTGAGACAAGTGTTATTAAAACTGAGACAAGCAGTATTGTACACTTCTGTTGCGGACTTACTTTCATTTTTTAGCAATTTGTACGGTATGAGATAGTGAATGTCATCAGCAGTAAATGTCAATTAGATGTGACACGTATTCCGTTTTACGAATGGATTATGGCATCTCACACCAAGTTCAAAATGGTTCAAATGGCTCTGAGCACTATGGGACTTAACATCTGTGGTCATCAGTCCCCTAGAACTTAGAACTACTTAAACCTAACTAACCTAAGGACATCACACACATCCATGCCCCGAGGCAGGATTCGAACCTGCGACTGTAGCAGTCGCGCGGCTCCGGACTGATTGCCTAGAACCGCGAGACCACCGCGGCCGCCTCACACCAAGTACTCAATGTGAGTTCCAATACTCCCCAATATATGTGGGAGTGTGCAAGGTGTCTCACAGGCTAAACCAATCGCAGAAGAGAAGCTGTTTCATCTGCGTAAAACATAGACTTGATATACACCCTTTGCAATTCTTTCAGTGTAGTTAAGTCAGCTAAGAATGGAGACAAAGTAACTGGTGCACTGCTGCCTATCCAAGTCCATGTTAACGTGCATTAAGAAGCGCTCGAGCACGTACAAAGAAGTGTACGTGAGCCTCAACTTACATCATTCAACAGACTGTGAGTGGGATATCACACAACAGTCCATGAACTTTCAAATACTCATGCAAATGAGAAAGTAGCAGTAATTTTTATTTATTTACACTTTCAGTTTTAGAACTAAACTGTTTCTGCATGTGTTTACTCGATGTTGTGTTATTTGGCTGAGTGCCACGGTACTCGCCGTTGCGCGTATATTTTTACAGTCTTACAAGAGAACGTTGCTTATGACTTCAACACATATAACACGTGGATTAACACGGTTCTTTATTTACGTGAACTGGATGATGATGACGATGAGGTCCCGTACTCCGATGAGCGTAGAGGACGACGCAGGAGACCCGCACGGCCGACTAGGCAGGGTCCTAGCGGAGGTGGTTTGCCATTGCATTCCTTCGACCGTAATGGGGATGAATGATGATGATGAAGACGACACAACATCACCCAGTCGTCTCGAGGCAGGGAAAATCCCTAAGTGCTGCTATGGTCGCAGGTTCGAATCCTGCCTCGGGCATGGATGTGTGTGATGTCCTTAGGTTAGTTAGGTTTAAGTAGTTCTAAGTCTAGGAGACTGATGACCTCAGATGTTAAGTCCCATAGTGCCTAGAGCCATTTGAATGATTTTTGAACTCCCTGACCCCGCCGGGAATCGAACCCGGGACCCCGTGCGCGGGGTGCGCAAGACCACGAGCTGCGGACACTTAACTTGAATAGAGTCCATGTGCTGTGGTACAAGATCATCATTAATAGCCCTCTTGCAGACAATATCGGAAATCTTGCTATTGCATTAATCTGGTAGCTAGGTACTGTCGTAACCTGCAATGTGAATTGACAGACGCCAACTGGAATATGAATTAGTGAGACCCTCCGGTCAGCGGCGGCGTCCTAAATACTTGCTGTCGAGAGGGCGTTGGCGGCATGTTACTTGTCAGTGTGTCCCTGGCCTCTCTCCTGATAAGCGCACTTGATCCAGTGCCTGCAATCGATCTTCGCGCTGCATCTTTGCCGACCGGTGTGCTTGCGACAGCTTACGCCAGCACACAGGATCTTTGGTAAAATAGTACAACAAGAAACTGCGAGGGCTATCAAGATTAAGCTAAACCAGTTTGAAGATTTGTGGAAGATATTTTTCACTACGTGATCAAAACTCAGGAACTGACCACTACATGTCACGAGGGGCACACTCACCAATGCAAAAGGAGGTGAGGGGTAATGTCTTGTCAATAGAGGAGCAGCAATAGAGGAATGGGTCGGTCTAGAGAGCTCAGTGACTTCGAACGTGTGTAGTCATTCGATTTCACCTGACTAGCAAATCTGTAAGGGACATTTTAACCCTTCTAAAGCTGCCCAAGTCGATTGTTGGTGATGTGATTGTAAAGTGTGAAGGTGAAGGAATAACCACAGCTGAACCAAGACAAAGTAGACCTCACGTACTGACGGGCAGGGACCGTCGGGCATTTTGTAGGGTGGTTGTAATAAACTGCAGTAAATCAGCGGAAGGATCACTCGTGTGTTCCAAAGTTCTGCTAGAAGTCCAGCTAGCACAGTGTCTTCGCGTAGGCAGTTTAAAGAATAGGGTACAATGAGCGAGCAGCTCCTCATCAGCTACACATTTCTGTACGCAATGCCAAGTGCCGCTTGAATTGGTTTAAAGTGCGACGCCACTGGATAGTGGATGACTGGAAACAAGTAATTCAGGGTGACGAATCACGCCATATCCAGTGTCAACAGAGCAAGGAGAACATTACCTGCCATCCTGCTTATTGTCAACAATGAAATACGGAGGAAGTGCTGTTGCGGCACGGGGTTAGTTCTCGTGGTTATGAAGTGGTCCCTTTATTGCGCGTAATAAAACCTTAAATGCGGAACGATATGAACAGATTTTACGGCATTGTATAGTGCATACAGTAGAGGAAACTTTGTGGACGATAACTGTATGAGTGTAACAATGGACCCGGTCATAAAGCAGCACCTGTGAGGCAATTCCTTTTGGACAATAACATTCATGAAATGGACAGGCCTGCTCAAAGTTCCGACTTGAACTCGATGAAACACCTTTAGAATGAGTTAGAACGTCGATTTCGCCCCAGACATAGCGTCCCACACTCAAACCTTCTCGTGTTTCGAGTGTTGAGGAAGAATGGGACGGTATTCCTCCACAGCCACTCAGCCATCTTACTGAAAATGATCTCAGCAGCCGTAATAAAGGCAAAGGATGGCCACACACCGTATTAACGTCCATTTAATACACTGGTGTCCAAAATTAAATCAACAAACGGCTATTTCCCCGTGTTGCGTCTAATTCACGGTATAATCATACAAACTGTCGACAGATGTCCGTACACTCGTGTTCTGCACAGATGATGGCATTCCGGTCAATGGGCAACCACGTCAGCGATGACAACAGGGCAGCTATCAAACGGGTTAGTGTTTACTGGGTAGTCCCACATTCACACTTGCTGTGTATACAAAGGCAGACGGTTCAGTATGGCACAAAGAAAACGCCTACCAGACTCTCTACGGTGGAGGGTAATAAGAAGACTGAAAGAAGGACAGTCGCAAATTGATATAGTGAGAATGCTTAATGTGAACGATTCTGTTGTTTCTCGTATGTGGCGGCAATTTATAGAGACGGAAACAGTATCCCGAAGACCAGGGCAGGGCTAGCCACGTGCGACATCAAAAAGAGAGGACTGTTATTTGGAATTAAGGGTACGACGGTACAGCCTTAGTATTGTACGGCAACTGGCATCTGACCTCGCAGCATCCACTGGACGTGTTGTATCGAAACAGAAGACTTCGGTAGAGTGTCGTTTATTGTGGGAGACCTTCTGTATGCGTACCTCTGATGCGTCTTCACAGAAGGGAACGTATAGAGTGGAGTCATCAACCTGCCACCTGGACAGTCCAATCGTGGGCCAATGTTCTTGTCGCAGATGAGTCCCGATCTGGTCTGGAGAGTGATCTCGACGCATTCGCATCTGGAGGGAACGTGGAACACGATTTCGGAATCCAAACATTGTGGAAAGAGACAGATATCGAGGAGAATCCTTAATGGTGTGGGCAGGGATTATGTTGACCACTCGAGTACCTCTTCATGAAATTGTACGTGTGAATCGGCAAGGTTTAAAACTGTGTCAGGTATCACGACGAAATTTTGGGACCTGATGTGCGGTGCTGCGAGGTGGTGTGGGTCCAGACTTCGTACTGATGGACGATAATGCTCAACCTCATAGAGTACGTCTGGTTGATGTTTTCCTAGAAGTAGAAGAAACTGAATTCATGGCGTGGCCTGCTCGCTCTCCCGACTTGAATCCCATAGGGCATGTCTGGGATGCGCTAGGGAGACGAGTTGCAACACGCTAGCATCTACCAACCACTCTCCAAGACTTGTGAGCAGCTTTGCTTGAAGAATGGGCTTTACTGTATCAACAGGAGACTGACGACATCACTCACAGCATGTCCCGTCATGTCAGACCTGTATTGCTGCCAGAGGTAGTAACACCCCATGCTGAGCACATTAACCAGTTGTCGGAATGTGTGTGCAAATCCTTTAAGTTGGAAAACACGAAGAACATGCAACTGTAATTTATATTTCTTGATAACCCCGCGATCCTGAGACTTAGCTCCATCTTCAGGTGAGACTCTTGGATTTGAGTTTAAAAAGGAAAGGAGGGGTAGGTATTAACGGCTCGTCGACGACGTGGTCATTAGAGACGGAGCACAAGCTCTGATTGTTTTAGAGATGGAGACGGAAATCGGCGATGCCATTTCGAAGGGGCCATTTCGGAATTTACCAGGAGCGATTTAGGAAAGTCACATAAAACCTATATCAGGATGGTCGGACGCGGATTTGAACCGTCGTCCTCCCGAAAGCGAGTTCCGATTGCGAAAACAGAATACAGTGAAATGAAAACAGACGTACCAAAGCAAATTAACATCCTTGGCATTAATCTTTGAATTTTTGAAAAGATAGGATATTATCTGTTATCACTACACCGTATAATATTTTAGTGATCTTCGGAAGCTATTGGAAGCAGGTTAAACTTGATATCTTCTTCGCGGTTCATGGGGGTATAATTTGCATCCAGTCACTCTCCGAATTTGATACGATTTACTGTACCATTAACTAGTTTCCGAGTCACTGCAGACTCATCAACAGATGGAGGTCGTACTGCTGGCGAGAATAACGGAAATTTAGGCATACGTTAATGAAGCGTTTACGAAACCAAACTATCGTTATTTTTGAGGATACTTGCACTGCACTGCCTCCCAAGCGTTAACTGCGCATGGTTCAGAAAATAACGTTCAGGTAATAATTCAATATGATGATGAGCATGCAGTGCCGGCCGCGGTGTTCTAGCGGTTCTAGGCGCGGAGTCCGGAACCGCGCGACTGCTGCGGTCGCAGGTTCGAATCCTGCCTTGGGCATGGATGTGTGTGATATCCTTAGGTTAGTTAGGTTTAAGTAGTTCTAAGTTCTAGTGGACTGATGACCACAGATGTTAAGTTCCATAGTGCTCAGAACCATTTGAACCATTTTTTTTTAGCATGCAGTCGCTCGAAAACTAATTAATGGTGCAGTAAATCGTATAAAATACAAAATACCTACATAAGCCTCGAATTTCAGTGATAGTCGCAGTTAAGTCATCCACAATGGATACAACGAATGTTATTTTCTGTTGTACTAATGATTGTAAATTAAAAATCCTAAACTTTAGTTGCAGATTTCACGAAGATAATAAGTAAAGGCGTGCTCATTGTGAAGATTGTTTTGAACACCGCTGTGTCCTGTTGTAGGTGTTATGCACTCTGCTTCCTGCGACTTTTGAACTGACTTACTCCAAATCGCTACGCATCTTGACATCTGTCACAATAATAAATCACTGGCTTAGGTAAAGAAAATGTAAGTGACAGATAAAGAAGTCCTGGAACCGAACAAGGAATGAACCCCGTTCTTTCGATTTATAATATGACACTTGTCCAGTTAGCCTTGAACCATACATCGGGATAATAACATCGCAAACGGGACATATATGCGGGTATTTATAAAGTAGCTGTACATAAACAACATACTGCTGTTGTAAATTAAATTTTATTCTATGTTCTTCTACATCTAAAGCGTTCACGTAAGGTATGCTGGGGAAATAAATCAAAGACTGTCACCTGCTGATCTCCGAAGCACGATATGGCAAACAAACTTTTTTTTTTAAAGTTGGTAGTTAACGCAGTGTTTTCGTTCTTTTTAAAACGAATATATTATCTGTTAATTTCAAGAATATGACTTGCTTCTCGGATCGCTTTGTGTAAAATATGAGAAACTGCTTCAACTTTTGCGTCGTGTCATCCTTAGTTGCGTATAATATTACGGTGTGCTGATAATTTTTATGTTGGGGCCATCACATTACAAAGGACAAAACATAAAAACGAGTGTTTAGTTCCTATGGCTGTGAAGTCAGAAAACAAAATTTCAAATGGCAGTTATAAGAAGAAGAACAGCGATGACAAAGGAACGAAAACACATGTAGACCAATATCCACGAAATTTGCCACTGAAGATGTCTTGCAAAGAATAAAGGCAAAATGCGTGTTTCATTTAGTTGTAATTAGACGGTCCGAACATAAAAATTATCAGCATGCGTTAGTATGACACAATGCATTCGAAATTGTTTATCGTCGTTAATGTTTAAATATTACTGAGTGTCAAGGAGTGTAGCCCAAACAGATGTTTTCAGTGTCACTGTATGTAAGAGCTATAGTGCGAAGCTCGCGTAAGAATACCAGTTTAACCCAGACAGGTATTTTTAATACCAAAACGCATAAGAACTGCCACGCGAAGTGATCATATTCACAGTTTCAGCTTACGGAGCGGGTAGGCCCGCTCAGCGATTTTTAGCGCGCTCGCAAAATGCAGTGGCGGCGGTAGCGACGGCGAGGGTGTTGCATTTTTGCTGGGAAGTTTGGCCAGCCGGTTCAATGTCCGGCCTTTACTGCTGTTAGGCGGCGGGAGCCGAGCGGTGCCGAGGTGCGCCGAACCCAGCCGGGTCAACGGCCGCCGCCAACACACTTCCGCATCAGACGGCGGCAAGACTCAGCCGTCTGCGGCCCGCTCCGTGGCGCCAAACCCGCGCTCGCGCGCGCTCTATTCCAGGCCCTTTTGCAGATAAGCTGCTGCCTTACCAAATTGGAGATACCATCTCAAACTGCTCGCGTACCATACTGTTATTTATACTTCACCGGCATAGCGGGGAGATCTCCGCGAATCCATTCAACAGTGTACACCGCAAGCCATACATGACGTATAAAAATGGCTCTGAGCACTATGGGACTTAACTTCTGAAGTTACCAGTCCCCTAGTACTTAGAACTACTTAAACCTAACTAACCTAAGGACATCACACACATCCATGCCCGAGGCAGGATTCGAACCTGCGACCGTAGCGGTCCCGCGGTTCCAGGCCATGACGTAGAAAAGGGTACGTCATACAAATATTATAGACTCCTTCTTATCGGCGGCCAATGTGGCTGAACGGTTCTAGGCGCTACAGCCTGGAACCGCGCGACCGCTACGGTCGCAGGTTCGAATCCTGCATCGGGCATGGATGTGTGTAATTTCCTTAGGTTAGTTAGGTTTAAGTAGTTCTGAGTTATAGGGGACTTATGGCCTCAGAAGTTAACTCCCATAGTGCTCAGAGCCATTTGAACCATTCCTTCTTATTCTACTTGCGTATAGAACGAGAGATAAATGACATTATAAATGCCTCTGTACGCCCCTGAGCCTTTCTTTTCTTATTCTCATGATTATCACGCGAGAGATATAGGACGGCCATAGTTAAAAGTTCCAGTTTCAAAACGCTGCAGAAAGAGAACTACTGCTCAGAATGACATCAAATTTGAACAGCATTTTATTGACGCAGGGGGAAACGTCACGGAACAAATTAAAAAAAATCAACGAAACTTTTACCAATAAATGGCGCTGTAAGCTTCTTACCGTAAATGGGTTGGTTGGTTGATTCGGGGTTCAACAATGGTTCAAATGTCTCTGAGCACTATGCGACTTAACATCTGAGGTCATCAGTCTCCTAGAACTTAGAACTACTTAAACCTAACCAACCTAAGGACATCACACACATCCATGCCAGAAGCAGGATTCGAACCTGCGACCGTAGCAGTCGTGCGGTTCCGCACTGAAGCGCCTAGAACCGCTCGGCCACCGCAGCCGCCGGTTGATTCGGGGGAGGAGACCAAACAGCGAAGCCATCGGTCCCATCGGATTAGGGAAGGACAGGGAAGGAAGCCGGCCGTGCCCTTTCAAGGGAACCATTCCGGCATTGGCCTGAAGAGATTTAGGGAAATCAGGGAAAACTTTAATCAGGATGGCCGGACGTGGGTTTGAACCACCGTCCTCCCGAAAGCAAGTCCAGCGTGCTAACCACTGCGCCACGAAAATGGGATCGGCTGCAAATGACATATGGATTGCAAAACGACGGCTATGGTTTGAGTTGCACTTTACACCCACAATTGGTCTCACGGACTTCTTTTAAATTCTGTCATTTTCAGAAGCATTTCGAGTTTCCAGAACCGTTCCGACAAATCTCAGTCTTGCATTCGCGTTCCCTAAAACTGATTTTACGTGATCGTCCAATCCTATACCGCTTCTTACTCCTCAAATACTTGTACAATGTGACATGCTGAAAATGTTCACCACTTATCTTGTATTCAGTTACTATAGGGGTCTTTCTCTTTGTTATAGGCTTTATCTTGCATTCATCCACATTTAATGAGAACTGTCATTACTTACATAAAGCAGAAAGTCTGTCAAGTCTTTCTGCAGTTCCTTATGATCATCTAATGACGATACCATTCTGTACACAATACATCGTCAGATAACACTCTTATACTGCTGCTGATCCCGCGTTATAAATAAAATGTCACCTCAACCGTCTATATATGAAATTTTAATTTACTATGCGACCAGTTCCGGCGTTTCACTACGCCATCTTCAGGCCCCCTGCCCGAAGGATCCAACCCCATGTGCAATCTAAATAGGGACCGTCATTACGTAAGTGGTACCCAGCTATCCATAGGTTACTTTTTTCGATTGCGCATGGTGCTAGGCTTCTCTTGCGTGTCTGTCAGGGGGCTTGAAGATAGAGTAGTGAAATGCCGAAACTGCTCGCATAAGTAAAATAAAATTTGAAATATCAACGGCTGAAGGTGTTTTTGATTTGGAGTTTCATACTGAAAAGACGAAGTCCTTGAACCGTCCTGTATAAACATGGACTTAGAGGTGCCTGAAAAAACGTTTATGTATAAGCGGCAATCAAATGGAAAAGAGACAGTTGGAAAAAGTAGGGAAACTGTTTATTATTTCAAAAGTAGTCGCTAGAACTGTTAATACATTTATCCCACTGTGAGACAAGACGGTCAATGCGTTCATGGAAAAACGTTTGCGGTTGCCTACGCAATCATGATTGTACCCAGGCGTCCGAAGCAAATGTGCCGTTACCAATGCCTTTCTCTAGGTCTCCAAAAATATGCAGATTGGAGATCGGGGCTGTATGGAGGATGTATAAGGGGTCACCAGCGAAACATCTGTAGCCTAGTCGAAACAACTTTGTCAACATGTGAGCCCGCCAACCTTGCCAACTTTGGACATTCGTGGCCATCGATTTATTTCGGACGAAGAGGTACTTGTCCGCAGCTCGTGGTCTAGGCGTTGCTGCTTCTGGAGCACGGGGTCCCGGGTTCGATTCCCGGCCGGGTTGGGGATTTTCTCTGCCCGGTGACTAGGTGTTTGTGTTGTCCTCATCATTTCATCATCATCATCATTTGTGAGAGTGACTAGCTCGGATTGTGAAAAGAAAATGGACGGTGTAAAAATTGGGACTTTGTACGGACGCTGATGACCGCGCAGTTGAGCGGCCGGCAAATGGTTCAAATGGCTCTGAGCACTACGGGACTTAACATCTGAGGTCATCAGTTCCCTAAACTTAGAACTACTTAAACCTAACTAACCTAAGGACATCACACACATCCATGCCCGAGGCAGAATTCGAACCTGCGACCGTAGCAGCCACGTAGTTCCGGACTGAAGCGCCTAGAACCTCTCGGCCACAGCGACCGGCAGCGCCCCGCAAACCAAACATCATCGAAGAGGTGGCTGGGGACAATCACGGTTCTATAGGCAACTGGAAGCATTTTTCCATGAACGTATTGATAGTCATGTCTCACAGCGCAACAAATGTATTAACAGTTATGGCGATTACTTTTGAAATAATAAGCAGTTTACTTATAATTTCCATCAGTCACTTTTTCATTTGACTGCCTCTTGTATAACGAGAACCTTACAGATCATACTATCCTTCATTTCGATGCATCCTATATTACTTTGTCATGAACAAGATGTGTTATCATTTCTGTGCATTTTAACATGGATGGAAAACAGTACCACTGTAAATGTAAATAGTTATTCAGTCGATAGCCTGTATAACAAATTCTCTGTCTGGTGCTGTACTATTACTCAAATTATCTGCCTTTTACTTTTATGAACATTCGTACCTGATACAGATCTAAATAAAATATAGCGAGTTACTCGTTTTTTCTCTTTTTGTGGTCCTCTGTCCACAGTCGCCGATTTGCCAGCAATATCAAGGTGATACCGAATTTTAAATTCTTAATTTTGACCAAACGCTTTTCACCCTACACCAAAGATTCTAAAGTAATCACTGTAGCAATTACTACTTCGTTAGAAATAATGATGCATAAGAACTATTTTTGATCTTTCTCGACAAAACTGTGAACAAAATTATAATTTTTACGGTTGTACCTGATGATGATTTGGGCTAAATTCTAGAATGGGGACAATTTAGTGTGCTTTTTCTCTATGGTGCACTCGTTGGTAGCACTTCTGATTCGCGAATTCAGTGGGAGGACTGTTTTAATTAACTAGTAGGAAGCAAGCTATTTTGAAGGCCGGAATTGAAACCATTAGATAGCCTTGTCAGATTATTCGTGATTGTTGCCGCCACAGTGTCCATGTGTTTTTTCTACTTTTTTTGCAATGATTGTTATGTTGATAGATTGCTGTATAGCATAGCCCGAGGTCAAAGTAGGATTGGTAGACGGTGGGTAAGTTATGAGTTAGCAAAGGCGGGGGTTGTGATGCCATGACAGGAAACTATTCTTCAAATGAAATGAGTGGTGACTGTCAAATCTGTAGCAAAGCCCTATGGTTCCAAAACTGGGCGTCCTGGACAACCCGGTTGTGATGCAGGGGAGCCGCAGGAATATTTTAATAGTAGACACAATTTATCATTTGCAGCAATAAGGGATACAGATAGGATGGATAAAGATCCGTTGATTTATTTTGGCGATCCCTTGTAAGGTACATGCATTGGCAGTTTTGATAGTGAAAAATTAACGTGGTACAGGAAAAGAGATTGTCGGTATCTTACTTCAGTTCAGCCGGCCGAAGTGGCCGTGCGGTTACAGGCGCTGCAGTCTGGAACCGCGCCACCGCTACGGTCGCAGGTTCGAATCCTGCCTCGGGCATGGATGTTTGTGATGTCCTTAGGTTAGTTAGGTTTAACTAGTTCTAAGTTCTAGGGGACTAATGACCTCAGCAGTTGAGTCCCATAGTGTTCAGAGCCATTTGAACCATTTGAACCTTACTTCAGTTCAAGGTTTGAGAAGTCGTGTAGTGAACAACAACCTTTCGCATCTCTTTAATTATATCAACGATAGCTCTGTTCAGTAAATTGTTTAATTTATTACTATATTTTTAAACTAACCTAACAGTATCAATTGCGCACTTCAACTGCGATAGATAGAGCAGTGTTTTGATGAGGGGGCCGGCCGTTGTGGCAGAGCGGTTCTAGGCGCTTCAGTCTGGAAGCGCGTGACCGCTACGATCGCAGGTTCGAATCCTGCCTCGGGCATGGATGTGTGTGATGTCCTCAGGTTCGTTAGGTTTAAGTAGTTCTAAGTTCTAGGGGACTGATGACCACAGATGTTAAGTCCCATAGTGCTCAGAGCCATTTGAACCATTTTTTTTTATGTGGGGGAAAATTACATTACATTAAGGGCGCAGGGAATACGAAATAAAATAAAAAGGAGACCATGTGCGGGAAGAGGCTTATATTAGGCCCAGAGATGATAGTTCGAGTGTGAACTGTTGACGGCAATGAAAATCATGTTAGAAACAACTCGGCTACATTTACTGAATAACTGCTGTAGTGATTTCGGTTGTATATCGCGTGCCACAAAGCTATTTTTATTGCCGTTGCGAATATCTTGCAATCTTTTCCGATTACCTTCGCTAATGTTTCGAATGCATAGCGCATTTCTCGGTTATATATTGATGTCAGATTTCAACCTATTTACTTTAACTCACTGAAGGACGTTGTCTGACTGATGCGCTCTTATTGGGTACTTACATCCACCTGTTGACACGCAACATTGCGTTCACGTCACACCTCACGTCGAGCGCTGCCAACATTGCTCCGCGGAAAACGTAACTAACAGCATTGCCCCTTTAATAGATACTTGCCGATGACTGAAATAAAATTGTTCAGAACAATGAATTGCTACAGATGCAAAGGGCAGCATAACGAAGATACTCTTGTGACAACGCCGTTGTCGGTGTACTTCGTGCCAAAAACAGAGTTCCGAGTTCGAGCCCCGTTTCGGCACACAGATCTAACGTGTGACAAATTTTCATCGCAGCGTACGCTCCGCTGATGTTTTTCACTGTTTGTCGTAACATTGCATCCGATGTGTATTAAAGTGTATGAAGTCTCACATACTATTGAAATTGTGGTTTCTCACGTGCAAATTGTATGCCAATCGTTTTAATTCCGGTAATCAATATGAATGTATTACAAAAAGCAAAACTAATAGTTATCGGTCATTGTTCCTCAACAGATTAATATAATGATATTCCAAGATTACTCTGTATGGATTTTGGGACTCCAGCCGTTCGACTTTTAAGTCTACTATGTGAAATATAGCCAGATGAATGGGGTACAGCTCCGCGTTTATTATCCACGCTTCAGTAGCCAACAGAAGTGATTGTTGACTCCTTGTCTGATCATCAAAAAATTCAGCTCTCGCAGAAACATACATTGTGGAACAATCTGTGTTCAATCTGTGCCCGTCGTGCCAGTCACCGTTCAATTTCGACAGTGTAGAAGCTTCCAGTTCACTCGGGGTTACGGATGTTTTAGATATGTAACCGTCATATCATATATGTCTTTTAGGTGTATTGAGCACATTACGGTCCAGTTATACTTTCTTTGTGATACCCGATGCAGCTCCCGCTTTGATTGAACAATCGTCGTCCAGCGTAATATATTGAATTCTATCAGCCAAAAATTCGTTGAGACAATCATATATCCGAGAGAATTATCAGGCAATATTATGGTGTAGTGCAAGTCACATTTATGAAATCTGGAAAGACGAGATCTACCTGTTCATCAGCGTATAATATTTTCAAGATACCGTATCTGAAAGGAGAGAGCTGGTTTCCACAACTGCGGAGTAAATAAAACATGGCCGTGAAACCTTTAGAGTGTCCTTCCTGTTTTCGCAACCTCGCGGCTTCGGTTCCAGGGCTGTTTACACAGGCGGGTGCAATCGCTTATTCAGCAGAGAAACCTCATTTGAGGCTTTGTCCTTTCTGGGAACCGTCCGCTGCCACAAGCATAGCGTCTTTCGAGACTATATGGATGCTGCAGACGGACATACAGAGTACAATGGATTCTGGATGGGTTGAACGTAGAAAGAATCCCACGTGCTTGCACGTTGTTGCTTACAGACTTTAGACTTCGCCATGTGAACAACCCTTTAGTCATTTTGTTAACTGGTAGTTCTTCCCAAGTTTCTTAAAGGCACCTGCAGAAGAACGCCACAGAAATAAGACGAAAAGATGAAAAACATACCGATTCTTGACAGTGGAGTGTACACGTAGGATTTTACTCGTATTTGTGGTGAGAGAAACATAGAACTCCACGAGTTGTAAACGAGCCCCGTCGACGATGAGTTCATTAGAAACGGAACACCACCTCGCAGTGGTACGTGAAAACGGCGGCAACAAAGGATAAACATTTTAACTGTTCAAATGGCTCTGAGCACTATGGGACTTAACATCTTAGGTCATCAGTCCTCTACAACTTAGAACTACTTAAACCTAACTAACCTAAAGACATCACACACATCCATGCCCGAGGCAGGATTCGAACCTGCGGCCGTAGCAGTCGCGCGGTTCCGGACTGAAGCGCCTAGAACTGCTCGGCCACCGCGGCCGGCTTTTAACTGTTCTATGTAAGTGAATGATGTGAGCATAGAATACCAATGGTGAACTTGCCTTCGTACTTGAGGTCACTAACGCACACTAGTTGTACGGCGCTCGACCTAGAGGCACCCAGTTCGTATTCAAGAGACAGAGAAAAATTACATTTCTCGCCCAAGTAGGATTAAATCGCAGACTTCTCCTTCGAAGAGATACTTAGTTGCTTGGTTTCATTCGAGGAGAAAGATATGTGGTGGCAAATGTTCTATTATCTCTATTCGCTCTCATTTTCACAACGCCCGCATCTCGTGGTCGTGCGGTAGCGTTCTCGCTTCCCACGCCCGGGTTCCCGGGTTCGATTCCCGGCGGGGTCAGGGATTTTCTCTGCCTCGTGATGGCTGGGTGTTGTGTGCTGTCCTTAGGTTAGTTAGGTTTAAGTAGTTCTAAGTTCTAGGGGACTTATGACCACAGCAGTTGAGTCCCATAGTGCTCAGAGCCATTTGAACCATTTTTTCACAACGAAGCCATTACGATATTGTTCTTTGCAGGCACTCTTCACACTAATTCAGAACAGTTACATTTATGACATATCTATCACAATCAACAAAGGATGGGTTCAACGTGCGTGAGGAAGAAAATTGTTTCCAGTTATGCCTTCAATAATGCCATATTACTTAACTTTCTTTTTTTTTTACGATGGGAGCTGGAAGAATGTGAGGCATGCTGCAAGCTCATTGCATACTCTCAAATAGCACCAAGAGTGATGCTGTAGTTAACGTACCCACTGGTTTGTGCCCATACTCCACAAAGACACTGAGAGGGACCCATAACATTTACTCACCATCTGAGTTACAGATAACGGAATACGCATTACTTTCTTACGCAAAGGGGTATCAGCAGCTGCACGCAAAATGTACTTTTCCGAGAAATTTACATTTTACAAGGGACTGAGCATTGTTATTGCTTGACATCAGTAAGCTCCATAATTTTACAGGTGAAATCTGCAGCCGATCGTTTCTACATAGAAGGAAAGCGTGATATTAACTGAGAATGAGAGAACTTTTGCGCTCGGCTGAGAAGTAGACGCTAGAGTGACAGTATTGGAAGCAACTTTCATTATTCATGTTTTTCCAGGAAGAGGAAGAGAGCTTTTGGCGTATAATATCCTGTATTAATTGCTAAGCCTGACAACAGTGTCTCCTGAAATGAAGGTAGGTTACACTGTTTACTGTTATCCGTCAGTCGAACAGACATAATACGTAGGATTCGAGAAGAACAGGGTACAACCTAACATTGTATTTTAGCCTTTCTATGCACTCTTTCCCATCTTCATCAAGGAAGAGCTCCTCTGAAAAAAAAATTTACGTTTCGCAAAGGAAAGGTGCTCAATGGTGTGCGAAACGAGAAAACCTTTTTGATATAGAGTCGTAAACCTACAGATTTTCCAAATCAACAATGCCGTATGGCGTTACTCTTACTTTTTACCTCCTGTAACCAGAGTTTCTTGTGAGCACATGCCTCGCATACCACAACCTTTACTAAAGGCTAAGAGTGTGTAGTTGTTACTGTATGGTCTCTAACCGGGGCATCTAACCGGCGCAGTGGCACACTCTCGAAATGGTAGGGGACCCTTGTGTTAGAAGAACTCATTAAGATCTACGAAGTGAGCCAATAACACGAACTGCGAAGGCGGATATAGACTTGGATCCAGCTGTGGATGACCAGCACACCACTTGTGCAGGACCAAAAGCAGCGCTGCGATGCGCTGACGGAAATACACAACGTGGGGCGGCAGAAGAAACTTCATGTTCGCACAAGACCGCCCTGCTGCCGACAAACAGTAAACAAGCGGAGGTGGAGAAGAAAACAGTTACCCCTCCACATCAACAGCTCCTGTACCATTACGTAAGCGTGAGTCGTCCCAAACCATTTAACACCTCATAGAGGAACGGCACAAGCCGTCATCACATCGCTCTACTTCTGAATTCACTTTTACATCGAGCATAAACAATAATAAATCTAGCGGTTTGCTGTTAAGTCAAGATAAACTAAAAGCAACGAATAAAAATCTATCTTCATATGACAATAAGAATGCCGAGTTACTTCCGAAATTTCTGCTGCCACCCTTTCCTTAAGGCTCTTCCAGCAAGAGTGGGCGTTCATTGGGACGAGAATAGATCGTGCCATGGTTTGAGAGGCTAATGTCAGAAACTTTAACAGCGCAGGAATTCAGCCTATTGGGAATATCTATCAATATCTTTTCTCAGCTGGTTCATATAATAACTACTCCGCCTCAAACCCTCTCTTCCGGGTTCGATTCCCGGCGGGGTCGGGGATTTTCTCTGCCTCGTGATGACTGGGTGTTGTGTGCTGTCCTTAGGTTAGTTAGATTTAAGTAGTTCTAAGTTCTAGGGGACTGATGACCATAGATGTTAAGTCCCATAGTGCTCAGAGCCATTTGAACCATTTTTTGTTTCAAACCCTCTCACTCTGACACCCGATGTGGCACAAAAACACACACACGCACACACACACACACACACACACACACACACACACACGCACACACAAATAATGCAAATTCATAGGCAAATCCTACGATTGTACGAAGTATTATTTACAAGTTCGCCGGCCGCGGTGGTCTCGTGGTTCTAGGCGCGCAATCCGGAACCGTGCGACTGCTACGGTCGCATGTTCGAATCCTGCCTCGGGCATGGAGGTGTGTGATGTCCTTAGGTTAGTTAGGTTTAAGTAGTTCTAAGTTCTAGGGGACTTATGACCACAGCAGTTGAGTCCCATAGTGCTCAGAACCATTTGAACCATTTACAAGTTCCTTAACAGAAACATCAAAGACTACAGATAGCATTCGTCTCCGTAGCAAGGGTCGCTTACGTGCACTGGTACTGTGCACTCAGTTATAAGGCAGCTGGTCGTAATTCTAGTGCTGGAAGACATTTTTATTCGCAGTATTTGACCGACTGCTCGATCACCAGGCATTTTCTGATACCGTGAGGTAAGCCGAGCGTGGTGGCGCAATAGTTAACACACTGGACTCGCATTCGGGAGAATGACCCTTTTGATCCGTATCAAAACATACACACCCTAGTCACCCATACTGCACTGATACACACCTAACACTTCGTAGTAGATCGCAGAAAGTCAGTTGCATACCATCTCCACCAGGTCCGTAATCCGGATGTCCAGCTGGGCTTCCTGCATTGCACCACTCATTAACTTAATAGCAATTTACGACTGTTTGCTGATGCCACTGTGGTGTACAGGAAGGCGTCGTCGTTGAGTAACTGTAGGAGTGTACGAAATAACAGACGAAATTTCTAGTTGGTGTGGTAAATGGTAACTTACTCTAAATGTAGAAAAATGTAAGTTAATGCGGATCGATATGGAAAACAATACTGTAACGTTCGAATGCAGAATTATTAGTGTGCAGCTTGACACAATCACGTCTAGGCGTAACGTTGCAAAGCGATATGAGATGAATAAGGTTCAAATGGCTCTGAGCACTATGCGACTTAACTGCTATGGTCATCAGTCGCCTAGAACTTAGAACTAATTAAACCTAACTAACCTAAGGACATCACACACATCCATGCCCGAGGCAGGATTCGAACCTGCGACCGTAGCGGTCGCTCGGCTCCAGACTGTAGCGCCCAGAACCGCACGGCCACTCCGGCCGGCGATGAATAAGGGCTTTAGGTAAGTAGTAGGGAAGGCGAATGCTCGACTTCGTTTTATTGGCAGAATTTTAGGAAATGGTAGCTCATCCATGATGGAGACGGCGTATAGATCGCTAGTATAACCCATTTCTGAGTACTGTTCGAGTGTTTGAGATCCCCACCAGGTCGGATTAAAGCAAAACATCGAAGTAATTTAGAGGCCGGCTGCTAGATTTGTTACCGACTGGTTCGGTCAGTGTACAAGTATTGCCGAGATGATTCGTGAACTCAAACCGGAATCCCTGGAGGGGAGACGACGCTCTTTTCGTAAGGCCATATTGCGGAAATTTAGAGAACCGGCATTTGAGGCCGACTGCAGAACGATTCTACTGCCGCCAGCGTACATTTCGCTTAAGGACTATGAAGATAAGATGCGAGAAATTAGTGCTCGTACGGGGGCTTTTAAACAATCGTTTTTCCTTCGCTCTGTTTGTCAGTGGAACAGGAAGATAATGACTAATAGTGATACGAGGTACCCTCCGCCATGCACCGTACAGTGGTCTGAAGAGTATGTATGTACATGTAGATACAGAGCTTTCCCTAGAGCATCTAAAGTGGAAATATAACGTATGACTATGTAGACTTTCCCGGCGTATTAGTATATCAAATTCTTGTCGGTTTCCAGCCGGATCAGACTGTCATCTGAACACAATATTTCAGCGGTCCACCTGGTCGCCATCATCAGGTGACAAAAGCTACGCTGCTCTCGCCGATAACTGATTCCACTCGCAAATGACTGCGCCATCATATGCATCCGAAGTAAAACAGCACATGCGCTAGATACAGTACGCACGCTATCAATCATTCCTGCTGCCCCCTGGCGCAAAAAGAGTTGCAGCGCCTCTGGTGGTTTATACTGTTGAAAACGATATATTGTTACAAATGATTATTCATAGCCGGCCGATTCAGATGCCGTTGTTTCTTCATATCCAATAAAACAGGATTCTACGTTTTACTTAGCGGGTATCCATTATCACGATTAATGATATAAGGTAGTTTTTACCTTGGCTAGAAGGTAAGACCCCAACAGAAGACCATGTACAGCGACAACACTCACGTTTGCTGCAAGCTTGTGATGCTGGGACCTCGTAAGAATTGTGTGAGTATTTTCAAAGTCTCGCGCAGTGCTGCTGTTGCCGTTGTAAATCATTTCTATTGTTCAAGAAGCAGTATCAGTCATCACAGCACCAGCTAGGAAGCACGAGGTACTTACAATACCGGGTGATCAAATAGTCAGTATAAATTCGAAAACTGAATAAATCACGGAATAATGTAGATAGAGAGGTACAAATTGACACGCATGCTTTGAATGACATGGGGTTTTATTAGAACAAAAAAATACAAACGTTCAAAAATTGTCCAACAGATGGCGCTTCATCTGATCAGAATAGCAATAAATAGCATAACAAAGTAAGACAAGGCAAAGATGATGTTCTGTACAGGAAATGCTCAATATGTCCACCATCATTCCTCAACAATAGCTGTAGTCGAGGAATAATGTTGTGAACAGCACTGTAAAGCATGTCCGGAGTTATGGTGAGGCACTGGCGTCGGGTGTTGTCTTTCAGCATCCCTAGAGATGTCGGTCGATCACGATACACTTGCGACTTCAGGTAACCCCAAAGCCAATAATCGCACGGACTGAGGTCTGGGGACCTGGGAGGCCAAGCATGATGAAAGTGGCGGCTGAGCACACGATCATCACCAAACGACGCGCGCAAGGTATCTTTCACGCGTCTAGCAATATTGGGTGGAGCGCCATCCTGCAGAAACGTCGTATGTTCCAGCAGGTGTTTATCAGCCAGGCTGGGGATGATGCGATTCTGTAACACGATTGTCATGCGCAGTCACAGACGTTTTGCTGTCCCTCGCCATCTGTCGGACATTTTGTGAACTTTTTTTTTTTGTTCTAATAAAACCCCATGTCATTCCAAGCATGTGTGTCAATTTTTACCCCTCTGTCTACATTATTCCGTGGTTTATTAAGTTATCAAGTTTTTACTGACTTTTTGATCACCTGGTATATCATACGAACCGTCGGCTCGAGTCCACCCACCGGGGAATGTTATAATTCTGGTGATTGTTGTATCCTCAGGATCTTGGATGAATTCTGACCTCTTCAAGATGTCTCATACACTACTGACACACACATCTTTAAGCGGTCCTTTGTCACCCAATGTCCATGACGCGATCACGTCAAATAGAACAGTTTGCGCACTGCAGTCTGTATCAAATTCTGGTTAAGATGGTCCCTGTTGTCCTAGTTTGGTAAGATGGTCATGAAATCTTGGGAACGTGACATGGGATGGCAAGGTCTGCATGGATAGACTTAGTGTTTCTGGCTGTTGCATCTTGTCCGCTCACCCCCTTCCCCCCTCCTCTCCCCCATCCAGCAATCGATGTCCATCGTCCACCCCTATCAAGTAATCCTGATAACAGAAATCGAGGGAATTCAAAGCCGCTCTGCTACAGTCGGAACAGGTCGATGAAGCTCACACAAAAATGTAATAGATAGGAGCCCTCTGGCAACATAACAGGGACTCGCTAAAACAAAGACGACGTCGTTATTGCGAAAGCCAGTTGATTAGAGAATCGATATTCAGCGTTGAATGTTCAGCTGTTCCTCTGTCTCCATCGTATTACTTGCAGTAACGACCGTGAGAATAAGATAAGGCAGATTACGGCGTGTACAGAACGGAATAGGGTGGAGTGTGCTAGTGCAAAGTACCACGCGCCATGTAGCGCACAGTGGCTTACGGATTATAGGCGCAGATGTAACGCACGGTGTTATGTCGACGGCATTAAGAACCGCTATCGGAGTGCTGTCGGATGACGTAACTATGACGCTGTCTATTCGCGTGTCTGCGGTACGCAACGGGCGTCACACGCTATAGGCAACGCTCCCAGCTGCTAATAATCACACAGCAGGCGCTAAAACAGGAACGCGAGCACGTGTGTGATGCACGTGGGAGGCCTTGCCCGTATTTCCTGACCTTCAGCACACGCATTTTCATTATTTTCAAACACTAATCTTGGAAGTCGCCGTCGAAGCAAAGCGTTGGACTTAAAGCTGTTCTGATTCAGTACCTTTCTTCGTGCGTTCAAGTTTAGGTAAAACAACGTCTTGTACGGCACCTAAATAGACAGCGTAGTGGGTCCATGCCGAAGCAGTAAGACGATGACGCAGTCATGGTAACTAGTGTTATTCTCAGGAATTATAGTTCACTGCTTTCTTAAATTGTTCCTGCAACTAACCTGCTTCTTACTTCCTTCAGTCGTTCGTAAGGATTTAGCTTTCGACAGAGGCTCTATCACTTTAGACAACTGTTTTTCTTTTGCAAATACCGCAGGTAATGGTATTTTGCACGGTACTTTTATGTTTTATTTACCCACGCGTGACACCTGCGTATTTCAGGCAACGACAGTGGATACCTTTTCCTCCGTAGCTACCGCCTTTCTGTGAAAGGCGACGGTTCTGTAACATAACACAACCTGTGTTGTGTGACGGTGGACATGCGTTTGTCAGCTCATTTTATTTTAGTAAATGCAGCTTGGCTAACAGCCAAGATATTCATATACTTCCCACATAAAATCAGTATTTTTAGGGTTTTCGAGAATAGTTCGGTGCGATCGTCTTGAGAGTTTCCCAACAAATGCTCGAAGCGGCTTCTTTCAGTCTTGAGGTTCCCGCAGAGTATCCTGTGATGACAATCTTTGTGGTTAGTATTAGCACGAAAGGTTTAGGCAATGGTAAGGTCATTACAGACAGATGAATGACTTGTAAAAAGCATTATCAGAGTAGATAGGCACGTCAAGTACTATGAGGTTCATTCAAATGAAATCTGGTTAGTGCGTCTACTTCTACCTTACACGTAAGGTGGCACCACGTAACTGCGGGTATGGTGGCGCCATCTATTGCTAGAGAGACAGACATGTGCACACCGTTTGATGTTGCATAGCGCCAGAATAGGACAAGAGAGATTATGGCACATATGGAGGCATCCAATCAGTCAGTTTCCCCATCTCCAGATGCGAATGGAATACGTAGGAAGTAAGTAATATTTATACGAAATACTCAGCGCCATGCTCTGCACAGTGGCTTGCGGAGTACAGAAGTAGATTTAGGCGTTACACGATACGTCTGCAGTGTCTCATTGTTAGCACCGAGAGTGCCTTGTTCCGTAGACGGTTGTAAATCGAATTGCACAGACGCGGAAACGAGGCTCCTTGTAGCCTAGGTCAGTTACAACGCGGGTACTTTGGCAACGCGGCTCGCTTCCAGAATTAACCAGGGTTGTCCTCACTGCATTACGGTCACCTCGATCTCTTCTGGCGTAGTCAAGGTCCTGCTGCTGTAGGTAGTAGTGCCGTGCGCACTGTAGTCTACGCACCCATTCAGAGCGGTAAAAACCTGCGTAGTCGACACACGCGCCGCCGCACCGACTCTTCGAGCTCACATCTGAAACGCTGAACGCAGTTTTCAATTCTCAGCTTTGTGTTCTGAGGATGAAATCGGAGAGACTTCACACTGAAGCAGCTTTCGATTCACATGTAGATTCTGTATCTACATCTGACAAGTCACTGTGAAGTGCGGGATAGAGTATCATAGTCCACAGTTCCTACTACTTCCTTTCACTGGTGATGCTTCGGAAGAATACTTAGTTATACGAATCTGTGCGTAATTACATCAGTATTATTCTCTTTTCGCGATGTTTGTAAGTGCCGTACTTAGACGACTTAAGAAATGGAGTTCGTACTGAAAACCTATTACTGAGCTTTCCTGTGTTTTTTTTTTCGCCAAATATTCATAGAATATCTGCTTGCTGTCATTTTCAGCATTTATATTAAGCTATTCATCCAATCAGACAAGCCCGCGTTCTTCATTATCCTGTTTTTTAATATGTGGTGCAACGGTTAAGATGCTTAACGCATATCCGAGAGAGGGGCTATATTCGTTTCCGGCCACCGATCATTAAATTTTGTGTTGAAGCACTTAAGACAAATGCCATATTGGATTCTTCGAATAAAAGGCAGCGCGCGATTACTTGCTCCGTCTCTGGTCATTCGAGAACTTGCGCTCCGCCTTTTATGACTGCACTCGCTTGAACAGTCTTGCAATATAGGACGTAAAAGAGTTTTTCTAAGAAATATCTTCCGTACTGAGCATTGCAATTTCCCAGTATCCTACCAATGAATCGAAGTCTGTCATTTACTTTGACTGTGCCGGCCGCGGTGGCCGAGCGGTTCTAGGCGCTTCAGTCCGGAACCGCACGACTGCTACGGTTGCAGGTTCGAATTCTGTCTCGGGCATGGATGTGAATGATGTCCTTAGGTTAGTTAGGTTTAAGTAGTTCTAAGTTCTAGGGGACTGATGACCTCAGATGCTAAGTCCCATTGTGCTCAGAGCCATTTGAAACATTTTTTACTTTGTAACTGAGCGTAGGTGATCGTTCCGCTTAATACCTGCACGCTGGGACATTATTGAGTCGTTTTGTATCCCAGCATTCGTGGTTGATGACACGCTTGAAAGTTTTCAACGTAGTTTACTATATTACCCAAAGAAAGTAAACCCATAAAATATATAGCAATGAAAGCAGCTGTAACCTCCACAGAAAGCAATATACATAAATCAGTAATACCGTTTCTGTTGCATTCGAGGATATCATAGGGACAAAAAGATTGTCTTTTTAATCTGAAGGTGTATATTTTTTTCTCTTTTACTGATTTTAGTATTCATTACATATTGTAAAACATAAGAGGCAAGTAAATTAATGAGCCACGTTGTATTCTGTATCACTAATTTGGTTGATTGTGTTCCTTCGTTCTAAAACAGTGGTAAAGTTCGAACTTCACGTCGACAAAAAACGCAGTTTGTTAGAAAAAAAAGGATATAAACGAACCGGCACAAAGAGGTTATTTTCAGGCAAAATCAAAAAGTCAAGCTGGGAGTAGATTGTACACACGAACACACACACACACACACACACACACACACACACACACACACACACACACGAGCTGTATACGAACAGTAATGTCGTACGCTCACAGAAACTGGATACTTTAAGTCAAAGTCGTTGAACAGCTCCTTGCAAGAAAGAAATGGAAAACAGGAATCCTCAGCGATCTGTGTAACTACTATCCCTACAAATTCGTTGCGACGTTGAAGATTTGGTCGCAAATTTCAAAGACTAGTAAACCTAATATAGATGTGACCCTTCGTTAAGTGATTTTCTTCCATCACTTCATCATAATTTCAATACGATTCTTTGGGTTCCAGCGGCAGGTTCCATGGGCAAGACTCATCATTAGTACTTTTTTGAATGCACAAGGGGCTTGAGAAAGTAAGTTACACATTATTATGGCACGCTATGTAACTTTTATTGAATACTGCACTACATTTAATAGTGAAACAGATACATGAAAATATTGTACAACATAGTCTCTGTAAGCAACGGCCGGAACGTTCTATCAATCCTTTAATTCCTCACGACAGAAATACACTCTTCGACGACGGAGCAGCCATTCGAAAACCTCTGTGCGAACATCCTCATCGTCTGAAAAATCTTCATTTGCTGCGAATCAGTTCCTCGATTGGCTGAGCATTGTCGTCCTTTCCTACCAGTATCACCCGCATCTGTGCGACCTTCGTCAAGTTGTTCGCACCGTATCACTACGACTGGACGGGAAATTGCATTTGGACCATAAACCGCCCTAATTCACGGTGAATCTATGAAGACCTTTTGCCCACATGAATTGTATTTCAACCACAGACCGTGACGCTCCTGTTATCCGTGTCGTAGCAGAACTCTCTCTGGAGAAACACGGGACAAGTGTTCTGTTCTGCCAATGTGTCAGTTTAGCCGCGCAATGATCTTAGTGTGAGACGACATATATAGCTTACTTTCTGAAGTCCCTGATTATAAGCTCTCAGAGTGGCTTACAACAATGCGAAAGAGCCAGGTTCAGCTTATAGTACTTCTACAGATTTTTCCTACGTGAGACCACCGAAATGTGAGACACCCAAGCTCCTGAGATTAGTTTGCGTCTGCGGCCACTTTAAGGTGCGTGGTGGAGGGTACTGCTGGTACCGCTACCATTTTCCACTATTGTATTCTATTCACGAATGGTAAGCGGGAAGAAAGAACGTCAATAAGCCTCCGTATGAGGATGAGTTTCTCCGATGCTCCCATCATAGTCGTGTCGAGGATGTATATTGGAGGAAGTGATATTTTACTACTATTCTTGGCACGTCCGCTGCCGGAATTTTAACAGCAGAACTCCTCTAGATGCACAACGTACCTTTTGTAGCGATCGCCACTCGAATTTGATGAGAGTCTCCGTGCAGATTTCCCGCTGACTAAATGAACATGTCACGAAAAGCACCGCTCTTTTTTGAATCTTCTCTGTCTCATCTATTAATATTGGCTGGTACGAGCGCCAGGCTGACTAGGAATATTAGAACTATCGGTCGAACGATGATATCGTACGTTATAAATTTCGTGAGTGATTTATATTTCTGTAAAATATTTCCAAGAACTCTCAGTCTGGCATCCCCTTTTCCCTAAAACTTGTTTTATGTCGTCGCTCGATTTTAGTTCGCATTCTCTCAGATATTTTACTGAACAATCTGGATCGGTTATGTTTGACACTGAACGGCGGTAGCCAACTTAGGCCGGTTGGACATTTGATATCGTGGTCGACAAGTTGGATGATCTAACGATGGTCATTTTTATATTTTACGATTGGCTACGATTTTATCAACCACGGTGTAGAACCATTATCATTATTCGTGCCGTGGCAGAAAAGTATTTTTTTTCCACTGAACTTGCCTTTCATACAATTGAAAGTTAATGACTGATGTGATTTTGTTGATACAACCAGTTTGTTCAAACTGCGTCTCGTACGAGTATGGTGTACAGTCTGGTTCATTTCTGGCGTTGTTTTTAGCGCCAACTTCCTTATCCATGTTGCCTTCTACACAGATGCGTGATGATTATTACTGGTACTTACAGTTTGTGTTGAAACCGCGTGTAATATATGCATTATCTGAAAATGGATATTACTAGAATAAATTTCTTTATTTCCGTCTGTGATCACAAACTTGTTAGGTCCTCAGACATCCCGTTTCGGTCAGCAATGACCATCTTCAGATCTGTCTTAAAAATATATCTTAATTTCATGGAGCCATAGTGGCAGCGTTAAGAGATTCCTTACAACCGAAAGTTGCTAGTCATCATATTTTAATTGTTTTACGTATTTTTTTAAATTTTAACAAACTCGAACAATATTCAAGAATGTGTCGCATAAATGTTATTTTACGTGGTATCCTTTATAGATCAACTACACTTTCCTAAAATTCTCGTGATTAACCAAATTCGATGATTCCTCTTCCCTACAACCGACGTTGCGTGTTCGTTCCATTTCATGTGTGTGCAACGTTACGCCTAGATATTTATCGACGATCGACGTGACGTGACTGCACCGAGGAGCGCATCACTGATACAGTATTCAAACAGTACAGGATTGTTTTCCTACTCATCTGCATTAGTTCATATCTTACCACATATAGAGCAAGCTCGGCTCACCACGCCAAATAGAAATTCTATCCAAATCGTCTTGTATAGTCATCTGCGGCTCTTCCTACATTTCGCTACATTTTCTAGAGCTGAGACTTTCCTTTATACAAAAGCATCACCCGCGAACAGCCACAGAGAGTTTCCGCTGTTACCCTCCAAATAATTAATATATGTTCAGAAAAAAACTGCCCAGTTACACGCCCTCGGGGTACGGCTGTAGTTACTAATGAATCAGACGATTTCGCTCCGTTGTGAATAACTGAGGAGCTTTTGGAGGAAAAGTAGCGGTTACAGTTTGGGTACACCAGCATTAACGGCCGCTATAATGGTATGTTAACCACGTGCCGCGCTAATATTCAATGACGCGGTTGTCAGCAGATGGCACAGGCAACCGTCAGCAGTGCGTGGTCTGCTCCACGAGACCTCATCGCGATGTTATTATAGTTAGTGATTGTAGTAGCAGTAATAGTAGAGTTGACTGTTACCTGTAACATATGCTCACTCAGACTGGTTCTGGCAATGGGCACGAACACGCGGTCAGTAAGCGTTTAGTTTTCTCGTGGAAGAATTTACTATTCGTTCTTTCTAGCAAAAAAATCGCCTATGACTACGTAAATGGCTTTGGAGATATCGAAATTTACCTACCGATCTAACTGAACCCGAAATTCTGCCTAAATGCATATTCGTATCAGTATACCGGGACCGAATAATTTCAGACCGAATGACGGAGCGTCTTGAAATAGCCATTAAACATGTACACGTACAACGAGCCGCGCGAAATCAGGGACATTAAAGCCACGGACGACATCACAGTTTATCTCGTCGCATTGCTTCAGCGGCCTTCGTCTCGATGACCTGTATGGCGGGCTTTGCGGCGTGTGGACGGCACGGTTATAGAACGGCTCCTATTTTATTTTTAGTGCTAGGATCTGAAACGAAGGTTTCGTCGCAGCCGAATGTTACGGAACCCTGGCGCTAGTGGCGTATAACTTCTTCACGGGAGATGCTGAAATAGCTACAGCGAATGATTTGTTGATTTGTCTAGAGTAAGATTCTTCTGCTATCTGCGGGCATGTGGTTAACAGCTTGTCCGAACAATTGTAATTCCAAACACTTTAGAAGTACTGACATAAGAGCGATCCCGAATTCCACCGACAAAATTTCTGAGGTTGTGCAGGGATATTACTTGAATATTTTGGCATAATATCATTCCTTCTCTGAAAATACCTTCACAGTATTGAAAAAGACAGTAATATGCAATCATTCTAACACAAATGGTCCGGTTTCTCGCAGGCGTCCATTTAGAGATGCAAAACTACTGTGATGTGGTTGCCGTCGCTGCGGGAACAGATCAACGTAGTTTCGTTATATTGTTCTTCCATTACATTCAGTGAACCAATACGCGAGATGTTTATCGGCCAACTCTTCGTGAGTAAACCTCTCCATATTGTTATGTATCACAGTTAAATTACAATTAACGCTGCCAGAACAACAAACCCGAGACTGGGCCGGCCGCGGTGGTCTCGCGGTTCTAGGCGCGCAGTCCGTAACTGTGCGACTGCTACGGTCGCAGGTTCGAATCCTGCCTCGGGCATCGATGTGTGTGATGTCCTTAGGTTAGTTAGGTTTAAGTAGTTCTAAGTTCTAGGGGACTGATGACCACAGCAGTTGAGTGTGCTCAGAGCCATTTGAACCATTTTTTGAACCCGAGACTGGACCGAGCCATACTGTATGAAAACTACACAGTGAAGAGTGAAATGGCCATTATTGTTTTCAACATGTAGTATGAGAGACTGGATCTTGTATGTTTCCAAACAAGACGCACAGCTAGAGTTGTGCTCTACTAATACGGTTCTGTAGTTTTGGTACACAATATAAATACGTGGTAAATGCTAGGATTAGTATTGGTAACACTGGCAGGGAAAGAAACGTAAATGAATCTGTAAGATAGAAACTGGAAGACGACGACTTCTCTTTTCTCTTTGCTTTGCATATAATTAGAACCGCACATCATTCAGTGTTAGTCCAGTGCGTATTTTATATCTTTACAGAACACAAATTGTATCGTACAAGTAAGAAGAATTAGTTGATCGCGTAATTCTGCGCTTTTGTGTAACCAAAGCAATTACTTTTGATGCGAGTACAGTTTACATGCACAAGCATAAGAATATCTATATGGTTATTGATGTTTATACTTAACAGAACGTTATCACCATGATAAAAAACAAAATTTTCCTGCCATTACTGATAAATGCGAAGGTTTATGAATAACAGAAACATGTTTTATGTCAGTTTGATAAAGTATTGAAGCGATGTTAGATACATTTTTGTTTTGCGTTTTTTTTTATTTTTAGCTTTTTGCTGAGGAAATTGGGTTTCTTAGCGCTCTATGATAAATCTGTGTTGTTTTCTTTATTTTTACTACCACATCCCTCTGTTTCAAGTTACAAATCAACAGTTCTCGAATAAAACCTGAATTAAACAATGCCAGTTTGAGTTTTGGTATGACTACTGTTTATTGTTAAGTAAAAGATAGGAGGATAGCTACGTAGAACAAAAATGTTCCATAGGTTACCTGGCCCTTTAGTTATCCTCACTCAGTTTGTAGACAGTTCATCGCTTCCGATTTTTAAGGGTATCTAGTGAGACACTGACCACTTACGTAAAGAAAGCGATCGTTTTGGGCTAACCCCTGATAGGTATGCAACACACTGTATGTACCGGTGACGTGGGTATGGCCATAACTGACCAGAGCTACTAGGAAAACTAACGTAGTCAACGCTTACTTATAGTAAGTCTATGGTAGGTTACTGTAGTTTTACAGATCAAAGCACAGCGTATATCGACGATATCTGCAGTGTTTTGTAGTGCAATACACATACACAAAGAAATGCAATTCCTCTGCAACGAGTCACCGGACACTACAGGTCCCTCATATCAAAATGCTCGGAATTTTGTCGTTGGAGACCGGTTTCGCGCGGTAGATAAATTTCTTACAATTCGCCGGAATCCGATACTTTCTGTCGTACTGATTCTAGACGTCTTACTTCGCATTTGTTGTCCTTAAACTAAAGGTATAATGGAAGCAGATCATTATTTTTTCATTCCTCGCCAAATATCAGCTCTTGATGTGTTCAGGAACTTCTTTTATGTGGTCATCATAAATAATGCCCAGTACCTTGAGAACGCACAAAAGAGTGGTGAATTAGCGTTGTGTGTTATAATAATTCGCAAATATTGTAAAATTGTTTAATACTTATCTTTGTCTCTTCACTGATGTTTATCATTGGCACAGTATATCAAGACCTACACTGATCAGGCAGAACGTTGTGACTACCTACATAACAGCCGGTATGTCCAGCTTTCACACGGATGACAGCGGCGATATATCGTGACATGGATGCAAAAGGCCTTGGCAGGTCATTGGAGGTCGTTGGCATCACATCTGCACGCACAAGTCACCTAAATGCTGCAAATTCCGGGGAGGGGGGCGATGAGCTCAGACGCCACGTTCGATTGCATCCTAGATGTGTTGGATCGGGTTCAGATCTGGCGAGTTTAGGAGGGCCGGCACATCAACTGGAACTCGACACTGTGTTCTTCGAACCACTCCATCACACTCCTGGCCTTGTGACATGGCGTATTATCTTGTTTAAAAATAATCGTCATGAATGGGTGTGCGTGGTCTGCAACCATTGTGCGATACTCCTTGGCCGTCATGGTGCCTTGCACGAGCTCCAGTGGACTCATGGATGCCCACGTGAATGTGCCCCAGAGCAGGAGTAGAAGCACCTTTGTAAAAAAATGTCCACCTTAACGCCGCATCGGCTCATAACACATGCCTCTCAACAACAACGGCTGAGAACGCGCCAAAAAGGCAAAGAGATCACTGATGTATTTAGCTATACAAAGATGTTATTTGAAATCGATGTATACAAGAAAAAAAGCGTTTGATATGTAATTTATAATTTTGATAACTGATAATATAAACGTTGCAAGTAATCATAAAAATTGTAGATATGATAATAATAATAACAACAACAATTACTGATGAATTTCAAGACCCGCCAGGATAGCCGAGAGCGCTAACGCGCTGCTTCCTGGACTCGGGTAGGCGCGCCGGCCCCGGATCGAATCCGCCCAGCGGATTAACGATGGCGGCCGATGTGCTGGCCAGCCTGGATGTGGTTTTTAGGCAGTTTCTCACATTCTCACAGTTCGGCGCTAGCGGCCGTGCGAAGCGGAGGTCCGATACTTCCGCCTGTGCGGCGTGTGCGAGTGTTTGTTTACTTGTGGACTTAGTCTGCGCGCGGGCTAGTAACAACGATCATGGCGAACAAGTACAGGAAAACTACATTACGATTCAATTTCTGCAAAGACTACGAACGACCAAAGGCTTTAGCAGTGGAACGATTCATTCGAGAGGACGTCAAGATACCGCCAAATGATATTGTCGGAATTCACCTGTCCATCGTTAGTCCCACGGTGTATGTTAAGATGGTAAATGAAGCGGCGTGTGAGAGAATTCTACAGGCGACAAAAGCTGGTCTCCGATTTTGCCATAGTGACGGGAATGTCGGCACGGTAACTGTAGAACATGCTGGTCTGGGTGTACGGACAATACGTGTTTTTGAGCTGCCATTTGAGCTCCCGACTGACGAAGTTATCGAGGCTTTTAAGCCATACGGCACGGTACATGGTCACACAGCAGAACGCTGGACACAATTCGCCACGTACCCCGTTCTTAACGGAGTGCGACAGATCACTATTGATCTTCAGAAGCATGTACCGTCCTATCTGACAATTGGTGGTTGTCGGGCGGTGGTGATTTACGATGGTCAACCACGTACATGTTCTGGCTGTGGCCAGGAGGGACACCTCAGGTCGAACTGTATGCAACGGCGGATTACGCAAGTGCCTTCAGATGTCCGGGAGCCGTCGCCGGCGATGACAGTACTACCGATCACCTATGCCAAAGCCCTCACTGCGTCCGCTGATGACCGAAAGGACGCAGCCTCGGTGGAAGATCAAGATGGCACTCTCCGAAACCTTGTAGCAGACGTCGGGATGACAGAGGATGCTGCTCCATCGAGCATACAATCTACGGCGACAACAACAGATGAGACCGAACTCCCACCAAGCATACCGATAGTACACGAAGCAATTCCAGCCACTACGGATGCTGTGCCGTCTGGAACGCACTCTGTGACGACAACATCAGTTTCGACCGAACTCCCGCCAAGTACAACGATGGGACTCGAAACACTTCCAGTTCCTATGGATGCTTTTCTGTCGGGCAGCCGTGATTCCCTACAATCTGAGGACACGGAAGGAAGATCACGAAAACAACGTTCCCCGAAAAGGAGGAAACGGCGTCCTCGCACGACATCTCCTAGGGATGACTCCCCTTGCCCCGACGACGATGTGCCTGTGGACCAAGACGACTCAACAGCCTCTACGAAACAGGATGAGGCAATGGAAACTGTTCGATCAGACCCGCAGCGGTCTGTCACATTGACGGTACCGGGACGTGGTGATGCTGAAGAGGAATCACAACCAATTGGCTCTCCAGACGCAGATGCTGTGACTATGGACACGAATATATCACTGCCTGCAAAGATGTGGTATGACGATATTGAGGAGGCGCCGGACGTCATACAGAGGTAGCCGGCACTCACCAAGACGGCCTAATAATTGCTGAAGGTGAAGGGAGAGAGGCGAGAGAACGTCTTCTAACTCAGCCCCCAGCGCCGATGCAGGGAGATGTTGTTGCGCCTCGACAGAGTGGGATTCAACGCCATGCGAACCGTATTGCGACATTAAATATAAATGACGTGCGTTCACCGGCCAAAATACACCTACTGAAGTAAACGATTTGGGCATCTGATGTGGATATTGCTTTGCTGCAGGAAGTCCACATAGCTGCACTCCCATACCTCGCAGGCTACCAATCCTATTCGTCACATGGAGATCACAATGGGAGTGGGGTGGCAGTTTACGTGCGAGATGGCTTCCCAGTGGAAAACGTGTGTTACCTTCCGTCGGCCAGGGGAATGGCTTTCACGACGTTTGGGACACGCATCATCAATCTTTATGCACCGTCGGGAAACGATCGGCGACGGGAAAGGGCGCGATTTTATGCAGAAGACATTGCCCCACTTTTCCATGGACGCTACGAATGTGTAATAATTGGTGGAGATTTCAACTGTGTTCTCAGCCAGAAAGACCAATGGCCGCAAGCAAACATCAGCCAAGAGTTGCGAATCGTTGTCAACGACCTTGTACTTCGTGACATGTGGGAATTACGACATGGAGATGCACCGGGATACACCTATGTGACAAGTCATTCGGCGAGCAGGTTAGATCGCATTTATATCTCACGGGCTCATGCAAATGATGTCCAGGACGCGGAACGCTGGCCATTGGCATTTTCCGGTCACAGCGCTTACATCTGTACGGTGCTTCTTCCCCGTAGAGAGGTGTGGAACAGTAAGGCCCCGTGGAAATTAAACATTCAACATCTACATGATCCTGAATGCCGTCAACGGATCCTTGAGACATGGACGATGTGCGAGCGAAGGGTTGGAAGGTATGCGACGAAGCTTGATTGGTGGCTGACTTATACTAAACCGGCGCTTCGCCGTACGTTGATCTCATATAGCAGGGATATGGCAGAATGGCGCCGCCGTACGACCGACTTTTATTTTGCAGCGCTACGCGACCTGGACGATGGTCCTCCGGGACAGGACGTTTGGATCGAACGCAAAAGGATAAAAGCTAAACTAGTGTCTTTAGCTGGGAAACATCTTCAGGGAACCATGGTGCGCGCCAGATGTCACGATACGATAATGCACGAGATTCCTTCCATGCACCACGTCGAGAATGAACGAAAGCACCGACGACGCGTTTTGGTACGGGAATTAATTACCCGCGAAGACCGAAGAGTGACGCGTCAAGCGGACATTGTCTCTGCATTCGTCGACCATTACCAACACATCTATCGGGAAGAAGCAGCCCCTGTCGATGACCTCGAACGTATAGCCACGTACGTCTCCCGTACACTGACGGTGGAAGCCGCGGGAACCTTACTGGAAGCCATTAGCTGTGAGGAAGTACATGATGCGATCGTAAAGGGTGCGTTGAATAGGTCCCCAGGCATTGATGGACTTCCTGCCGAATTTTATCGAGAATTTCGCAACGAAATGGCACCGCGATGGACGGAAATGTACAACGAGATGTTAAATTCCGATGCGCCTATTCCACCGGCTTTATGGAAGGGTTCTTGGTGCCAGTACATAAACCGAAGCCAGGTATTACGGTCACACATTATCGCCCCATCACCCTGCTTAATGCCGACTATAAGATCCTTGCACGGTTGCTAGCGTCCCGATGTCGTATGTTAATTCGTAGCGTTCTCTCTCCAGAACAGACGACACCGGGTGGATCGGTGAATGTGCAAACAGCTACTGGCGAATGCCGTGATGTGATAGCGCTGGCGGAGGAGTGCCGGCTTAAAGCGGCGATGGTGGCGGTTGATTTTGACAGTGCTTTTGATAAGGTGCGCCACAACTATCTGTACGCTGTACTGGAACAAATGGGATTTCCAGACCGTTTTACTGGTCTCATTAGAAGGATTTATGGGGGCGCACAATCCTTGGTACAGGTTAATGGGCGTATGGCAGGGCCCATTCAAATTCGACGATCCATTCGCCAGGGCTGCCCTCACTCGATGCTGCTGTTCGCGATAGCGTTGGAACCATTGATTGGGAGGCTAACAAATTCTCTTTCTGGGATGGAACTGCGGGGCTACACCTTCAAATGTCGTGCCCATGCGGACGACCTCCTGCTGCTCGTTCGTTCTGAGGAAGAGGTGAAGACGGTCCTTGAACTGTTGCTGGACCACAGTGTGACGGCGGGTAGTGCAGTGAACATGAACAAATCGGCAGCAATGCCGGTTGGAAGGGGCCTTACGCCGGAAGAAATCAGTCCGTTTCCTTATGTGCAACGATTCCGCTATCTCGGCATAGACTTTACCTCATCTGTAAAACATACTGCGGCAGTTAACTACCGACGTATTTTACAGACAACACGTACCATGGTCCGACAACATCTCCTACGGCGCCTTGATCCTTTTCAGCGAGTCGAATATCTGAACACTTATGTGGTTTCTCGAATGGTGCATATTTCGCAGATCCTGCCCCTACCACTCACGCTCGGACGTCGCCTTCAATCAGCAATAGGCTATTTTGTGATGATTGGGTCGCCCCTCAAGGTGCGATACGCAACGCTCACGCTCCCTGCGTACAAGGGGGGACTCGGACTTACGAATGTTCACTGCCGAGCGACGGCGCTTCTTCTAGCCACGATGTACAAGCAATGGCGTAGCGGGCGTGATTCCCTTACATCCCGCCTCCTGGATCTCCTAGTTCCAGCGTCCCTCACACCTCCGGTGGCGGTGGGAAACGCCACATTTTGCGCATGTATCAACATTTATCGTGGAACTTAGTTATATCAGAGACGAGTTTCCGCGCACGAGACCGCCATGCGCGAAGGATTTTTATGTTTGGCTGCTACGACGGATAAGTCGTAATGTCATAGAACTCAAACACCCCAAGTTGCATTGGCCGAAGATTTGGAGACATGTGCACCAAAAATTCCTTCCTACCTTCGTTCGGGCACTGTGGTTCTCTGTCACGTGTGGCAAGTTCAACACCAACCAACGACTCCATGCAATTGAACTAGTGGACACTCCACTATGCCCGAAATGTCGCCAAGTGGATGACGACCATCACCGCTTAACTTGTATCGCGGTGGAGGACGTATGGCTCCTAGGAAGACAGATGGTGGCTTTCTACCTCCGTGTGACCCCGCAACATATTACACCTGCTTCCTTCTTACATCCGGAGAGTGACTACTTTCCGGCGACTAAATCACAGTCGATCATCTGGGTCAAAGGTTGGACGATCGCGTACCTCTATGGGGATGCTGCCAAGTCGCGACTCGACTTTTGGTATTTCTTGCAGCAAGCCCACAATGAGGTTCATAGATGGTCACACTATCGGAAAACCTTTGCCAACTATCTTCAGGCAGTCTTCCTCGACCCCCCACGTAGTTGGGATGTGCCGGGTGCAGTCGGTGTGCACATTTGACAGCTGATAATGAACCTCACGCTTCTCTCACCGCTCCATATGTAATGCACATACTATACCATGCAATGATCTACATGTTCCTTTTAATAGAGTGGTCCTTATATAAAATCAATAAATAAAAACAACATCCCTGTATCCCTGTTCCTTTATATTTGTGATTAAAAAAAATAAAAAAAGGAGCGCTAACACGCTGCTTCCTGGACTCGGGTAGGCGCGCCGGCCACGGATCGAATCCGCCCGGTGGATTAACGATGGCGGCCGGTGTGCTGGCCAGCCTGGATGTGGTTTTTAGGCAGTTTCTCACATTCTACTAGGTGAATACCGGGCTGGTCCCCACGTTTCCCCTCCGTTACACGACTCAACATTTGAAACACATTCACACTATTTCACGATTTACCCTAGACGCAGACATCTGGGGTACACTGATTCCGTCCCAGGGGGGTATGGGGTGGCAGCAGGAAGGGCATCCGGCTACCCCTTAAAATTCACCTTGCCAAATCCGTACTTAACCCTGCCGACCCTGCGCCCAATGCGGGATAATGGCAGTAGCGAAAGAAAGAAAGAGACTGAAGAATTTCAAGATTATAAAATGTGTTTGACAAGTTTTTTTGGTATCACAATTTTCTGTTTGAAACATCTTTTCGTTAAATATTTTTGTATTTGGCTATGAACAAATTTTACTTTAACATAAGTTTGAACGTAAATAAAAATCTAAATTTAATGTTGTATGAAAATGTCATTGTATTGGATGGTGAATTTACCCTACGTATCGCGCTATATACTGTAAAAGTGTCCCACTGACCAGTACCGCTACACACATACAACTTGGATATTCACGGACACGATCCGTTACTGTTTATCTAGCGGTTTGTTTGGGAGGTATCCTGAACTGGAAAACTGAACAGTAAATTCAGTCCACTGTCTTATTAATGATGCTTTTACTTTAACGGCGTACATTTCAAAACACAGCTTCAGGGCTTCGTGTACATTCTCAACACGTTCAGACAACGATGTAAACAACATGCGAAAATTACTTTATTGTGATGTCATATACAACAGGATCGGCAAAATCCACAAATACATAGACTTTCGCTCTAGCAAACCTACGGTACACTATATAAACGACATAGAAAATGGTAGGATTACCGCTAGTATTGGTGACATGGCTAGGGAAATAAAAACAAGTGAATGTGAAAGGGAGGAACTGGGAGGTGACGAATTCTCTTTGCTTTTTTGTGTGTTCTGTTGTTTCTTATGCACATTATTAGAATCGCACATCATTCAGGGTTAGTCCACTGTGTATTTTGTATCCCTAAAGCATATAAAATGCACCTTTCAAGTAAGAAAAATTAGTTGATCGCGAAAATTCTGTAGCTTTATGCAACCAGACAACTACTTTCGATGCAAGTACAGTTTACATGCACAAACATAAAAGATATATATATAATTATTATTGTTATTTTGTCCTCTGTAGAACGTTATTCGTCATAATCAAAGGCAAGAGTTTCCTTTTATTACTGATAAATACGAAAGTCGTTTATAAATAACAGAAACGTGTTTTATCCAAGTATGACGAAGTATTGAAGCAGTGTTTAAAAAACTTTTGCTTTACTTTCTTTTTGTTTTACTCTTTTGTTGTGGAAATAGCGTTTTCTAGTGCCGTATGATAAATCTGTATTGCTTTCTTTATTTTTACTAGAACATCCCTCTGTTTAACGTTAAAAATAAACAAATTTCGAATAAAACCTGAATAAAACATTGAAAATTTCAATTTTGATGTAAATACTGTTTATCGTTTGCTGAACAAAACCGTTCCGTAGGTTACGTGGCCCTTTATATATTCTCAATCAGTTTCTAGACGGTTCACCGCCTCCGGTTTTTAGGGGAATCTAGTAAGACACTGATCACATACATAAAGAAAGCGATCGTTATCAGGTTCCGCCCGATAGGTATGCAACACACCTAACATGCAGGTAGCCCAGGTACGACCTTAACAAACCAAAGCTAACTAGCGTAGTGTACGCTTACTTGTGATAAACTACGGTAGCCTGCGGTAGTTTTACAACTCTACACGTCTATCTCTCTGGTATGGTGACATCGCAATGAAGTTCCTTACTTAAAAACTGAAGACCTGGTGCCGAAGCTGAGGTTTGAAGTGTGTGTTAGCAAAATAAAAAGTCTATTAATTCGGCAGTAGACAGATCTGATTATTAAATTTTCCATTAATTTCACTTTTTCAGTTTGCCACGACTAGCCACTATGGCTGCCATGAAAAATGCTGAACGTTTTGAGATACCTTTCTTGGGCGTAAAGAGCACCGTGCAAGATCCATTCGTGGAGTAAACCTCCGTAAGTCTTTCACAGAATAGCCAGAAGTACGTAGGTCACATAGGAGACCTGGAGTTAAGCAGATATTGCCTTTTCACCCGAAACTGCGAGGGAAAGATAAACATTTCTTGGATTATCTCCGTGAATTAATGTATAGGACATCCTTCTACCTATTGTGTGCAGTAGTCTCGGTGATGTCGTCCCTCGCAGCAGGTGTTGTGGTGCACTGGAAATGTTCTGGGCTGCAAAAGTTCTGATTGTGTGGCTATGATTAGATGCGTGGGTAGCAAATCCACCGGGTGATCGAAAAGTCAGTATAAATTTGAAAACTAATAAACCACGGAATAATGTAGATAGAGAGGTAACAATTGACACACATGCTTGGAATGACATGGGGTTTTATTAGAACAAAAAAAAAAAAACAAAAAAAACGAAGTATTGCTAGACGCGTGATAGATCTCTTGCGCGCGTCGTTTGGTGGTGATCGAGTGCTCAGCCGCCACTTTCGTCATGCTTGGCCTCCCAGGTCCCCAGACCTCAGTCCGTGCGATTATTGACTTTGGGGTTACCTGAAGTCGCAAGTGTATCGTGATCGACCGACATCTCTAGGGACGCTGAAAGACAACACCCGACGCCAATGCCTCACCATAACTCCAGACATGCTTTACAGTGCTGTTCACAACATTATTCCTCGACTACAGCTATTGTTGAGGAATGATGGTGGACATATTGAGCATTTCCTGTAAAGAACATCGTCTTTAGTTTGTCTTATTTTGTTATGCTAATTATTGCTATTCTGATCAGATGAAGAGCCATCTGTCGGACATTTTTTGAACGTTTGTAATTTTTTGGTTCTAATGAAACCCCATGTCATTCCACGCATGTGTATCAATTTGTACCTCTCTATCTACATTATTCCGTGATTTATTCTGTTTTCAAATTTATATTGACTTTTTGATCACCCGGTATAGTAAATGAAAGTTCGAGTTGCCATTAAGGTGTGTTTATTACTAAACACAGTAATATAATATACAACTACTCAGTCTTAATTCTGTGTAATATTGAAAACTGAGAGTATGGCTGACACGGAGTTCAGGTCCGACGCTGACTAACTTACTTGGTGCCCAACAAGAATCGCTAGCAAACTTTGTACAGCATGAGCAGTATACTTACTTTGTCGGTGACATATTCACAATTATTTGTGTAAAAATAGTAAAGAAGCTTAACTGACTCTTAGACTGCCCCTGGCGTTTATTACATTGAAATTGGGTTCTTGTAGGGGAAGGTGGGATAGTGACCACTCTAAGGGAAAATGAATTTTCACCAAACCACGCAGCGCTCCTGAATTGTCGTCTGAAGAGTACATGATTGTCACGTAACCACACCAGTAGTGTTGTTCATTAGCTGCTTGTAAACTGGCCGACAGCAGTTACCATTCCTTGTCGATTATATGACGCTTAGCAGTATACACATCTAACTACACTTCACTGGTCTGTTCCTTGCCGCTGTGACGACTGTTCTTTCTGGCGCTACAACGACACATTCGTGTAAAGACTGAAGTGTCGTGTATATTATTTGTATGCATATCATAAAGACTCACATCTGTTATATTCTGGCGAGGTTACAATCCAGATTTATATTTTCCGTCGCTTGCAGGTCCTTCGGTCGTGGTACTGGAGCGGTGGGAGCCTCCGGATGCGTCTGCTTAAGGTCAAAGCTCGGCACTGAGGCGAGTAGGAGGCCTTCTATTCTGGTCTACCTGGGAACTTGGGGGTTACGTTTCCTTTTACAACCAGCCGAGCGACAGGAGACAGATTATGGACGCCCCTTAGAGTGCTTTCGCCTTCAGGGATAGCCGTGAATAAGAGTGTTTCTAGAAACCCAAATGAACGGCTTTTGTCTGTAGACCCTCGGGAATCTGATAAGATCTTGCCAGTAAGTTGCTTTGCCTCTGTCATTTCCTCGAAGCCTCTCTGACGCATGGGAACTGACACACCTTGTGGGATGGACTGGTTTTGGGGAGACAGTTTTACTGTATTAATTCTATTCCGGTCGATGCATGATGGGCGTACAGCGTGAACTGCCAGAGTAAATGATGGAATCTGAAGAAATGAATTAAAATGTGTGGTATGGCCGGGACTTGAACCCACGTTTCCTTGCTTACTAGGATGGAATGCCAACCATTACACCACCTAAGCACTATCGTTAACCTTGCTGCTCTCCCAAACACAAAATTCAATTTGTATCTTCAGCACTAATTTTAATTCATTTCTTCAGATTCCATCATTATCCTGGATAAAAAATGGCTCTGAGCACTATGGGAATTAACATCTATGGTCATCAGTCCCCCAGAACTTAGAACTACTTAAACCTAACTAACCTAAGGACATCACACACATCCATGCCCGAGGCAGGATTCGAACCTGCGACCGTAGCAGTCGCGCGGTTCCGGACTGAGCACCTAGAACCGCTCGGCCACCCCGGCCGGCTATCCTAGATAAAGATTAGACTCAAATGTCTCGAGGAAAATTTAATTATGAGATCTATAGATCGCCTACACTTGATGTACAGGGTTTCCCCATTATGTCCAACGCTGAGGTGCTTCTCCATTGCCGGCCGGTGTGGCCGAGCGGTTCTAGGCGCTTCAGTCTGGAACTGTGGGACCGCTAAGGTCGCAGGTACGAATCCTGCCTCGGGCACGGATGTGTGTGATGTCCTTAGGTTAGTTAGGTTTAAGTAGTTCTAAGTTCTAGGGGACTGATGACCTCAGATGTTAAATCCCATAGTGCTCAGAGCCATTTGAACCATTTTGTTGCTTTTCCATTGCCGGAGAGCCTCGGCAATAGTGACGATCTAACGAGGGGAAAATAAGCTGAAGTTTGTATTAGGGAGGGCATTGTTCATTTCTTCAGATTCCATCATTATCGTAAATAAAGATGCGACTCAGAGGAAAATCTAATTGTAAGAGGCCAGAGTGAACTTCATGTCTCTTTTCGACCGCGGGAGATTTCAGAAGCATAAGAGAGACTACTAGTGTGGCTGCATGGTAATCCTCTGTGCTCTTCTGGCGCCTGACTGGTATGCCCTAGAGCTCTGGTTCGTTTTGGGCTTGGAAAATGTGATCCCTTGATTCCTTTCAGGGGTGGGAGGCCATGGCTTGATATTTGGTAGGTCTGTCCTACAGTCACTGGCCACTATGTTGTGTAGTCTGGGGCGAACTCACTGTAAGAATGGTGCGGTAGTCTCATCTAAGGCAGAGGACCGTTGCTGTGGCATCGTCAACGCCGCGGTCACTAATCGGCGGGTTGTAAAGCGAGCAAGCTAATACACTACTGGCCATTAAAATTGCTACACCACGAACATGACGTGCTACAGACGCGAAATGTAGCCGACAGGAAGAAGATGCTGTGATATGCTAATGATTAGCTTTTCAGAGCATTCACACAAGGTTGGCGCCGCTGGCGACACCTACAACGTGCTGACATGAGGAAAGTTTCCAACCGATTTCTCATACACAAATAGCAGTTGACCGGCGTTGCCTGGTGAAACGTTGTTGTGATGCTTCGTGTAAGGAGGAGAAATGCGTACCATCATTATTTCCGACTTTGATAAAGGTCGGATTGTAGCCTATCGCGATTGCGGTTTATCGTATCGCGACATTGTTGCTCGCGTTGGTCGAGATCCAATGACTGTTACCAAAAAAATGGAATCGGTGAGTTCAGGAGGGTAATACGGAACGCCGTGCGGGATCCCAACGGCCTCGTATCGCTAGCAGTCGAGATGACAGGCATCTTATCCTCATGGCTGTAACGGATCGTGCGGCCACTTCTCGATCCCTGAGTCAACAGATGGGGACGTTTGCAAGACAACAACCATCTGCACGAACAGTTCGACGACGTTTGCAGCAGCATGGACTATCAGCTCGGAGACCATGGCTGCGGTTACCCTTGACACTGCACCACAGACAGGAGCGCCTACGATGGTGTACTCAACGACGAACCTGGGTGCTCGAATGACAAAACGTCATTTTTTCGGATGACTCCAGGATCTGTTTACAGCATCATGATGGTTGCATCCGTGTTTGGCGACATCGCGGTGAACGCACATTGGAAGCGTGTATTCGTCATCGCCATACTGGCGTATCACCGGGCGTGATGACATGGGGTGCCATTGGTTACACGTCTGGGTCACCTCTTGTTCGCATTTACGGCACTTCGAACAGTGGACGTTTCATTTCAGATGTGTTACGACCCGTGGCACTACCCTTCATCCTATCCCTGCGAAACCCTACATTTCAGCAGGATAGTGGACGACCGCATGTTGCAGGTCCTGTACGGGCCTTTCTGGGTACAGAAAACGTTCGACTGCTTCCCTGGTCAGCACATTCTCCAGATCTCTCACCAATTGAAAATGTCTGGTCAATGGTGGCCGAACAACTGGCTCGTCACAATACGTCAGTCACTACTCTTGATGAACTGTGGTATCGTGTTGAAGCTGCATGGGCAACTATACCTGTACACGCCATCCAAGCTCTATTTGACTCAATGCTCAGGCGTATCAAGACTGTTATTACGGCCAGAGGTGGTTGTCCTGGGTACTGATTTCTCAGGATCTATGCACCCAAATTGCGTGAAAATGTTATCACATGTCAGTTCTAGTATAATATATTTGTCCAATGAATACCCGTTTATCATCTGCATTTCTTCTTGGTGTAGCAATTTTAATGGCCAGTAGTGTAGATAAGGATAGCCCGCCTCCGGGGGCTGCCCCTTTCAATGGTGATTCCTCTGAGTTGGAGTTACGTCTTGATGGTGGTGTATTGATTTGACAAGTGGATGGACCAGTGGAGGTCACCTGAGAACGTTACGTTTGCACAGCCGCAAGTCAACGAAATAACGCGTAAGCCACAGTTTCTGAAACCTAAACGATTCATTAAACTAGGCCACAGCGATTTCCTTGCATGTCCATGTCCAAGAGAGATAATTCGAGTTCCCTGTCATCTCAGGCAGATTTAGACTGTGTGTTGTTAATTTAAATCTGTTAAACGAATGCAATTTTGGTTAGGCCGCTACAATAATACACCGTCTGTACACACGTCAATGTCGAACGCGATAAACTCTAAACTTACGTCTTTACCTCCACTCGACTGAGCTTCTGCGCCATCTCTAATGATCTTAATGTCGAAGGGATTTATATTACACAATTTCCTCTATATTTACTTCTGAGGCAGTCCCACAATCCGTAAATGAGTGCTAGAACAATACAGGAATCCCACAGTGCCTCGTGGTAAATTTGTTATGGAATTGGAAGTCTGTAACACTACCATGTGGACACTGTCAGGAATATTTGTACGATGTATGATGAATTTGTTTAACTGTGGATGAGCATGGAATGAAAGGAAATGAGTGGGTAAAATTCTATGATAGCGTCCATATTACGTCTCCTTTCATAACACCAAGGGGTCCACCGACGGATCTCCACCAACAATATCACATGCCTTCATTGTGCGACCCACTGTCGATACATTTAAAATTTAATCTAGGACGTTGGCGTACAGTCTAGAGATCAGGACACTCTCAGTGTTACCCCTCTTCCTCCCTCAGGCCAGATAGAGATGATGAAAATTTCTTCCACCACTACGATTGAAACCAGCTACGTCTGGTCTGAGCAATTTTTTCCACCACCAGGATTAAAACCAGCTACCTCTGGTCCGAGCACAACAACATTAACGTGCGTTAGCGACCTCGTCAACAGATACAATTTTATTGTTGTTAATGGTGGTAAAATTAGAGAAATTTTGTGTTAGGAAAGAATAGTATATGCAACGCAAGTTCCCCGAATAGAATACGAAGATGGGTCTAACGATATACCTCGTACGTTGCACCATACATCGTTCAGCGGTTCAAGAACTCCAGATATAGGTTCAAAATAAACATTTTGGTAATAAAATTGTGGTAAGCGCTGGAAAACACATTTCACTAGGCTCATAATCGATTTTTTCCCTATCTGTATCCAACTGAGCTAGTTCTTGCTTTTGTGGCCTTCAGTCCGAAGACTGGTTTGATGCAGCTCTTCGCGTCACGCTCTTATAGAGCTTCTTCATCTCCGACTAACTTATCGTAGTCAAGTCTTGGTCACCTTTTGAAATTCCCTCCTCCCCCCCCCCCCCCCCGCCCTCACCACAGTTAGTTCCGAGATCAAACTGAAAATTCATTGATACCTCAGAGTTCATTGATACCTCAACTGGTCCCTTCTTTTAGTCAAGTTTACCATAAATACCTATTCTCCTCAGTTAGATTCAGTACCTCTTAATTCGTTACGTGATCTATTAGTCTAATCTTCAGCATTTTTCTGTAGCGACACATTTGATACGCTTCTTGGTTCAAACGGTTCAAATGGCTCTGAGCACTATGGGACTTAACATCTATGGTCATCAGTCCCTAGAACTTAGAACTACTTAAACCTAACTAACCTAAGGACAGCACACAACACCCAGTCATCACGAGAGAAAAAAAAAAAACGCTTCTTGAATTTATGTTTGATGTTAACTAGAGTAGTAAAACTACCGTAGGCTACCACAGACTACCATAAGCAAATATGGACTACGGTAGTTTTCCTAGTTGCCTTGGTCAGTTGAGATCGTAACTACATTCCGTTAGGTGGATTGTATACCTACAGGGCGTTACCTCATTCCCATCGTTCTGGTTTCGTATGCGATCAGTGTCTTGCTAGTCTCCCCTAGAAATCGGAATTGGTGAACAGTCTAGAAACTGAGTATGGATATATAAATGGCCATGCAACCTATGGAACATTTTACACTGAAGAGCCAAAAAAACTGGTACACCTTTCTAACATCGTGTAGGGCCCCCGCGAGCACGCAGAAGTGCCGCAACACGACGTGGCATAGACTCGACTAATGTCTGAAATAGTGCTGGAGGGAATTGACACCATAAACCCATAAGAGTACGAGGGGGTGGAGTTCTCTTCTGAACAGCACGTTCTAAGGCATCCCAGATATGCTCAATAATGTTCATGTTTGGGGGGTTTGGTGGCTAGCGGAAGCTGTTTAAACTCATAAGAGTGTTCCTAGAGCAACTCTGTAGCAATTCTGGTCGTGTGGGACGTCGCAGTGTCCTGCTGGAATTGCAAAAGTCCGTCGGAATGCACAATGGACATGAATGGATGCAGGTGATCAGACAGGATGCTTACGTAGGGGTCACCTGTCTGAGTCGTATCAGGGGTCCGATATCACCCCATCTGCACCATCCCCACACCATTACAGAGCCTCCACCAGCTTGAACAGTCCCCTGCTGAACTGCAGGATCCATGGATTCATGGTTGTATCCATACCCGTACACGTCCATCCGCTCGGTACAATTTGAAACGAAACTCGTCCGACCAGGCAACATGTTTCCAGTCATCAACAGTCTAATGTCGGTGTTGACGGGCCCAGGCGAGGCGTGAAGATTTGTGTCGGGCAGTCATCAAGGGTGCTCTAGTGGGCCTTCGGCTGACATTTGTTGATGTCCCAGCATTGAAATCTGCAGAAATTTCCGGAACAGTTGCACTTCAGTCACTCTGAACGATTCTCTTCAGACGTCGTCGCTCACGTTCTTGCAGGACTCACGTTCTTGCAGGATCTTTTTCCGGCCGCAGCGATGTCGAAGATTGATGTTTTATCGGATTCCTGATATTCACGGTATACTCGTGAAATCCCCCTTCATCGCTACCTCGGAGATGCTGTGTCCCATCGCTTGTGAACCTACTATAACACTATGTTTAAACTCACTTAAATCTTGGTAACTTAACATTGTAGCAACGGTAACCGACCTAACAACTACGCCAGACACTTGTTGTCGCATATAGGCGTTGCCGACCTCAGCTCCGTATTCTGCCTGTTTACAAAGCTCTGTATCTGAATACGCAAGCCTATACCAGTTTGGTTCAAATGGCTCTGAGCACTATGGGACGTAACTTCTGAGGTCATCAGTACCCTAGAACTTATAACTACTTAGACCTAACTAACCTAAGGACAGCACACACATCCATGCCCGAGGCAGGAATCGAACCTGCGACCGTAGCGGTCGCGCGGTTACAGACTGTAGCGCCTAGAACCGCTCGGCCACCCCGGCCGGCTATACCAGTTTCTCTCGCGCTTCAGTGTAGTTCTACTTAGTGATCTTCCTGCCTGGTACTCAAAAATAAACAGTATTTATGGAAACATTGAAAATATCGAAGTTTAATTCTGCTTTTATTCGAAATTGTTGGTTTGTGGCGTGAAACATAGGGATGTAGTAGCAAAATGAAGCGCTAGAAAACACAATTTCCTAAAAAAAAAGACAAAGTTAACGAAAGACCCACAAAAAAAAAAACATATCGAACATCGCTTTAATATGTCGTTGAGCTTATATAAAACATGTTTCTGTTATCCACAAACAACTTTTCCACTTACCAGCAATAACAGGAAACTCTTGCTTTTGATCTTGATGAAGAACGTTCACTTGAGTACAAAATAATAACAATAATAATATAGATTTTTTTATGATTGTGGTTTTACACTGTACTTGTATCAAAATTAACTGCTTTAGTTACATAAGAGTGCAGAAGCTAATTTTTATTAATTATTTAATGCAGTTTATATTTTTTACGGATATAAAAAACACAGAAGTTGTCGCTCCTAGTTTCTCTCTCATATACTCACTTATGTTTCTTTCTCTATGAATGCTATCAATACTACCGGTAATCCTGCCATTTACTACGTCATTTATGTAGTGTACCAAAACTACCAAACCGTAGCTTTGGTAGAACGCAACTCCAATGTTAACAAATTCCTCTCTGCCATAAATGCTTCCCTTGCTATAGACAGCCTGCATTTTATATCCTAAGTACTTCGGCCATCATCAGTTATTTTGATGTTCAGATAGCAAAACTCATTTACAACATTTGGTGCTTCATTTCTTAATTAAAGCTCCTCAGCGTCGCCTGATTTAATTCGACAACAACTGAGCCAGTACTCCACGTATCATTGTCTATGTAACCTCGAATCGGAATAAAAAGAACTGTATGCGAGAGCGGTTCTTCGCAACGTAGGACGACGTTGCGACACCTCACTCGGAGAGTGTGCTAGAGTCTGTGTGGGACATCATCTCCGGGAGGCTACCTACTATGAACGAGTGACAGGCTTTCAGCGCGGCAACTTTGTTACGCTGCAGGAAGCGGTGTCATCTCAGAGCAGATTACTACCGGTATGAGACGAGATGCCGGAACAGCGATGCCCTCGTGGCGTCGGTGGACGACTGAAGATAGCACACCGCTACAGGTTGAGAAGAGCGAGGTGGCGCAGTAGTTAAAACGAAATGGTTGGAAACCGAGCTCGAATACTTATCAGTTCCTCATGATATGATTTTTTTTTTTTACCACAACCTACTCTTGTTGAACAGAGACGAAGGTTTAGCTATCAAAAGTGTATTAAAACACAAGTGGACAGACCATCGGGAAAATATAAACGAATCACAAGAGAAACATGAAAATCATACATGTGATTAACAAATCTACACTTTGTGATCAAAAGCATCCGGACACTCCGAAAAACATACACTACTGGCCATTAAAATTCATACACCTCGAAGATAACGTGCTACAGTCGCGAAATTAAACCGACAGGAAGAAGATGCTGTGATATGCAAGTGGTTAGCTTTTGAGAGCATTCACACAAGGTTGGTGCCGGTGGCGACACCTACAACGTGCTCACATGAGGAAAGTTTCCAACCGATTTCTCATACACAAATAGCAGTTGACCGGCGTTGCCTGATGAAACGTTGTTGTGATGCCTCGTGTAAGGAGGAGAAATGCGTACCATCACGTTTCCGACTTCGATAAAGGTCGGATTGTAGCCTATCGCGATTACGGTTTATCGTATCGCGACATTGCTTCTCGCGTTGGTCTAGATCCAATGACTGATATGGAATCGGTGGGTTCAGGAGAGTAATACGGAACGCCGTGCTGGATCCGAACGGCCTCGTATCACTAGCAGTCGAGATGACACGCATCTTATCCGCATTGCTGTAACGGATCGTCCAGCCACGTATCGATCCCTGAGTCAACAGATGGGGACGTTCGCAAGACGAAAACCATCTGCACGAACAGATGGACGACGGTTGGAGCAGCATGGACTATCGGCTCGTAGACCATGGTTGCGGTTACCCTTTACGCTGCATTACAGACGGGAGCGCCTGCGATGATGCACTCAACGACGAACCTGGATGCACGAATGGCAAAAAGGCATTTTTTCGGATGAATCCAGGATCTGTTTACAGCATCAAGATGCTCGCATCCGTGTTTGGTGACATCGCGGTCAAAGTACATTGGAACCGTGTATTCGTCATCGCTATACTAGCGTATCACCCGTAGTGATGATATGGGGTGCCATTGGTTACGCGTCTAGGTCACCTCTTGTTCGCATTGACGGCACTTTGAACAGTGGACGTTACATTTCAGATGTGTTACGACCCGTGGCTCTAACCTTCATTCGATCCCTTCGAAACCCTACATTTCAGCAGGATAATGGATGACCACATGTTGCAGGTCCTGAACGGGCCTTTCTGGATACAGAAAATGTTCGGCTGCTGCCCTGGCCAGCACATTCTCCAGATCTCTCACCAATTGAAAACGTCTGGTCAATGGTGGTCGAGCAACTGGCTCGTCACAATACACCATTCACTACTCTTGATGAACTGTGGTATCGTGTTGAAGCTGCATGAGCAGCTGTACCTGTACACGCCATCGATGCTCTGTTTGATTCAATGCCGAGGCGTATCAAGGCCGTTATTACGGCCAGAGGTGGTTGTTGTGGGTACTGATTTCTCAGGATCTATGCACCCTAACTGCGTGAAAATGTAATCACATGTCAGTTCTAATAGAATATATTTGTTCAATGAATAGCTGTTTATCATCTACATTTCTTCTTGGTGGAGCAATTTTAATGGCCAATAGTGTAGGTATTTCATATTAGATGCGGCCATCTGCGCCTGGTTTCTCGGGTGAGGATACATAGCACGAACTGCCCGTCTCATTTTGTCCCACAGATTCTCCACTGGGCTTTAACTCGGAGATTTTGGTGGCCAGGGGAGTACAGTAAACCCATTCTGGTGCTCTTCGAACCAAGCTCGTACGGTATGAGTTGTGTTACACATTGGACTGTCCTGCTGGTAGAAGGCATCATTCCGAGGGAAAACAAACTGCATATAGGGCTGGATATGGCTCCCAAGGAGACATGCATACTTGTGTTATTTCATTGCGATGTGGGCCGAGCGGTTCTAGGCGCTACAGTCTGGAACCGCGAGAGCGCTACGGGCGCAGTTTCAAATCCTGCCTCGGGCATGGATGTGTGTGATGTCCTTAGGTTAGTTAGGTTTAATTAGGGACTGATGACCTCAGAAGTTAAGTCCCATAGTGCTCAGAGTCATTTGAACCATTGCGATGTGCAGAATTGCTTTCAGACTGTGACGCCGTACGCGTTAACGGCCATCTGTCCGATAGTGCATAAAACTGATTAATGTGAAAAGGCCACCTGTGACCACTCAGTGTACGTCCAATTCGCTTGAAATTTGCAGCATTCGTCGCCGATGAACGTCAGTCAAGATGGGCGCTTGAAGCAGGCGCCCTGTGCAGGGCCCATACGCAGCAACATTCGGTGAACGCTAGTTGAGCATACGCTGTTGGTAGGTCCTTGTTTCACCTGGGCGGTTAGTTGCTCAATAGCTGCACGTCTATCGGCCCGTATAGATCACAGCAGCCGTCGTTCACCCCTGTCATCTACGGCTCGTTTTCTCGGCGCCAGCTTTGGACAGCGCCATTTTGCCACGCAAGGTATAGTTTAACCACGGCGACAAGCGAACACTTTACGAACTTAGCCGTTTCGGGAATTCTTCCATCCTTGTCTTTTAACCCAATGATCATGCCCTTTTGGACAATAGATAAATCATTCCGTTTCCGCTTTTCTACCACGACTGCACTGTTTCCCACCTCCCCAGAACATGCTTTACATACCATCCACTGCTAGTTCTGCTACCTGACGTCTGTGAGTGTTTATTGCACTTTGATGTCGAACATAGGCGGTGGTCACGCTAATGTGACTACACCGTGTACATTGCGCGGTTGCATACAGATTATATATTACGCGCTGGGACACTTCACGTCATTGGAGGAGTCCTACGTAACGATAGATGCATATGCATTACATGTGTGCTATGTTTCTGTGTATATTCGCGGTCGTCATGCGAGACGAATGGTGTGTGTTGTGTTGAGATGCGTCCCAGACAACGTTGTTGTTACACTCTGTTACAAATGTCGATCGTTCTGTCAGAGATGTTCGACAAGGCTACGTAATTTTGTGAAACTGCGTTAATGTAGGAAAACACCACGTTATATGTTTCCTGACATACTGCAATTTCCATAACAGCACAACACCTGCACCTTCCCTGTCTTCCTCTTTTACCTGAATATGTCTGCAGAGACTACAATTGTTCGTTAGTATATGTGGCGACAATTTATTGCTCTTCTTAAGAGTCTTTCGTGATTTTCAATCTCCATTTTTTCGTCCATAAATGGAAAAAATAAATAAATAAAATAAAAAGAGTCATCCAGTAATTAGAAAAACAAATGTTTGCTTCTTAAATGAACCAAACACTAATGTGAGAGACTATAACATAACTGGAAATCCTATATTTGGAAATACTTAGTTATATTAGAAAATGTTCAAATGTGTGTGAATTCCTAAGCGACCAAACTTCCGAGGTCATCGGTCCCTAGACGAACACACTACTTAAACTAACTCAAACTAACTTATGCTAAGAACAACACACACAAGCATGCCCGAGGAAGGACTTGAACCTCCGGTGGGAGTGCCCGCGTAATCCGTGACATGGCGCCTCAAACCGCGTGGCCACTCCGCGCGGAAGTTATATTAGAGCTGTAGGCATTTGAAGAGGTAACCATACTGGCTTAAGAATAAGAAAACAACTAACACAAACTAATGCGTTCGCAAATAATACAATCCTCTATGTTCGTACTGAGTTCATAAAGATCGTATTTCGTTCACCACTTAGGGTATGTTGACTTAGATTTTCCATGTTTTCTCTGTTCTCTAGTGAAAGTCATTGACATAGTCATTTACAAAAGATCGCGGCTATTTTCTCTTATTCCCTGGTACAGACAATTCAGATGGTAATGATACTATTAATCAAAATGTACAGTATTTCAGCAAAGTGGATCGCTATACCGTCTGTTTCCCTCCTTTTCAAAACATTCACGAAAGCTAGGAAAACACTCGAAAGCTAAGTATGACTTGCAAGTCTTCCCTGTACTGTTGCTGCTACGTCCTTGTTTCGCAGATATTACGATGTTGTTGGCAATTTTGTACTGCTGCCAACTATCCAGCGTTCAGCAACGCACGGTGCAGGCGAGCAGGTTCTGCACGTAACCGAGTAATGGCCTACATTAAATGTCAGCAGATATCTTTTCTCATCGTCGCCCTTAACGTCCGCGAGGGTATACTCTGACCTTCGACACAAGTACAGCAATCTACTACGTCAATGAAGAAGGAAGTTGCACAGACAGTGTAAGGCTCCTGCTACGAACAAGTCCGTGAACGAGGTAAAGTATACAGTTTGACACTGTCACGAAAAAAGTTTATCTATTTTACAATTTTTTTAATTTGTTAGGACGGCTTTTTGCTACACTCAATTAGCATTCGTCAAATCCAGGTGCAGACGGCGTGAGACAGGCACTCTAAACACAGGCAAAAAAAAAATGGTTCAAATGGCTCTGAGCACTATGGGACTTAACATCTATGGTCATCAGTCCCCTAGAACTTAGAACTACTTAAACCTACCTAACCTAAGGACATCACACACATCCATGCCCGAGGCAGGATTCGAACCTGCGACCGTAGCGGTCGCGCGGTTCCGGACTGAGCGCCTAGAACCGCGAGACCACCGCGGCCGGCACACAGGCAATGACAGTAACTCCAAAGAGGTTCATATCACTTCAAATCTTCCGACACCTGTGTTTCGGATTTACGCAACCGGTCTAAAACGTTCCGTACAGAGTAAAAGAGTGGAAGGTTTAACATCTGGTTGACGATTAAGTCATTAGAGGTGGGGAACAAGTACGGATTGGGGAATATTGGAGAAAGAAACAGCCATGCCCTTTCAAAGGAACCATCCCAGCATTCACCTTAATAGATTGAGGGAAAGCACAGGAAACCTAAATTTGGATGGCGAGAGGGCTACTTGAACTGCCGTCCTCGCGAATACGAGTCCAGCGCCTTACCACTGAACAAACTGGAAATTTATGGTAAGGACTATGGGACCAAACTGCTAAGGTCATCGGTCCCTAGGCTTACGCACTACTTAATCTAACTTAAACTAACTTACGCTAAGAACAACACACAGACACATTCCCGAGGGAGGACTCGACCCTCTGACGGGGGAAGCCGCGCGATCGTGACAAGACGCCTCAGACCGCACGGCTAACCACTGAACAACCTAGCTCGGGTGCAGAACAGGAAGATTTAAAATTTTGCTCCTATTGGTGTCCACAACCTGAGGACGGACACTGCCAGACGAGTTCCGTCGTCCCTCGACGATCGTGTAACTGCCCGTCGAGGGACGATAGAACTCGTCTGGCAGTGTCCGTCCACAGTTCTGGAGTCTGAAGATGACTCTATGAAAGAGTCGAAACTGGTCACTCACTCCAATAAAAAAAATTGCGATCAAGACTGTTTTAAATTTTAATTTTAGTTTCTTAATTCCCACTTGCACAGGCAAACGGCGTTGAGATTTCGTTGAACTCAGTTCCGAGCTTTCCTTCACTCATGATTTCTGGTGTTCGAACTTTTTTCATAATAGTTACGCTTTTTGGTCACTATACAGCCCCTTTCGTACCAATTTGGCACTGCAGACTTTACTAGAGGTTTTGCCAAAACACTTCCTGTCTTAAGCTCTTTCGCGATCAGTTTTTCACACACGTTTCCCACGAATTGTACTTCGCACAACACCTGACAATCAACATGTGCTCTTTTATCTTGAGCACCCTTTTGTGTTGCATTCAATTGCTCGTCGTACATGTCTGCTCCTCTCACTCACTCAGACGAAATGGCACAGCGAAGTAATCAGGACGGAGCATTCGGAAGATGTGCGTGGGCGAGAGCAAATGATTGGTGCACCGAAATCATGGTTTCGAGCATTTTGTGGGCGGGAAATACTCCTATTCATTAACAAGGATCAGGTCCGCGTCAGTCTTATAAATGTTCTCGCGGCCATTTTTAGGCCACCCTGTACAAATTTAAATGTCAACGATTCCTTGTGAGCAAGTGTTGTCGACTTTAAGGCGACACAGATACACGCGGTGTACAGACGGCGGCGCTGTGTGAGCAATAATCAACAACTGGGGGCACCGACATTCCACTGACTGTAGTTGCGCCGGCTGGAGGGAGAGGTGTCAGGGGCCAACGAGATGGTTGTCCGTCGGGGCATGGCCTTCACAGGGGACTCCACGGCACTCTATGTCCTGACAGCCTTTCTCCACAACTCGTTTGTCTTCTCATACAGTTGCAGATCGGCCACATCTCGCTCGCGAGAAAATGCGTACTGGTTGCTAATTTACAACTTAAATCTTAACATGTGAGCTTTTTCCCACATACCATTTCACTACATTTTAAACTTCTTGTGTGTATCTTATACGCTGAGGTGAAAAACGTGGTGGGATAGCGGCATGCACGCATAAATATGCTGGTAGTATCGCGTACATACGGGCAGCTATCATTTGTACTCATCTGATTCATGTGTGAAGGTTACCGCCGTGATTACGGCCACGCGACGCTAACTAATAGATTCTGATCGCGCAATGGTAGTTGGATCTAGACGTTAGGGAATTCAATATTCCGAGATCCACGGTGTCAAGAGTGTCCCGAGAATACAAAATTTCAGGCCTTAGCTCTCACAACGGACAACGCTCTGGCCGGCGGCCTTAACGTAACGACTGAGAGCAGCAGCGTTTGCGTGTAGTTGCCACTGCTAGGGCAAGCACCGCTGCGTGAAATAACCGCAGAAATCAATGTGGGACATACGACGGACGTATCCGTTAGGACAGAGCGGCTAGTATGGTTCGAGTGTTGCACAGACCCCACGCAAGTTGTCAAGAAGCCATTGTGCAAGGGCTGTGTTTACATGGAATGGACAGGGTTCTCTGGTTCAACTCAACCTATTATTGACAGGAAATGGTTACGTTCGGATACATGGAGACCATCCGTGGACTTCATGGTACCAAACAACGATGCAATTTTTGTGGATGACAGTGCGCAGTGTCACCGGGCCACAGTGGTTCGCGATAGGTTTGAAGAACATTCTAGACAGTGCGAACTTATGATTTGGCCATCCAGATCGCTCGACATTAGTCCCATAGAACATTTATGGGACAAAATCGAGAGGCCAGTTCGTGCGCAAAATCATGCACCGGCAACAATTTCGCAGTTACGGACGGCTGTAGAGGGAGCATGGTCAATATTTTTGCACGGGACTTTCAGCGACTTGTCGAGTCTGTGCCACGTCGTGCAGCTGCACTATGCTGGACAAAAAGAGGTCTGACCTGGTATGAGGAGGGTTCCCATGACTTTTGTCACTTCAGTGTATACTTTCCAAACCTTTATCCAGAGTATTTAACATCGTCGTTCTTCTCATACACACACACACACACACACACACACACACACACACACACACTCACACATACACAGATACACACACACAATATATACAGAATATTTCACAATTCCTCTTACAAGTTTCTAGGGGTTGCAGAAGGGACTTAGTACATGAAGTTCTGATAAGGAAACAATATCCATAAATTTACGTCTGTATGTAAAATAACTTGGAAGAGCGGATTACTTCCAAATCCCCCGCTTCACGGTACGCACACGACGGAAAAATGGTCTCTGACTTTTGTGCTCTTCAGGAGATGCTCCTCATGGCGACCCTGCTTTTCGTTTGATAAGGTGTGTCTACAACGCATGCATTCATGCAAGCAGTCCACAAACAATGGTGCGCGTCTGTGGAGCACCGTCGCAACCCTCCTAGCTCTGCATATAGCGAACGTAACAGTTTATTGCATATATTGTTGCAGTCGGACAAAAATGATATACACTACTGGACATTAAAATTGCTACACCACGAAGATGACGTGCTACAGACGCGAAATTTAACCGACAGGAAGAAGATGCTGTGATATGCAAATGATTAGCTTTTCAGAGCATTCACACAAGGTTGGCGCCGGTGGCGACACCTACAACGTGCTCACATGAGGAACGTTTCCAACCGATTTCCAACAGCAGTTGACAGGCGTTGCCTGGTGAAACGTTGCTGTGATGCCTCGTGTAAGGAGGAGAAATGCGTACCATCACGTTTCCGACTTTGATGAAGGTCGGATTGTAGCCTATCGCGATTGAGGTTTATCGTATCGCGACATTACTGCTCCCGTTGGTCGAGATCCAATGACTGTTAGTAGAATATGGAATCGGTGGGTTCAGGAGGGTAATACGGAACGCCGTGCTGGATCCCAACGGCCTCGTATCACTAACAGTCGAGATGACAGGCATCTTATCCGCATGGCTGTAAGGGATCGTGCATCCACGTCTCGATCCCTGAGTCATCATATGGGGAAGTTTGCAAGACAACAACCATCTGCACGAACAGTTCGACGATGTTTGCAGCAGCATGGACTATCAAATCGGAGACCATGGCTGCGGTTACCGTTGACGCTGCATCACAGACAGGAGCGCCTGCGATGGTGTACTCAACGACGAACCTGGGTGCTCGAATGGCAAAACGTCATTTTTTCGGATGAATCCAGGTTCTGTTTACAGCATCATGATGGTCGCATCCGTGTTTGGTAACATCGCGGTGAACGCACACTGGAAGCGTGTGTTCGTAATCGTCATGCTGGCGTATCACCCGGCGTGATAATATGGGGTGCCATTGGTTACACGTCTCGGTCACCTCTTGTTCGCATTTACGGCACTTTCAACAGTGTACGTTACATTGATGTGTTACGTTGATGTGTTACGACCAGTGACTCCACCCGTCATTCGATCCCTGCGAAACCCTACATTTCAGCAGGATAATGCACGACCACATGTTGTAGGTCCAGTACGGGCCTTTCTGGTTTCAGAGAATGTTCGACTGCTGCCCTGGTCAGCACATTCGCCAGATCTCTCACCAATGGAAAACGTCTGCTCAATGGTGGCAAAGCAACTGGCTCGTCACAATAGGCCAGTCACTACTCCTGATAAACTGTGGTATCGTATTGAAGCTGCATGGTCAGCTGTACCTGTACACGCCATCGATGCTCTGTTTGATTCAATGCCCAGCCGTATCAAGGCCGTTATTACGGCCAGAGGTGGTTGTTCTGGGTACTGATTTCTCAGGATGTATGCACCCAAATTGCGTGAAAATGTAATCACATGTCAGTTCTAGTATAATATATTTGTCCAATGAATACCCGTTTATCATCTGCATTTCTTCTTGGTGTAGAGATTTTAATGGCCAGTAGTGTACCTTTCCCATGAGTCGTTGAAACCATCGTGACTGATTTCAGGAAGTCTCCTCCATCGCGAGCTTGTACAATTTCCTTTCGCATCCTTGTCTGACTGTGCCGGTGTTGTGTCTATTACCCTTGACGTCGAAGAGACATTAAACTGTGGCCTTCATTCCTGGAAGCCACATGGTAGCAGACAGCCTAGCGACTGTGACGGATTTGTAAACCTCTGGATAGAAAGGACATTGTTTATTTCTAGCCCTGACATAGATAGCGGCTGATATTGGCTCCAGCGTCCTTTGTTCCACCATATCGTGTTCTTTCTGGTAGTTTGCCACTGCTGTCGAGTTCATAGTTGAAGGTTCGCTAAAATGCTCTTCGACATTTTGATTGTCTCTATGGAAAGAAGTTTTGTATCTTGCTACAGTCGTTTTATCTGAGACGTTACGATTGCCTTGTGCGCGTGGGAATAACAAATCCCAGCTCGCTGGTGCATTGGTTAAGGTAATAGATCCGTATTCGAGAGGACTTCGTTTCAAATCCCTGTCCAGCTAGCCAGATATAGACTTCCCCACTTTCTGTGCAACATTTCATGTGAATATTGTGTGATTTCATTCAATAGGCTATTGTTGATTTCCTTTTTGGAAATTGGAAATTTGTGTTAAGGACTATGGGACTAAACTGCTGAGGTAACTGGTCCCTAGGCTTACACACTACTTAATCTAACCTAAACTAACTTACGGTAAGGACAATACACACACCCATGCCCGAAGGAAGACTCGAACCTACGACGGGTGGAGCCGCGCGAACCGTGACAAGGCGCCCAAGACCGAGCGGCAACCCCGCGATGCGATTTCCTTTTTCATTCTTTCCCAGGGGATTTACAGCCCGTAATGGAACGTGTCATGCAGGTGTATTCTAAGAATTTCATTGCGTATGTCCGATAAATGGCTATATAAAGATGGTAAAAACCGATATTATAAGAAAAAATGAACAACAGGATATTAGCTTAAGACGTAAACAGAACGAAAAATTCTGTTTTCATATCACACTATAAGAAACAAAGGCGTCACAAGAAGTCTTTCTTAAACTTAAGGCCATTACGTTGATGTGGGCTCCCGTATCCGGCTTTTCCTTCCCTTCTGGTTGGTCATGTACACATTTCAACACGTATTCTGAAAATGCGGTTCTAGTAGTCAGACATCAGGTTCCACAATCGGTTTTCGGCTCTATGTAAACATTCTACCGCATTCGAGTTGAGATCAGGTTGTCAAACAGCTGCATGTTTTTTAAAAGGTTTCTTAATGTTGACGAAGTGTTTTTGTGTGGAATGAAGGAAAAAAAGAAGTACTGGATTGGCGAGGCAGTTATTAAGGTTATTTAATTGACGAGAAGCACTTTTCTTTCTTATGAGTTGAAAAGATATAAATGAATGCAGATATGTTTACTAAATCAGCAAAATCGAACTTCTTGGTAACAACGCTATATTCTGCGTACGAAGCTAACTTGTAAATTGCTTTACTCACCCTCACATTTAATAGAAAAGTATCTCGTACATAATTAATGACTGATCGCAAAGAATTCCCTAATTCCATGCCCAAGATTGAGACTGCAAGATTGAGACTGCATCCTCAGTCATTACGAAATTTTCTAGTCATTGAATGTCTCCAACAGTTTGGAGTGTAATAATGTTAGGTCCTTTATCGTATCGTACTTTTACGGCACCGGGCACGATCTAGATGGGTGTAATGAAACGGTTTTCACACATTAACCCTTTAAGTCACACTGGTAAATAAATATAGCACTGGTCTTAAGCGCTGGCTATTAGTTTATTTGTTACAAACAATCGATTTTGTTTGTAATAATATATTCACAATAGTTTCTCTGAAAGGATGAATATCATTTTTATGTTTCTAAGCCTTGAGATATCAGCGAACAAGTGATTAATGACTGAATATTTATTGATTGTCCTTGAGGCACTCTTCTACTCTTCTTCAGAGCTGGTTTTACGTTCAGCTAGCATTTGCTACTTGTGGATATACTATTTTGATTTCTTCTGACGTAAATGACGCTAAGTTCAGTTCACAGTAATATTTCTCGCGTTATAAGTATAAAATCATTGCCTCATGAGCCCCGCGGAGTGACCGCGTGGTTTGAGGCTCCATGTCACGGATTGCGCGGCCCATCCCGCCGGAGGTTCGAGTCTTCCCTCGGACATGGGTGTGTGTGTTGTTCTTAGCATAAGTTAGATTAAGTAGTGTGTAAGTCTACGGATCGATGACCTCAGGAGTTTGGTCCCTTAGGAATTCACACACACATTTGTCTCATGAAACACAGACATTGCCGAGGTGGGCTGGCTTGCATGCCTGAACGATACAGATAGCCTTACAGTGGGTGCGACCACAAGGAAGGGGTGTCTGTGGAAATACGAGACAAACATGTGGTTCCCGAAGGGGGGCAGCACACTTTCAAGTACTCGCAGGGCTCACAGTCTGGATGGTCGGCTGATATGGCCTGGTAACAGCCTTTATGGCCATCAGTGAAGCTCGGTGGCAAGATGAACAGCACTCCTGGTCAGGTGAGAGGATTACAAATACAAAACCAAATATAGGTATTGTAGGAGTAGGTCTAATAATAAGACCATTGGAATGCGGGTAAGCTACTATGAGTAGCAGTGAACGCATTATCGTAGCCAAGACAGACACAAAGCCAACGCCTACCACAGTAGCAGAACTCTGTATACCAACTTTCTCTGCAAATGATGAACAGACTGAAAGAATGTGCGATGAGTTACAATAAATTAATGAGATAGTTAAGACAAAGGAAAATTAAATGGTGATGGGTGACTGGAATTTGGTAGTAGGAAGAGGAAGAGAAGGAAAAATGGTAGGAGAATATGGAGTGGGCTGAAAGAAATGAAAGAGGAAGCTGGCTGGTAGATTTTGCACAGAGCTTCATTTAATCATCACTGACACTTGGTTTCAGAATCACGAAAGATGTTTGTATACGTCGAATGGACCTGGAGTCACTGCAAGGTTTCAGACTGATTATACAATGGTAAGATATAGATTTCGGAACCAGATTTTAAATTGTAAGTCATTTCCAGGTGTAGATGTGGACTCTGACCATAATTTGCTATGAACTGCAGACTGAAACTGAATAATTTATAAGAAAGTAAGGAATTAAGAAGATGAGAGCTGAATAAGTTGAAAGAACCAGAGGTTTGATAATACAGGAGATATTGAATTTAACTGATGAAAAGAGGAAGTATAGGAATGCAGCAAATGAAACAGGCGAAAGAGAATACAAACGTCTAAAAATTGAAACTGACAGGAAGGGCAAAATGGCTAAGCATAAGAGTCTAGAAGACAATTGTAAGCCAATGGAAGCATGTATAACTCGGTAAAAGAAGATACCAACTGCAGGAAAATTAAAGAGGCCTTTGAAGAAAAGAGAAGCAGCTGAGTGAATATCAAATAAGAAAAGAAGGAAAATCTGAAAAGTGGAAGGAATATATAGAGGGACAGTGCAAGGCCAATGGATTTGAAGGCAGTATTATAGAAACGAAACAGGAAGTAGATGCAGATGAGGTGGGAGATACGATTCTGAGAGTAGCAGTTGACAGAGCATTCAAATGCCTAAGCCGAAACAAGGTCCCTGGAGTAGACAAAATTTCCACAGAACTGCTGAAATCCTTTGGAGAACTAGCCGTAACTAAACTATTCCACCTGGTGTGTAGTATATATGAGACAGGGTAAATACCCTCAGACTTCAAGAATAATGTAATAATTCCAAGCAGGTGTTGTATGACACGAATTATTTACAGAGGAATGGAAAAATACTGATAGAAGCCGATCTCGTGGAAGATCTGTTTGGGTTTTGGAGAAATGTATGAACACACGAGGCAATATTGACCCTACAATTTATCTTAGAAGATACGTTAAGGAACAGCAAACCTAAGTCTATAGCATTTATAGATTTGGAGAAGGCTTTTGAAAATGTTCACTGGAATACAACCTTTAAATTTCTGAAGGTAGCAGGGGTAAAATACAGGGAGCGAAAGGTTATTAACAACTCTTACAGGAAGCAGACGAGTCGAAGAGCTTGAAGGGGAAGTTGTGGTAGAGAGGTGAGACAAGGTTGTAGACTACCCCCAATGTTATTCAGTCTGTACATTGAGCAAGCTTTGATGCAAAGAAAGGCGAAAGTTGAAAGGGAATTAAAGTTCAGGGAGAAGAAACAAGAACGTTAAGGTTTGCCGATGACAGAAAACTGCAGCTGAAACGGTAGTGTCCTGAAAGATATAGTAGATATAAGATGAATATTAACAAAAGCAAAAGACGAGTAATGGAATGTAGTCGAATTACATCAGGCGATGCTGAGGGAAATAGATTAGTCAACGAGACACTAAAAGTAGCAGATAAATTTTGTTATTGGGGCAGTAAAATAACAGTTCAAAAATGGCTGAAATGGCTCTGAGCACTATGGGACTTAACATCTGAGGTCATCAGTCCCTTAGAACTTAGAACTACTTAAACCTAACTAACCTAAGGACATCACACACATCCATGTCCGAGGCAGGATTCGAACCTGCGCCGTAGCGGTCGCGCGGTTCCAGACTGTAGCGCATAGAACCGCTCGGTCACTTCGGCCGGCAAATAACAGTTGATGGTCAATATAGAGAGAAGGGAAATTTGCTACCATTGGATATAAATGTGGTGCTACAGAAGAAAGCTGATCGCGTGAATACTGAGGAGGTACTGAAAAGAACTGAGGAGGAAAGAAATGTGTTGTATAACTTGACTAAAAGAAGAAGAGATCGGTTGATAGGACTCATACTGAGACATGTAGGAATCGTGAGTTTACTAATGGAGAGAAGCGGAGAGGGAGAGGGGGGAGGTAAAATTTCCAGAAGGAGACCAAGTACAGTTAGCAGTTTCCAATGGATGTGGGTGCACCAGTTATTCGGAGATGAAAAGGCCTGCACAGGGCAGAGTAGCGAGGGAAGATGCATCAAACCAGTCTTCAGATCGAAGACCACAACAACAACAACAACAACAACACAACAGTCAATACGGCTATCTTTTGGAAGAATATTTGCAGCTAGTTTTACTAATTACTATTTCCAAAGAGTATGTACGTGCATTTCATTTTATGATGGATAAAACAGGTTGTCACTTAAAAGAGCTAAGTGCCGTGAAGAAGATTTTTTTAAACATACTTTTTTGACGTTTTATAAACGATTTTCCTTGAATAGTTGACCCTTCCTCCTCATTAAAAATTCATTGATATACACAAGGAAAACATACCCTCTCTTAATTAAAAATATTAGGAAGCTAAATGAGTACCTCCCTTCATCATTCTGACGTAATAGGAAAGCTGATTCACAGACACCATTCAAGTAAAGCAACGGCAGCTCGAAAAAGCGATATTTGATCGGCCCAATTAAGTGAGTTCCGGCCTTGTAATCAGGACAGCGAAAATTGGTTTCCGAAATTCAGTTTTTGTCCTTCACAAATTTTGTTGCATGTAAACGTCGTGAGTGTGACGACGGACGCGCATCTAAAATCTCTACTGCATGTAATCAGGTCACGGTCTCTCATTTTGTGAGCGCGCAGCAGACGCTACTAGATCATTAGCAACGTGGCCTAAACACAGCTGCTCCACTTACACGTGAGAGGCTCCTTATGCGAGATACGTATTACTTCGGTTCTGACACTGAAATACTCTCTAAAACAAAATACGACACAGAACGAAGGAGTTCTCCGGATGGGACGGAAATCGGTATATGTGATGCACGAGGGTAATCCCAAAAGTAAGGTCTCCTATTTTTTGTAAGTACATAAACCTGTTTATTTCTACAGTGGTTTACATCAATTTACAGCTTGAAGATTTAGCTATTTTTCGACATAATCACCATATCTGTCGATGCATTTTTGCAGACGCTGTGGCAGTTTTTGTATGCCAATGTCATACCAGCTCACCGCCATGCTGTTCAGAAAGTTATGAACCTCTTCTTTCACCTCGTCGTCGGAGCTGAATCGATTTCATGCCACATGTTCTTTTAACCTAAGAAACAGGTGATTGTCACTGGGCGCCAACCCAGGACTGTAGGGTGGGTGGGTGATTATGCTCCGCTGAAACTGTTGCAGGAGAGCAACGGTTTGTCGAGCGATGTGTGGACGAGCTGTGTCTTGGAGAATGTGTACGCCCTTGCTCAACATTCCTCTTCTCCGGTTCTGAATTGCCCGTTTGAGTTTTTCCAGAGTCTCACAGTACCTGTCAGCTTTAATTGTGGTCCCAGCGATTCAGCTCATGTACAGATAAACAAATTATTACGATTTCAGAAAAATTGGATGTTTTATTCAAGAGAAAGAGCTTCACAAATTGGGCAAGTCAATAACGCGATGTTTCACATCTGGCCCTTGTGAAAGCAATTATTCGGCTTGGCATTGATAGAATGTTGGATGTCCTCCTGAGGGATATAGTGCTAAATTCTGTTCAATAGACGCGTTAGATCGTCAAAATCCCGAGCTGCTTGGACGTTCCTGTTCATAATGCTCCAAACTTTGTCAATAGCGAAGAGATTCGGTGACGCCGCTGGCCAACGTAGGGTTTAGCAAGCTCGAAGACAAGCAGTAGAAACTCTTTCCGCGTGTGGGGAGCATTAGCTTGCTGAAATGTAAGCCCTGGATGGCTTGCCATGAACGGTAACAAAATGGCACGTAGAATATCGTCGACGTACCGTTGTGCTGTTAAGGTGTCGCTTATGACAACCAAAGGGATCCTGCTATGAAAATAAACAGCACCTCAGACCATCACCCCTGCAGTCTGGTTGGCATCCCACCGGTGTCTGGGGCGTCTCTAGACACGTCTTTGCTGATCATTGGGTCTCAGTTCGAAGCGCGATTCATTACTGAAGACAATTCTACTTCAGTAAATGAGATTCCAGGCGGACGACGTGTGTGGAGACTACAAGGACACCTGTGGCATACCAACCAGACTGCAGACCACCATACAGCCTGACAACGAGGAGTGGTGGTCTGTGGTGCCTTATTGTTTCGTAGCAGGAGCCCTTGAGTTGTCATCCGTGGCACCATTACAACACAGCGGTGCGTAGGTGGCATTCTACGCCCCGTTTTCGTGCTCTTCATGGTAAGCCATGCTCTGCTTACATTTCAGCAAGATAATGCCCGACCGCACACGGCGAGAGTTTCTAATGCTTGTCTTCGTTCTTGCAACGGCCTAATTTGGCCAGCAAGGTCGCCGGATGTCTCTCCAACCGAGAACGAATGGAGCATTATGGGCGGGGCCCTCCAACAATCTCGGGATTTTGACGATCTAACGCGCCAACTGGACAGAATTTGGCACGATATCCCTCAGGATGACATCCAACAACTCTGTCAATCAATTCCACGCCGAATAACTGTTTGCGTAAATGTTAGAGGCGGACCAACGTGTCATCGGCTTGCTCAGTTTGTGAATCTCTTTCTCTTTAATGAATTATCCAATTTTTTGATTGTAATCATTTGTTTGTCTATACATGTACGTCATATCTACTGAGTTCCGTCCCATTCGGATAATTCCTACGATGTGCGTCTCTTTTTTCTTAGAGTTATTATGGGAGCACGGATGGTAGTTTCCAAACCATTTACGTGCTAAGTAATTTTCAGGAGATGCCATATTCTCTTCCTAATACTTTCTCATGTTTGTCACAACTTTCTTAGCACGCTTTAGAAGATTGGCATCGTGCAACATTACTGACATTTTAAGCCAGGTGGACGAAATGACTGGTATTAATGTCTTTGTCATAAAACTGTTTGACCTCCAAGTAGTCGTTGCATGTGGTTTTTGGCAGAGTAGGCGTTGAAATTTGTATCCATTGTGAACTCTCATAGTGCTATGTAATTTTCTGTCCATACCAGTGGATGATGTAAATTAACCGACCACGTAATGAAAAACCATGTTTTCTGATGTCGGAAATGTAATTTTTTTGCGCTTTAGCTGAATATATATTTTCCATCGCCTTATCAGCGAGCAGATTCCACCCCAATTGCAAACCAAGAACATAAAAAAAAATCCACCGAGCCACGCACAATAATGGATCTAGACATAAAACTGAACCAAAACGTACACTGATGAGGTAACAAGTTATGTCATGGTCCATCCGTTCCTTCCTGCGACCCAATATAGCAACTGTTTTGAGTAGCATGGATTCAATAAGTCCTTGGTAACTTTCCGGTGGTCTGTGGCATTCGATGTTTACTTATAGGTCACAAAATTCCCGATTGTTAAGGGCCTCAGTCATGTAGCCGCGATATTGGCTCGCAGTACCGCAGATATTTTTCACTGACTTCAGATCAGATAAATTTTTTTTGGGGGGGGGGGGGGGAAGGCATGAACGCGAGTTCGCTACCGTGCTCTTCAAAACACTGTAGCACCATTCTGTCCTTATGAATTCTTTTTAACTATATCATCTGAATCACTCTATGAGACCACACGGAGATGTTTAAGGTTCAGTAAAGGACACAGGGGCAACGTCTACTGACCAGTAAATGTTGACCACGACCGCTATTCCTTATGTCAGCTCCCTCCCAATGACAAAAATGTTTGCTTTGAAGGAATTTGAACAAGCTACCTCTTGATCGAGGATCAACGCCCTCGCCACCTCAGCTATTGAACTGAGTGCGCTGATGATGACCTACGCTGTTATACAGAAGCAAACGACGTGACACCACTGGATTTCATTTTCTTCCCACATATTCTTTCTATATTCAATCATCAACAAGGCAATGGGCTGATGCACTTAACGATCACGCTTCTTCATGTGCGAGATGATTTACTCGGTTTCGTCAGAGCTTTGCTACCTCTGGTAAGATCTTGACACGAATGGAGTATGGGCTTCTCAGATAGTTGCCATGAGTAGTCACGAAATCCATAGACTCACTTTTACTTCACTTTTCACTTGTCGAGAAGCGCAGCAGGTGCCCGCGTGCTTGTGCTGCTGACACGTGGGAGAAAGTGCCAGCGATAACGCATACACACGTAGCGAGCGACAACGCTACGACCCGCGTCCAGCCATCCGACTACTGCCCTGTGAAAACCAGCGACTAATTCGCCCTGCATCCTCTTTTTCTCGACAGCCGGGTCAGAGTCCACCAATGATAGGTAATTATCGACTCGTTATATGGCTATTTCATTGAGTTGACAAAGGTCAGATACCTCCTAACATCGTGTCGGACCTCCTTTTCACTGGCATAGTGCTCAGCTTGACGTGGCATCGACTCAACAAGTCGTTGAAAGGCCCCTGCAGAAATGTTGAGCCATGCTGCCTCTACAGCCGTCCATAACTGCGAAAGTGTTGGTGCTGCCGGATGTTGTGCGCGAACTGACCTCTCGTTCATGCCCTATAAATGTTCTATGGGATTCATATTGGGTGATCTGGGTGGCGAAATCATTTTCCACAGTTGTCCAGAATGTTCTTCAAACCAATCGCGAACAACTGTGGCCCGGTAACATGGCGCATTGTCATCCATAAACATTCCAACGTTGCTTGGGAACATGAAGTCCATGAATGGCTGCAAATTGTCTCCAAGTAGCAGAACATGACCATTTCCGGTGATTGTTAGATCCATTTGGACCAGAGGACCCAGTATATTCCACGTAAACGCATCCCACACCATTATGGAACCACCACAAGCTTGCACTTTCCCTTGTTGACAACTTGGTTCAATGGCTTCGTGGGGTCTGCGCCACACTCGAACCCTACCATCAGCTCTTGACAACTCTTGCCTAGTCATATTACCAAGCCACGGTTTTCCAGTTGTCTCGAGTTCAATCGATATAGTCACGAACCCAGAAGAGGCGCTACAGGCAATGTCGTGAGGTTAGCAAAAGCACTCGCGTCGGTCATATTCTGCCATAGCCCATTAACGCCAGGTTTCGCCACACTGCCCTAACGGATATGTCCGTCGTACGTTCCACATTGATTTCTGCGGTTATTTCACCCAGTGTTGACTGTCTATTAGCACTGACAATTCTACGGAAGCGCCGCTGCTCTCAATTGTTAAGTGAAGGCCGTCGGCCACTGCGTTGTCTGTGGTGAGTGGTGAGAGGTAATGCCTGAAATTTGTTATTCTCGGCACACTCTTGACACTGTGGATCTAACGACCATTCCGCGAGCGGCCTTAATCACATCGGAAACCTTTCACATGAATTATCTGAGTACAAATGAGAGCTCCGCCAATACACTGCCGTTTTATACCTTGCATACGCGATACTACATCCATCTCTATATGCGCGTATAGCTTTCCCATGACTTATGTCACATTAGTGTATTTTATGTGGTTCTGCAATCAGATGTCCATCTTAGCATCTCAGTTGAGTGCACCATTTATCGGTGTGCCTGGTAAAATTTCGTTTTAATTGTTTGTCTACTCTATTTCTAGCCGGCCGAACGGTTCTAGGCGCTTCAGTCTGGAACGGCACTACCGCTACGGTCGCAGGTTAGAATCCTGCCTTGGGCATGGATGTGTGTGATGTCGTTAGCTTAGTTAGGTTTAAGTAGTTCTGAGTTCTAGGGGACTGATGACCTCCGCTGTTAAGTCCCATAGTGCTCAGAGCCATTTGAACCATTTGAACTCTATTTCTGAGACAGAGGTGAGAAAGATGTGGAAACACACACAAAGCTGTCAGCAGACTGCCCGGTATGTTGTACTAACGGTGGTTAATCATCTGGTGCGAAGTCCAGTAAATGAACACTCTACGCGCTAGTCTCTGTTGCCCTTTCCTGCATTCCTGCAAAGATAGAGAGCGGAGTACGAAGCAGGATCTCAGGCGGTATAGGAGAAACGAAAACCGCTGCCCAGTCCAGTAAAAAACTCGAAGACAAGATTAGACTAGTCACGTGACCCAGAAGCGAAAAGGACCGGAAGGATCCCGTATACCTGATACAATTGGAAGTATCGGCTGCCATGCGCTTCGCAGCGGACTGGTCGTTTTATGATTACGAATTGGAACAGTGAGTGATCGTTAATTGTTGTAGAGAAACTTCCGAAAGACTGCTGTTTCGTTACCTATCCAGTTTTCGACAATATTTCAGGAAGCCGGGCTTCCTTTTTCCGTGCAGATCGCTGAACAGGTGGAGAAAGGAAGGAAGTTTAGGGATTAAGTCTCGCCGGCGATGAGGTCATAAGAGAGGAAACAGTAACTCAGATTGGGGAAGCCGGCCGGAGTGGCCGGGCGGTTCTAGATGCTTCAGTCTGGAACCGCGCTACCGCTACTGCCGCAGGTTCGAATCCTGCCTCGGGGACCGAGCGAGGTGGCGCAGTGGTAGCACACTGGACTCGCATTCGGGAGGACGACGGTTCAATCCCGTCTCCAGCCATCCTGATTTAGGTTTTCCGTGATTTCCCTAAATCGTTTCAGGCAAATGCCGGGATGGTTCCTTTGAAAGGGCACGGCCGATTTCCTTACCAATCGTTCCCTAACCCGAGCTTGCGCTCCGTCTCTAATGACCTCGTTGTCGACGGGACGTTAAACACTAACCTAACCTAACCTAACCTAACCTAACCTGCCTCGGGTATGGATGTGTATGATGTCCTTAGATTAGTTAGGTTTAAGTAATTCTAAGTTCTAGGGGACTGATGACCTCAGATGTTAAGTCCTATAGTGCTCAGAGCCACTTCAACCATTTTTTGATTGGGGAAGGTTAGGCAATTAAATCGACCATGCCCTTGTCGGGTCACCCATTCCGATATTTTCCTCATACGATTTAGAGAAACCAGTAAAGCCAGAGTAGTCCTGTACTCAGAGAACGAGCGTAAGGGAGAAGATGCAAGAATCCTGCATCGTGGTTGTGGTGAAGGCCCTAGAAAAAAATGGTTCAAATGGCTCTGAGCACTATGGGACTTAACATCTGAGGTCATCATACCCTAGACATAGAACTACTTAAACGTAACTAACCTAAGGACATCACACACATCCATGGCAGGATTCGAACCTTTGACCGTAGCGGTTCCAGACTGAAGCGCCTAGAACCGCTCGGCCACTCCGGCCGGCAAGGCACTAGAGGAGGTGGTTTTTCTTTGTCTTCCATCGACCTGTTATGAAGTGTCAAATGTTTATCTGTGATGTGTGAATGACTGTCATGAGTGCTTGTACAGTGTAGTGATGAGCTTGTGTTCTTAGCAGAGTTGTAAAACTACCGTAGACTATCATAAGTAACTGGTTTTCGTAGTAGCTTTGGTCACCTAACGTCGTACCCACGTTACCTGTACGTTGGGTGTGTTGCATACCTATCGGGCGTTACCTCATAACGGTCGCTTTCTTTGCATATGAGATCAGTGTCTTACTACACTCCTGGAAATGGAAAAAAGAACACATTGACACCGGTGTGTCAGACCCACCATACTTGCTCCGGACACTGCGAGAGGGCTGTACAAGCAATGATCACACGCACGGCACAGCGGACACACCAGGAACCGCGGTGTTGGCCGTCGAATGGCGCTAGCTGCGCAGCATTTGTGCACCGCCGCCGTCAGTGTCAGCCAGTTTGCCGTGGCATACGGAGCTCCATCGCAGTCTTTAACACTGGTAGCATGCCGCGACAGCGTGGACGTGAACCGTATGTGCAGTTGACGGACTTTGAGCGAGGGCGTACAGTGGGCATGCGGGAGGCCGGGTGGACGTACCGCCGAATTGCTCAACACGTGGGGCGTGAGGTCTCCACAGTACATCGATGTTGTCGCCAGTGGTCGGCGGAAGGTGCACGTGCCCGTCGACCTGGGACCGGACCGCAGCGACGCACGGATGCACGCCAAGGCCGTAGGATCCTACGCAGTGCCGTAGGGGACCGCACCGCCACTTCCCAGCAAATTAGGGACACTGTTGCTCCTGGGGTATCGGCGAGGACCATTCGCAACCGTCTCCATGAAGCTGGGCTACGGTCCCGCACACCGTTAGGCCGTCTTCCGCTCACGCCCCAACATCGTGCAGCCCGCCTCCAGTGGTGTCGCGACAGGCGTGAATGGAGGGACGAATGGAGACGTGTCGTCTTCAGCGATGAGAGTCGCTTCTGCCTTGGTGCCAATGATGGTCGTATGCGTGTTTGGCGCCGTGCAGGTGAGCGCCACAATCAGGACTGCATACGACCGAGGCACACAGGGCCAACACCCGGCATCATGGTGTGGGGAGCGATCTCCTACACTGGCCGTACACCACTGGTGATCGTCGAGGGGACACTGAATAGTGCACGGTACATCCAAACCGTCATCGAACCCATCGTTCTACCATTCCTAGACCGGCAAGGGACCTTGCTGTTCCAACAGGACAATGCACGTCCGCATGTATCCCGTGCCACCAAACGTGCTCTAGAAGGTGTAAGTCAACTACCCTGGCCAGCAAGATCTCCGGATCTGTCCCCCATTGAGCATGTTTGGGACTGGATGAAGCGTCGTCTCACGCGGTCTGCACGTCCAGCACGAACGCTGGTCCAACTGAGGCGCCAGGTGGAAATGGCATGGCAAGCCGTTCCACAGGACTACATCCAGCATCTCTACGATCGTCTCCCTGGGAGAATAGCAGCCTGCATTGCTGCGAAAGGTGGATATACACTGTACTAGTGCCGACATTGTGCATGCTCTGTTGCCTGTGTCTATGTGCCTGTGGTTCTGTCAGTGTGATCATGTGATGTATCTGATCCCAGGAATGTGTCAATAAAGTTTCCCCTTCCTGGGACAATGAATTCACGGTGTTCTTATTTCAATTTCCAGGAGTGTATATTCCCCTAAAAACCGGAAGCGGTGAACCGTCAAGAAACTGAGTGAGGGTACATAAGGGGCCAGGTAACCTACGGAAAGTTTTTGTTCTACATAGTTATCCTTCTGTCTATTACTTAGAAGTAAACAGTACTTACAGCAAACTTGAAGTTCTCAATGTTTAATGCAGGTTTTATTTTAAAACTGTTGATTTGTAAAATGCAACAAAGGGATGTTGGAGTGGAAATAAAGAAAACGATACAGATTTATCATATAGCGTTGGAAAACGCAGTTCCTCAAAAACAGGTAAAGAAAAAAAGAATGTAAAACAAAAATATAGCAAGTATCGCTTCAGTACTTCGCCGAACTTCCATAAAACATGTTTCTGTTATTCATAAACAATTTTCGCGCCTATCAACAATAACATTATACTCTTTCTTTTGATATATTGAGTACAAAATAACAACAATTATATATATTTTTACGTTTCTGCATGTAAATTGTACTTGCATCGAACGTAATTGCTTCGGTTACATGAAACCGCAGAACCTACACGATCAACTCATTTTTATTTCTTATGAAATAGTTTGGACAAGAAGAGAATAGAAGGTTTCGAAATGTGGTGCTACAGAAGAATGCTGAAGATTAGATAGGTAGATCACATAACTAATAAGGAGGTATTGAATAGAACTGGGGAGAAGAGAAATTTGTGGCACAACTTGACTAGAAGAAGGGATCGGTTGGTAGGACATATTCTGAGGCATCAAAAATGTTCAAATCTTGAAATCTTATGGGACTTAACTGCTAAGGTCATCAGTCCCTAAGCTTACACACTACTTAACCTAAATTACCCTAAGGACAAACACACACACCCAGGCCCGAGGGAGGACTCGAATCTCCGCCGGGACCAGCCGCACAGTCCATGGCTGTAGCGCCCAGACCGCTCGGCTAATCCCGCGCGAATGAGGCATCAAGGGATCACCTATTTAGTACTGGAGGGCAGCGTGGAGGGTAAAAACTGTAGAGGGAGACCAAGAGATGAATACACTAAACAGATTCAGAAGGGTGTAGGTTGCAGTAGGTACTGGGAAATGAAGAAGCTTGCACAGGATAGAGTAGCATGGAGAGCTGCATCAAACCAGTCTTTGGACTGAAGACCACAACAACATGAAATACAGTTTATATTCTGTAAGGATATAAAATAGACTAGCACTAAATGATGTGTGGTTCTAATTACATGCAAAACGAACAACCTAAAAAGACAAAGAGAAATCGTTAGTTCGTAGTTTTTCCTTCACACATTCATTGAGGTTTCTTTGCCTACCTATGCTAGCAATATTACCAGTAATCCTATCAAAATACGTCACTTATGTGGTGTACGGAAACTATCGAGCCGGCCGGCGTGTCCGAGCGGTTCTAGGCGCTACAGTCTGGAACCGCGCTACTGCTACGGTCGCAGGTTCGAATCCTGCCTCTGGCATGGATATGTGAGATGTCCTTGGGTTAGTTAGGTTTAAGTAGTTCTAAGTTCTAGGGGACTGATGACCTCAGAAGTTAAGTTCCATAGTGCTCAGAGCCATTTGAACCATTTTTGAAAATATCGAACCGTAGTGTTGGTAGAGGGCAACTCTAGTTGTTATGAATGATGGGGAGAGAGACGGTGATATCCGATACTTTCAAATGGCCTACCCTTGCCAAGAGCAGCAAGGCGGCCGCAGAGCTTGACGTCCCCATCCGATGGACGGATCAAAGTAAACCGTGTCACATGCCCTCACTTCAAAATACACTGTGCAAAGGTTTGGAATTTAATCTAGCTCATTAGTGCAAAGTCAGGTGATGAGGATCTTTACGCCATCACCTCTCCTCCCCTCGCTGGCCAAACATTGGTAGTGAAAGTTTTCCACCACTCGGGATTCGAACCGGCTTACCGCCGAGTCGAGCGCCACCGCGTCAGCGTGCATTAGCGAGCTATGCTACGGAGGCGAGTAGAGAAGTCGAGACAAACATAAATCTGGATGGCTGGATAACTGGACGGGCAAGTGAACCCGAGAGCTCCAGAATGTGATTTTGTTGTCTCACCAACGCTGCACGTCACTCGGTCTCGACAAGAGGACACCGAAGGGCGTCGCGTGCGGAAAACGATTTCGCCGAGTGCGGGACTAAGCGAAGAAACGTGTTCTACAAAGGAGAAAGAAGAATAAAACGAAAGTAATTGTCGGGGAACAAAGTGAGAAAAATTGCTACTGGCGAGGGCGGCGTGGGCGTGCGATGCGGAAGGGAATGCAGGTGTGTCGTTGACCCTAGTATTTGGGCCCGGCCCCAGACCCGCGCAATAGTCACGTGACGGCGCCAATCAATAGCAGGGTCGACGACCCGCCGGCCCAAATGCACGCGCCGCCCGCCGCCCGCGCCGAGCCACGCGGCCCGCACTTTCCTTTTTCACACGCGTGCTTCCTATCGCTCCGGCCGACTTGGCCGCTGATAGTCCCACGCTGCGACAGCTCGGGCCCTTACCGTACGCCCGTCAGCTACCGCTTACTGCGCACGACGGTGCAGCGGAAACGAAACGTGACGTCGAAAAGGGGTAGGCGACAGGCGAAAACCGTCCGCGAGGTTTTGTTAAAGAGAAAAAAATTTGCGAACAGGACGTGTGAGTCTCCTGTGATTAGAAACAAAGTATCGAAATACATGAAATTTATTCGAAACTGCGAATACGAACATCCGTCAGCTGTATAAGGGAATGACGACAGCGAAAATTTATGCCGCACCGGGACTCGAGCCCGGATTTCCCGTTTTACGCCAGACGTCGCTTTTACCGTTCTGGCTATGCGTGCACGCCCCACAGTTAAACCCGAACTTCCGTACGTCGTCGATGCGTCGTCACAACCTGTAGTCGGTCGACATAAAAGTTTTCTGGGTTTGGAACCGCGTCATAAAATAAAAACTACTACCGCTATAGAAAAACCAACGTTTCGGCCACGATTGCAGCGGCCTTCTTCTGGGTCTAATGGTGCGTTCTAGCTATGCAGTGTCCTTTATATTTTGTTGTTAGTGTTCACTGCGCATGCCATTACGTCATCATTTTAAAAAGGTAGTTAGTTTCATTGGTCACTTAAGGAAGAAGGAGAGGGAACTTTATTTTAATAGGTTATTGCGGTGAAGGGAGTACGTGACCTGTTGTTTATTGGCTTTTGTGTTATGTGCCATGATTGGTTGCCACCGTCTAATGAGAAGTTTGCTGCTGTTTACCAACTGCTGGACGTCGGCCGCGCGGCGGTAGTTTCTCGCCGGTAGTGCTCGTGCCTCGTGTTGACAGTGCGGTCTGTTGGGCTCTGATTGCTGGCAGCCAAGATGGGGCAAGCCTGAGTCCATCCTCCCTGTTCATGTTGTTAGGGTGTTTAAGTATTTCGATGGCCTCTCTGATTTTGCGTTTCGTGATAATTGGCTGCTTGGCCAACACACAGGCTTCACTGAATTTTATTTCTTTTCCGCAGTCATGGTGATGTTCTGCCACTGCGGATTTGTTGTGTTGCCCTAGACGAATATAACGCTCGTGCTCCAAATGCGCGTTGCTATTGGCCTACCAGTCTCGCCGATGTATGCCTCTCCACATTCGCATTCCACCTTGTAAACGCCTGCAGTGTGTAATGCATCCACCTTGTCCTTGGTGGAGCCTAGCACGTCCTGGATCCTACGACCACTATAGAAGACAGGCTGCACCCCAACGCGGCGAAGGTGTTTGCCTATTCGGTCAGTAACCTGTAGTCGCACACACATTATGTAATTCTAGTACATGGGAGAATATTTCAATTGAAAGTCGCTGCCTGTTATCGAAGGATAAACACGATACTGCAGTGCCTGTGTTCTTAAGAGTAACAATGCGATATCCCTTCGGACGTGCATGTATATCCGAAGGAACAGTGCATCCTTCTTCTTAACAACACAGTCACTACAATATCTTAAATATCGAAATGGTGTAGATGAAAAATAGTCTGGTTCGATACTAGATGGTCAAGAGGTTTATATCATGCAGTGTTGGCTACTGTTTCGTTGTTGTTCTTCTTGCAGCCAGTAAATTATACAGGGTGTTTCAAAAACACTTTTACAAACTTTGAGTCAGGTTCCTTGCGCCAAAACAAGAAAGATATGTCCGGAAAACGTGGGCTCAAAAATGCATACGTTAAGAGCTATTAACACTTGTTTATCTTCAATACTGTGAAACATATTTCTTCTATTGCAAGCTATTTGTTTTCCGTATTTTGGGAGGCGGTATTATTCACCAAAACAGTGAAAAAATGGCCAGAAAACTTGGACTCTAAAATGCATACCTTAAAGAGGTGTGTTTCACAATACCGAGATCATGGGTCTTAACCCTCTCAGTCCTACCAATATGAAACAATGTAATTTTAAAATTTTCACATAATTAGCCTATATTATTATAGTAGGCAACGAATACAAGAAGAAATTGGCAAAAAGTAAACAATCAGCTGCTTTAAGAAGGTAGTTGCACTTTGAAATACAAATGTAAAGCTTTTCACGAAATTAATCTTCATGATGTTATTAATCTAGCTCATTGGAGCAAAGATAGATGCTGAGGATCTTTACGCCATTACCTCTCCTCTCCTCGTTGGCCAAACATTGGTAGTGAAAGTTTTCAACCACTCTGGATTCGAACCGGCTTACCGCTAAGTCAAGCGCCACCGCAAAAGGTAAACATGCAGTTGTTTCACGGAGGTGGTTTCACTTTGGAACCACTGGAACATGTAATTTTCTACCACCCATAATTTTATCTGATATACAGGGCGAAGGGAAATTTGCGCACTCGGGCTTTTCAGCGCGACCCCTCACATGCCAACGATAAACAAATGTCTCTCACAAAATTTCGTCTGGCGAGTACATCCGGCAGAAAAAGGTCGTAAAAGAGTGGCAGTCTGGCAACACTGTAAACTACATGTATGTTAACTACCTCTGATAGCAGGTAGTAGCCGTGATGTACAGTTGGTGTAGGGGATAGAGTTTTGAGTTTTCATACAGGAGGTCGATGATTCGACGCTCGCTTGAGGTATATGTTTTTTATTTGGTAAATGCAGTCCAGGTGGTACGGTATCTGACATCTTAATCGTCAAGAGCGATTGTGGCGGGTCCTCTAGAAAACATTTGCACTTACATACTACAATCGTAGAAATATAAGATTGGTCAGCTGTAAAAGCAACCCTTTCCACGTCGAGGCCGCGAATTTATTCGCACCACTTCATGTACTAGATGTGAAACCTGTTTTCTTTGTCCCCTCCTCCAATGCTCCCATCCAACTATTATTCTTGCCTCGATCAGGTCCATTAGATTTCGTTAGGGCCTTACGTTACCAGTAGGACTAGCAACGTGCTTTGCGAATTATGTCCAAACTCGGTTACTATTTGTATGTGTTATCACCATGGTCCTACTAATTATACCTTTCGACAATGGGTCTGGTAACCGCATGGTGTTTAGTACGTATCTCAATGCATTACTATTACTATTATTATTATTATTATTATTATTCTATCGATGGGATTGTGGAAACATTACGTCTACTACCGTTAAGGAAACAGTGTAATTCGAAACCGAACATTTCACAATTAGCAGTGTCGGGATGAATCATGTAGAACAATATCTGTCAGAAGGGTAATGTGCGTTAGGTGGAACAGCGTGCAGGACTGACGGCGTGTTTATACAGTGTGCTCTGTCCTCCAGACAGGGACTAGTTGCGAGCGGAGTAACCCGCCCGTGACAGACTCCACTGTACCTGCGTACACGTATCGAATTTTCTCATTCTTTGCTTTCCTCCTTTGCTTGTGCCTTGTCCCCGCAATGACGCAGGGTCGGTATGGTTAATCGGATTTGGCAAGGTTAATTTTAAGGGGTGGCTGGATGCCCTTCCTGCCTCCACCCCCGGCGAATAGTCTCCTTTAATCAAAAATACTTATACTCATGAAAGCAGTAGCATAAACTCAACTTTACGTTACAGTAACTTAGATGTACTTGCTTGCACAGTCAGTGATCTCCTAAATATGGCTAGCGCATGTCACAATCTCCTACAATCACATAGCACAATCTTTGCATTGACTGTTGCTCTGAACGCTGTATGTATTGCTCCAATACACTACAATGAGGAGTATCTCGGTTTGCTACCAGAAATGTCTGTCTTGCAGTAGCATCGGTGATTTCATGCGAAAGACATCGCTACTTGAAATGAATTTCAAAAATGGTCGTTTCAGGCAGAAACCACTGGGTCTCAAAGGGTTAAGATATGTATATTAGAGGCTATGTTTACTGGACTTTTTTTCTTGTTTTGGTCCATACTACCTCCTCCCAAAAAGAGGAAAGCATAGAACTTACGGTAGAAGAGATGTGTTTCACAGTAACGAAGATGAACAAGTACTCATAGCTCTTAAGGTATACATGTTAGAGCCCTAGTTCATTAGACTTTTTTTCTTGTTTGGGTGTTTAGAACCTGTTTCCAGAGTTTATAAACTTTTTATTAAAACATCGTGTACAGTGCATTACGTGTAATGTTAAGCAGAATCCAGCTGCAATACCTCGTCAGTCCAAATCGTTTCCAGACTGGATTAATAAAAAATAGACAAAAGTGAAGATGGTGCTTTTAATCCTTCAGGTGTCCCACCACTTGAGTACAACACACGGAACATTCATAAAACCATGTGAAACTGTCAGAAGAGCCCTTCTCTGGAATGCTGTTCAATTCGCGTATCATAATCGCACCTTCTTCGACGCCAGTCTGCACTTTGTCGTTTTGTGGTCGGTTCTTACTGATGATACCAAATCTCGCTACTCGTAATGAAGTTTTCCAGAAAAGAATTCTACACGTTTTTCATTTTACTCAAGTTACGGCAGGCGCCTACGCGTCGTTGTTTTTGTCTGGGAGTCAAGGTGTGCGGAACGAACTTGGAAGACACTTTTCTCTTGTTTAAAACGCTCTGGAAAATGTCTGGAACACTTCTTTTGGAGATGTTCTTCTCTTTGTTCCATTGCAGTTCGTGACACAACAACGTTGACGCACTATGGTTGCACGTCCACTACTTTACACTGCCTGCTCACAACTGACTATTATGTACATCTGGTATTTACGGTTCGTAGATCAAGCTGCCATCGTAGTTACCTCTTCTACGTCAGGAATAAAATCAGTCTCGGAACTTTATGGAGGGTCGGTGTATGTTTTTCAATCTCTTTATTTCAAAATTACCACTACAACTCATTATCAAACGGCTAACACGAGACTTGAACATAACTCGTCGAAAACAATGCTATTATTCCTGCGTCATCTGGATGTGTCAGCCATATCTGTTGTCATGGACTGAGTTTTCAACTTTGCAACTGTAAAGTGTTTTTTCAGTTCATTAACAAAAAGTATGTTGTTGAACATTTCCTGTTGCGTAAAGTTAACGCTACTTGAGGCAAGTAATTAAAAGCATTGAAGATATACGGGCAAGCTGTGCAGTAAAATACCGTCTCTGTAGACCTGTTTACGTTATTATACAGCTACTCTCTATCTGATTAAAAATACTGAGTAGCTGGTTCCGAATACTACCATCCACAAATAGAATTAATGAAGGTAGTATTGCCTTCCGTAGTTGTCACCCTCTTAACTGAAATTTTACTAAACAAACCAATACCAAATAACTTCTGTCTACTTTCCGCATTCTTCCCATTAAATTTTCACATCCCGTAGGTGCTGGTATCGGTAGACCTAGAGCCTGAGTAGATTCCCTAGACAGACTTGCCCCTTGAAGCGCTGTTTCCGGGACGGAGCGATGAATCCGCCTAGGGGACTACCGACAAAGGTCGGTGTGCTGGCCAGCCTGGATGTAGTGTTTAGGTGGTTTTTCACATCTCATTAGGTGAATACTGGGATGGTACCCAGTCCCGCCTCAGTTACACGAGTCGCAAATATCCAGAAAACTTTCGCTTACTTTCCCATGAATAACTCTCCACACAGGGAGTTGGAGTTCACATATTCAGTCCCAGGGGTTAACAGGTGACGACATGAGGAAAATCCGGTCACCCCTGAAACTAACCATGCCAAATAGATTAATAATCGTGCCGACACTGCACCGATGGGGGACAGAGGTACAAGAAAAAGAAGATGAAATGAAGTTAACTATGTTATGTCGTTCTTCTTTCAACATTCTCTTGCGAAGATACCCTTAAAAAGAATTCCCAATGTATAGTGACTTCCATATCGTCAACAAGTAGAAAAAATTCCAATGGAAATCGTACTGCACATTGCTGACCGCTGTTTCTGACACAGATTTCAGATTTTTAAATGATGATCCTCAATGTGCCTGATATAGTTTGTTACCAGGAAATGTCAAGCAGTGGATCAAATAAAAGCTGTAGGCCTTCTTATTAGCTCGGACATCAAGTAGTCATATTCTACTCTTGCAGGTTTCTATCTAGGCAGGTAGGAGGGTAGTGTAATTATATCAGAAGAAGCTTACATTTATGACGGTACAACAGCTGAACTAACTTTATAAATTGCTGTGCCAAAGGAGTTCGTATAGGCTCAGTACAATGTACAAAATTACCTAACGACACGCACGGAAAGAATAGAAAAAAGTTTTAAAAATGGCTATGCCCAACAAAGTTTATTTTGAAAATACCATCTGACCGAAACCGTAAATTAACATGCCATACTTATTCACGGAACCGCCATTTAGGTACGTTTTACGCGATTTTCCTTTCATTTTCCGTTGACTGTTTTACTTCCCTAAGACGGCTCTTAGAGATAACCTACTACTTTTATCAGTGTTTATCACAGATGCGACGATCTGTCGTAAGAGTATTTCTTCAAATATACTTCGGGTTTTCTCCATTACAAAGCAAATAAGGATAACAAGGGCTCACGTCGTATGAAACACAGATTTATACAACATCAAGAATCGTTGCCACATAGCAATACTGTTTTCAATTTGACGACGATCCAAGTAAAATGAAAATAATTTTTGAAGGCCGGTTATTTCTTTATGACAATAGAAGTAACTTCTTAAAATACTACAACTATAGTTGTATGCAGATTGTAGTATTAGGGCTCGGGGATTGGAACTGTGCTAACTGAAAAGGAATAACAGAAATAGAGATGTGCGGTCAAAGTTACTGGTGGTGGAATTTTAGAACTTTTTGGTATTTTGTATGCTCGAAATTTTTAAGAGGCATAAGTTGCGGAGTGATGCAATAACCGCCTCAATAAATCAGGAGAACATCATACAAAGTTATACTGAAGCAATCTGCAAAGTACTTTTGAGCAATAGTCCTATGCTATTGTCAGTTCAAAGAATGTGTGCACCATGATTATCCTGTTTCATAAAAAATTTATATTTCATATGCAAATCATATAACAAAATCAAATGGCCCTGAGCAGTACGGGACTTAACATGTTAGGTCATCAGTTCCCTAGAACTTAGAACTACTTAAACCTAACTAACCTAAGGACATAACATACATCCATGCCCGAGGCAGGAATCGAACCTGCAACCGGAGCGGTCTCGCGGTTCCAGACTGAAGCGCCTAGAACCGCTCGGCCACACAGGCCGGCTCATATAACATAAGATCTTCGGCTTAGAAGGGTTCTGACAATGTCTACATTTAGTTTTGTGGGTGTAATGGGACGTTGTTTAAAACACTGAACTCGGAGCTTCAAACAGCGTCAGGCCGTTTTATTTGTTTACTGTGGGCGAATACGTAGTTGTTTCCTCAAAAACACCACGACCCAGTCCTTCTTCTATCGTCGTCAAGCAGAGTTTGTATTCCTTCTCTAATGACCCCAATGTTAATGGAATGTTAAACTCTACTTCCTTTTTTATGATTCTGAGGCGGCCCAGTTCAGCATCAGCCATTGGCCTTCCTGTTCATTCTCTTGGCCGGAAATAGGCAAAGGCCCAACAGAGAAAGAGTGGTCTCACTGATACCTGAAGAACAACAAGGACATACATTGCGTACATTGCTCGAAATGTATACTCTTTTTACAGTGAGAAATAGACACTGATGAGCCAAAATGATTGTGACCGCTGCCCACAGCGAGGCTGTATGCTGCCTGGCTTCGTCGAGGGCACGTGACGCGGAAAGAGAATTATATGAGCGGAGCAGAGACGAATGGGGAATCATTCTAATGACGATAAGTGGCGCAAATGCGGAAATTCGCCGACTTAAGCGACTTTGACAAAATCCAGATTGTTGTGGCCCAGTGCCTGGGAGCGAGCATCTCGGAAACGGCTAAGCTGGTCGGTTGCTCCCGTACTACTGTCCTGAGTATCTATGGAAAGTGGTTGAAGGATACTGAAACCACGAGTTGGCGACAAGAAGTTGGATGTCCATACCTCATCACAGAACATGGATAGGAGGCTGGCCCTCTGTACAAAGCAGAAAGCTTGGACCGCGGATGAATGGAAATGTGTCACCTGATCGGATGAATCCCGTTTATTGTTAAAGCAGGTCGATGGTGGTGTCTAGAAACACCGTCATCCAGGCGAACGGATGCTCGAAACATGTAGCGCGCCGCGGACACAGGCCGGTGGGTGCGGTATTATGTTATGGGTGACTTTCGCCTGGGCTTCCATGTAATCAAAGTTACCGCGACAGCTGTGAACCATGTGAATAATGTTATGGATCACCTGTAACCCCTTATGCTTGATGTCCTCCTCAACAGCAGTGGCATCTTCCAGCAGGATAACTGTCCGTATCACAAGGCCAGAATCGTGCTGCAATGGTTTGAGGAGCATGATAGTGAACTCACGTTGATATCCTACCGTCAAATTCGACTTATCTGAATCCTATGAAACCCAACGGGGACGCTATCGAGCGCCAGCCGCCCGTGAATTATGGTAAGTGCGTTGACCTTTGCGTAGGCCTCTGGTGCCACAAACCTCTGGAAACCTATCAAGTACTTGTCGAAACATTAGCATGCAGAACCACTGCTGAATTGCGTTCCAGAAGTAGACCAACACGTTTTTAGCAAGTGGTCATAATGTTTTGGCTCATCAGTTTTTAGCAAGAAAAGGATGAAATAATTTTAATGAAATGCCCATGCAATGACGATTACTACTGTGTGCATTATAAACAAGATCGGGGTAGCAGTCAGGAATTTCAAGAACCTTATTGAAAGGATAGTAGCAGCAAATGAAGATATATTTTACGTACAGTCGACGACGGGATCATTAAGGACGGAACGCGAATCGGAAGGACAATCATATGGAGTTTTCAAGGTCGCCCTCCTCCACTTGCCTGACCACAGATGAACTTAATATGATGCTAAGTGCAGTGCAGATAAACGTTAGTAGCACAGAGGGAGCCCCTTTATTTACATTTGACTTCCATCTAAGTGCAAAATATTTGTTTAGAGTTTACAGAAATACCAGAAGATGAGGGACAGTCCTATACATAAGGAATTAATGAAACAGTTATTAGTAGTGATTTTGTGACATGATTTTGTGACATGATTTTGTGATAGGTATAAAACGTGGCCTTTTTCCGTTCCCGACGTGCACTGTCTCGCTTGTTCGACGCTTCTCAAATAGCTTTCAAAATGTATGCCAAGGAGGGTAGATGAATTATGAAGCACTTTAGCCAGCACAGCAAGATAAAGCTGATAACCAGTTACATCCAGTTTCTGTAAACGCTGTGTACTTATCTGGGTAGGCAGAAGTTCGCTAGATATCCATGCAGGCACAAGGTCATGTTTGGATTTACGTTTTCCTTAGTGCGTAATTTTCTTGTTAAGCGAGATTAAGATACTGGGCTCATATTCGAAATTTTCGCAGTGTCTCGAAGTCTCTCCAGGCAAATGCCGGTATGATTCCTTCAATCACACCGTGGTCGATATCTTGCTCCATATTAAACTGAGCCTGGTCTCAGTGTTAACGACCCATGTAGATCGATTTCATTAACGACTAAGATTCATTTTTTCGTAACGCCCACAACGCCGACGTCGCCATGATATCTACGCTTCCTTCCCTTCTTGGAGGCACTATGCCACACTTTCTGACACAAAGCAAGGATCACGTTGCGATCTGAACACGAATCTCGCGCTTTGCAAATCCAACGCTGTGACCACACAACCACTACACCTTGTTTCTTGCCATTCGCTCTATGTTGCACATCTTGAGCTTGGACCGTTCACCGTTTCGATTTCGCTTCTTTTTTCACAGTTCAGCACACCTTCTTCCTGTTTTCATACTTGATCTGTGTTTATTTTCTGACGGGCTACCCGCAGGGCCATTTTACCACTAAATTTGAGGGGGCTATGAAGGGGAGATTCCCTTGTTAGGTAATTATGATGTAAAAAAGGTACTGTATGTGCGAAACCCTACTCCACTGGCCCTAATCAGATCAGGTTAAATAAGCAAACAAAAATTATGATCAAATATTAGTAAACCCTGACTTCTTTTCCTTGAATAATGATATACCCAGTGAGATGGTGCTGAGTTTAAGGAACTGGTCTCACATTTGGTGGTAGCGGGGCTCAGTTCTCCGTCCATTTGCCTAGATTTAAATTTTCCATAGCTCCGCTAAATGAATTAAACGAATACTGAGATAGTTCCTTTACAAAGACTTAGACGATTCCTTCCTGATATGTGCCCTATTCGAGCTTCTACTCCGTTCCTAATGCTCTCATCATCGAAGAGACTTGAAACACTGACATTCCTTCCTTCTGTAGCATTTAGAAGGTGGCGATTACACGTCCGCGTTTATGTATCCGTATGTAGATATTTTGTGCTTTCCTTGAATCGTTTAAGGCGAATGTCAGATTGGTTCGTTTGGAGAGGACACGAACGATTTCCCTTCCACCTCACGTTCCAACTGGAACTTCTGATCTGCCTCTAATAACACTTGCGTTGATGAAATGTTTCAATCTAAATCTTCCTTCCTTCATCAGACGAAGAAATCCAGGTAACACAAAGCGTAAGGACTCAAGGCGAAAACTGTAACATGTGCAAATTATCAGGTATTAAAAGTGGAACTGAAATACTTCCGATGGCTATGTGATCAACAAAAAAATTGGTTCAAATGGCTCTGAGCACTATGGGACTCAACTGCTGAGGTCATTAGTCCCCTAGAACTTAGAACTAGTTAAACCTAACTAACCTATGGACATCACAAACATCCATGCCCGAGGCAGGATTCGAACCTGCGACCGTAGCGGTCTTGCGGTTCCAGACTGCAGCGCCTTTAACCGCACGGCCACTTCGGCCGGCTATGTGATCAACAGTACAGCATTTGTGCCATCTCAGAAAAATGTTTGAAAGCTTCCAGTCCAGAGTGTCAATGAGTTCTTCTCTGAGAAGCAGAGACCGTCCTTTCCTTGGTTTGTCTGTTCGAGTAACGTGTCGTCGTTAGGAACGTGATGCCATTTGACAGCTGACCTCAAAGTGACCTTTAGTAGTCATTATTAATCAACTGCGGGCTTGAATCTAAACAGAGTCACAACTGATACACCAGAAACACGAATACTTCCATTGTCTTCATTGGCATTAAGTGGGCAGACTCACGAAGCAGTAACTTCAATATTCTAGACGTCGGTTGTCATTTATTTCGTCATTACTGCTCTGAAACCTCTCAGACGCACCGTTTTTTTTTTCTAAAAATGGTGAGAACTTTTTCACGTAAAATACGTTTTAGACTAGTCATTAACGACGAATATCGTCAAATAATAATCTTGACTTTCATGGTGTTATCAAAGATCACTGTTAGAAAAAGAAATTTTTTAAGATAATGCACGAACATGAAAATTCCTTTTGTACCTTGTAATGAATAAAATAACTATCTATACTAACAGTTACTATCTTAAATTAATAATTCTGTATTTGAACAAGAATTATGATTTTAAAACTGTAAATATATTTTGTTACGAAATCATTGCAAAACAACACATTTGCTATTTTTGGTTATAACATGCAGATCACTGATGTTTGACAGATTAGGGTACGGGACCGAGACCACTCCTTTTTTTTTTATGCCAGGATGCATCAGAAGCATAGTGTATCAATACAACAGCTGAGAAGTTCGGCAAAACTAGGAAAAAATTTATTTTATTCAACTGGGCTCTGACTAATGATCATGCAACCGTTAGTCGCCTAATCACAGTTACCGTCTATACATCCTTCCTCATATGTGATGTTTATAAAAAAAAATGTTCAAATGTGTGTGAAATCTTATGGGACTTAACTGCTAAGGTTATCAATCCCTAAGCTTGCACACTACTTAACCTAAATTATCCCAAGGATAAACACACACACACATGCCCGAGGGAGCACTCGAACCTCCGCCGGGACCAGCCGCACAGTCCATGACTGCAGCGCCTGTGACCGCTCGGCTAATCCCGCGTGGCTGTGATGTTTATACCTTTATGTAAATTGTTGCAGTGGATCTGTATATTAATCACCTCATATCCATTGGCTGTGAAGAGCACATAAAGAAAATAAAGCAATGTCACATTTAAAATTTACACCGCTCCCGGATGTGGAACCCCAACCCATGACCTATGCTTTATTAGGCAGCAACGTTGCCACGAGATCACAGGTAAATGATACTGTGCGGTACGGCCTATTCAACGTGCAAAAAGCGAGGAATATTTCAGACATTTGTAACAGTAAATTGTAAACATGCAAGTATGTTATTTTGTAATAATCTCTATTCAACATTATTCCCAATTTTAAAATTATGAATTATTTCTTTTAAAATGTCATAGAGGCACTTTGTTCAAAACAGGAAGAGTAAGAATTTTTTCAACGTTAATTACTGTTTCTTGGGTGTTTCCGTGTTACTGGATCCGTCAGCGCTACTAAGAGTGTTTTGATATAATGTAATCGGTGCAAAATACCAAAAAGACTTTCTACACTAAAAATGTTAAGTCTTAAAAACTCTATTGAACGATAGTAATTCTGGACCATCTTCCCACTTTAAGTTACGAAACTGAACTTGTTTTCTCCAGTTTCTGGGTAGGCAATGCAATGTTCACCATTCACTTACTCATTAATAGTCCACATAAAACCCAGCACTTGCCCTCGACGGGGAGTCTTCATCTCAGGTGTGCCCCAGTTAGTGTGGTAATAACGCTCCTAATCTCTATATAAATAAATGATCTGACCGACAGTGTGAACAGCAGTTCTTGGCTGTTTTTAATGACGGTGTGGCGTACAGTAAGGTGTCGTCGTTGAGTTACTGTAGGAGGATACGAGATGACTTAGACAAAATTTCTTTTTAGTGTAATGAATGGCAGCTTGCTGTAAATGTAGGAAAATGTGTGTTATCGCAAATGAGTAGGAAAAAAATCCGATAATATTCGAATACAGAATTAGTAGTGTACTACCTGACACAGTCACATCGATCATACATGGAAGAGTAAAGTCGCAAAGTGACATGAAATGGAAGGAGCACGTAGGGACGTTAGTGGAGAAGGCGAATGGTCGACTTCGGTTTATTGGGAAAAATTTAGGATAGTGTGGTTCATCTGCAAAAGAGACCACGTAGAGAAAACTAGTGCGACCCGTTCTTTAGTACTGTTCAAGTGTTTGGGATCCTAACCACGTAGGAGTAAAGGAAGGCATCGAAGCAGTTCAGCGACGTGCTGCTAGATTTGTTACTGGTAGGTTCGATCAACACACAGAGATGCTTCGTGAACTCAAATGAGAATCCCTGGAGGGAAGGCAACGATTTTTTCTCGAAAAGTTATCGAGAACTGGCATCTGAAGCACTGCAGCACGATTCTACTGCCACCCGCCAACATAGGAATACATTTATCGTAAGGCCCACGAAAATCGGATAAGAGAAAGTAGGGCTCCTGTGGAGGCATATAGATAGTCGTTTTTCCCTCGCTCTATTTCCGAGTTGAACAGGAAAGGAAATGATTAAGAGTGGTACAATTTTCCCTCCGCCACTTGACATAGTGTGGCTTGCGGAATACGCGTGTAGATGCATATGTAGAAACGCACTTTACATGAGAAACCTCCACGTATCGATTTCTAGAAAAAGTGATGATGCGGTAATGTCTGGTAGGCCTTGTAACTTCTGTTGTTCTGATTATTCATCTTTAGTGTCCGAACCTTATTTCTTCGTTTGGCCAAGGATTCAGTGAGCTAGATAAAATTATATGATATATGATTCCTATTCGTGCGTTTTTCGAATTGCAACCATGAAATACTCCTTCAGCATGAGGAGCTGAAAAGGAATAAGGCGAGATAAATCATGAGAATGATAATTATTGGTAGCGAAGGCGGCACGAGGTCAGTAGAACGGGCTTAATTATCGTAAGTGGCAGACACAGAACGACCTCCTGATATTCATCGACCCACCTGAGGCCTGTGACACGGGGCCGCTAAAGTAATTGCTCGCAAGAAGCGAATACTTCGGTCTCAGGGTGAAGAATTACTATTTTCGCATCCCAGAAATGAAAGTGAAATGAAGGCACTTTTAAAGAAATGGCGTCAACAGACCGACTGAATGTACACAATTTGTTCACGGTCACACGCATTACGAGTTATCTTAAAACAGCATCAGGTCCACGAGATGGAAATAGGGAACTGGAGCGACAGCTTCCATCAAAGCTCCTCATTCGTTGCATTTGACAGTATTTGTAATTACTCATTAGGCGCACTCCGACTTTATGCACAAAGCGAAAAGTGAATCAAATAGCTAAAACATATGTTGCAACGATAAGAACGGATGATATGACCATAAAAACGTGCGAGCAGTGTGTAGAGTTTGACACCAAAGTGTTCATTACGTCTCCTTTCTGCAAAAAATGATTAAAAATAGGCGTATCTTTCACTTTATTTTTTCTTTCATTCCTACTTCTTATTGCTGTTCATCGGGAACACGTCACTTAGGATAACGGGGAACCAGCGCTTGTTGGCCTTCTCCTTAACTTAGAATTCTATATGTGTGACAAGTGAACGTGTGTCCAATGCTCTAATAATGTACAGCTATGTCATTTCAGCTTTCTCTCTTCTTTGGCCGGCCGGAGTGGCCGTGCGGTTCTAGGCGCTGCAGTCTGGAACCGAGGGACCGCTGCGGTCGCAGGTTCGAATCCTGCCTCGGGCATGGATGTGTGTGATGTCCTTAGGTTAGTTAGGTTTAAGTAGTTCTAAGTTATAGGGGCTGATGACCTCAGAAGTTAAGTCGCATAGTGCTCAGAGCCATTTGAACCATTTGAACCTCTCTTCTTTATCGTAACGCAATGTTCATCTGACTTTCCTGATTGTATCTCTGTTCTGTAGGTATGAGGATCCTAATTCTTTAAGTTCTTTTTCATTTTGATTCTAACACTTGGATCTGTGTTCCTTTATTTTAAATAAGTCTGAACTTGATGTGTCAGCTTGTTTTAATACATTCTGGTAGTATCCAACGAGTTGAATTCTTCTCGCACATATGGTAATTCGAAACATTCTGACCTTGTTTGTAGAAGTCTGCATTGGTTTTTGGGCTACTTACGTCCTTGGTCTTGCGATTTTTCTCACAATTTTATTATGCTTTAATTGTAATCGGTCTTTAAACGTTTTGAGCCGAAGGTTAAATAGTTCTGATGTGTGGAATGCTTAGTGTGTTTGATTAACATTTATTTTTCCCCTCGATCTGCCGGTAGAGAAGCGTGTAGAGCACCAGCTTCCGAAATACGGAGGAGACGATAAATCGTGTCTGAGGCTGTCCACGCACGTCACCGTTGTGTACAGGATTGATAATTCATTAGAAAATTGTTGCGAAATGCACGAAGGCCTGCAGATAATCAAAGAGTTGTGCAAAGACAGGAAGTTGAATCTCAGTATAACTAAATGTAAGGTAATCATCTTCAGTAGGCGAAATGAGCGATGTTTTTTAATACACCGTCGTATCTGGAATCAGTCAAAACATTTGTACACTGACGGAAAAAAATCCCAACACGAAGAAAGAGTTGTGCCAGATAAATGAAAGTTGCTAGGCGTAACAGGACATCTGAAAGATGACGTCTTCTCAGATTCCTCCAGAGTTCATTTAGTCACAACATGAGCGTCACAAACTCCAGTGTGAGACGCTTCAAGAAAGACGTCGTGAACAAGGGAAATGGCAACTTTTCACTACTGCGAAGTCCCGTGCAAGACGAACGCATCCACATGTATATTTTGTAACTGCCGTGGGGTTAGAATTCGGGAAATTGTGAAATATATGGAAATGTATCGACAGTGACAGTATTGACCTATAGCATAGGCAGGAGATCAATTCATTCGGGAATACTATACACGGTGATTTTTTCCATCGTGTACAAACTCCAGATACTGATCGATGAGGGGATACGGAACAAAGAAGTTGTAATGAACTTACGTCTGGAAATGCATGGTTTCCAGCCAGACACCATTTATTCAATCATACGTTATTATTCTCTGTTACAGAGACTTCGGTGAAATACGCCGTGTACCATGCAGCCACAGTTATACACTACTGGCCATTAAAATTGCTACACCACGAAGATGACGTGCTACAGACGCGAAATTTAACCGACAGGAAAAAGATGCAGTGATATGCGAATGATTACCTCTTCAGAGCATTCACACAAGGTTGGCGCCGGTTGCGATACCTACAATGTGCTGACATGAGGAAAGTTTCCAACCGATTTCTCATACACAAACAGCAGTTGACCGACGTTGCCTGGTGACACGTTGTTGTGATGCCTCGTGTAAGGAGGAGAAATGTGTACCATCACGTTTCCGACTTTGATAAAGGTCGGATTGTAGGCTATCGCGATTGCGGTTTATCGTATTGCCGCATTGCTGCTCGCGTTGGTCGAAATCCAATGACTGTTAGCAGAATAAGGAATCGGTGGGTTCAGGAGGGTAATACGGGACGCCGTGCTGAATCTCAACAGCCTCGTATCACTAGCAGTCGAGATGACAGGTATCTTATCTGCATGGCTGTAGCGGATCGTGCAGCAACATCTCGATCCCTGAGTTAACAGAAGGGGACGTCTGAAGACAACAACCATCTGCACGAACAGTTCGACGACGTCTGCAGCAGCATGGACTATCAGCTCGGAGAGCATGGTTGCGGTTACCCTTGACGCTGCATCACAGACAGGAGCGCCTACGATGGTGTACTCAACGACGAACCTGGGTAAACGAACGGCAAAACGTCATTTTTTCGGATGAATCCAGGTTCTGTTTACAGCATCATGATGGTCGTATCCGTGTTTGGCGACATCGCGATGAGCGCACATTGGAAGCGTGGATTCGTCATCGCCATACTGGCGTATCACCCGGCGTGATGGTATGGGGTGCCATTGGTTACACGTCTCGGTCACCTCTTGTTCGCATTGACGGCACTTTGAACAGTGGACGTTACATTTCAGATGTGTTATGACCAGTGGCTCTACCCTTCATTCGATCGCTGCGAAACCCTACATTTCAGCAGGATAATGCACGACCGCATATTGCAGGTCCTGTACTAGCCTTTCTGGATACAGAAAATGTTCGACTGCTGCCGTGGCCAGCACATTCTCCAGATCTCTCACAAATTGAAAACGTCTGGTCAATGGTGGCCGAGCAACTGGCTCGTCACAATACGCCAGTCACTACTCTTGATGAACTGTGGTATCGTGTTGAAACTGCATGGGCAGCTGTAGCTGTACACGCCATCCAAGCTCTGTTTGATTCAATGCCCAGGCGTATTATGGCCGTTATTACGGCCAGAGGCGGTTGTTCTGCGTACTGATTCCTCAGGATCTATGCACACAAATTGCTTGAAAATGTAATGACATGTCAGTTCTAGTATAATATATTTGTCCAATGAATACCCGTTTATCATCTGCATTTCTTCTTAGTGTGGCAATTTTAATGGCCAGTAGTGTAGAATGCATGGTTTCGTCCTAGAGGGTAGTGATATTCCTCGTACGTCATGCCCTAGCGCCCTCTCCTGCCATAGTAATTGGTTATGCTGTGTCCGATTCACTTCTCTTGCTGACTCAACTTGTAGTGGATGTGATACAGCATTGTACACAATGGTTCCGTATTCGAATCGAGAGCTTGCCGACATGGTGGAACAAGTGCCATTGATGTTTCGAAGCGTTATGTGACTGCTGCATGATGATGCGCCACCCCATTTCGCCGTTAACGTCCGGACGCATCTCAATTGTGTGTTTCCTGGTCGATAGATTGGACGAGGAGGTCAATTTGCATGGCCTGCTCGTTCACCGGATCTCAACCCGTGCTATTTCTGGTTATGGGGCCGTCTCAAATTTATCGTGTATGCAGAGCCCATTCCAGATGTGGAGACACTGGAGTACCGTATTCATGCTGCCTTTGACACTGCTCGGATGCAGCCTGGTCGATGCGAACTTGTGAGAGAGAACGTGCTACGCCGCGTACACGCATCCGTTGAGAGGCACATGGAAACCATTTTCAACACATACATGCTACAGCACGTATTAGACCGCAGCCTATGTAACAGTGTATGATTGAATAAACGGTCTCTAGCATGAAAACCATGCTTCTCAGAGAGAACATGCTGCGGCGCGTACACGCATCCGTTGTGAGGCACATGGAAACCATTTTCGAAACATACGTGCTACAGCACGTATTAGACTGCAGTCTCTGTAACAGTGTATGACTGAATGAATGGCCTCTAGCATGAAAACCATGCTTGTGAGAGAGATCATGCTACGGCGCGTAAACGCATCCGTTGAGAGGCACATGGAAACCATTTTCAACACATACATGCTACAGCACGTATTAGACCGCAGCCTATGTAACAGTGTATGATTGAATACACGGTCTCTAGCATGAAAACCATGCTTCTCAGAGAGAACATGCTACGGCGCGTACACGCATCCGTTGTGAGGCACATGGAAACCATTTTCAAAACATACGTGCTACAGCACGTATTAGACTGCAGTCTATGTTCAAATGGTTCAAATGGCTCTGAGCACTATGGGACTTAACATCTATGGTCATCAGTCCCCTAGAACTTAGAACTACTTAAACCTAACTAACCTAAGGACATCACACAACACGCAGTCATCACGAGGCGCAGTCTATGTATGACTGAATAAACGGTGTCTAGCATGAAAACCATGCATTTCCGGACTTAAGTTCATTAGACTTTTTTTTGTTCCGTATCCTCTCATCGATCAATCCCTAGAGTTTGTACACGGTGAAAAACACCCTGTAAACAAGATGGAGCAGCCTTGGCAGTTGTCAGCCAGGTTGCCTACCTCCGCCTCAGAAGTACAAAATGCTAACGGCTAAGGTGCGAAAACACACAGACCAAAACATATGCGGTTCACATGCAGATGAGGTGCGATACAGTCCCTTTCCATCTCAGGGTGACACTGTGGGCATCCAGGATGACTAAGCGTCTAGCATGTGCGGAATAGTGTGTCTAACGCCAAAGAAGCAGCATTTCTCGTAACTCGCTTACCGCAGTCTGCAGCAGATCACAGAAAAGACCTACCTTTGCCAGCTTGATTGTGTTCAGCATATCGATTGGTGTCTCAGTGTTGACTGTTTCGTACTGCAGCATTGCACTAGCATAACACATGGTCTAACATTTGCCATTTAAGATCCATGTTACTGTTTAGTGCTGCATTGTGTTCGAAGGGAGTTCAACAAGTAATGCGACACCTTTTTTTTCTCAACCTGTTGTTATTGTAATCTTCAGTCCAAAGACTGGTTTGATGCAGCTCTCCATGCTACTCTATCCTGTGCAAGCTTCTTCATCTCCAAGTACCTACTGCAACCTACATCCTTCTGAATCTGTTTAGTGTATTCATCTCTTGGTCTCCCTCTACGATTTTTACCCTCTGCGCTGCCCACCAATGCTAAATTGGTGATCCCTTGATGCCTCAGAATGTGTCCTACCAATCGATCCCTTCTTCTAGTGAAGTTGTGCCACAAATTTCTCTTCTCCCCAATTCTATTCAATACCTCCTCATGTCATCAACCCATCTAATCTTGAGCATCCTTCTGTAGCACCACATTTCGAAAGCTTCTATTCTCTTCTTGTCTAAACTATTTATCGTCCATGTTTCACTTCCATACATGGCTACACTCCATACAAATACTTTCAGAAAAGACGTCCTGACACTTACATCTATACTCGATGTTAACAAATTTCCCTTCTTCAGAAACACTTTCCTTGCCATCGCCAGTCTACATTTTATATCCTCTCTACTTCGACCATCATTAGTTATATTGCTCCCCAAATAGCAAAACGTAAGCGCCTAGAACCGCTCGGCCACCCCGGCCGGCGCAGGTTTTCAGAAAAGAGATTCAGGCCTGGAGGTAGGCAATCCGCACCTAAGGGATCTCGAAGTGGTTCCTTAAGCTTCAGGCGCTAGAGCAACCGCCGGGCTGATTTGAGGTCGAAATTTCTGACAGACATATTTGTAATGTGCTCAGCAAATTTGCGCGGGTGGCACGGAGCGTGCTGCCTATCTGGAGATCTCGGGGGACCCTTTTCCTGTTCACGCACATGTTAATGTTGCACTCCCACGTGATCACGCCACAGGGGGGTAGATAACAGGAGGGTTGATACAGCGTAAGTACTCTTTGCTGCTTCGGATCATTCCAAAGGGGGCGCGATCACGTCCAGTGGAGACGCACAAGAAGAGTTGAAACGTCCGATGGTGTCAGCACGTCAACAGTACCTTCCTGTTACACATCGCACTGCGAACTGTTGTTTTCGATCGCGAAGTGTGTGGGAATGAATGCCACAGGGAATGGGGTGGTGTCATAGCCGCCCTATATCCCAACACTTGAGGTTTTTTCTTGTCGATTCTGATCGGCGGTGTGTCTAAAATGATACCCACGGCCATAAGAAAACAGAGTGATACCAACGCTGGTTGTCGCGGTTCTGACCTCCATCGCAGAGGCGTCAAAAGAAGACGTGAAATGTTTGTAAGAGCGACTGTGGCGACGTTCTCTTCGTATGCCACGTCCACGGTGGCGCTGGGCAGAATTGTGGGGAAATTTGGTGCCAAATCCGAAGAAATTCTGGTCGTATGTAAACTACACAAGCGGCAAGACGCAGTCAATACTTTCGCTGCGCAGTGCCGATGGTACTGTTACCAACGACTGTGCCGCTAAAGCGGAGTTATTGAAAGCAGTTTTCCGAAATTCCTTCACCCGGGAAGACGAATGGAATATTCCAGAATTTGAAACACAAACAGCTGCTAGCAAGAGTTTCTTAGAAGCAGATACCTTAGGGGTTGCGAAGCAACTCAAATCGCTTGATACGGGCAAGTCTCCAGGTCAAGATTGTATACCGATTAGGTTCCTTTCAGATTACGCTGATACAATAGCTCCCTAATTAGCAATCATATACAACCGCTCGTTCACCGATAGATCTGTACCTACAGATTGTAAAATTGCGCAGCTCGCACCAGTCTTTTAAGAGGGGTAGTAGGAGTAATCCATCGAACTACAGACCTATGTCATTGACGTCGGTTTGCAGTAGGGTTTTGGAGCATATATTGTATTCAAACATTATGAATCACTTCTTCTAATAATTTCCGGGTATGCAGCCGGATCCCGTCGACATTCTGCCACGATATTTCGGCGCAGAGACGTCCGGCCATCATCAGATGAGTACACAACTACTGAAGAGCCCAGGTGCAGTCGCGGTATTTATGCCGATTCTCGCACCAGTCTTTTAAGAGGGGTAGTAGGAGTAATCCATCGAACTACAGACCTATGTCATTGACGTCGGTTTGCAGTAGGGTTTTGGAGAATGTCGACGGGATCCGGCTGCATACCCGGAAATTATTAGAAGAAGAAATACGCCGGGAAAATTTCAGAAGTCACATTATGAATCACCTCGAAGGGAACGATCTATTGATACGTAATCAGCATGGTTTCAGAAAACATCGTTCTTGTGCAACGCAGCTAGCTCTTTATTCGCACGAAGTAATGGCCGCTATCGACAGGGTATCTCAAGTTGATTCCGTATTTCTATATTTCCGGAAAGCTTTTGACACCGTTCCTCACAAGCGACTTCTAATCAAGCTGCGGACCTATGGGGTATCGTCTCAGTTGTGCTACTGGATTCGTGATTTCCTGTCAGGAAGGTCGCAGTTCGTAGTAATAGACGGAAAATCATCGAGTAAAATTGAAGTGATATCAGGTGTTCCCCAGGGAAGGGTCCTGGGACCTCTGCTGTTCCTGATCTATATAAATAGCCTGGGTTACAATCTTTGCAGTTCTCTTAGGTTGTTCGCAGATGATACTGTAATTTACCGTCTAGTAAGGTCATCCGAAGACCAGTATCAGTTGCAAAGCGATTTAGAGAAGATAGCTGTATGGTGTGGCAGGTGGCAGTTGGCGCTAAATAACGAAAAGTGTGAGGTGATCCACATGAGTTCCAAAAGAAATCCGTTGGAATTCGATTACTCGATAAATATTACAATTCTCAAGGCTGTCAATTCAACTAAGTACCTGGGTGTTAAAATTACGAACAACTTCAGTTGGAAAGACCTCATAGACAATATTGTGGGGAAGGCGAGCCAAAGGTTGCGTTTCATTGGCAGGACACTTAGAAGATGCAACAAGTCCACTAAAGAGACAGCTTACACTACACTCGTTCGTCCTCTGTTAGAATATTGCTGCGCGGTGTGGAATCCTTACCAGGTGGGATTGACGGAGGACATCGAAAGGATGCAAAAAAGGGCAGCTCGTCTTGTATTATCACGTAATAGGGAAGAGAGTGTGGCAGATATGATACGCGAGTTGGGATGGAAGTCATTAAAGCAAAGTCGTTTTTCGTCGCTGCGAGATCTATTTACGAAATTTCGGTCACCAACTTTCTCTTCCGAATGCGAAAATATTTTGTTGAGCCCAACCTACATAGGTAGGAATGATCATCAAAATAAAGTAAGAGAAATCAGAGCTCGAACAGAAAGGTTTAGGTGCTCCTCTTTCCCGCGCGCTGTTCGGGAGTGGAATGGTAGAGAGATAGTATGATTATGGTTCGATGAACCCTCTGCCAAGCACTTAAATGTGAATTGCAGAGTAATCATGTAGATGTAGATGTAGATGTAGAATATGACATCACTAACCCACCTTACAGCTCACACGAACTTCCGAGCTGTGGCCTTCTTTATTCATTGGCAGGACACTTGGAAGATGCTGTATGAAGCGTCGTCAGTCCGAGGGTGACGTTGCATCGCTCCGTACTTCTGCACCATTTTAGAGGAATACTGCAGGCACCTTTGAGCCAAATTTCAAACTTATGCGTCGCAATGTGAAGCAATTCATCTACATCTACATCTACATTTATACTCCGCAAGCCACCCAACGGTGTGTGGCGCAGGGCACTTTACGTACCACTGTCATTACCTCCCTTTCCTGTTCCAGTCGCGTATGGTTCGCGGAAAGAAAGACTGCCGGAAAGCCTCAGTGCGCGCTCGAATCTCTCTAATTTTACATTCGTGATCTCCTCGGGAGGTATAAGTAGGGGGAAGCAATATATTCGATACCTCATCCAGAAACGCACCCTTCGAAACCTGGACAGTAAGCTACGCCGCGATTCAGAGCGCCTCTCTTGGAGAGTCTGCCACTTGAGTTTGCTAAATATCTCCGTAACGCTATTACGCTTACCAAATAACCCTGTGACGAAACGCGCCGCTCTTCTTTGGACCTTCTCTATCTCCTCTATCAACCCGACCTAGTACGGATCCCACATTGATGAGCAATACTCAAGTGCAGGTCGAACGAGTGTCTTGTAAGCCACCTCCTTTATTGATGGTCTACATTTTCTAAGGACTCTCCCCATGAATCTCAATCTGGCACCCGCCTTACCAACAACTAATTTTATATAATCATTCCACTTCAAATCGTTCCGTACGCATACTCCCAGATATTTTACAGAAATATCTGCTACCAGTGTTTGTTCCGCTATCGTATAATCATACAATAAAGGATCTTTCTTTCTATGTATTCGCAATACATTACATTTGTCTATGTTAAGGGTCAGTTCCCACTCCCTGCACCAAGTGCCTATCCGCTGCAGACCTTCCTGCATTTCGTTGCAATTTTCTAATGCTGCAACTTCTCTGTACACTACAGCATCAACCGCGAAAATCCGCATGGAACTTCCGACACTATCTACTACGGGGCTTCGCAAGAGTGAGCCTTTGGTTCAAATGGCTCTGAGCACTATGGGACTCAACTGCTGAGGTCATTAGTCCCCTAGAACTTAGAACTAGTTAAACCTAACTAACCTAAGGACATCACAAACATCCATGCCCGAGGCAGGATTCGAACCTGCGACCGTAGCGGTCTTGCGGTTCCAGACTGCAGCGCCTTTAACCGCACGGCCACTTCGGCCGGCAGTGAGCCTTTAATTCTGTTGCTCAGTGTAGTAGAGCTGAAGACAACAAAATCCATTTCTCATCCATTTCAAATATTTTGGAAGAGAGTAACAAAACTAAAGAAAAGTATCTTTCTGCATAGGGTTCTGTTTCTTGCAAAACTCTTTTCTTTGGACAGATGTTCCAAAGTATAGTGCGGAACTTCCTGTGGTGTTGAGGAAGACATGGCATCATCGTGAGTAGACCTTTCTGTTTTGTAACTGATGATCATGACTGGTCTTTCATCTGAAGTTTGGCATCGAATACATCAGCCATGGTCTTACCCCTTTTCCCTACATTGAAATTTTACCATTATTCTGTTTCAGAGTAATAATTTTTAATTGCTCCTCGAGATGGATAGGTACAAGACACTTTGATCATACTGCATTGACGTCAATGTTCCAGCAGCGCCTTTAAAATCAAAGAAGTCAGTGGAATTGCACAGCTGTGTTCCTAGCTTTAGCTGACCCAACAATCTTGTGTAAATCTCGTGAAACAAAGACCTTGCTTACACTTTTTTTTCACTATTTCTGAGACCCTCTTCCTATTACGAAGATGCTTTATTGACTTAAACAAAATCTTACATACACACTACTTACCATACAAACTGTACATAAATTAAATGGAAGAAATTACGACACATGACACTTGGTACTCCAACGGGAAATACTGACTGGCACAAAGAACGTGAGCTATCTAGTAATGAATGTTTGAAACAGCCTCTCCACAACCTGGTACTCGGAACAAGTCTAGGGACATGTAACAGAGTACTGAGAACACAGCAGAATGGAAAACGAACTTTATGAAGAACTTGCTCTTACAATACTGACCATTAAAATTGCTACACCACGAAGATGACGTGCTACAGACGCGAAATTTAACCGACAGGAAGAAGATGCTGGGATATGCAAATGATTAGCTTTTCAGGGGTTTCACACAAGGTTGGCGCCGGTGGCGACACCTACAACGTGCTGACATGAGGGATGTTTCCAGCCGATTTCTCATACACAAACAGCAGTTGACCGGCGTTGCCTTGTGAAACGCTGTAGTGATGCCTCGTGTAAGGAGGAGAAATGCGTACAATCACGTTTCCGACTTTGATAAAGGTCGGATTGTAGCCTATCGCGATTGCGGTTTATCGTGTCGCGACATTGCTGCTCGCGTTGGTCGAGATCCAATGACTGTTAGCAGAATACGGAATCGGTGGGTTCAGGAGGGTAATACGGAACGCCGTGCTGGATTCCAACAGCCTCGTATCACTAGCAGTCGGGATGACAGGCATCTTATCCGCATGGCTGTAACGGATCGTGCAGCCACGTCTCGATCCCTGAATCAACAGATGGGGACGTTTGCAAGACAACAACCATCTGCACGAACAGTTCGACGACGTTTACAGCAGCATGGACTATCAGCTCGGAGACCATGGCTGCGGTTACCCTTGACGCTGCATCACAGACAGGAGCGCCTACGATGGTGTACTCAACGACGAACCTGGGTAAACGAATGGCAAAACGTCATTTTTTCGGACGAATCCAGGTTTTGTTTACTGCATCATGATCGTCGCATCCGTGTTTGGTGACATCGCGGTGAACGCACATTGGAAGCGTGTATTCGTCATCGCCATACTGGCGTATCACCCGGCGTGATGGTATGGGGTGCCATTGGTTACACGTCTCGGTCACCTCTTGTTCGCATTGACGACACTTTGAACAGTGGACGTTACATTTCAGATGTGTTACGACCCGTGGCTTTACCCTTCATTCGATCGCTGCGAAACCCTACATTTCAGCAGGATAATGCACGACAGCATGTTGCAGGTCCTGTACGGGCCTTTCTGGATACAGAAAATGTTCGACTGCTACCCTGGCCAGCACATTCTCCAGATCTCTCACTAACTGAAAACGTCTGGTCAATGGTGGCCGAGCAACTGGCTCGTCTCAATACGCCAGTCACTACTCTTGATGAACTGTGGTATCGTGTTGAAACTGCTTGGGCAGCTGTAGCTGTACACGCCATCCAAGCTCTGTTTGACTCAATGCCCAGGCGTATCAAGGCCGTTACTACGGCCATAGATGGTTGTTCTGGGTACTGATTTCTCAGGATCTATCCACCCAAATTGCGTGAAAATGTAATGACATGTCAGTTCTAGTATAATATATTTGTCCAATGAATACCCGTTTATCATCTGCATTTCTTCTTAGTGTGGCAATTTTAATGGCCAGAAGTGTAGAATGCTTGATATTTTCACTCTTCATATGAGCATTATACCACCTTTGAGACTCACCTGCCTGCCCCCACTAAATTATGCCTGTTGATCATCTGACTAGCTTTGGTGGCCTAGCTGCCTTTTCTGACTCCCACAGCGCCGAGAGCTGTCATACTCTCAAATTAGTACGTTACGCGCAAACGCCCGCAAATGGATCCGAGCGCCACTGTTTCGCACGCGGCAGTCTTCCGAAGCTCTGTTGCTGTCGTAACAACACACCCGACGTCCGAGTCAGCTGCTACATTTTCACGCCAGTTACCGCTGCCTCCGTATTTTTCTCGCAAATTTATGGAAACCGGGGGAGGGGAAAATTTTTACGGAGGCAAAATGAAAATGTGGTGTGCTGGAAGGAAGCAGTGTAAGTAATGTGACGCGGGAGCAGACAATGCAGGCGTGCGTGGTGCGTGCGACCGCGACGTGAAGTGTGAGCGGGGTGCGAGGGCGCTCCAATCGATAGCGACACCACGACGCGCACACGGCCGGCCGCGACGACAACAAATTATGCTCCCACATCCCCACCGCAGCCTTACATCATCACCGTGTTGGATCCAGTAAGAAAATCCGAAATTTGTTTTCCTTTTACACGCCTCCATCTAGCTGTATACGGCACAAGCAGGGCATGGCAGAGAGGACTCGGGCAACATTATTGATGGGTGTACTGAATGGCTGCTCTCTTTAAACGCGGTTGAATGTTAGAAGATCTCTATGCCAAAGAGAAAAACGCGATAATACCCGATTACAGAGTTAGTAATTAACATCTTCAGCACGACACATCGCATCTATGCTGTCTGACGAAACTTTTTTTTTCCCTATCTAACAGAAGACACGGTCGGATGTCAGTGTAACTTCGTACACGTACACATCATTGCCGGATACTGAACTGATTAAAGTTGCCAGTCTCTGTCACAGGTAGAACGGCCACCAGAGTGCGTTAGTGTTGTTCGTGTTTCATGCTGTTACCAGGCCTGGTAGCGTAGCTATATCAGGAGCATGAATAGCGTCAGATATTGAGCGATCACTGTCAAAGATATGGAAATCCCGCGTATACGTGCGGGACAGCGTTATCAGCATTTGGCAGAGTTAGAAACGGGCCTTATTTTGGGGCTCCATTTGGCCGACGGTCTAATGGCGCAATATTCATTTTTGTTAGGCATTAGGATTTGACAATTCCTCGCTGTTGGACTACACGGGAACCTGAGGGCAGACGTAGTCGTCGTCAAGTTTCCAGTCGATCACGTCTGACCACCACAAGGTAGGAACGCCGTGTAGTCCACCAAGCACAATTTGTGTATTAAACCGGGGACCTAGAAACAACGGAGAAGCTTCATTTCGACGTAGCCCTCAGTGGTTCGCAACCCGACAACATGCCACAGCAGTCCACCCACCCCACTGCCGCCCCACACCGTACCCAGGGTTATTGTGAGGTTGGGCTTCCAGTGGACCCCCCCCCTCCCCCTCCCCACCGGGGACGTCTCATACCAGACGAGTGTAGTCCTTAATGTGTGCGTGGTAGAGTAATTGTGGTGTACACGTACGTGGAGACAGTATTTGCGCAGCAATCCCCGACATAGTGTAACTGAGGCAGAATAAGATAAAAAGCAAGCCCGGATTCGCCGAGGTACCGGGTGATCAAAAAGTCAGTATAAATTTGAAAACCTAATAAACCACGGAATCATGTAGATAGAGAGATAAAAATTGAAACACGTGCTTGGAATGCCATGGGGTTTTATTAGAACAAAAAAAAAAAACACACAGTATTGCTAGACACGTGAAAGATCTCTTGCGCGCGTCACTTGGTGGTGATCGTGTGCTTAGCCGCCACTTTCGTCATGCTTGGCCTCCCAGGTCCCCAGACCTCAGTCCGTGCTATTATTGGCTTTGGGGTTACCTGAAGTCGCAAGTATATCGTGATCGACCGACATCTCTAGGGATGCTGAAAGACAACATCCGACGCCAATGCCTCACCATAACTCCGGACATGCTTTACAGTGCTGTTCATAACATTATTAATCGACTACAGCTATTATTGAGGAATGATGGTGGACATATTGAGCATTTCGTGTAAAGAACATCATCTTTGCTTTGTCTTACTTTGTTATGCTAATTATTGCTATTCTGATCAGATGAAGCGTCATCTGTCGGACATTTTTTGAACGTTTGTATTTTTTTGGTTCTAATAAAACCCCATGTCATTCCAAGCATGTGTGTCAATTTGTACCTCTCTATCTACATTATTCCGTGATTTATTCAGTTTTCAAATTTATACTGACTTTTTGATCACCCGGTAGATGGAAAACCGCCTTACAAAGCATCCACAGGCTGGCCAGCACACCGGACATCGACACTAATCCACCGGGCGGATTCGTGCCGGGGACCGGCACTCCTTCCCGCTCGGGAAGCAGCGCGTTAGACTGCGCGGCTAGCAAGACGGGCAAGCACCCTTAGACCCTTCACATCTGTGCTTTCCGTCCGAGAACAGGTTATGCACTCCATGTAACATTGTGTGTCATCCCAAGCCATTAGTCGGACACTAGCAGTAGCCGGATCAGGAAATTATCGTCACATGAATAGGCTCCCAACGCCATTAAACAAACGGCTGTGTTTGAAGTGGTATTGTGACCGGGAATCACGAAATGACGACAAATGACGTCGCATTGTCTTCCGCGATGAATCGTGGTTCTACTCTACCACCGATTGACCATCGTTGGTGAGTGCGGCGGAGAACTAGGGAGTGATCCCATTCTTCCTATGCTTTTGAGAGGCACAGTGGTGTTCCTCTGGGCATCATGGTGTGGGGAGGCATCGGCTGCGACTACACTTCACGAGTGGTAATGATTATGGAACTCCGACAGCGCAAGGTTACGTCACGGACATCCTGCTACCTCATGTATTACCTCTTATGCCACAGTATCATGGTATAATTTTGCTCGTCCACCGTTAACACCTGTCACTATGAATGGTCTGCGTGATGTTGAGATAATCCTGTTGCCAGGAAGATCCCCAGATCTGTCGTCGATATAACATGCATGAAAACAGCTAGGACGTCAACTCAACCGCCGAGGACGGTAAGTAGGATATGAAGGACCAGTTAACAACAATTGTGGGCCAGCTTGCCTCAGGAAAGGATACAACGGCGTTCATGGCACCCTCCCAGCCGAATCAGTCCATGCATCCAGACCAGAGAGGGTGCAACATCGTGATTTGTAAACTCGACTCGATTTTCTGATTACTGAAATAAAATAACATAAAATATCCTCTCAACCTGTGAAGTTTCATTTCGTTTTCTCTTCCACTTCTGAATCTCTCACAAATTATGTCAGGAAGTATTTTCAGAGGTGGTACTAAGGAGCGATGTGAAATGGGTCCATCACGTAAAAGCAATGTTAGGGAAGGTGAATAGAAGACTCATGTTTGTGGCAAGGGTTTTGGGAAAATGCAGTGAATCTATGAAGGAAATCGCATACAAGGAGCTAGTGCAGCCTATTTTAGAGTATTCTTCCAGTGTCTGGGGTGCGTATCAAATAGGCATGGCAGCATATATCGAACGAATTCAAGAACTCGCTAGTAGCATCGTAACAGGTCAGTATAGTCCATGCTAAAGTGTAACAGAAATACTAGGAGAACTAAAATGGGATTCCTTGGAATACAGACGACGTAGTTCTAATGAATCTATTTTGGGTCAATTTAGAGAGCCTATAATCGAGGAAGACTGTGCAACCATTATGATACCACCAGTGTTTATGTGGTTTAGGGAATCATGAGGGTAACACAAGGGGCAAGTACAGAGGAATGTAGGCAGTCATTTTTCCCTCTTCCGGTGTATATATGTTGTTTTTGTTGTGGTCTTCAGTCCAAAGACTGATTTGATACAGCTCCGTGCTACTCCAACATGTACAAGCCTCTTCAACTCCGAATAACTACTGCAACCTGCATCCTTGTGAATCTGCTTACTGTATTCATCTCTTGGTCTCACTCCGCAATTTTAGCCCCACACACTGCCCTCTGATACTAAATAGGTGATCCCTTGATGTCTCTGAAAGTATCCTATCAACTGAACCGATCACTTCTTCTAGTCAGGTAGTGCCACAAATTTCTATTCTCCCCAATTCTATTCAGTACCTGCTCATTAGTTTCGTGATCTACCCGCCTAATCTTCAGCATTCTTCTGTAGCACAATATTTTAAAATATTCTAGTCTCTTCTTGTCTAAACTGTTTATCGTTCGTGTTTCACTTCAATAAATTGCTACTTTCCATACGAATACTTTCAGAAAAGTCTTCCTAACATTGAAATCTGCATTCGATGTAACAAATTTCTCTTCCTCGGAAACGCTTTTCTTGCCCTTGCCAGTGTCAATTATATATCCTCCCTACTTCGGCCATCACCAGTAATTTTTATGCCCAAATAAAAAAAAAACCTCATCTACAACTTTAAGCATCTCGTTGCGTAATCTACTTCCCTCAGTATCACCTGATTTAATTCGACTGCATTCCATTACCCTTGTTTTGCTTTTGTTGATGTTCGTCTTATATCTTCCTTTCAAGACACTCTCCGTTGCGTTCAACTGCTCTTCGAAGTCCTGCAGTCTCTCTGACAGAAGTACAATGTCATTGGAAAACCTTAAAGTTTTTATTTCTTCTCCCTAAACGTTCATTCTTACTCCAAATTTTGCTTTTGTTTCCTTTACTGCTTGCTCAGTGTACAGTTTGAATAAGATCTGCGATGGGCTACAACCCTGTCTCACTCCCTTATCAACCACTGCTTCCCTTTCATGCCTCTCGTTCTTATAACTGCCCTCTGGTTTCTGTACAATTTGTAAATGGCCTTTCGCTTCCTGTACGTTACCCCTGTTATCTTCAGATTTCAAAGAGATTGTTCGAGTCAACATTGTCAAAAACTTTCTCCAACTCTACGAATGCTATAAACGTAGGTATCTCTTTCCTTAACCTATCTTCTAAGATAAATCGTATTGTCAGTATTGCCTCGCGTGTTTCTTCATTTCTCTGGAATCCAAACTGATCTTTTCCGAGATCGGTTTCTACCTATTTCCCATTATTCTGTAAGGAATTCGTGTTTTTATTTTGCAGCCAGGGCTTCGTAAACTGATAGTTTGGTAATATTCACACCTGCCTGCACCTAATTTCTTTGGAATTGGAATTATTACATTATTTTTGAAGTCTGAGGATATGTCGCATGCCTGATTTATTCCTATCAATATTAGCTATTTTCTGTCCTCTTCCATTCATGCACTGGCAAAGGAAAAATGATTATCTGTACAGGAGGAGAAATCAAGCTGATAATAAGGTCAGAATAGGGTAGGGGTCGTTGAATTGGATAAAACTCTCGAAGTGACCATAGTTCACTGATGTGGAGATATGGGAATAAGATTATAGCAATCAGCGACGAACGCGGAGAACAGTGTGAATTTAAACCATGTTGCCTCACCTAATACCTGTTATGCTAATGGATGCAGCTACTAACTAAGTTAGGTGTAGATAATGATTTCAACTGAACCGTCAAAGGAATCAAAGCTAGGAATTACGCGGCCGGATAGCCGCGCGCTCAGTATGCCGCTTCAACTATTCGGTGAGTCTTGTCGGTCCTGGATCAATCACATTCGGCGGATTAACGACGAGGTCGTGGATGTCGTTTTTATGTGGTTTCCCACATACGACCATGTGAACGCCGGGCTGGTACCCACATCCCACCTTAGTTACACAATATGGAAATATTTCTGACATTCGCGTCGTGTGCAGTTTGAAAACACGTTAGGTTGTTTATGTGCAATAACCATAATACTTTCAGCTGTACGTATTAGTATTTATTCATTGACGACCGTTTCCGGTGGTGCAATTCACCACCTTCAGGCTCCTAGATACAGCAAACATATCACTCGACTTACAATATAAAAACAAAGCCATAATATCTGTATCAACTTTTTTTTAATGGTGAAGTGCTCGCTGGATCAGGCTGAACCAATTTTCATTATATATTTGTGTGTGAACAATACAGAATTAAAATTATAAAGACATCAAAGAGGAAAAGTGCCCCCACTCCAACAAATTTGTAATTACTGCTGGAAAACCAAATAGTCTATACAGTTATTACAAATTTGTTAAGAGTGGAGACACTTCCTGTAATTGATGTCTTCAACTTTTAATGATACATTGGTCAGACACACTTACGTAACTTCCTCATTAAAGGCCGGCCGGTGTGGCCTAGCGGTTCTAAGCGCTTCAGTCTGCAACCGCGCGACCGCTACGGTCGCAGGTTCGAGTCCTGCCTCGGGCATGGATGTGTGTGGTGCCCTTAGGTTAGTTAGGTTTAAGTAGTTTTAAGCTCTAGGGGACTTATGACCTCAGATGTTGAGTCCCATAGTGCTCAGAGCCATCTGAACCATTTGAACCTCATTAAAGAAAGAAAATTAGATATTACGATTTTGTTTTTTGTATAGCATGTTGAATAATGTCTTTGCTGTACGCAGGAGCCTGAAGATGAGGAACTGTACCACCGAAACCAGTCGTAAATAAATAGAAACTAATACATACAGCTGAAGGCATTATCATTATTGAACATAACATAGCAGCTGCTGTTCAAACATCCGTCAGAAGATGAATGCATATCAATCTGGTTGTCTGTATAGACGGTACTGGTGCTCTCCCTTCAGAAATTTCCATTCAAGACCTCGGGTGTGAGGAGTATCTACATACAAGGTTATGTTTCAAAATCGAAATTTCTTAAGGTTTTGGAAGCTTTTTATGACGAACTGTATCAGTATAGAAAGGCCTGACTAAAAAGGAAAAGATGCCTCTGTTGGTGATACAATAGTACCGAAACATTATGTGAGAATGTAAGGAGGTGCATGGATCCGTATACGGCCGCTCTGAGTAAACGATGGCGTTCCGAAAAGTAATGTCTACGAATTTTTTATGCGAAAACTCTTAAAGCTTCTTAAATAAAACGAACGTTATTAACATTATAGATCTTTACTATTCATGTCTATATATTTATTTCTCAGCATAGTCAACCTGGTTAGGGACACATCTCTCCCAACGAGAGACCAGTTTGTCGACACCATCAGTGTAGAATGTTTGAGATCGTTGAAGGGGCCAAATCATCACCTCTGCTTCCACCGCTTCATCGGTATCGAAGTGAGGTCTTGGAAGGTGTTCCTTAAGTTTCGTGAACAGGTGACAACCGGATGGGGGTAAGTCGGGAGATCATAGATGACAGAGAACTCAAGGCCTCGGACTGTTGCAGATGATGTAGCGCTCGTATATGGTCTGGCATCGCCATTCTGATGGAGCAGGTGCTCCACGTGTGACGAACTCTTCGAACTGGGAACTCGATTACAGCACGCTGTTTCTCACGCACCGACATATTTACGTTACACACACCCCATGTTACACGCTACAGTTCGGAGCACTCTATCGGCAGAGGACTGCAAATATGTAGACCCGAAGAATATGTTGAATGTTAATGACGCTTGTTTTATTTAAAAAGCTTTAAGAGTTTTCACATAAGAAATTCAGTGACGTTACATTGCAGCATGCTCTCGCAGTTGCGTCCTAACAGTGCTCAGCTCATGTCATTCACCCGGCTGTGCTGGTCTGCTGTACGACACGATGAGTTGAACCATTTGCCACCAACAGCATTGATTGGAATGCCACAATGCTTAGGCATAGACCTACTGGAGAAGGTGCGTGCCTGCTTTCCTTTGACTTACGAAACGGTTGCAGTCATTCATAGGGGGACTGAGTAACGTGGCGCTACAGATGAGACATTGTTCTCGTATTCGGGTGAAACAGGCTTCAAATTCTTGTCTGGCCATTCTCATTTACGTTTCTATAATTTCTCTAACAAGGGGAGGCCACGACGTTTGGAATGCGGATTTACTGCAAACTTCGTACACTCGTAGTACTCCATGAGGACAACAAAATGTGTAAACAGTAGCCCGTACTTCTGAAGCGTTACTGATTGTGAGAAAATCGCAAGATAATTTCGGTCGTCAAATGCGTGTGGCCATTTTAACCACGAAGCGGTTGCAGCCGAGTGCTGGCGGCACGGTAGCTGAGCGTGTTCGGTCAGAGCGTTAGCTTTCCTTTCTAATAAAAGAACCGAGCGAACGGACCATCGAACGAACTGAACGGGTATCATCGGACGTCCGCCCTGAACAAATTCAACGTATAATATAGAACAATAAAAAAAAAGTGGTTGGCGTTCAAGCCGCTGGATCGCTGGATCGAGTTCCGTTCGTCAGTTTTTTTTATTTATTTTCACTGAGAAAATCGCAAGATAATAGTTCCTTTTCAGTCGCGCTCGCGAGTGGCCGCTGTTAACTGCTGTGCTGCACTTCAGTGTTTACATCGCTGTACTTGTGCTCCGCCGAGTGCCGTCTGCCCGTTAATCTCCGTGTTCGTTCCTGTTCCTTGTGATCTGATCGCTCTTTCTGGTCTTGCTGCTGCTACTTGGAATTTCGGTTGTTTAACCGAAATTGCTTCGCTGGATTAACCATGGCTACAAACCTCAGGAAGAATACTCTGGTATTTGCTTTTGACAAGGAATCCCGTCCTGTTCAGCCGACATCCCTGGAAACAGATGACTGGATTACACAGGTAATTGGTCTAAATTCTGAAACCGTTCATACCTGGCAACTGGATCAGGAAAAATACTGTGTTATTGTCAAGTTAATCAGTGCTTCGACTGTTGATAAAGTGTTACGAAAGTGGGGCTATGAAGTAGATTTTGTGCATAGAAATGGTTATAAAAGCCGACATTCATTACAAAACCGTTGGTGTCTTGAATCTTCCCATTGAAATTGAAAATGATAAGATTAAGGAAGCTCTTTCAAACTACGGAGACGTTAAATCAATTGCAAATGAAAGATGGTCGCCTCGCTTTAAACTGCAGTGTTTTAACGGGGTCCGCTGTGTGGAGATGGACGTTAAGACGAATATTCCGTCTCACATAACTGTTTGTGGGTATAAGGCACAAGTTGTTTATACAGGTCAGGAAGCTACATGTCATATATGTAACGAAACCGGCCAATTCAGACAGGAATGTCCGCGGCGAATGTTCTTAAAAGTAATTTGATACAGCGTCAGAAGCTTACCTTAAATGATCTGTTACCAAAGAATAGCCCGGAACAACTGGTTGAGGATGTTAACGCAGCGGGCCAAGCTGATGTCTCCCTTCACGATAACAGTCAATTTCCCCCGTTAACAACAAAAGGAAACCCTGTTGCCACTACTCGTGAAACTGAAACGCAACCGAAAAAACGACCTCTGGAGATATCTGATAGTTGTTCAGAGGACGAGCTGTCTTGTCCCACTCCCTCACTTCGCAAGCAAAAACAGTGCGATGAGAAGGCAGAGGAACCTGAAGGCAAAATGCGAATGGAAACTAATGAACAGAAAGATAATACACATACGGTACCAGAAAATGAAGGGGGTGTAAGCAGCATTAATTTGCAAGAAACAACAGGTGCAGTAGCCGATTGCAAAGATCAGAATCTATCTGTTAATAAACAAATTCAGGGAGAGGTTGCAAAACTGCAGTCTCCATTTGTTTCCCTCGATCAGAAAGTGAGCGAAATTAATAAAGAACGGGGAAGAGGTGGCCAAACTGAAATCACGGTCAACACACCTCAGGGCAGGCGCCGGCAACCGTTAATTACGAAAGCGTCTGCTGCTGCTCCAGATAAGCCGCGAAGTAAAATACCGACGCAACCAAATGAAAATGTAGCTCGTAACCAAGGGAAGGGAAAATCCGGTAGGGGCGACCCAAGCCCAAAGAATGTTCAGTCCGAAACGGTCGTACACGAATCACTGGAGGAAAAATCGGAAAGTTTACCAGGAAATCAGTCTGCTTGCGGTACAAGAGAAAACATCACAAGTAGAAAAAACGGGACAGTAACTAATAAACTGATTGAAGTGTTATTCCACGTTCAGCCTTCCGAGAAAACTGTTACAACTTAACTGAACCCTGAACCACAGTAAACTAAATTAGTTCATGAAAACAACTACATAATGACAGCACAATGACGCAATCTTATTCTGTCACCACTATAAACATAAATAAAATCACGACCGGTTTGTAATTATCGGCCCTTAAGAAATTTTTGTACGAATCCGCGACTGATATTGCCCTGTTATAAGAAGTTCTAATTTCGGATTTGGTAATTCCCGGTTTTGTCAGTTACATAAATGTGTCTCCCGAAACAAGTGTTGGTACAGCTATTTTGGTGAGAGAAGGGATTACAGTAAGCGAGGTGGAACGACTGGAGTCCGGAAGGGGAATAGGACTAAATATCTATGATGTGACTATCATCAACTTGTACGCCCCTTCAGGAAGTTCTCATCGAGCTGACAGGGCACGTTTCTTCAAAGATGTCTTGATATACTTTTTAAGGAAATCGCCAAGACAGTTATTACTTTGAGGTGATTTTAATTGTGTTTTAAATCGAAAAGATCAGTTACCTAATTTTAATTTCTCAAGTGAACTAAAACAATTAGTTACTGGTTTAGAATTAAAGGATATATGGGAAATCAAATACCCCTCCACTGTTGAGTTCACTTATGTCACGGCAACATCACGTAGCAGGATTGATAGACTATATATTTCTAAAAATCTTGTAACTTCCGTGACAAAAGTAGAAACCATTCCTACGTACTTTTCAGACCATTCAAGTGTCTTAGCTTGCACAAATCTAACAAGACAGCCGGTTCGCCGATTCAAGGATCAGTGGAATTTGAACGCTTCCTTGTTAGTAAATCATGATTTAGAAGATCTGATTAAAGAAACATGGGCAATATGCCTGCGAGCCCGTAGTAGATATGCCACTGCTATTGACTGGTGGGTTAAAATGGCAAAGCCAAAGTTGAGGAAAGTTCTTATTCAATACAGTGCCCAGAGCGCAACGGAAATGAAATGCACTATAGAGTATTACGTTTTGAGAGATCTATATCATCAAGTCTCAGCAGGTTCCTCACTTCGGATAGCAGACATCAAGAAAGTCAAAGCCAAGTTACTTAATATCAAGAGAAGTCAAATGGAAGGGTTGAAAATAAAATCGAAGGCAAATTCGGTGTCAGAAGATGAAACTACTTCCCTATATCATTTAGTGAAGCATACGAAAAACGGGAGAAGGACTTTTATTCAAGAAATTCGAACAAAACACGGTACGATTCTCAGAACCCAGCAGGATATCATGGACGAGATTTATCGCTATTATTGCGAGCTATATTCCGTACATCAAAGTAGTGATGCTTCCTTGGAAGAATTCCTTGACATCCTAGCCCCACAGCTGACAGAAGATGACAACGAAAATTTTCTCGAGGTTGTCAGTGAAGAAGACGTGTATGAGACTCTGTGCGGCTCACCACCAAAAAAATCCCCAGGACCGGATGGTCTGCCAGCAGAGTTTTACATCCGTTACTGGCCAATAGTAAGCGAGAAAATCACGGACATTGTAAATGAGGTTATTCAGGGTAAAATGATTCCGGCTGAGTTTAAGGAGAGTAAAATTGTTCTGGTGCCAAAAAATAATGGAAACAAAGATTTAAATAATTTTCGTCCAATTTCACTGCTGAATTCTGATTATAAATTAATAGCTAGAATAATAAACAAGAGAATTTCATGCCTTACAGATAAAATTATTAGTCAACATCAGAACTGTGCGCAAGGCAGAACCATTTTTCAAAATCTAGCGGAATTCAGAGATACCATTGCAATAACTTCTGTAACAAACATAAAGTGTGCTTTATTGTTTTTAGATTTTTATTAAGCGTTCGATGTAGTAAACCATGAATATCTTCTACAGACATTGAAGAAAATAGGTTTCAACGATAGGGTCATACAGTTGATTAAGAACGTAGCAACTGGAATAAATGCTAAAATAGCGGTGAATTGTCAACAATCCAGGCCGATGCAAATACGAGGTGTTCCTCGAGGAAGTCCTCTGTCCATGTCGCTCTTCGCCATTTCGCTGGAACCTTTCCTCCGACATGTCCATGCTACATTAAAAGGCTTAACATTATCAGGAAATAAAACAGTTATAAGAGCCTATGCTGACGATATAGAGGTCATTATAAGGGATAATGACGAGGTAACCACGCTAGCAACAGTGATTGATTCGTACTGTAGAGCATCTGGAGCCAATGCAAACGGAAAAAAAGTAAGATGTTAAATCTCAGAGGTTTTGATAATATCAACGTCGAGTGGGCAAAATTAGTCCGACAACATAAAACACTTGGGATCGCCCTGACAGCATGCCCTATGAAAATGACGGCTTTAAATTGGAAAGTTGCAGCAGATAAAGTGCAAGGAGCCATTGTAGAGAATTTAACTCGATATATGAACCAAGTTCAAAGAACACAGTATATCAACTCATGCATCCTGCTAAGGCTTATTATACTGCCCAGCTGTTTCCAATACCGAGAACGATAGCGAGGAGAATAATGTCCAAAACCACAAACTTTTTGTGGAGAGGTGAAGTGTTCAGAGTACCTGCTAAAGTAGCCACTTTAGATCCTAAAAATGGTGGACTAGGATTAACTGATATAACGGATAAAGCCTCTGCTCTTTTTATCAAAAGGCAAGTTAATTTAATAAGAGACTCGCGAGAAAGCATAACCAGCCAACTTTTCGAGACCATTAAACCTCCAAGCCTGCTTCCCCCGCTTGACGTGCAGAATATCAACAGTCGCTTACAGCACGTGAAGATTTTCTATGTTGAGTTAAGTTATGTCAGTGTCGAACTCAGGCAGTCCCGACACTTAACATCGAGAGCCACAATGCGGGAACGAAAGAAAAGCGAAGGAAGAAACAAAATAGAACGACAGTTTCCAAACATTGAGTGGACTGAGATTTGGAAAAACATTAGTTCTAATGTGCTCACGTCTAATATAAAAACGTCATGGTACAAGACAGTTAACAACATAGTTAGCACCAATGAAAGACTGCACGCAATCGGACTCTGTGAAACAAATTTATGTCAACAATGCCATCTAGTTGACACAGTAATTCATAGATATACTTGCAGTGGTCACATGAATTGTTGGAAGTGGATCCGGGAGCAAATAGCTCTGATTACAAGAACATCCCCTGAGTATATATCGCTGTCACTGATACACAGGCCTGAAGCACGCTATTTCCCAGAAGCAAGAAATAACGCTGTGTACTGGTTGCTGGGAAATTTTGGTAACTACGTTCTTAACAAATTAGAATCCGATAGCATCACAGAGTTCAAGGTACACATGCTGTGTGAGTTCCACAAAATTAGAAGCTATTCGAATCACAAGAAAAAGTTCGGTAATATGCTAAAAATTGTATTTGAAAGAATGCGCATTGGTTAATATAAAAAAGAAGACTGTGTTGACAGTGATGTATTGTAGTTACCTTAAGGATACTATTTAAGATTTTACAGTATATTTATGATGTGTGCTTTTTCTACTTCAGAGAGTAGTTTTTTGAAATTTATAAGCTAATGTACAGAACTTATGTGACATTGAGATTGTGTGTCTAATAGTGCCAAACACAAAAGATTAAAGGTGCATTATTGGCTTATACTAGAAATTTGGAAATAGACAGTTTTTATAGAAATGTCCTTATCGATTGGTTAAAATCATAAGATTCTATCTGATAAATGTAATATTCAATGGCTGGCACATTGACCTGTTCATTTTTGCAGTGAAAGACTGTTTATATAGATCTGATCACTTCAGATACATAGATTCAATTAATGTCCAGAAAGTGTAGTTGGAAGACTCGTCAATTTTATTATATATCTCCTTTCCGCCATTCTTAAGTATTTCAGAAATTGTCTAATATGATTATTAAACTGCTTTATATTTAAAATTATCCCACCAACTGGCTGATATCCACCATAAAGAACTAATTATGCTTCTGTAAAGATTGCAGTTCATAATTCAAAGTGCAGATTTTACTTCTTCAGGTTGAAGTTTGAATGTCTTTAAAAATTTTTTTTCTTGATGTTTAATTTAATTCTTTCTGGTAATTTAGTCAGTAACACAATCTTCTGTTGTCTTTCCTTAACGTCAGCGTAATTGAAATGATCAAACCGTTTTGTTTAAATAACTTCATGTATGTATAACTTAGTATGTATTTGGAATGTGTAACATTGTTTTTTTTAAATAAAGGTTTTTATTAAAAAAAAAGCGTGTTCGGTCAGAGCGTTAGCTTTCTTTTCTAATAAAAGAACCGAGCGAAGGGACCATCTAACAAACTGAACGGGTATCATCGGACGTCCGCCCTGCACAAATTCAACGTATAATATAGAACAATTAAAAAAAAGCGGTTGGCATTCAAGCCGCTGGATCGCTGGATCGAGTTCCGTTCGTCAGTTTTTTTTTATTTATTTTCAACACAGTCATTTTCTTTATTATTTATATTACAATTGATATAATGGGAAAATACGTGTAATCGGATGAACTTTTATTAAATTTACAATGTTATTGGGCAGTCTACTAATTTTTATTATCACAAGTAATGTAATATTCGTAACTATCGACTAGTAAACGGAGAAACGCATACATTTTTTTTATTAGAAAGGAAAGCTAACGCTCTGACCGAACACGCTGAGCTACCGTGCCGGCACCACTCGGATGCAGCCACTTTATGGTTAAAATGGCCACGCACAGATATATATTTGACGACCGAAATTATCTTGCGATTTTCTCAGTAACGCTTGAGAAGTACGCGCTACTGCTTACACGTTTTGTTGTCCTCTTGGATTACTATGAGTGTACGAAGTTTACAGTAAATCTGCGTTCCAAACGTCGTGGCCTCCCCTTGTAAGTTACATTTGGTAAAAGTCAGCATAATTCATTCGATATGCAGCGATTATTTCATTCTCCATGCTTCTCTGCCTTGACTAGCGCTCTGTCTCTAATTATCTTGACCTCAACGAGCGTGAAAAGTTAAACTTACCAGTTGTTTGGTCCCAGGATAGAGAAGTGGTGGAGTGGATGAGATTGTAAGAATGCGAAATATGGTGCCAAATTTCATTTTATTTAAATAAGAGGATTATTGCCGCAGGCGAAATTTGTGGTAAGTGCTGGAATAAATTTCTAGAACCCACCAGCTACCGAACTCTGAACTTTTCGACGTTTGTTCTGACACATACCTAGGCAGCCACCGAGCCAGAGCAAGTGACGAAAAGGCGTGGCTGCGTACCAGAGCTCCGAAGGTAACGTGCTGGGGAGACAGTAGCCCACATTGTGAGTCTTTCGAAATGAGCATACCAGAGAGTGCGTCAACAGTGGAGAACAACCCGTAGGAGGACTAGCAGTGCAGTAATTGTTCCCGGCAACGAGACTGCACTTACACGAAGTCTGCACTGAACAAACATTTAACGAGTTGGAATTTAAATGCAGTTCCCTGTAGTTCAATTTTTGCATACTAAGAAACTAAATCTGCACTTGACTTGGACGCCCTATTCACTGCAACTATGTTGCACCTTCATTCAAAAGCTATTTTTAGCCTGTTATTACACGCAAATTCGAACATGTCAGAACCTAAATCTCTGTAAACCCAAAGGGTAGTTATAACGTAATCAATTATACAGTCTTGAGACGATAATATTATGCGATATTATTAGACAAGAGAGATTTTAAATCTTCGAGACATATACTTCTGTCTTTTGGTTATTACTTCGTCACTTAAGTTTCATAAACTGTCTGTACATAAACATATGTAAGCTTTGTTTTTTTCACCATCAGTCATATATATGTGTACGTCTAATATGTACGGCAGTTTCAGATACATCTGGGAATGGCTTGACAAAACAGACGAAACCGGTAGCGGCCTCAATAAAGTTGTACTGAGCAACTAGAGCGGCCTTTTCATTAAGATCTACTATATATTTTCTGTGATCTATGAGTGACGTGTTGAATGTGCAGACTCTATCGCGTGGAGTTCTGTAATGATTACTTGTTCAGTTTGTGTACTATTTGTTGTTGGTATGAATGAATATGGAATGGAGAACTCGAAATGCTTAATCCTAGTGTCAATATGTACTCTCCTATATAGGAGGGTAGATAAATGAGACTGTCATCTTGCCACTGAGCGGAAACCACTACCTACAGTTGATCTAAATGTCTTTATCTTGATACATTTCCAAGTAGTGGATGGCTGGATTCGCTCAGTACGATGCGCTTTGTAGAAGTGGAGGTTTTACATAACCGGCTAAAAGTTTTCTTTGAATTTTATTCGCAGACTGGTTTCCATAATGTGTATTTTTGACATCAAGGCTGCACGGTGCTTTACAATGACAACATGCCACAAATACGAGCCACCGTTGTAAATTCTTGACGGAACGCGCTCTATTCTCATCCATGTGCTGCGTTACACTCGTAACTCGGATAAGCACCGACCACGGTATGGAAGTTCTTTTGTCAGGAATCTGTAGCGGTGTCTCTTGTACGAAGCATGAAGCCTTTTTGGCACGTATTACAGCACTGATAATGGAAACTTAAGTTTCCCAAACAGGTCTGCGAATAAAGTTCAAAGAAAAATTGTAACTGTTTCGTGGATCATTTTCCCCGGAGCAGCACGCGGTAGCCACGATGGGGTTATTCGACGTTAGCAAGTAAAAGAACGGCCGTCTGCTATTGCATGATTATCCGAGACATAGGGCACAATATCTGATTGGATAAACATGGGGAAAGAAATCGCTTGCATATTTTCCAAAGGATTCGTCTCGGCATTCGCCTTATGCGATTTAGAGAAATCACGAAGAACGTATATGTGGACGGCAAAGCTGGGTGTTTGAGTCCCTTATCCGTGTCCAGTATTGTAATTATTGCAATATCTCGCTTGGTTATGTGGCGTATATGTATAGTGGAGTTTGCCGAATATGAGTTGGCGTTTTTCTTTTGCGAAAAGAAAATCCGTAAAAGTTTAACGCCTAGTTGACAACACTGTTGATAGGGACTGACTGCAGAAGAATAGGCGAAGATAGCATTGTTGAAGAAATAATCTCAACAACCACCTTAAGTGATATTCAGGAAAACCACTTAATGTGGCAGGACAACGATCTGAACCCTCCTTTTCCACAATACGATTCGATTCCCTTAACCATTACGATCCCTCGTAAAATTCACATAAACATTATTGTTTGTATGGAACGGACTGATGGACTAAAGACAAAGTCACATCCAGGGGTACATACGGGCATTCCACATTGCCGCCCTCGGAACGGTCCCAGTGCAAGTGAAGTGCGCAGCATGTTGATGATTCTATTAAGGGCTTCTTATTTCCTGTATTGTATTTTTTACGGTTATGGATGATAGGATGGGAGGGGGAATCACGGGTCAGCGCATGGCCTTCTTCAATGAGAGCATGCAGAGCTTGACGCCCTAATCCTACGGAGTACTCACCACCAACAATATCATATAACTCCACTAGACGGAACTGTGTCGAAAGGTTTGGGATTCAGCACGGGAACGGTGGAACAAGGTCTGGTAACCTGCAACTCAACGTCACTATTTTTCTTCCCCTTGCCGATCCGTTGCCGGTCATGGAAGTTTTCTCTACATCTGAATTCGAAGCGACTACCTCCAAGTTAGGAGCTGCCCCGCAAACTTGCGTCAGCATTGTCTGCTTGGGAAGCAGATGGTTTGTACTAAAGCAATTTAAAATGTTGCACTGTTCTGTGCGTAATATAAAATCCAGATCTCTTTTAATTTAACAGGACAGAAGTTTTGAAAACTATGTTTGTCGTTCTCCAAATACGAAATCAGAGAGTATTTTTTGCAATAATTCTGTCAGTTTCTGCCAATGACGGCAGGGGATTCGTAAGATACAGTGTTACAGCACATTCTCGCAATAATCTTATCAAACTGAGAGAATAAAAGCCTTATTGTCCTCTATGTAAAACTGCGCACTTTGTTTGTTAATATATAGAGCTAGGTGAAAGACACAGCTTATGAAATTTTGTTCACTACCGTCGCAGGAAACGCCTAGAACAGTCGTTGGTCGGGGTTTCATACAAAGGAGAAAGTGTTTTCTGGCGGAGTATGCAAGTGGGTCAGCTGTTGCAACAGTGGATCTTGACTTTGCCACATACAGCTCGTTTCAAAGACATTGACACTGGACTCTGAGCCTACATTCACGCTTTACACAGCTGCTTCAGAACGTCCCCATTTCACGGGGCTGACGTATATTTGCTGCGAGATACTGCAGATAACTCATCGTTTGCTCGTCTTTGAGACGAGAGAGCTTTTGTGACAACAACGCTACAACCGGAAAACAATGGCATTCATCGGCTACATTCCCGACTAAGAAAACATGATCCGGTATTATGTTAGACAACGATACTATGGGTGGAAACGCTAACCACGTTAAACTTATCCATTTAATTTCCGTATTGTGTTAATCCCTACATTCTCAACTATATTACATTTTACAGTATTTGTGAATTCTGCTGTTGCTCTACCTTAGTGAACAATTTCACATTCTGTGTAGATATTTGATCAATCAGAGTGAGTGAATCCTAAAACAGACTACTAATTCTGCACTCAAACGCTACCCATTCTTGCTTCTAATTCATGCACATTTCCTTTTATTGATAGAAGTTTAAGGTAGACAGGTGGTTTAAGTGGAACTGTATAACCGAGTCAGTATCTGGCTGAAACAAATTGGATAACTCTCTTTACATAGCACCCCTAAGTGTTGCCATGCCGGAACGTCTATTAGTAAACTTCTTAGCTGCTTACAGATATGCTTGTCGTCCTCTTCACTGAAATAAGTTAAGAACGTATCTCCCACATCAGTCCTACTGTGTATCGATGTTTCAACAGACTTCCGGTTCTCAGGGACCGCAGCCCCAGAATCCAGAGAGGTTTCATGCAGTTCGGTTAAATATATAAAATCTGACTGTTGTAGTGGCATTTACTCCAACGCAGATCATGTAATGGTAATTACTGATAAGGAGGGGACACGAAAATTGCTTTTATTAATGGTATGTATGTTCAGAATTCAAAGGTTAATTTCCCAAAGCAGTTCGACGCAACTTTAAAAACATCTCGAGGAAATCGAATTTGAAGTTTTTCGATCGCCTTTAATACCCTACAGTAAAGTTACTTTTTCTCCACAAGCAGCGTGTGAGAATGCCCACTTACCATGTGGGTGGCCCAATTAGACTTTTGGTTGTACCATCAGCGTTTCTGTGAAGCGTAAAATACGTAATAACGAAGAAAAATTTAACTTGTGTTTTTCTCAATTTAAACATGCTTTATTAACAATCTTTCATAAAATATTAGTGATGAAGAATTTGTGATTATAAATAAGAATTTGTAATTATAAATAAAAATCGTCCATTTTAAAAAATGACAATTATATATGTGCTAAATAGCATATGCTTGATGAATTTTATATTAAAAATAACGTAGGTTTCCAAACTGAATGGAAAGAGAATGGAAAATACAATGAATGAATCGTGACACTTACAAGCGACAACCAGTCTCTAGCACTGCATATTTTTTCCCATCTTTATGAATTTTGCGTTTCATGGAAATACTAACAGAACATTCACCAGATGGGAACCGAACCCAGAATGGCCACAAGGCGGAGTGGTCGGGAGGGGGGAGGGGGGGAGGGGTTAGGGGGGAGGGGAGGATGGGGGGAAGGCATTCTATGACACAGCCACGCTGCCTGTTGAGAAAAGGCATTAAAAAGAGTCGGAAAACTTCAAAGTCGATTTTGCTAGAGAACTTTTGAAAATTGCATCGAACTTCTATGGAAGACTGATGTTTGAATTCTGAACTTCACGTAAAATAAATTCAAAAAATTATAAAAAATCTGATTGCCGTTTGGCCTCCCTATGAGACGAAAGCGACATTGCATCTGACTGAATGCCAAATGTTTCCTTTTTATACTACGGCAAATTACAAGCTATTATATTGACCGAGCAACGCTGCAATTAATAACTCTAATATTGTGGATGCATTGCAATTATATCTATCAGTAATGCAGTTTTTGTCAACAATTTCATGTCACTGTCGTCGCTCACTTATGCAAAAAATGTTCAAATGTGTGTGAAATCTTATGGGACTCATCTGCTAAAGTCATCAGTCCCTAAGCTTACACACTACGTAACCTAAATTATCCTAAGGACAAACACACACACCCATGTCCGAGGGAGGACTCGAACCTCCGCCGGGACCAGCCGCACATCGCTTATGCCTCTGGTCGTTCGTCAGGAGTTAATTGTCATGGGCTGCTTTCCGATAATCACGAAAATATGTAAATGATATGGCTAATAGTGTTGCATCAGCACATGGCTTTAAGAGATCACATTAACGCTTAACTGCAACAAAACCAGTACGTACCATTTCTGACAATGAAGTCTGATAAAAGCAAAATTTTAATGTCCAAGACAGGTCAAACAGCGAGGTCATTGGTCTCATCGGATTCGGGAAGGATGGGGTAGAAAGTCGGCCGTGTCATAACAAAGGAACCATCCCGGCATTTGCCTGAATCGATTTAGGGAAATCATGGCCAGACGCGGGATTGAACCGTCGTCCTCCCGAATGCGAGTCCAGTGTGCGAAGGTTTTAGGACTGATGGTGATGCAAACCTTTCTTTGACGTTCAAGATCGTTCGAGAACTAAACGCTGCTATCTTGACTGTAATAAGATATCCGCTGCACTGACGATGAAACGCGAAGCTTATTTATTTTGTGACAGTTTGGAGCATCTCTGTGAACTCACCAAGAATATTCTCAGCTCAGAAAAGAGCAAACATGTAGATCCGCTGTGTCAGTTCGTGTACTTGCTGTAGGTCTTTGTTCAGGTGTTTCAGAATTCTAATTCTTCCATCCCTGTACATAGACTCCAACACGAGATTTTTTGTTGGTGGTATTTACTTATTTATATGAAACTGCCACGTTCTTTCATTGAACACTAGGCGGGAAAACGACTTACACGTGGATAAAATTTCCTTCGGCGTTATACAGACAGGTGCACACAATTCATTTTAAACAGGCTTCTAGCTAAACTGAAGGAAGTTAAGTGATAAACCTCACGTCTCCTAATATAAGCAGAAAGATTTCCTTGTGGCACACTCCTTCTATTCTATAGAGAAGTTCCTAGCAGTTGTTAAGAACTTTTATCTGTAATGTGTTATTTATTCGTAGACTGTCTCACGAGTTTTCGTGTTATATTAACCCTTTACAGTCTTTTGTTTATAACACCTGTCATTAGCGTTCTGTAAATTATGTACAGACTCCTTCCACAACCAGGTAGCTTTGGCTGACATGGTCCTACGGAAGATATAATGTCTGAGATACGAGTCTGGCTCTTCAACATAACCAAATAATCGTGTTATTAACCTTCCTGCCACAGGGTGGAATGTCAGGACACATGTAATAAGGCCGTGTCGTACACGAGACTTACCTAAAAACTGTGTTTCATTTTATCAATCAGGTTCATTTGGTTGACATACATAACACACACTAGCGTACACTAGCACTGTTTCCTGTGCAAACGAAAACAAACAAGAAGTGTCGGATCTAACACCGTCTTGTGGTAGGAAAGTTAATTTAATCGATAAAGATTTCTCTTCATGGACACTTGGCTATTCTGTCGCAGTATATATTACTGTAAGTGTGAAGTTCCCCTTAATAAACTCCGCGAGTTTCAGATTTCAAAAACGTCCTTGGCTTAGCCTTCTCCTCTGGCAAAGGTTGATCTGTGTCTGCGAAACACAACAGGAACGCTGAAGTTTCAACTGCCACCTTCATCTGAATGCCCTACCTTGTCTTTGCTAATGCCAGTTAAAACAGAAGGATCAGCGCAGTGGGAGTGGCAAATAACCTTCAAAAGACCTTGCCAGAGGCGTCTGCGGAGAATCTCTACCAGAGTGTAAACTGCAGCTCAAAACAGATATTTCGCACTATATTAATTGTACTGAAAAGCTCAACGAAGTAATAATTGTGCATTTCAGACGAGCATCTAAATTTAACAGTAGATTAGTTAAAAAATTAGGAGCTCTTTATGGTTTAAATTTTATAAATAGTTACAGATGACAGGTGAGTGTACTTTAGTGATAGCTTTTTTTTTTTTTTTTTTTAACGCACAGTAGTTGCAATAGTTGGGCAGTGAGTCACTGACGAGACGCGGCAGGCAGACCACGCGAGAGCCTCTACGAGGTGGGCCCGTGGAGTGAAAAACAGAAGCGAGGTGAGCTGTGCGAACGTGTGCCAGCTAGCGCCGGCGAGGTGTCGCAACGTGTTGTCCGCGAGGCCTACAAAACGGTCCTTGACATCCGAACCTAACCTAAACCTCCGTCTGCGCAATCGCTGCGCCGGCGAAACCGGGAAATACGAGTATGCTGCCAATTGCCCGCTGCCCGCTTCCTCGTGCAAGGTGACCACCGTCAACTTCGTCCGGCACATAGCCACTAGCCGCTGTTCACTTTCCACACGTACTTGACTTCTGAGTCGACAGTACGCACCTTATTGCAGCACTTTCCTAGTGACAAATGCTCTAATTTTTGCACACGATATGTTTTTACCGAGCACTCTACTCAAAGTATCATTAAGTATCTTTTGATTTACAGGAAAGATATTAGCAGTTGCGAATATGAACCACTTTCGGCTGTATATTAGAATGACGACAATGCAGATTTGTGCTAGACCGGGATTCTAACATGGATTTCCCGCTTTAGCGAGCGGTGGCCTTAACCTTTTCGGCTATCCGTGCACGTTTCATGGCCAGTTCCAAACTTCCATATGTCGTCGTCCTGGTGTCACAACTTGCACTTGTACGTTATCTATGTTCCCGTTCATGACGGACATATTTATCAAGAGTGCATGTCCGAATGAACATTGCATTGTAGACTACTTCATAACACAGGCATTGCTCTTTCGTATTTATTCTCCAATGCCTGAACCTTGACTCTTGATAAATATGTCCTCCCTGGACGGGAAAATACGTAATGTAAGAGTGCAGGTTGTGGCAGCAGGACGACGACACACACTACCGACCATTAAAATTGCTGCACCACGAAGATGACGTGCCACAGACGCGAAATTTAACCGACAGGAAGAAGATACTGTGATATGCAAATGATTTGCTTTTCAGAGCATTCACATAAGGTCGGCACCGGTGGCAACACCTACAGCGTTCTGACATGAGGAAAGTTTCCAACCTACATCTCATATACAAGCTGCAATTGACCGGCGTTGCCTGGTGAAACGTTGTTGTGATGCCTCGTGTAAGCAGGAGAAATGCGTACCATCACGTTTCCGACTTTGATGAAGGACGGATTGTAGCCTATCGCGATTGCGGTTTATCGTATCGCAACATTGCTGCTCGCGTTGGTCTAGATCCAATGCCTGTTAGCAGAATATGGAATCGGTGGATTTCTCTGCCTCGTGATGACTAGGTGTTGTGTGCTAAGTTATAGGGGACTGATGACCATAGATGTTAAGTCTCATAGTGCTCAGAGCCATTTTTGAATCGGTGGATCCAGGAGGGTAATACGGAACGCCGTACTGTATCCCAACGGCCTCGTATCACTAGCAGTCGAGATGACCGGCATCTTATCCGCATGGCTGTAACGGATCGTGCATCCACGTCTCGATCCCTGAGTCAACAGATGGGGACGTTTGCAAGACAACAACCATCTGCACGAACAGTTCGACGACGTTTGCAGCAGCACGGACTATCAGCTCGGAGACCATGGGTGCGGTTACCCTTGACGCTGCATCACAGACAGGAGCGCCTGCGATAGTGTACTCAACGACGAACCTGGGTGCACGAATGGCAAAACGTAATTTTTTCGGACGAATCCATGTTCTGTTTACAGCATCATGATGGTCGCATCCGTGAATGGCGACATCGCGGTGAACGCACATTGGGAGCGTGTATTCGTCATCGCCTTACTGGCGTATCACCCCTGCGTGATGGTATGGGGTGTCATTGGTTACACGTCTCGGTCACCTCTTGTTCGCATTGACGGCACTTTGAACAGTGGACGTTACATTTCAGATGTGTTACGACCAGAGGCTCTACCCTTCATTCGATCGCTGCGAAACCCTACATTTCGGCAGTATAATGCACGACTGCATGTTGCAGATCCTGTACGGGCGTTTCTGGATACAGAAAATGTTCGACTGCTGCCCTGGCCAGCACATTCTCTAGATCTCTCACCAACTGAAAACGTCTGGTCAATGGTGGCCGAGCAACTTGCTTGTCACAATTCGCCAGTCACTACTCTTGATGAACTGTGGTATCGTATTGAATCTGCATGGGCAGCTGTACCTGTACGCGCCATCCAAGCTCAGTTTGACTCAATGCCCAGGCGCATAGGCCGTTATTACAGCCAGAGGTGGTTGTTCTGGGTACTGATTTCTCAGGATCCATGCACCCAAATTGCGTGAAAATGTAATCACATGTCAGTTCTAGTATAATACATTTGTCCAATGAATACCCGTTTATCATCTGCATTTCTTCTTGATGTAGCAATTTTAGTGGCCAGTAGTGTATGAAAGTTTGGGACGGGCTACGATTCGTGAAATGGGAAGTCCGGGCTCGAGTCCCCGTCGGGGACATATTTGTACTGTCGTCATTCTAATATACAGCCGAAGGAGGTTCATATTCGTAAATGAGAATACATTTGCAGTATTTCTTGACGGCTGTAGTCGCTGCAGTGCCTGGTTCTTCGGACATACACCGATGAGCCAAAACATTATGACCACCTGTTTAATAACGTGTTTTTTCACTTTTCAAACACAGGACAACACAGATTCTGTTTGTCATGGATTCGACAAGTCCTTGACAGGATTTCAAAGTATGTGGCGTCAGATGCCTACGCACAGGTCAATAAATTCCTGCAAATTACGCGATGACGGTGTACGGATACGCAGCTGGCGCCCGACAAGTGTTCCAGTGGGTACAGATCAGGCACATTTGCTGGCCAAGACATGAATGTGAGTACGCTATAATCCCCTCAAACCACTGTAGCACGATTCTGACCTTGCAACACGGACACGTATCGTGCTGGAGTATGTTATCGCCGTAGGGGGAGACTTGGAGCATGAAGCGATGCTGGTGGTCCGCAATAATGTTCACGTAGTTCACTACTGTCACGATGACCATCACAGTTTCCATGGAAGCCAAAGCATAATTCTGCCTTCACCGGCCTACATCTGTGACGCGGTGCGTGTCTCATACAGCCATTCGCCTGGATGACGGCGTGCAAGGACCCAGCCATCGGCCTGGTGTAGCAAGAAATGCAATTCGTTCGACAGACGACACGTTTCTATTGATTCACGGTGAAAACTCAGTGTCGCCGTGCCCACTGCAATCGTAACTGACGATGTCGTTGGAGCCGGCCGGAGTGGCCGTGCGGTTTAGGCGCTACAGTCTGGAGCCGAGCGACCGCTACGGTCGCAGGTTCGAATCCTGCCTCCGGCATGGATGTGTGTGATGTCCTTAGGTTAGTTAGGTTTAATTAGTTCTAAGTTCTAGGCGACTGATGACCTCAGAAGTTAGGTCGCATAGTGCTCAGAGCCATTTTTGATGTCGTTGGATCAACAAAGGACCAGGCAGGTGTCGTGCGATGTGGAGCTCCACGTTCAACAATAGCGTTTGAACGGTGTGCTCTGAGACAGTAGCTGAGAGGATTTTTATTTATTTTCACACAAATTCTAAAAACAATTAGTCGCTCCTGTACGACTGCATGACAGATCAAATCTACCCTTACGCTTCTTTGCTATAGCACAGCGGCAACGTTGATGGGGATGGTCCATAGTCCTAAAAGGAACAGCTTCGCATCTAGAGAACTTTTGGCGCAATGGAGTGAGTCAGTCGCGCCAGGGGCATCATGTGGCTTGTGGCTTGTTTATGGAAGGAGACCAGACAGCGAAGTCATCGGTCTCATCGGATTAGGGAAGGACGGGGAAGGAAGTCGGCCGTGCCCTTTCAAAGGAACCATCCCGGCATTTACCTGGTGATAGAAAAGATTGATTTGGAGTGATCCATCACGCTGTAGCTTGTGGCAATCTGATGGAAGAGTGTGGTTTTGCGAATGCCTGAACAACTTTACCTGCATGAGTGGTTGTGGGGGGGGGGGGTTGGGTTGTTTGGGGAAGGAGACCAGACAGTGAGGTCATCGGTCTCATCGGATTAGGGAAGGACAGAGAAGGAAGTCGGCCGTGCCCTTTCAAAGGAACCATCCCGGCATTTACCTGGAGCGATTTAGAGAAATCACGGAAAACCTAAATCAGGATGGCCGGACGTGGGATTGAACCGTCGTCCTCCCGAATGCGAGTCCAGTGTGCTAACCACTGCGCCACCTCGCTCGGTGGAGGCCTCATGCAAATGGGACGGATGTGTGTGTGAGAAAACTGATTGTGGTTAAGGTAATAAGTTTGATGCACGGGATTAATTGCGTATTGGGGAGTGACTGTAATTGTAGTGTGCGCGTGACTAGAATAAGAAAGGACGCGATACTTGAAATTAAACTGAAATAATTTATGTCGTACAAAGGTGTTGATGTATTGTAACCAATTCAAAAACAAAAAAAAACAAAAAAAGTTTCGAGAGGGTGCGTATCTGGATGAGGTATCGAATATATTACTTCCTCCTACTTATACCTCCCGAGGAGATCACGAATGTAAAATTAGAGAGATTCGAGAGCGCATGGAGGCTTTCCGGCAATCGCTCTTCCCGCGAATCATACGCGACTGGAACAGGAAAGGGAGGTAATGACAGTAGCACGTAAAGTGCCCTCCGCCACACACCGTTGGGTGGCTTGCGGAGTATAAATGTAGATGTAGATGTAGTTGTGCCTGCACCAGTATTGTACTCTGTCGTCAGATGTGCCACAGATCACTGCTTATCCTGGATTAAACAGTGGGGGATTCTCCAACCTCTACGTTTTGTGGTGAGACGTGATCGTCCGATACCAGACGCCCTACTCGTTGTTTCACCGTTCTTCAACCACTTCCTATAATTACTCACAACAGTAGTACGTCAACAGGCGACCAGCTTCGCCGTTTCAGCTATTCTCCTTTCCAGCCACAGGGGCATAACAGTGTGCCCTTTGTTAGTGAATTTCCGCATTTGCAGCCCGTATCTTCGCTATAATGACTGTCCATTCGTCTCTCTTCCGCTTACATTCTTCCCTTACTGCGTCACGTGGCCGCAACACCACCAGGAGGCATTCAACCTCGCTGTGGGCAGTGGTCATAATGTACGAAGGAACAGAGCATCGTACTTCTTAATAACGCAGGCACTGCTCTTTCGTATCGATTGATTTTTAGATGACACTACTCAGATTTGGTTTAATAGCTTACTGGTCAGTATTTATGAAACGAAAAGGTACGTCTCGTTGACGAGGCTGAGACAGACGATGCCACCTCCTTTCAGAAAGGTTAAATCGAAAAAACTAGAAATAAACCCATGAACCCATAAACTCTGAGCCACTAGAACAAAGATATGAGGCGTGTTTTTTAAGTAAGTACCGTTTTGAAATTTAAAAAAAGACGTGCTAAGATATCTCAATAATTTTATTTTTACATGGAAGCCTGCACCTTAATCTACGCACTGACGCTATTACAAACTGATTCTTCTTTGTTCACGTTGTGTACTGAGTGTTTAAGATGCCTCCGATAATCGTGAGTCCCGCCGACTGTGAAGTGCTAAAGGCCTAAAGGCCTAAAAGCGATCGATATTCATCGTGAGACCTGTGCACTTTACGGAGAAAACATTGTGAGTGATGGAATGGTAAGAAAGTGGATGAGAGCATTTAAAGATTGCCGCACAAATGTGCATGATGAACAACGGAATGGGCGTCCTTCGGACGTTAATGAAAGTTTGGTGCAGGAAGTGGACAATAAGGTGAGAGAAAACAGACGCTTTACGATTTTCTCCTTGCGGGATGACTTTCCTAATGTTCCTAGTAGTGTTTTGTATGGCATTGTGGCCGAGCACATGAATTACCGAAAATTGTGCGCACGTTGGGTACCGACAATGTTGACGGATGTGCACAAAAACAAACGTTTAGACAGTGCATTGACTTTCCTTGAACGGTACCACAACGACGGTGATGATTTCTTAAGCCAAATTGTTACGGGCGATGAAACATGGGTGGCCTACGTCACACCAGAATCAAAGCAACTGTCCATGGAAGTTGAGCAAGGGCATCGTTTTGCTGCAAGACAATGCCCGTCCGCATGTGGCGAATCAGACCAAAGATCTCATCACATATTTTCGATGGGAAACTCTAGATAATCCTCCGTACAGACCCTATATTGCGCCCAGTGACTACCATCTGTTCCTGCACTTGAAGAAACATCTGAGCGATCAGCGTCTTCAAGACGATGACGAAGTCAAAACAGTGGTGATGCAGTGGTTAACAAGTCTAGCGGCAGACTTCTATGAGGAGGGTATTCAAAAACTGGTACAACGTTATGACAAGTGCCTCAATATTGACAGAAATTATGGAGAAAAGTAGATTAAGGTACAGGTTTTCATGTAAAAATAAAATTATTGAGATATCTTAGCACGTCTTTTTTTAAATTTTAAAACGGTACTTACTTAAAAAAACACGCCTCGTATAGAAAACTATCGGCATCATATATAATTACCGGGAAAAAGACACAAGTGTCTATTAAAGAAATCCTAGCAAGAGAACAAGTCGTATTAAATTTTACAAAACACAAATGAGAGCACTCAGAAGACACGTTAAACAATGCAAGAGAAGAACATCAAGGAAATCAAGAGCAAAATGCAAAACCCCACAAATAGAAACAATAAGACAAAGTATCAAAAGCTAATGAGCAATTCTGACAGGGAAATTTCCTGGTGGTTTAGTCATATTGACAGAAAATGCCAGACCTTTTCAATGTCGCAATTTAGATTGATCGTGTCACTGCAGGAAGAAATTAATCCTCGTCTTCCGACTGAAAAGATTTGCTACACATACTACAGTAGCGGTCGCCCCCCCCCCTTTAAGGAGTAGTAGCAAACAAAGCAAACAAAATAATAGTTATAGCACTAGGCTCGTGTTCGGAAGAAGAAGGGCTAAAATGCCTATTCAGCCACCCTGACACAGCTTTCCTACCTTTACCCAAATCACTTCAGGCCAGTCCCGGGATGATTCCTTGAATATGCCAGTCTTGCCCTATTCCTGTCCAACTGAGTTACTGAAGCTAATAGGAGGTCTTTGTTGTGAACGAAACGTTAAACTGTAACATCCCTGCTTCAATATTTTTAGGAAGCAACGTGCTCCCAGCCCTTCGCGCAGTTCTTGTGTAGACGCCCGGTTAACAGGTGTGCGGTAAAAATATTTATGTGTTAAAAAGTAAATGTTGACTAACACTTTTAGTTCATTGTGGTAAAAGTTTCGCTTTCAGTGTATTCTTTATTATGTTACAGCTTTTATTCTCGTCTTTTTACGTAAAAACTCACTTTATGCTCTCTTTTCAGCATGATCACTGGCTTTTACGTTCTCGACAATTGTTCTCTTCATCCTTCTTTGTCCCCTTGCTAAATGGTACAAGACTCCATTTTTCATCATGCTGACACGAGTAATCTTGAGACCTAAAAATATTCACTTTCAGTCTGTCTGCTTGTAGTTCGAATTTTCTTGCACAGAGCATCCTCATTTCCTCTGCTCTATCATCGCCACCATCTGTTTTCATTTGCATATCCCGTAAGATACTGAGACAAAACTCGATGGTGTCCTGTCTTTATAGATTTGACACGAAGCGTTAAGAAAACGTAAAGTACCTGGTTTTGCTGACTGTTAGTTATGTTCAGTTTGATTTCTATAAAATAACTCTCTTCTTTTCCAGCTGGAGAATTCACCAATGAAGTTTTCTCCAGCACATTTATCATCGAGGATGCTGTTTGATTTCCAATAGCTCTTACCATACTGAACTTGTATCTGGAATTTAATTTTAATTTTATGAACAGTCGAACTTCATAGCCGTGTACGCCGATATTTTCCGAAATGCAAAACCAACCGACAAACTACGGAGACTTTTTGCGATTATGAAAGAAGAACAATCGGAGCTTATTTAGGTTCAAAGTCCGCCCCCGTTAGCTGAGTGGCCTCTGTAATAAAAAAAAACTGAATTAATGGATCAACGACGAACTGAAACGGGTGTCTTGCGACGTCCGCCCCGAGCAGATACAACGAACGAAAAGGAACAAAATGAGATTTTAAAAAAAGTGGTCAGCGTGGCGGAATGCCACGCCAAGGGGCCGGGGTTCGATTCCCGGTTGGGGCAGGAGATTTTATCCTCTCAGGGACTGGCTGTTGTGTTGTCCTCATCATCATTTCATCTCCGGCGCGCAAGTCGCCCAATGTGGCGTCGAATGCAATAAGTACTTGCGGCCGAACTTCCCCGAATGGGGGACTCCCGGCTCACAATGCCGTACGCTGATTTTCATTTCTTTGTAGTTAAAAGGAAGGGGTTAAAATCTGTGTCCGGTTTTCCTGATTTAGCTTTTACATCAGTTCCCTAAATCGCTCAAGGGAAATGCCGAGTTAATTGTTTTGTAGGGGTACGAATGATTCCCTTCCTCTGTCCGAGCTTGTGCTTCGTCCCTGATGATCCCGTCGTCGACGGTGTGTTACGCCTCAGTCTTCCTCCTTAAGTTTAGAAGATACTGGCTCTCTTCGTCTGAGTAACAGAACCAGAAAACTGCGGCGGCGAAGTATCTCGTTTCTAGGTTAACAGCTCTTAAAATATCTTGATTGTTTACTGTTCCTTGAACGTGGCAGGTTGATTTCGTGCTTGTGATCATCACTTAATATAAACGTTTGACTCATTGTGTTTTGCTTCCATGCCACTGTGAACACTATCACATCTGTCTCCGAAAGTTTTAGTAGCAGCTTAACTGATTACAGAATGAAGTCCGCAAACCTCACTTTAAGTCTCTCTTGTATTCTCGTCAGCTCTTCCGTAAATATCTTCTGTTACAACTCTCTAATTCACGTCGCTCTTGTTCCTTGGCAAAACGACAATCTAGTTGTAACACAGCAGTTACGCAGTTTGTACGACATCTGCGTGAAGCAGTATCCAAGTAATGTGGACAGGACTGCGCCAACGGAGACAGCTATATTGTAAAATGCTGGGCACATAATGTGAAAGGATACGCTCCGGGTCGCCCCAGATATATTAACGAGGATCGAGTTGCAAAAACACGTCCGATCACACCGCTTCGGATATTCCGTGCTCTTTTCTGAAAGATTTCAGGTGAATTTCGAAACGATTTTGTAAGCAATTTTCTTATCCATCTATTCAGACTGATCTACTGCTCCGCGTTTAATGGTCTCGATATAGTAAGATTTCAATAGGACGCCAATGAGATGACTTACATGTCCACCCAGCCCGTTCGCCGAGCGTCTTAACGCGCCCGTTTCCGGGACGGGGAGATGTACTGGCCCCGGATCGAATCCTACCACGCGGATTAAAGACGAGGGCTCGGTGTGTCGACCAACTTGGATACGGTTTTTAGGCGGTTTCCCATATCCTACTAGGTGTATACCAGGCTGGTTTCCATGGTCCGCATCAGATACACGCTACGTAAACAATGAAAACACTTTCTCACACTTGCACACAGAATTTACTCAACACACAGAAAGACTGGGTACACTGCCTCTGTCGTGGGAGGTGAACAGGAGACTAAAGAACTTGACTGTTTGGTCTCCTTACACACATAATCAGCATCAGCACTAACATGTCCTTACCCCACACCAGATATCCTGCCGCGGAAAGTGGACCTATAGTTTAATGTGAAATCCGAACCACGTGTCGTCGTTGGTGAATCTTCACTGCTTTAAGAGGTGAAGGCTAGGGGCAGATAGAAACATTTCGCGGTCCGACCGAGATTCAAACCGGGAGAGGTTGCGCAAGTGGTTTGCACACTGGACTCGCATTCGGGAGGACGACGGTTCAAACCAGCGTCCGGCCATCCAGATTTAGGGTTTCCATTATTTCCCTAAATCTTTCCAGGCAAACGTCGGGATGATTCCTTTGAACGAACACTACCGATATGCTTCCCCATCCTTGACACAAACCGAACTTGTGCTCCGTCTCTGATGACCTCTATGTCATCGGGACGTTAAACCCAATCTTCCTCCCTTCCTTTTCGAGATTCGATACCGCAACTTCTCTCTTTCTAGGCACGCGCTTTACCATTAGAGCACTATACCTCGATAGCGACTGAAGTTGAACTACACCCATCAAAAAAGGCTTTGCATCACACCGGTTCCCAGAACTCCTGAAGATGGGCGTTGGCTGTGGACATTGTATCACAAACACAGTCCCTTTGACTGCTCAGAGATGTCACTAAACCCGCCCAAAGATGTAAGCAACCATGGATAAGCAGCGCCTATTAGACGGAGGGGGTCCGACAGCCGATCCGTTCTAGTCATTTCACCGGGAAGGAGGTACACTGCTCGTGTTGTCTGTAGTTCAACCATGCCTAGACGGTCAATACCGCTGTTCGATCGCGTTCGCATTGTTACTTTGTTCCAGGAACGGCTCAACAAGGGAAGTGTCCAGGCGTCTCGGAGTGAACCAAAGCGATGTTGTTCGGACATGGAGGAGATACAGAGAGACAGGAACTGTCGATGACATGCCTCGCTCAGGCCGCCAAAGGGCTACTACTGCACTTGATGACCGCTACCTACGGATTGTGGCTCGGAGGAACCCTGACAGCAACGCCACCATGTGGAATAATGCTTTTGGTGCAGCCACAGGACGTCGTGTTACGACTCAAACTGTGCGCAAAAGGCTGCATGATGCGCAACTTCACCCCTGACGTCCACGGCGAGGTCCATCTTTGCAATTACGACAGCATGCAGCGCGGTACAGATGAGCCCAACAACATGCCGGATGGACCGCTCAGGATTGGCTGGCTCTGAGCACTATGGGACTCAACATCTTAGGTCATAAGTCCCCTAGAACTTAGAACTACTTAAACCTAACTAACCTAAGGACATCACACACACCCATGCCCGAGGCAGGATTCGAACCTGCGACCGTAGCAGTCCCGCGGTTCCGGACTGCAGCGCCAGAACCGCTAGACCACCGCGGCCGGCCTCAGGATTGGCATCACGTTCTCTTCACTGATGAGTGTCGCATATGCCTTCAACCAGACAATTGTGTTTCGAGGCAACCCGGTCAGGCTGAACACTGTACAGCGAGTGCAGCAAGGTGGAGGTTCCCTGCTGTTTTGGGGTGGCATTATGTGGGGCCGACGTACGCCGCTGGTGGTCATGGAAGGCGCCGTAACAGCTGTACGATAATTGAATGCCATCCTCCGACAAATAGTGCAACCATATCGGCATCATATTGGCGATGCATTCGTCTTCATGGACGATAATTCGCGCCCCCATCATGCACATCTTGTGAATGACTCCCTTCGGGATAACGACATCGCTAGACTACAGTGGCCAGCATGTTCTCCTGATATGAAGCCAATCGAACATGCCTGGGATAGACTGAAAAGGGCTGTTTATGGACGACGTGATCCACCAACCGCTCTGAGGGATCTACGCCGAATCGCCCTTGAGGAGTGGGAGAATCTGGACCAATAGTGCCTTGATGAACTTGTGGATAATATGCAACAACGAATACAGGCACGCATGAATGCAAGAGGGCGTACCACTGGGTATTAGAGGTACGGGTGTGTACAGCAGTCTGGACCAACATCTCTGAAGGTCTCGCTGTATGGTGGTACAGCAAGCAGTGTGTGGTTTTCATGACCATTAAAAAGTGCGGAATTATGTTTACGTTGATCTCTATTCCAATTTTCTGTGCAGTCTCTGGAACTTTCGGAATTGAGATGATGCAAAACTTTTTTTGATGTGTGTAGTAAGGCAAGATTCCAGTCACATAAATGTGACCACCACGTATGTTCGGCGTCAATATGCAGTAACCGGTCACAGACGGCAGCTGGTAGTACTAACATTGAATGGTATATAAAGCGTGTCGGTGAGACGCTGAAATCATTGCAGTCGTTGTCGTAATGCGGGAACAGAGCGATTTATCTGACGTCCAAAAGGCCATAAACATTGGCTTTAGCGCCAAGAATGCAAGAATTTCCGAAATGCGTAAGTCTGTAAACCGTTCCCTCCCGCCGTGGTTGAAGTACACCATGCATGACGAAATGCCGGTCCCCAAAACCGGCGACCAGGTAACTGTGGTGAACGACGTCTGCATGGATTAGTACGTGCGAACAGACATGCAGCTGTTCAGCAAATGGCAGCTCATACCAACCGAGAGACTACCAATAGTGTCTCCTCAACGACTGCTGAGCGAACGTTGCTCCGTATGGGCCTCCACAGCAGGTACCTGCTTCAAGAGCCCACGATGACTGCTGTCGTCGGCGACGAAGGCTGGTATTTGCAAGCCAGTACCTCAACTGAAAGTCCATTTACTGGGGACAGGGAACCTTTTCAAATGTATCATATTTTATGCTCCATAGGACAGGTGGCCGTTGGCGTGTACTACGGGAACGTCTGAAAGCAAACACATTACAAAAATCCTCAGATGGGTCAAGGCCAGAGGAAGGAGTGTTACGGTCTGGGGAATGTTTTCATGCGATTCGCTGGCTGATCTCGTCACTGTGGAAGGCACAATGGATCGACATAAGTATGCATCTATCCCTGGGGACCATCTCCTCCACTACATGCAGTTTGGTCTTCCTCGGAATGATGCCATCTACCAGCAGGACAATGCAACTTGTCACACAGCTCGCAATGTACGTGCGTTGTTCGAAGAGCACTAGCACGAGCTTACCATACTCCCCTGGCTCCCATACTCCCCGGATTTAAACCCAATCGGGAATTGTGGGTCCACATCGATGGGGCTGTCGGACAGTGTACTTATTTAAATTTTCCTACTTTTTCCTTAAACATCCCAGGCTGATTTCACTCCTGGTAAACGCCGTAACAGGGAAGCATCCCATTCCCTACGACTATTTTACGCTGAGTGGCGCATCTATTCATTATAAAGCCCCTGTCGCGTTTATCTGTCTGTATGTGAAAAGCGATGTTAGGGTTGAACGTCCCATCGACAGCGCGGCCACTAGAGACGAAGCACGAGGTCGGATTACGAAAGGATGAGGAAGGAAATGGACCGTGCCCTTCTCAAAAGAACCATCCCGGTATTTTCCTGCAGCGATTTAGGGATATCACGGTAAATCTAATTCTGGATGGTCGGACAGGGATTTTAGCTGTCGTCCTGATTCGTGAGTCCTTTTGCTCTTGCGGCACATAAATTAGCTACCTCCATGTCGAGTGCTACCATTCTAACGTCATTTAACCGACCTCGTGTGCAGAGTCTACACAATAAAGAGTACATCGCATTGCCACTCTTTCAGAAGCTTCATAGAAAACGAAATTTACACACATGGCGCGCCAATACTCTCGTTTTCTAGGTGTAATGTGGATTCCAACAGGGTTTGGCTAATAATTGCAGTTATTGCAGATATTATTAATCATTACCTGGTTGGTTCAAATGGCTCTGAGCACTATGGGACTCAACTGCTGAGGTCATAAGTCCCCTAGAACTTAGAACTACTTAAACCTAACTAACCTACGGACAACACACACATCCATGCCCGAGGCAGGATTCGAACCTGCGACCGTAGCGGTCGCGCGGTTCCAGACTGTAGCGCCAGAACCGCTCGGCCACCAGCGGCCGGCTATCATTACCTGATACCTACAGTAGAAAATTCACTACCTGACAGTGAATCATCACATAGGGGAGGACAGAACGAAATTAAACTTCACGGGCTTAGAGGATATGTTTTGTTATGTGAGTTATTACGAAATCGAGTCAAATTTGCAAAGAACTTGGTAGTTCGCGTCCACTTTTCAGTATGGCGCTAAACCCCATCTGACCTGCATGCATGCACTGATTCTAATGGGAAGGGCGTCATAAAACCGCTGTACCCTTTTCTAAGTCAGGCTGGCGCACAACTATTGTAACTAGTCCTTAATATCCTAGATACTGGCATAGGGACGGAGTTCACATCCGAACTGGCCCTACACGTATTCTGTTGGAGACAGATCTTGGGGTCTTACTGGCCACACGAGTACCTAAACATCATGTAGACAGTTCATAGAGGCACGTGCAATATGTGGATGGGCATTGTCCCATTGAAAAATTGTACTACGATATTGTCACCTGAGAAATAACACGTGGAGACCAGAATGTCAGTAACTTACCATTTTACTGATAGAGTTGCCTCAGTCACTAGCAGCCGTGACCCGAAGTCATAACCGATGGATTTCGGCACCATGACGCCAGAGGTGACATACCACTGTGGCTCTCTGAAACGTTTGAAGTATGGCACATCTCCCCACGTTCTGCTATAACCGCCGAAGGCGATCACTTGGGGTAGTGCAGAAACGCGACCTGGCAGCAGCAATACGTCCACTATTCACTCCTACAGATTTAATGGAAATTAAACATTTAAAACAGAATAGTAAAAGCTGATGATTTTGATGTGATGATGACGACTTCGATGGTGATTGATGTGGAGTTCTTGTTTTACTGCTAACTAAAATGATATGCGCTGTTCATTTGTCTGAGGATGGTCTTCAGAAGCCTGATGACCAGGTCCCTGTGATGTAGGATTATGGAAAGAAACAGTGAGAAGGATCGAGGAACTGAGATGAATAAGTAGCTGGTTTTAGGGGTACTTACTGAAGCAGGAAGCGTTTATAGTTGCGAATGTGAAGGTTAGGTTAAGAAACAGGATATGTTGTACGTTAGAGGAGACTGATTGCAGTAGGAAGGGATGTACTGCACAAGATTAAGAGAGGTAATGATTATACAAGTGCGTCTAGGTTGGCGAAAACGAAGCGGTGATGGTTTCTATAAAATATAGCGGTGACATTCAGATGTAACATGGGACGGGCAGCCAGCTGGATTTGTTGGAATATGTGGGAACGTTTAAAGGCGTCTACTTTTGTAGAATTGTGGTCACAAAGCGGACGATGTCTTCGGCAGCGTATTAGGGACGTAGGGAGTTGGCTGGGTGGAGTGACGTTTAAATGGGCCGATAGAGGTTGCGAATTCCTGTTTAGTGGGAGGTGTTTTAGCCTAACACTTATAGGAAGAGATTGGGTGGGACTGATTACAAGTATTGCGTTGGGCAACTCGCTGGTTTTGAGCGTGAACACTCTCGCCTGCTGACGCTCTTGCTCGCTGGCAGAACATTTGCGGCGTGGTGGGGAGTGAGGGCATGCGCGCGTATCATTTGGTCGGGACAACACGGGAGGAGCACCAACTGGGAAGTAGGGGATGGTCAGTTTTGACATCTAGTAGCAGCAATGGAGAGTTGGAGTTGTCTAATATCGACAGTATCTTCGCACTTCAGTGTTTAGTATATCGTAAGATGCTTAGTTTGATGTACAAAGATTACGGAAAAGGAAAATGTGAAGGACAAGTGCGTGCACTAGAGATTTATAAACTTACAAGGAAGCTGTCTGTGCAGGAAGAAGAGGAAGAGAAATCAAGGTGGTGTGCCGTTCGGATAGCTACAAAGTTGCTCTACTTTTAACAAAGCTCTGGCGCCCTTTCACGGGTAGTGTTTTAATAAAAGAATACTTGGCAGTTGCAGTTGAATGTTTATATCCACTTCATGTAACACAATTTTGCGTGATGCCATTATCAAAAATACGAGCGGCGTTCAATAAGTAATGCAACACTTTTTTTCTGAAAGCAGGTTGGTTTTATTCAGGATTCCGATACACCATATTATTCCCCATTCTTCTGGCTACAAAACCCTATTTTTCAATATAGTTTCTTTCCATGCGACTGCCTTACGCCACATTACTGGGAGGGGCTGTATGCCCGCATGGTAATCTCTCCATCATTCACATTCTACACTATGTGATCGAAAGTATCCGGACACCCCCAAAAACATACGATTTTCATAGTAGGTGCATTGTGCTGCCACCTACTGCCAGGTACTCCATATCAGCGACCTCAGTAGTCATTAGACATGGTGAGACAGCAGAATGGCGCGCTCCGCGAAACTCACGGACTTCTAACGTCGTCAGATGATTGGGTGTCACTTGTGTCATACGTCTGTACGTCAGATTTCCACATTCCCAAACATCCCTAGGTCCACTGCTTCCGATGTGGTAGTGAAGTGGAAACGTGAAGGGACACGTTCAGCACAAAAGCGTACAGGCCTACCTCGTCTGTTGACTGACAGAGACCGCCAACAGTTGAAGAAGGTCGTAATGTGTAATAGGCAGACATCTATCCCGACCGTGACGCAGGAATTCCAAATTGAATCAGGATCCACTGCAGGTACTATGAAAGTTAGGCGGGAGGTGAGAAAACTTGGATTTGATGGTCGAGCGGCTGCTCATAAGCCACACATCACACCGGTAAATGCCAAACGACGCCTCGCTTGGTGTAAGGAGCGTAAACATTGGACGATTGAACAGTGGAAAAATGTTATGTGGAGGGACGAATCACGGTACACGATGTGGCCATTCCGGCCGGAGTGGCCGAGCGGTTCTAGGCGCTACAGTCCGGAACCGCGCGACCGCTACGGACGCAGGTTCGAATCCTGCCTTGTGTGATGTCGTTAGGTTAGTTAGGTTTAAGTAGTTCTAAGCTCTGGGGGACTGATGACATCAGCAGTTAAGTCCCATGGTGCTCAGAGCCATTTGAACCATTTGATGTGACGATCCGATGGCAGAGGTATGGGTATGGCGAATGCCCGGTGAACGTCATCTGCCAGCGTGTGTAGTGCCAACAGTATAATTCGAATGCGGTGGTGTTATGGTGTGGTCGTGTTTTTCGTGGAGGGGGCCTGCACCCCTTGTTGTTTAGCATGGCACTATCGCAGCACAGGCCTAAATTGATGTTTTAAGCGCCTTGTTGCTTCCCACTGTCGAAGAACAATTCGGGTATGGCGATTGCAACTTTCAACATTGACGCGCGGATTAGCCGAGCGGTCTAGGGCCCTGAAGTCATGGACTGTGCGTCTCGTCCCGGCGGAGGTTCGAGTCCTCCCTCGGGCATGGGTGTGTGTGTTTGTCCTTAGGATAATTTAGGTTAAGTAGTGTGTAAGCTTAGCAGTTAAGTCCCATAAGATTTCACACACAGTTGAACACCTTCTTTCAACACAATCGAGCACCTGTTCATAATGCATGGCCTATTGCGGAGTGGTTACACGACAAAGGGTGGGCCAACACCATATTGAATTTCAGCGTTACCGATGGAGGGCGCCACTAACTTGTAAGTCATTTTCAGCCAGGTGTCCGAATACTTTTGATGACATAGTGTACATATCAAAAGTGGTAAATGAGAGCACCGTGGGAGATCGTGTGATCGATGGATGAGGGAAGTTCAGAGACAATGCGGTCAAGGAATAAGAGCCTAGTTTTTCTGATCGAGGTTTCTGTGTATGTAAGAATTGGACTGTATCTGGAATGCCACATCTGTCGTATTTCGTTCATTTGGTCGAGACATAAGCGCGTGGAAACGTTTATTCGAGAGGCGGACGTTTCCCACGGCACAGCGGCGCCGGAGGACGACACTGTTGTGTATCTGCATGTTGCAGAGCTCTGTGGGAGCGCGTAACTGCAATTTGCGCAAGCGAAAAAGAAACCGGCCGCGCCGGCGAAAGGAGCGCTGCCTGGCGGCTGCTGTGGCGGACACTTTCTCTCGGCCGGGTTTCAGCCGTGGCCTTGCTGCGCTGCGCAGGCCGTACACCTGCGAAAGCGCCGCATCAGCCCACACGGTCTGTTCTCCGCTAATACCAGGAAGCAGGGCTCTCTCACAGCGGGACAACTGCTCGCCGAATGCTAAGTGGTTTCGATAAGGACTGAGACCGTACCACAACAACTGTCCAAGAATTCGGCTCAAGGAATCTGAGGAAACCGTGGACATTTTTGCCGCGTCATGTATGAGTAGAACTCTATCTTTCGCAGATGTTCACTATCTTGTTCCTCAGCAGCTAACTGGCTGCTAGGACTTTCTTTTCTTTATTGTTACACTGTCTAACAAAGGAAGTGAAGCACCCGGAAGATATGGTCCAATGTCCATTTAAATTCGTATAGCCGAGCGGTTCTAGGCGCTACGGTCGCAGGTTCTAATCCTGCCTCGGGCATGGATGTGAATGATGTCCTTAGGTTAGTTACGTTTAAGTAGTTCTAAGTTCTAGGGGCCTGATGACCTCAGATATTAAGTCCCATAGTTCTCAGAGCCATTTTAAATTCGTATACTTGCACATCTTCGGAGTGTATGAAAATGATTGAGTTGAAGTTCTCTGTGACAGGTAAACGGCGACCAGAATGCATTAGGTTTGTTCGTGTTTAGTGTTGTTACCAGGCTTGGTAGAGTACATAAGGGGCGTGAATAGCGTCAGATGTTCAGTGATCAGTGTGAAGGACGCAGAGATGATGGTAGCCGTGTGAGACAGCATTGTCACTACATGAAAGAGTTTGAAAAGGGTCTCATTGTGTGTCTCCAATCGGTCAGCTCGTCGAATGCTGCAGTATCCAGATATATTGAATGTTTGGATGTGTCTGTGGCTATACTACTTTATCTTTTTTTAGTTACATATATCCTCTCTTATTTGAAGAAAGCAGAATTTCTTTTCGAGAAACATCCATAAAGTATGAAGTTGCTAACGCAATGCTTGTGATAGTTAAGACCAACCTTCTACATCTACATCTACAGCCATACTCCGCAAGCCGTCCGACGGTGTGTGGCGGGGGGTGCCTTGAGTACCTCTATAGGTTCTCCCTTCTATTCCAGACTCGTATTGTTCGTGGAAAGAAAGATTGTCGGTGAGCTCTAATCTCTCTGATTTTATCCTCATGGTCTCTTCGCGAGAATATGTAGGAGGGAGCAATATGCTGCTTGACTCCTCGGTGAAGGTATGTTCTCGAAACTTGAACAAAAGCCCGTACTGAGCTACTGAGCGTCTCTCTTGCAGAGTCTTCCACTGGAGTTTATCTGTCATCTACGTAACGCTTTCGCGATTACTAAATGATCCTGTTACGAAGCGCGCTGCTCTCCATAGGATCTTCTCTATCTGTTCTATCAACCCTATCTGGTACGGATCCCACACCGGTGAGCAGTATTCAAGCAGTGGACGAACAAGTGTACTATAACCTACTTCCTTTGTTTTCTGACTGCATTTCCTTAGGATTCTTCCAATGAATCTCAGTCTGGCATCTGATTTACGGACGATTAATTTTATATGGTCATTCCATTTTAAATCACTCCTAATGCCTACTCCCAGATAATTTATAGAATTAACTGCTTCCAGTTGCTGACTTGCTATATTGTAGCTAAATGATAAAGGATCTTTCTTTCTATGTATTCGCAGCACATTACACTTGTCTATATTGACATTCAATTTCCTTCGTCTAGAATGATAATCGATAAAATGTAGTTGTGGAGGTCTTCAGTCTAGACCGCCGGCATAGAATTAGATGCGTCCTCTTCTCAGCAATAAAATTGTGCCTCTCGAGTCAGGCTCGTAATAAAGTTTTAGAGCAGAGATGTAGAGATTTTGACATTTCCTTCGCCAGTGCAACATCGGGGTGGTGTCTTTTGAAAATGGGTTATTTTTGGGGAAGGAGGGGGGGGTCAGAGTTCTGTTTTCAAACCCGGCCACGGTGTCCTCTCCCCCAGCCCCACCACCACCAGCCTATCCCATAAAATACCTCCGACTGTGGGAACGAGGCTAATGGATCTTTAAAATCCAATTAAAATCCAGTCTTCATGAAAAATTATACACGAAAAAGTTTACGACACCGGCAGAGAAGGACAACAAAGGATTAAGTGCCTTTATTTCTCCCTCAGGAGCTCTTTGCGTGCCAATTTAAGTACAGAATAAAAACAGAATGTGGATTCAACATTTATCACACCAGGGCTAAATATGGAGAGTGCCTCGCTCGGTCCCGCATACTCACCTTCCGCCATTCCTAAGGCTCTGCTTGGAGTAGTCCTATCCATAATGTTTCTCTCCTCAATGTCTCCAGACACTGCTGTACTGCTATGCCGTGTGGTTGACAAGCCTCGTACCATAGTAATGAGTGTACAAAGACCATCTTCACGAAGGAAACGGCGAACTGTTTGAGTACTACTCTGCATCGTGTTTCTGGTTGAAGGTCCCGACGCAAATGAATTGGTTTCTGTCATTTATTCCAAATGGTTGTTTTCAGTATGGGACGATTGTCGTAGGCAACAGTTGTACACGGGCGACATTGCCCGATCTCGTTCGAACACCTCCCGTTGTTCGTAAGCTTGTACGTAGTTGGTAAATCATTCTTTGATACAATACGACGTCACTCACTACCTCACGCTACAAGTCACCAGCTGTTATAAATGCTTGGAATGAGAGTTATTCCGTTGGTAGCATTACTGAGACGCTGAACCACATTCACTCGTGTCGAAATTAACAAACAGCAGCTCTGCGCACCGATGATTTCTGGAGCTTAAACTCCTGAGGGAAGGTTAAGTTATCAGTGAAAAGAGTATCATTTGACTCCAGCGAGATTAATGAATGCTAAATGCAGTCAATCGTGCCATGCAAATATGTGGGAGTAGCATTGTGTGCATATATGAAGTTGAATGACCACATACCCTAGTAGGTAAAGAAAAGGGCATGCTTCGATTCGTTGGCGTGATTCTGAGAAATTTCAGCTTCCTGAAAAAAAAGAGGAAAATGCATACAGAACACTTGTGTGGCCCATACTGTAATACTACTCTAATTTATGGGATTCATATCAGGTAAGATGAACTCTGTAGGTCTAGCACGTTCAAAAAAGGGCAAATCGTATCAGCGTTCCTTGATTGGTAAAAGAGTGTGACACATGTGTTGAGAAATCTGAACTGTAGAACACCTGAAGATACACGCTTTACATCTCACGAGAGACTTCTAGAAACCGCGAAGAACTGAGAACTGAATTAGAGGGTAGAAAAACTTCGAATATTCTCCAGCTCCCTGCATATCGACCCAATAGAGATGTTAGGGGAATAACAGCTAACACAAAGACGTATAAGCAGTTATCATTCACGCGCTCATCCGTGACTGTAACGGAGAGGAACCTTAATATACGCTACAGGAAAAAGTACCCTCTGCCAATCACTTTATATTGGTCGCAGCGTTGGTGTATGGGAATGTTTTTTTTCCTTCCTTTTGTACATTGAACGGCTAGAATCCAGGATACTCCAGACACAACATCCTCAGCAACAAACGGGGTGAACACTGTCAAAATTTCGAAGGTTGTTCAGACATATTTTCAGTGGGATTTGGTATGAGGTTCTGTTGTCGCTGGTCGCTCGTTTCAGAGTAAAAGTTATTTTGCTTTCTTCGCTTTGTTACCTCAGATGCCTTTGTTTATGTGAAAACACCTTCGCAATATTGAAGAAATATGTATTATGCAGTCACTAAAAAGTACAACACAACTCAGAGGAATCCAACAAACCTCAGAAAAAAAAGCAATCAGTAGTGAATGCAAGCTTGTGGGCGAAGGGTTATGTAGCCAGTACTGTTTTCAACAACAAATACCGTGACTGAATGGAACAAACTTGCTGGTCAAATGTTTCAGTGGAGCGACACACAACTTTGCCGGCCGCGGTGGTCTCACGGTTCTAGGCACTCAGTCCGGAACCGCACGACTGCTACGGTCGCAGGTTCGAATCCTGCCTCGGGCATGGGTGTGTGTGATGTCCTTAGGTTAGTTAGGTTTAAGTAGTTCTAAGTTCTAGGGGACTGATGACCACAGATGTTAAGTCCCATAGTGCTCAGAGCCATTTGAACCATTTTTATAAAATGAGGCGAGGAGCATTGTGTAATTAGTAGACAAGCAGTAACAGCAGAATGGGTTGGTCAGGAGAGCTCAGTGATGATGATGATGTTCGGTTTGTAGGGCGCTCAAGTGCGCGGTCATCAGCGCCCGTGCAATGTCCCAATCTTTACACAGTCTTATTTTAGCCATGTCCACGAATGACGATGATGATGAAACGATGGGGACAACACAAACACCCAGTCCCCGGGCAGAGAAAATCTTCAACCCGGCCGGGAATCGAACCCGGGATCCCGTGATCGAGAGGCAGCAACGCTAGCCAGTAGACCACGAGCTGCGGATAGTAGAGCTCAGTGACTTCCCACGTGGACTGGTCATTGTGTGTCAAATGGTTCAAATGGCTCTGAGCACTATGGGACTTAACTTCTGAGGTCATCAGTCCCCTAGAACTTAGAACTACTTAAACCTATCTAACCTAAGGACATCACACACATAGAACCGCTCGGCCACTTCGGCCGGCCATTGTGTGTCACCAGAATAACAAATCCATCAGTGAGATTTTAAATCTTCTAATGCCACCCGAATGGATACACCAGTTCCCGTGAGATCACTGAAGTTAAGGCCGCCATATGCTGTTGCCATTTTTCGGGGTGCACCCAGCCTCGTGATGCCAATTGAGGAGCTACTCGACCGAATAGTAGCGGCTCCGGTCAAAGAAAACCATCATAACGACCAGGAGAGCGGTGTGCTGACCACACGCCCCTCCTATCCGCATCCTCAACTGAGGATGACACGGCGGTCGGATGGTCCCGATGGGCTACTTGTGGCCTGAAGACGGAGTGCAATGCCACCCGAGGCGACTGTTGGTGATGTGATTGTGAAGCAAAAAGGCGAAGTGCAGCCACAGCTAGACCATGACCAGTGCAGGCCTTTTATACTGACGGACGGGGATCGCTGAGCATTGCGGAGGGCGGTTGTAGAAAACCGCACCAAATCAGCGGGAGGAATCACTTTTGAGCTACAAAGTGCTACCAGCAAAACAATGACTGTGCATAGGGAGTTAGAAATAGTGTGGTACAGCGGTCAAGTAGCTCCTCGCAAGCCACACTTTCCTGTGGCCACTGTTAGGCGACAATAGTGGGTGATAGAAAAGACTGATTTGGAGTGATCCATCACGCTGTACCTTGTGGCAGTCTGATGGAAGAGTGTGGTTTTGCGAATGCCTGAACAACTTTACCTGTATGAATGGTTGTGGGGGGGGGGGGGTTGTTTGGGGAAGGAGACCAGACAGTGAGGTCATCGGTCTCATCGGATTAGGGAAGGACAGAGAAGGAAGTCGGCCGTGCCCTTTCAAAGGAACCATGCCGGCATTTGACTGGAGTGATTTAGGGAAATCACGGAAAACCTAAATCAGGATGGCCGGACGCGGGATTGAACCGTCGTCCTCCCTAATGCGAGTCCAGTGAACTTCACCTGCCATTATGTGTAGTGCCAATAGTGAAATATGGAGGACGTTACTGTTACAGTATGAGGGTGTTTATCGCGGTTATGAAATGGGCTCCTAACTGTGCATAAGGATGCGCTAGACGTGGAAGACTGGAACTCATTATACAGCTTTGTGTACTGCGTACAGTAGAGGAACAGTTAGGATACGAGGATTGTTCGTTTCAGCATGACAATGCACCTAGTCGTAAAGCAGCATCTGCCAGGCAACGGTTTGTGGACACAACGTTCCTGAAATGGACTGTCCTGTCCAGAGTACTTTTCTGAATCGTATGGAATAGCTTCAGGACGAACTAGAACGTAGATTCCGCTTCAGACCCCAGCGTCCAACATCGCTACCTCCATAGACATTCAGACAACTTAGTGAAAGTGTCTTCCCCCCTCCCCCCCCCCCTCGCACCAGCGAAGTTCGAGCCATCATAAGGGCGAAGGGAGGTCACTCTTCATATTATTATCAATTAATATATGTCCAGATACTTTTAATTGAACAGCTTACACCATAATGTGTCAAAGTGGTGGCTCATGTGACAGCAGAGGTGCCATTGGACAGCAGTGAATGGCAACGACGCGTCGTTAGTCGCTGCACCGGAAGTCTAGTTTGCCGCCGGAAGCGAGAGTCCACCTCCGCCTGGCGACTTTCCCCCGGGTGCGCCAATTACTCGCCAATTAAACGGTCCAAACGTCAGAGGAATCACGCTGAGAGCCCTCGTTATCTCTCATACTACGAACTGCGACGCTCTTTGTGTCCCCGTTTTACAAATGACCACTGCACTCACCTTTGCAGAGGTTACAGTAGGTACATTACAATCTGTGGTTTCGTTCTCATGATTTGTATGCTGATCTCAGGTGACATGTTGGATAACATCTAAAGCTCTATGAAGCTATTCGAGGGTAGTTGTGTACTAGAAAGCCACAAAACTTAACAATTTAGTGACCTGCAGAGGATCGACTTTTGGTACAGTGGCTAGCAGCTGACCAACTATATTATCTGATATAGGACCGGTTATTATTTGATCTCATAACTTGGAACAATCGTTGCAGTCATATTCATTAAGTATGCAGTAGTACGCATGCAGAAAGACTAAAGGTGGAACAACCTCATAAACAACTACTTTTAAAAAAGGCAGGTACTAATGCAATTCAGCTATGAAGGAGGTGCCTTACAATTCCCCTGTTCCACCGATTCTTTAGTCTTTGTATGTCAATTTTTGTAGAAGATGATGGTTGGGATGTCGGCAGATCAATTTTAAGCAAACAGCAGTACACCTTCAGCCGTAAATTTTGAACTGTTTATTAAACTAGCAATTTCGGTGTTACATTGCATCGTCATCAGGCCCCTTGACAAAATTAGATCGGATAAAATCCAGTTGCAGGGAGTCATTATAGGAACCATAATAAGATAACTGGTGTGAGCAGATCTCAGAGGGGCCTGATGACGATGTAATGTAGCATCCAAACCGGTAGTTAATCAGGGATTCAAAATTTATGCTTGAAGCTGTACTGCTGTTTCCTTCAGATTCTTTAGTCGTTCTACGATCCCCACCTGGTGGAATTAATAGAAGAGATAGAAAAGAATCATCGAAGGTATGCAGATTACGTCAAGGGATCATTTAATTAGAGCGAGAACGTCACCATTTCCAGTGACAGAAGCTAAGAGAGAGGCGTTCTGTGTGATGGGGAGTAGTAACGTAAAATTCCGAGAGCGCTGTTTCCCGCAATTCGAGCGACATACGAGTATTACCTCCTCCCACACACTAGTCTACCTTACGAGGCGACCGTGAGGCTAAAATCGTAGAAAATCGATTTTATTCCGAGGTTTTCCTGCACTAGATTCTTGAAAGGACGATAAAAAAGGGGGGATGTAGTTACAGTTCATCTTATTAAAATTTGTCCTTCTTGTGAACCTGGGACAGTGGCTGACAATACAAGTAATGGAACTGGTACACCACAGCCGTATTTTCACGCATTTATTATTGAGATGACTAGTTTCAACGCTACATTTGCGTTCTCTTCAGGTCTTACTATACAACACATATGTACTTCCAATCGTTGTCTTATGTTTCATAGCATCCATACAATAATTGGGTGTCGTGTACCACTATTCGTCGGGAGTGTATATTCCGAACGTGTAGTCCCACGTCTTCCTTAGCTGGCTACAGATTTTCAAAAACAGGACTATTTTCCAGTTATAACAACACTTCTTGTAGCATATCTATGTAATTTACAGAACTAACAAAAAAATGGTTCAAATGGCTCTGAGCACTATGGGACTCAACATCAGAGGTCATCAGTCCCCTATAACTTAGAACTACTTAAACCTAATTAACCTAAGGACATCACACACATCCATGCCCGAGGCATGGTATTCGAACCTGCGACCGTAGCAGTCACGCGGTTCCGGACTGAAGCGCCTAGAACCGCACGGCCACCGCGGCCGGCACAGAACTAACAGTATTGTAAAAAAAAAAAATAAGGCCCGATTAGCCCTCTGCTGAAAATCCCTGCCCTAGACTCACGCCAGGAGGGTTTAACTCTCCAAAGTCACATGGAGTTTTATAGAATCCCAGTGGATATATAAGGGGCCTTCAAAAAGAAACGAGCCCGAGTCTGGAATGCTCAGACCGGTGACAGGAGGGTAATATCGTGGCGCGTGTAACGAGGTGTGGTTCCGACCGGAGCGTGGAAGTTCACAGCCTGTAGCTAGAGGGCACTCGTGCACGTCACGTGACTATACAGAGCTAGCAGCAGCATGCATCAATCGTCCAGCGCTGCCAGTCGCGTTGCAAACAGTGACATGGAGGCGTCAAAATACGAGCAAGGAGATGTTATTCGTTTTCTGACAGCGGAAGGAGTAGGAGGAACGGACATTCATCGACGAATGTCACAAGTGTACGGCGAAAACTGCATGTCCTTTGCAAGGGTAAAGGCGTGGTACAAGCGCTTCAGGGAAGGACGGGTTTCGTTAGCCGATGATGCACGGTCCGGAGCACCACACTGCGGAAAAAGATCCTGCAAGAACGAGACTATCGACGGCTGAAGAGAATCGCTCAACGTGACAGAAGTGCAACCCTTCCGCAAATTGTTGCAGATTTCAATGCTGGGCCATCAACAAGTATCAGTATACGAACCATTCAACGGGACATCATCGATATGGGCTTTCGTGAAACTTTGGTGACTGCTATACACGAAGCTTTACGCCTCGCCTGGGCCCGTCATTGGACTGTCTGGTCGGACGAGTCTCGTTTCAAATTGTATCGAGAGAATGGGCGTGTTCAGGTTTGGAGACAACCTCATGAATCCATGGACCCTGCATATCAGCAGGGGACTGTTCAAGCTGGTGGGGGCTCTGTAGCGGTGTGGGGTGTGTGCAGTTGGAGTGATGTGGGACCCCTGGTACGTCTAGATACTACACTGACAGATTGTACATTCCGACGGACTTGGGTAATACCAGTAGGACAATGCGACAACTCCCACGTCCAAAATTGCTACAGAGTGGCTCCAGTAACATTCTTCTGAGTTTAAACACTTCGGCTGGCCACAAAACTCCCCAGACATGAACTTTATTGAGCATATCTATGTCTTGCGACGTGCTGTTCAGAAGAGGCCTCCACCCCATCGTACTCTTGGGGATTTATGGAGAGTCCTGTAGGATTCATGATGTCAGTTCCCTCCAGCACTACTTCAGACATTAGTAGAGTCCATGACACGTCGCGTTGCGGCATTTCTGCGTGCTCGCAGGGACCCTACACGATATTAGGCAGTTTCTTTGGCTCTTTAGTGTATAATGTTGAAAAACGCTCATTTTTCAATTATCTATCGACCCCGTCAATTCTAATTCGATTACTCATCATGAAATTTAGGGGTGGTTTCCTCAGAACGAAAGGAATGTTGACTCAAAATACTCCTATGTTAATCTTTCGTTTTAGGTTGTACACAAGTGGTCTGTCAAATACGAGCCGATTGGTTGGCCGCGTCTGAGGACTTCCCATTGTTAGTTGGACAAAATGAATAAACTGACTGGGTGCTGCAAACAGATACGCAGGCGAGACATTACGCACGACCTGATAATTTTCTGGTATATATTTAGTTAGACTCGTCTGTCGGAAGACAGTAGCGAGGACCGTTGCGAGGATACAGCGGTGTCCCACAGTGTGCTGGGACAGCCGCTCGCTGCACTGAGCGTGAGGGAGACCCTGACCTGAGGGTGTTGAGACACAGGACATTCACCCACGCCCACGCTGCCGCGGTCGGTGGGAACCGCGCCGTTGCTGGCAATGGGGGCCGCTTTCCCAACGGCGCCGCAGCCAAGGCTGATGGGAGGACGCCCGTGCTACGGCCGCGGCAGCTCCGGCGCGCGCCAAAGGCCACCCCGCAGCCGGCACCCGCCCCACATCTCTCAGCACTGCCGTTCCAAAACTACACTACTGGCCATTAAAATTACTACACCAAGAAGAAATGCAGAAGACAAACGGGTGTTCATTGGACAAATATATTATACTAGAACTGACATGTGATTACATTTTCACGCAATTTGGGTGCATAGATCCTGAGAAATCAGTACCCAGAACAACCACCTCTGGCCGTAATAACGGCCTTGATACGCCTGGGCTTGGATGGTGTGTACAGGTACAGCTGCCCATGCAGCTTCAACACGATACCACAGTTCATCAAGAGTAGGACCTGGCGTATTGTGACGAGCCAGTTATTCGGCCAACACTGACCAGACGTTTTCAATTGGTGAGAGATCTGGAGAATGTGCTGGCCACGGCAGCAGTCGAACATTTTCTTTATCCATAAATGCCCGTATAGGACCTGCAACATGCGGTCTTGCATTATCCTGCTGAAATCTAGGGTTTCGCAGGGATCGAATGAAGGGCAGTGCCACGGGTCGTAACACATCTGAAATGTAACGTCCACTGTTCAAAGTGCCGTCAATGCGAAGAAGAGGTGACCGAGACGTGTAACGAATGGCACCCCATACCATCACGCCGGGTGATACGCCAGTACGGCGATGACGAATACACGCTTCCAATGTGCGTTCACAGCGATGTCGCCAAACACGGTGCGACCATCAAATGCTTCAAATGGCTCTGAGCACCATGGAACTTAACATATGTGGTCATCAGTCCCCTAGAACTAAGAACTACTTAAAACTAACTAACCTAAGGACATCATACACTTCCATGCCCGAGGCAGGATTCGAACCTTCGACCGTAGTGGTCACGCGGTTCCAGACTGGAGCTCCTAGAACCGCACGGCCACACCGGCCGGCCATGCGACCATCATGATGCTGTAAACAGAAGCTGTATTCATCCGAAAAAATGACGTTTTTCCATTCGTGCATCCAGGTTCGTCGTTGAGTACACCATCGCAGGCGCTCCTGTCTGTGATGCAGCGTCAAGGGTAACCGCAGCCATGGTCTCCGAGCTGATAGTCCATGCTGCTGCAAACGTCGTCGAACTGTTCGTGTACATGGTTGTTGTCTTGCAAACGTCCCCATCTGTTGACTCAGGGATCGAGACGTGGCTGCACGATCCTCATGTCAGCACGTTGTAGGTGTCGCCACCGGCGCCAACCTTGTGTGAATGCTCTGAAAAGCTAATCATTTGCATATCACAGCATCTTCTTCCTGGAGGTTAAATTTCGCGTCTGTAGTACGTCATCTTCGTGGTGTAGCAATTTTAATGGCCAGTAGTGTATGTGCAATGTTAAACTACACCAAAAGGAGCTGTAACTATACAAGGGATGTTCGATATGTAACGCAACATATTTTTGATCTCGCCCAATTTCAGTTAAAAAAAACGCGAAATTTGTTATGGGACATCGTCGAATACTCGCGCTTCAGCCCTTACAGTTTCACGAAGTTCCCCTAGGTAGCGGCGCTATACGTAGGATTTAAAATGGCTTCACCAACGAGGCTACATTTCGAGCAGAGAGCTGTCACTGAGTTTCTTTTCCCGAAAACCAGAGCATCACATGTATTCGTGGGGGCTTGCAGAATCAATCTACGCAAACCAGGTAGTCAACAAAAGCACGGTGAGTCGTTGGGCGAGGCGTCTGTCATCCTCGTGACAAGGTCGCGCAAACCTTCCCGATCTCCCGCCTGCCGGACGGCAGCACACAGCCGTGGCTCCTTTAATATTGGAGAGAGCACAGAAAGTCCAGTATTGTGGTACCGTGTGGTCATACAGGATCCCTCAGTAAAGTCGGAAAGTCATCGAGTAAAACAGAAGTGATTTCAGGCGTTCCCCGAGGTAGTGTTATAGGCCCTTTGCTGTTCCTTATCTATATAAACGATTTGAGAGACAATCTGAGCAGCCGTCTTCGGCTGTTTGCAGATGACGCTGTCAGAAGATCAAAACAAACTGCAAAACGATTTAGAAAAAATATCTGAATGGTGCGAAAAGTAGCAGTTGACCCTAAATAACGATAAGTGTGAGGCATCCACATGAGTGCTAAAAGGAACTCGGTAAACTTCGGTTACACGATAAATCAGTCTAATCTAAAAGCTGTAAATTCAACTAAATACCTAGGTATTACCATTACGAACAACTTAAACTGGAAAGAACACATAGAAAATGTTGTGGGGAAGGCTAACCAAAGGCTGCGTTTTATTGGCAGGACACTTAGAAAATGTAACAAACCTGCTAAGGAAACTGCCTACACTACGCTTGTCCGTCCACTTTTAGAATACTGCTGCGCGGTGTGGGATCCTTACCAGATAGGACTAACGGAGTGTATCGAAAAAGTTCAAAGAAAGGCAGCACATTTTGTATTATCGTGAAATATGGGGGAGAGTGTCACAGACATGATAGGTGAATTGGAGTGGCAATTATTAAAAGAAAGGCGTTTTTCGTTGCGACGGAATCTTCTCACGAAATTCCAATGACCAACTTTTTCCTCCAAATCCGAAAATATTTTGTTGACCTAATAGGGAGAAACGATGACCACGATAAAATAAGGAAATCAGAGCTCGTACGGAAAGGTATAGGTGTTCATTCTTTCCGCGCGCTATACGAGATTGGAATAATAGAGAATTGTGAAGGTGGTTCGATGAACCCTCTGCCAGGCACTTAAATGTGATTTGTAGAGTATCCATGCAGATGTAGATGTAGATAGCGTAAGGCCGTCGCATTGAACGGAGATTATGTTCAAAAATAGCGTTTTATAGGCAAAAGAGTGGGGAATAATATTTTATTGGAATTCAGAATAAAACCAACCTGCTTTCAGAAAAAAAGTGTTGCATCACATATTCAGCACCCCTCGTATTACGACGGTGGTCATAAGGTTTTAATTGCCATGCTACTTTGTGGGAAGTTGACATTTTGAGACTGTGACTGTGTAAAAAATGCAGGCTGATTCTTGCAGAGGATAAAACAGCAACTGGCCACTTTTAATAATTATATTTTTCACACAGGTAGTGCTGTAATCGCTTTCGAACCGACATGTTCTCCATCAGATGGCTGTTCACGTTAAGATACACATTTGTTGTTGTTTACATTTCATTTCATTTTTTATTCCCCTCGTAGTGAAAATTCCTTAGCGTGATGGTGCAGTCAAAAATCCTGCCGCATTACGTTGCGATTGTGACTGTTCAGGCTGTACTGAAGACTGCAAGAAGCACTTTTTTGATGTTTATGTAGGCACAGACAATTTGAAAAACTTAGGGTGTGCGTGTGCGTGCGTGTGCATGTGTGTGTGTGTGTGTGTGTGTGTGTGTGTGTGTGTGTGTGTGTGTGGTGTGTGTGTGTGTGTTTTGCTGGGGGTGGTGCTTGTGTGTGTCTATGGGTGGTGCTTTGCACGATGTGCACACATCTATCGAGTATCTGTGCCACTGCGTGCGTGTGTGTGTGTGTTTGTGTGTGTGTGTGTGTGTGTGTGTGTGTGTGTGTGTGTTTGTGTTTGTGTATGTGGGGGGGGGGAGGGGTTGCAAACAAAATTATTTTTAAAGTGAAATTTTGGTGCCCATTCGATAGAGCAGTCCAAGGTACTCTAGTGCGACATTTTTTATCGATATGTGTTAACGAGGAGAGTAAACCACGGAAAACGAACAGCGATCCAGCACCGACACAGTAGCGTTGCATGCTTGGCGGCAGCAGTCAGCGCGGGCAATTGCAGTGCCGGCGTGCTGGTTATTCGTCGTGTTTTACTGCCTCTTAATACATATCGATGGAACAAATATCACACCACACTAATCTCGGACCGATCTATCGAATGGCATTCATTTTTGCTTTACTTACAGCTTTATATGTCAGGTTCATGATGATGTGCCCACCATTTCGTTAATGGCCATAGTTATTAAAATATTTACGTGAATTTAAGACACTGCGCGAGATTCGGAAAAGTCTGCAATGAAAAACAGAGGTCATTATGATTTTGCGTTTGGCGCTTATTACATAATATGTTGTTGCGTATGAAATGTAGCAAACATTGAATTTTTCTTTACACATGGGTGTGTGACCTATCTGTCACCGATCTCGAGAAAACTGATCTGATGTAGCACATTCATTTGCGATCGCGCCACGCCACCGCTGAAGCCTGAGTGAAATATCCGCAACGTTCCTCATATTTCATAAACCGTTTCAGATATCGAAATGAGATTTTGCCAAATGATAGCCTGCAAAGAGGAGAGTTTTTTACCATATCGTTACAATGTAAAACTTTATCATCTACCGTCTTATTCCAATAACTACCGACTTTTTCCGACGACGCGATATTGCAGTGCCGTCTGTTATTCTGATTGCGATGCAAAATTCCTTTGGACATGCATGCATGTCCAAAGGAACAGGCACTGCGGCGATACAGGCGGTATGAAATACATTAAATGAATTCGCAGCTGCGAATAAGGACAACTATCAGCTGTATAATGGAATGACGACAGTGAAAATTTGTGCAGGTCCGAGATTCGAATCCGGATTTCTCGCTTATCGCGATTTTTTTTTATCACAGAGGGTAGCTAACCATCTGACCGAACACCATTTGGCTATCCGTTCACGACTCAAGGCCACACCCAAACTTCCATACGTCGTTAACCATGCGTAGACGGCATTTGGAAGTTTTCGTTCCTCGAAAAGAATGTCGCCTTCTCTCCAGGGATTCCCGTTTGAGTTCCCAAAGCATCTCTGTGACACTTACATGTTGTTCGAACCTACCGATGACAAATGTAGTAGCCCGCCTCCGAATTGCTTCGAAGTCTTCCTTTAACCTGACCAGGTATAGATCCCAAATACTCGAATAGTACTCAACAATAGCGTCCTATATGTGGTCTCTTTTACAGATGAATTACACTTACCCAGAATTCTCCCAGTAAACCGAAGTCCAGCATTCCCCTTGACTATCACAATCCTCACATGCTCGTTACATTTCATATCGCTTTGCAACGTTACACCCAGATATTTAAACGACGTCACTGTGTCAAGCAAGACTCTACTCTACTCTATTAGAACATTATGGTTTTTCTTTTAGAAGCCGACCTCGGGGAAGATCAGTTTGGGTTCCGTAGAAATGTTGCAACACGTGAGGCAATACTGACCTTACGACTTATCTTAGAAGAAAGATTAAGGAAAGGCAAACCTACGTTTCTAGCATTTGTAGACTTAGAGAAAGCTTTTGACAATGTTGACTGGAATGCTCTCTTTCAAATTCTAAAGGTGGCAGGGGTAAAATACAGGGAGCAAAAGGCTATTTACAATTTGTACAAAAACCAGATGACAGTTATAAGAGTCGAGGGGCACGAAAGGGAAGCAGTGGTTGGGAAGGAAGTGAGACAGGGTTGTAGCCTCTCCCCGATGTTATTCAATCTGTGTATTGAGCAAGCAGTAAAGGAAACAAAAGAAAAATTCGGAGTAGGTATCAAAATCCATGGAGAAGAAATAAAAACCGTGAGGTTCGCCGATGACATTGTAATTCTGCCAGAGACAGCAAAGGACTTGGAAGAGCAGTTGAACGGAATGGATATCGTCTTGAAAGGAGGATATAAGATGAACATCAACAAAAGCAAAACGATGGTAATGGAATGTAGTCGAATTAAGTCAGGTGATGCTAAGGGAATTAGATTAGGAAATGAGACACTTAAAGTAGTAAAGGAGTTTTGCTATTTGGGGAGCAAAATAACTGATGATGGTCGAAGTAGAGAGGATATAAAATGTAGACTGGAATGGCAAGGAAAGCGTTTCTGAAGAAGAGAAATTTGTTAACATCGAGTATAGATTTAAGTGTCAGGAAGTCGTTTCTGAATGTATTTGTATGGAGTGTAGCCATGTATGGAAGTGATATATGGACGACAAATAGCTTAGACAAGAAGAGAATAGAAGCTTTCGAAATGTGGTGCTACAGAATAATGCTGAAGATAAGGTGGGTAGATCACACAACTAATGAGGAAGTATTGAATAGAATTGGGGAGAAGAGGACTTTGTGGCACAAGTTGACAAAAAGAAGGGACCGGTTGGTAGGGCATGTTCTGAGGCATCAGGGGATCACAAATTTAGCATTGGAGGGCAGCGTGGAGGGTAAAAATCGTAGAGGGAGACCAAGAGATAAATACACTAAGCAGATTCAGAAGGGTGTAGGTTGCAGTAAGTACTGGGAGATGAAGAAGCTTGCACAGCATAGAGTAGCATGGAGAGCTGCATCAAACCAGTCTCAGGACTGAATACCACAACAACAACAACAACAAGAACAACAACCCATCTGTATTAATATATATTTTTCTACATTTAGAGGAATCTGCCGTTCATCAAACCAACTAGAAATTTGGCCTATGTCATCTTGTATCCTCCTACAGTATCTCAACTTCGACACATTATCATAGACCACAGCAACGTTAGCTAACAATAACAACTTGCTGTCCACCCTGTTCGCCAAATCATTTATGTTTACAGCCCCAACCCCTTATGTACAGCCCAAAGCAGCAGCATCTCTGACAGTTGTGCATAAGGCACTGCGGCGTTGTAGAGCGAGAGCATGACTAGGCGGCTGCAGACGCCATATGGATTCTACCGACAGAGCTGCAACATTTACGATGCCGCATCGATTCGTCGGGCTATTTGAGTGGGTATGAGCCGTCGCCGAACCTAGCGGCCGGCGCCCTTCGTCATATTCAAAATGTCGCTCAAGAAAAGTGACCCAATGTTCACATTTCTCACGATCTGCTCGATTGTGATACGCTGGACTTCGAGCAGCAGGATCATCACTTCTCTTGCGATTACCAGTTCTTCCCAGATACACGGTCTGCCACTTCTTTCTTCTCACTCGTACTTCTTTGACCACACTGGAAGCATCTGTGGCGTCACTGTGTCATATGATGATACATTGTCGGCGTACATTTCCACAAACTCGGTGTAGAATGTTGTAGCGGTGTTCCGCTTCAAATACAGAAAATGATTTACAGCACGATACTCCACTTTGCCAGTAGACAGCAACACACTGTTTTACTTCCTCTAGCAACATGCTACAGTATTGTGGAACGGTGATTTCCATCTGTACCAGGACGACAAACAATTAACTGCAAATGAAAACAAAAATATAAATAATCCCCAGTCCTGCGTTATTACTACAATAATGACTTTGAAGTGTGTAAAAATTTTAAAACGTCTTTAGCATATGCGGGATTACTCAAAGAAAGTAAAATGGCGCGCTCGTAGGACATGCTGCTCTCAGACGATGTAATTCTTGCAAAAACTATTGTTTATGCCTCTCCCATTTTGCATATGCAAAGAGGATGTGATTGATGTCGCCTTTGGTAGTCTTTAGTGCAGTCACAGAACGGAGTTGGAGTAATTCCAAGGCGGTGAAGGTGCGACGAGAAACGTCCGTGGTGGAATCTATCACCCACCTACGTAGCGAACATCGCGAAACCGGAGTCTCCTTGGAATAACAGGCTGAACACAAGTATAATACCTTCTCCTAAAGAACTGTGGGTGAGAGGGGGCGATTACTAAACGAGGTGCTACAGCGGTTGATGCACGGGACTAATTGACTAGAATTCACGTCCCCGTCTAGCCTTCAAGATTTAGGTTTTCAAAAAATGGTTCAAATGGCTCTGAGCACTATGGGACTTAACATCGGAGGTCACCAGTCCCCTAAAACTTAGAACTACTTAAACCTAACTAACCTATGGAGAGCACACACATCCATGCCCGAAGTAGGATTCGAACCTGCGACCGTGACGGTCGCACGGTTCTAGACTGAAGCGCCTAGAACCACTCGGCCACTCCGGCCGGCTTTAGGTTTTCCATAATTTCCCTAATCAGTACTAACTATTTCCTTGCTCATCCCATTGAATAAGCCACTACAGATTGTCTTGTCCATTTGAGATAACATTATTAGTGAAATTCGTGGTAGAATACACTGATGTGGCAAAACACTATGACCACCTGCATAATAGCTTGTTGGTCCGTCTTTGGGATGAAATACGTCATTGATTATGCGTATCAGGGACCCGACAGCTTGTTGGTAGGTTTGTGGAGGTGTGTGGCGTTAGGTGTCTCGCCGGCCGAAGTGGCCGTGCGGTTAAAGGCGCTGCAGTCTGGAACCGCAAGACCGCTACGGTCGCAGGTTCGAATCCTGCTTCGGGCATGGATGTTTGTGATGTCCTTAGGTTAGTTAGGTTTAACTAGTTCTAAGTTCTAGGGGACTAATGACCTCAGCAGTTGAGTCCCATAGTGCTCAGAGCCATTTTTTTCGTTAGGTGTATACGCACAGGTCATGCAGTTCGCGTAAATAACGTGCTGCTGATTTGCGTACGCTATGATGGCGCCCGATACGTTCCATATAAATTACGTCAGGCGAATTTGGTCGCCAAGATATCAACGTGAGTTCACCATAATGCTCCTCAAACCACAGTAGCACGGTTCTGGCTCCGAGTTACTGACAATTATACTGCTAAAAGATGACATCGCCGTCGTGGAAGAATCGAACATGAATGGATGCATGTAGTTCATAGCTGTCAGCGTGTCTTCGTTTACTACCACAGGTCCCATGCAAGCACAGCAGAATGTCTCCCGTAGTATAATACCGCTTCCACCAACTTGCGTCTGTGTTGCGCTGCAAGTTTCCAGCCGCCGTTCACCTCGATGACGGCATTTATGGAGACGACCATCGATCAATGTAGTAAAAATGGGCCGACACGTTTCCATTGATCGACGGTCGAATCCCGATGGTCCCGTGCCCACTGCAACTGTAACTGACGATGTCTGTTGTTGGGCCAACATTCGAATAGGTAGGTGTTGTCTGCTGCTCATCTCCACGTTCAACAATGTGCGATGAACGGTGTGCTCCGAAACACTTGTGCGTACACCATCATTGTACTCTTTCGGCAGAGATGCCACAGATCACCATCTATCCTACTTTACAGAACAGAGAAGCCTCGGACCCCACGTTCTGTGAAGAATCGTGGACGTCCAATCATTTAGCACCTAGTGGTAGTTTCACTGTCCTTCTACCTTTATCCACAGATGCTCGCAACAGTAGCACGTAAACATTCAACCAGCTTCGCCGAATGCGAGATACGCGTTCACAGGCTCTGCGTAATAATAATCTGCCCTTTGCCAAACTCGCTTATGTCAATGGATTTCCCCCTCTGCAGCCCATATCTTCGCTGTAATGATCCCCCGTCCGTGTCTACTCCACTTATATGCTTTTGTTACCGCGTCACGTGTCTGCAGCGTAACTAGGAGACATCCAAAGTCACGGTGTGCAGTGGTCATACTGTTTTTGCTGGTCAGTGTATGTGTTTCGAATGTTATTATGAATATGCGACAGACGACTGTAATACAGTATAGCTACATGACAATTGTCGTTGTTGTTGTGGTCCTCAGTCCTGAGACTGGTTTGATGCAGCTCTCCATGCTACTCTATCCTGTGCAAGCCTCTTCATCTCCCAGTACCTACTGCAACCTACATCCTTCTGAATCTGCTTAGTGTATTCATCTCTTGGTCTCCCTCTACGACTTTTACCCTCCACGCTGCCCTCCAATACTAAATTTGTGATCCCTTGATGCCTCAGAACATTTCCTACCAACCGGTCCCTTCTTCTTGACAAGTTGTGCCACAAACTCCTCTTCTCCCCAATTCTGTTCAATACCTCCTCATTAGTTATGTGATCTACCCATATAATCTTCAGCATTCTTCTGTAGCACCACATTTCGAAAGCTTCTATTCTCTTCTTGTCCAAACTATTTATTGTCCATGTTTCACTTCCATACATGGCTACACTCCATACAAATACTTTCAGAAACGACTACCTGAGGCTTAAATCTATACTCGACGTAAACTAATTTTTCTTCTTGAGAAGCGCTTTCCTTGCCATTGCAAGTCTACATTTTACATCCTCTTTACTTCGACCATTATCAGTTATTTTGCTCCCCGAATAGCAAAACTCCTTTACTACTTTAAGTGTCTCATTTCCTAATCTAATTTCCTTAGCATCACTGGATTTAATTCGACTACATTCCATTATCCTCGTTTTGCTTTTGTTGATGTTCATCTTATATCCTCCTTTCAAGACACTGTCCATTCCGTTCAACTGCTCTTCCAAGTCCTTTGCTGTCTCTGACAGAATTACAATGTCATCGGCGAACCTCAAAGTTTTTATTTCTTCTCCATGGATTTTAATGCCTACTCCGAATTTTTCTTTTCTTTCATGACAATAAGAGAAATTAAAAATTCAGAGAAACTATGCACAGTTTGACTGGCTTATAAAATATATTTGTTGGATCCGGACCTATAATGGTAATGATAATAGAGGATGTAGATCGTAGCTGTTTCGCCAGGAGGGTTGTATCTAAGCTGAAAAGCTCTTCGTGTTGCGCGAGAGAAGCCGCTTTCACAGCAGCAGAGGTCACGTGAATCGGAACAGCCGCAGCCTTGGCGCCGCAAACCTAAAGGTTGTGGTGGATACCGAGGCCCAACTACGTCGTTGTTTTTGCCATTACTAGCAAATTATTGGGTCAGTTCAACGGATGTGATCGCGAATTATCAAGAGTAAGACATTCTGCATTTTGTGTCCAAAGCTACAGTGGACTGGAGTGGGACTGTTTGTGCCGACTTCATGGCACATGAAATATGTTCTGTAACGACGCAAGATATGGCGATGTGTGAGCCTAACCCCGCTGTGGGAAACGTGGTAATACTAGGCAAAACCGAACTCAGAACCTGGCTAAAAAGGCACCACAGTTGCGATTACGCCCGAAAAATAGGGAACGGAGTAGTAATAGCGTTCACTCCAATGTTTTTTCAAGTAATGTGCTGTCACCCGCTGCGCATCTGTACGCTAACGTACAGCGTAGCACAAGAATTAGACATAAACGAGTACCTTTGTTTGACAATAGACGTCGCACACTTTGACAAAATGTATTAACAGTGCAATGTGTATCCACGTTTTATCAGAATAAACCACTAGTGGCTGTAATTCTGATGCTTCGTTTCCATAAAAATTTAATGTAGTATGCGCCTGTTAGAAGGCAACGGCCTTGCCGCAGTGGCTACACCGGTTCACTTGAGATTAGTGAAGTTAAGCGCTGTGGGGCGTGGTCGGTACTTGGATGGGTGACCATCCAGGCCGCCATGCACTGTTGCCATTTTTAAAATGGTTCAAATGGCTCTGAGCACTATGGGACTTAACTGCTGAGGTCATCAGTCCCCTAGAACTTAGAACTATTAAAACCTAACTAACCTAACGACATCACACACATCCATGCCCGAGGCAGCATTCGAACCTGCGATCGTAGCGGTCGCGCGGCTCCAGACTGTAGCGCCTAGAACCGCTCGGCAACTCCGGCCGGCTGCCATTTTTCGGGGTGCACTCAGCCTCGTGATGCCAATTGAGGAGCTACTCGACCGAATAGTAGCGGCTTCGGTCAAGAATACCATCATAACGACCGGGAGAGCGGTGTGCTGACCCTACGCCCCTCCTAACCGCATCCTCAACTGGGGATGACACGGCGGTCGGATGGTCCCGGTAGGCCACTCGTGGCCTGACGACGGAGTGTTTTTTTATGCGCCTGTTAGAAAGTGTACCATCTCGTTCACATACGTGTAGCAGTGGGGAGGGTGGAGGTTTGTCAACCGCAGATGGTTGACAAGTGTTCCGCAGTCTGCTGAATACGGGCCGTGTCTCCAGGGCGAGCCGAAGTCCTCTATTTCCTTCGTTGCTGTAATTCGGAAAGTAATTTTGAATGGAGTATGGTTCATTAGTGTGGTACCACGCCTTTATACGCCTATACAGATGAGGATGAGTATCGACCATTCAACTCGGGGAAGATAAAATACCTGAACCTGCTTCGTCGAATCTTTAATCAGACGGCTATTAAGGGGTGGACGGGGATTCCAACGCTGTATTTACTTTATAACGTTGGTGAAGTCGTTAACGATTCGTAGGCCTATCCGTCATGTTTTACCCGATTTCGGACGCATCATTTACGGATCATGTAGTATGTAGCCTAATATAAAGATACATCTGTATGCAACTTTACTTTCTGTAAAAATGCTACTTACTACTTTCCTCCTACGTCCTACAAAATGCGTTTCGGTCATTATGGATCCATAATCAGGCGTAATTTGCTTTTCACATTAGTCCCCTAGCACATGACCGAGATGAGGGAGTAGGAAAGTGCGTTCCTATAATGAGAATGTTTTGCTTTTAATTTTGGAAAGTTTCTTTGTTTTCGTTCTCTTAAATTCTCAGATTTCGAAATTGAACACATAACCATCTCGTTAAGAAACGCAAATATCAATGACCTCATCTCGCTCAAGAGTAAGGTAACTACTGTAAGAAACTAATCACATTTACTGATGGAATCACAATGACCGAAAGGCGTTCGATAACAAAATTAAGCACGCATATTTGCCCATGAAGGCGTTCGGTATTATACTTGCTGCTTATTCAGTACAGTCACGCCTTTAAATCCGAATTATGGACACAATTAGATTCATTCGACGTACAGTACTAAAATTTGTGATGGTATTTTCAGCATAATATGGTACGTTTATTCTTCTGTTTTAGAGACGATGTTTGGTTTGTGGAGCGCTCAACAACGCGGTCATCAGCGCCCCTTCAAATTCCCAATTTTTACACAATCCAATTTTTACGCAGACCAATCTAGCCACCGTCACGAATGATGATGATGATGAAATGATGAGAACAACACAAACACCCAGTCCCCGGGCAGAGAAAGTCTCGAACTCGGCAGGGAATCGAACCTGGAACCTCACAGGCACCAAACTAGCCACTAGACCACGAGCTGCGGACTATTCTGTTTTAGACGAGCTTGTTGGCTTTCACATGACTTACCTGGTCAAAATCTGCAGGTTTACAAGTTTTTTTTTTTATGTGGATGATTATCCACTTCTTTCATTGGACACCTAAATCTCAAACGCTGTTAAGGCTAACAATAATATTTTAGTATGAAGTATCAATATTATGACACAATCAGACCAGTGTCGTTGTAAAATACTTGCAACATCAACACATGAATTTCGTTGTAGGTATGATGAAGGTGCAAAAAAGAGGGTGGGAGGGCGAAGGGGGGAACGGTAGTATGTACTCAATAGGTATCTGTTCATATGTTCACAAACCCACCCCCTCGTAGACCTGTAATACATGAATACTTATAGTGGACGAAATAGCGGTTTTCATAGATATGAACATCGTGACAATGAGAAGAAAATAGTTAATGTGGAAGAAACTAGCATCATAAAACCATCAGGACTATCAGTCAACTCAGAAAGACACTAGCATCTAAATAGGTATTATGTTGTTCGTTAACAAGCACCTGGAAGCTATCAAGATGTCATATTATTTTCTGTTTTTCTTATTTCCCCTTCTGTTATGTATTTAACGTAGTAAACTGTTTTATCTTGCTCCACACAATAACACCAAAAACTCTCAACGATCTTTAAGTGAGAAGATTGTTCGCTGGAATCTTTAATTTAAATTTAAAAGTTCAGTGAAGCGACTTGATGGGTGCTAGAAATGTTGTTTCTAAAGAAACCTTACAGCGCCCCGCTGGGAGTAATTAAGAAGAAGAGATACAACACAAGAAAATAGTCGTTCTTCCATCCTGTTCATGGAGTCTTTTCCAAGAAGAAATGTATTCTGCTAACGGTATAACTTGAGAAACGTTGTGAAAGGTCGTTGCATAAAGTACGAGTGAGGTACGTAATCAACAATACCTGTTCAGCTGGTAAACTGAAACAGGACCGTTGGGCTCTCGGTTATGTGGGTGGCCCACGTGCCTGAAACACACTTTCGAATCAGCTATTCAAAGACCGTGCGCTTTTCCCGCAGTACGTCTCTACTGTACTTCCTAAGCCGCCACATGGTGCGTGGTGGAGGGAGCATTGCAGAACAGTTTCGTAAGTCCTTCCCATGTCAATCCCAACCCTTCCCTTCCCTGCTTCACTTTTCGATAGCATGGAAGGTGCAGTACAAGTCCGACTGCTTGTGCGCCTCTCTCAATTTTATCATCGTGGTCATGATTCCGGAAGGCGTTCGATACAGTTCCGCATGTCGCCTGATAAACAAAGTAAGAGCCTATGGAATATCAGACCAGCTGTGTGGCTGGATTGAAGAGTTTTTAACAAACAGGACGCAGCATTTTGTTCTCAATGGAGAGACGTCTACAGACGTTAAAGTAACCTCTGGCGTGCCACAGGGGACTGTTATGGGACCATTGCTTTTCACAATATATGTCGGAAGTTCCATGCGGCTTTTCGCGGATGATGCTGTGGTATACAGAGAAGTTGCAGCATTAGAAAATTGCAGCGAAATGCAGGAAGATCTGCAGCGGATAGGCATTTGGTGCAGGGAGTGGCAACTGACCCTTAACATAGACAAATGTAATGTATTGCGAATACATAGAAAGAAGGAGCCTTTGTTGTATGACTATATGATAGCGGAACAAACACTGGTAGCAGTTACTTCTGTAAAATATCTGGGAGTATGCGTACGGAACGATTTCAAGTGGAATGATCATATAAAATTAATTGTTGGTAACGCGGATGCAGGTTGAGATTCATTGGGAGAGTCCTTAAAAAATGTAGTTCATCAATAAAGGAGGTGGCTTACAAAACACTCGTTCGACCTATACTTGAGTATTGCTCATCAGTGTGGGATTCGTACCAGGTCGGGTTGACAGAAGAGAAAGAGAAGATCCAAAGGAGATCGGCGCGTTTCGTCACAGGGTTATTTGGTAATCGTGATAGCGTTACGGAGATGGTTAGCAAACTCAAGTGGCAGACTCTGCCAGAGAGGCACTCTGCATCGCGGTGTAGCTTGCTGTCCAGGTTTCGAGAGGGTGCTTTTCTGGATGAGGTATCGAATATATTGCTTCCCTCTACTTTTACTTCCCGAGGAGATCACGATTGTGCTGGCCGGTGTGGCCAAGCGGTTCAAGGCGCTTCAGTCTGGAACCGGGCGACCGCTACGGTCGCAGGTTCGAATCCTGCCTCGGGCATGGATGTGTGTGCTGTCCTTAGGTTAGTTAGGTTTAAGTACTTCTAAGTTCTAGGGGACTGATGACCTCAGATATTAAGTCCCATAGTGCTCAGAGCCATTTGAACCATTTGAACCATCACGAATGTAAAATTAGAGAGATTCGAGCGCGCACGGAGGCTTTCCGGCAGTCGTTCTTCCCGCGAACCATACGCGACTGGAACAGGAAAGGGAGGTAATGACAGTGGCACGTAAAGTGCCCTCCGCCACACACTGTTGGGTGGCTTGCCGAGTATAAATGTAGATGTAGATGTACAAGATCTGTATGTAGGAATCGGGTAGTTATGTTTCTTCGAGTCTTTTCACAACAACTGTGGCGGACAAAAGCAGATACTGCCACAAAGTTAACTAAAATAAATTTACCAAATTATGAAAAATAGTTGACACTGAATTATGGGATAAAAGCCAGGAAAGGAAGAGACATTTCAGCCGTTCTAGCTTAAGTCATTTCTACTATGCTGGTGGTATTGCTTTAAGTAAACTTTGTAGTCTCCTGTCGGCTTTCCATACGAGAACACCGAGCACGACTGAGGCAATGACACTGCACAAATATTCGAGTAATACGGTTTCATATCCCTCTCAAGACATTTTGATCAACACATTACGTGGTTTCCTTAATCACTTATCGCATTCCCATACTGTTTCATAGAGAAGTATACGGTCGATTTCCTTCACCATCCGAACTCAAATACAGTTTCCGCTTCATCTCTGAACACCTTGACGTGGCAGGAATGTAAGACTCTACACTTCCTTCCATATGGGCATCCTAAAGCGCTATATCCTCCAATATCACATTTCTAGCTGGCTTGCTTTTCGCTTAACGTGACATTAGAACTCACTTACACAGTTGTCACCAGTGCGGTGATCTTCTGAACTATGGTAGTGAGTTGCAGAAAAAATTTTCTTCACCAGATATACCCGACAAGGTCGAAAAGAGTTAATATACAGTGTACTAAGACCAGACGGCACAAATACCGGACGAGACATTCGTATTCGCGTGGAGCCAGTTTCAATCCTTCCCTTCTCACTTAAGTTTTCCGCTGTTTCCTTATACCAGTTATAGCGTTCAGACCGAGTATCGGTTACTTCAATACGGAATCAAGTCATGTGTCGGATAGTACGACACCTTTTGCTGTGGGTTGGGTTCTGCTATAAAAGTTTTCATTCTCAATTGTCGGCATACAAATCCCGGGAGTTAAATAATAAGGAATGAGATAATTTTTTTGACACGTATACCTGCAAAATTTTAGAATATTCGGTTATTATTCTAACGATTAAAGAAGAAAATAATTTTTTTAAGGAAGTGAAATTACAACCATGTCTGCGACACGCAGATATTTAAAAATAATAAATTGAGAAACACTTTCAATGCAGATAATATTTTATTTGCTTTGGTAACGTCCAGAACCTATACAAGAAACCAAAAATCCGTCTAAACTATTACAAAATACGAATTGGACGTAATCTAACTAGACACTTAGCTTCAGAATCAAAATATTTATAAAAATTCATTACCTGAGAATTTATATCTCATCAGAAAGCGTAGATGATGGAGTATTCACAACGCACTTTAAATTTTGTCGAACTTGTTGTATTGGGTTTTAATCCAAGTACAAATATGTAAATTGCGTCTTAAGTAGAAATTCAAAACAAAATAAATTTTCTCAGATGTTGAAACTAACGTTTTATTTGTATTTTTATAGAGCTATCACAATATATACAACTTAGAAAGTCACTTTCAGACAAAAGTAAACATTAGAAGGTTATCTTGTCTAGGAGTTTTGAAACAACTTCTGAGCTCAAGTTCCTTGTACTGTTGAAACTAGCAACGATAAATTATATTTTTATAGGTGATGATCATTGCAAAGGTGTAGAATTGTTACGTGAAAATCACAAACATCTCTTTTCTACGAATATATAACATAAATCTGATCTTTCGTTGGTGTCCTGTGCAAGTAGGTTACAATGTAAACATTATAGTCACTCTGGGTCAAGTGCACCATGTTTGGCACTGAAACTCCAGAGAATGAATGTATTAGAATGAAGAGATGCTTCTTTTTTTTTTAGATCGCTGTGTTGCGCAGTATTGACACCTATGGTGTGATGTTCGTCGCCTTGGGGTATATGTGGAATCAGATGCTTGAATAAACCACGAAGGTTACCTAAGCCGATATTCGGTATTTTCTATTTCTGGCAACCGACTATACTATTATAGGAACCGCATCGCGGAGACTGCGAAATTGTAAGTGATAACTACGCTATTTCGACATCTCCAAGACCTCCTAGGTCAGAGGTAACCTACCTGTGAATAATCGTTTTCCATCAACTATGTCGGAATAAGCACAGCTGAACTCCTGTCTGGTGCAACAGCACGTGCTAATTCCTGTCAGGAATGAGAGTTACTATCATACGATGCGTCCAAACGCCGTGAAAGGTTCTCCTAAAATGCTGCGGCCGGTATCTTGCACCATGGTTGCCCGATTCTGAACTTCATCCTTGTACTCCAAAATCGTGTGCTAAATTCGAAACCCCTCTGTTTTTTCTCACACAGAGCTAAAAAACTACCGAAGACTATCTAAGCAAGCGCTTACTATGGTAGTTTTTGTCAGTTAAGATCGTAAAAGCGTTACCAGTACGTTAGGTGTGTTGCATACCTATCGGGCGTTACGTCATTTCGAACGCTTTGTTTGCGTTTGCGATCTATGTCTTACTAGATTCCACTAGAAAATGAAAGCGGTGAACCGTCTAAAAACTGAGTTTGTGTATAGAAAGGGGCGCTTAACTTACGGAATATTTTTGCTCTGCATTGTTTGTTCACGTAAACTTGTACTTGTATCAAAAGCTACTGATTTGATTACGTAAATGTGCAGAAGTTACGGGATCAGGTAATTGTTTTTACTTATAAAATGTACTTTACATTTTGTAAGGATATAAAATACACAATGGACTAATAATGAACAATGTGTGTTTCTAACTATGTGCAAAGCAAACGAACGAACAAAAAAGAGTGCCTCTCTCTTACATTCACTTATGTTTCTTTCCCTACCAGTGCTACCAGTACTCGCAATTTATGTAGTGTACCAAAACTACGGTTCTGTCTCACGGACAGAAAACACATGACAGTCGATAATCCGTCCGTCGGACGGAGTTTCTATGATCGACAGCCTCTAATGGAACACCATGGAATTGTGCTCACTTGTCTAACACCTTGTCTATAATACGCAGTGCCTAAGCAAATAAACAGCAGCTGTAAAGGAAAGACGTTTTTTCTGCCTTGCCGATTTCGACGGCTGTTCCGTGAAACATTAAAATTTCTTTATATAATGAGCTTCTGGAGAATTTCTGCCCCACTCCAGCAATTGTGTGTCAAGTAACGTAGCAGCGTGTTAGAAGGACGTGCACAACCTAAAGCTGACACTACGAATGTGGATGACTCTCTTTACACGCGGTAAAACACCGATGCCTCGTTAACAGGTGGTGACAAAATCAGATTCTTCCCTTGAGATTAGAATAAACGTGTTTCATTAATAAAGGCTCCGCTGTGGAATGGACACAGAACCTCGGATTCGAGCGAATAAATTCAAACGACACAATAGTTGGAGCACTATACTTCCATCACTTCGAGAATTGCTGCGAATACAACCAGAAGACTTTAACGAGCTGTAATAGGAGGTACATGAAATGTCGGCTGATGTGAGCGCTTACGGGATCGAACCAGTGGTATGGCGTCTGCAAGGGAGACTGTGTGGATGCGCGGTGGCTGGCGAACACGAGCACTGGCTGCGGTTCAATAACTTCCGTGCACGACGCATCTCACGCCGAGCACGCTTGCATGGACTTTGCACGCAACCGGAGGAATGGCGTCAGCTGATAGGCACAAAACGAGTATCAGCTTTATTTCTTTTCTGCAAAAAATTAATCTACTCTTCTTAGTTCTTTAAGATTCTGCCATTCGTGTTTCGATACATATGGGCCCGGTATGTTATATTATAAAATACAGAGAGTAAAAAGTCACCCACAACTTCTACAGAAACTACAGTTATAAGAAGCAGTCTTTGAGGAAGGAGTGAGGACGGGTTGTAGCCTACTTACGATGATATTCAACCTGTACATTGAGCAAGAAGTGAAGGAAACCAAGGAGGGATTTGAAAAGAGAATTAAGGATAGTGTGAAAAAATAAAATTTGTGAGGTTTTCCGGTGACAGTGTAATCCTGTTAGAGTCGGGAAATAACCTGGAAGATAAGCTGAACGAGGTGGGTAGTTTCTTAAAAACAAGCTGCGAAATGAATATCAACAACATTAAAACAAGGATAATGGAATGTAGTTCAAGTGTTAAGAAGTATCTTCTGAAGGTACCTGTGTGAAGTGTAACCTTGTACGGCACTGATACGTCGAGGGAATTAGATTAGGAAATGACACTAGAAGTAGTAGATAGGTTTTGCTGTTTGGGCAGCAAAGTAAGTGAAGATGGCCGAAGCAGAAAGGATATAAAATGCCGAACGGCTATAGCAAGAAAAATATTTCTGAAAATAGGAAATTTTCTGAAATCGAATATGAATTTAAGTGTTAAGAAGTATCTTCTGAAGGTATCTGTGTGAAGTGTAACCTTGTACGGCACTGATACGTGGACGATAAATACACTATTGGCCATTAAAATTGCTACACCACGAAGATGACATGCTACAGACGCGAAATTTAACCGACAGGAAGAACATGCTGTGATATGCAAATGATTAGCTTTTCAGAGCATTCACACAAGGTTGGCGTCGGTGGCGACACCTACAACGTGCTGACATCAGGAAAGTTTGCAACCGATTTCTCATACACAAACAGCAGTTGAACGGCGTTGCCTGGTGAAAAGTTGTTGTGATGCCTTGTGTAAGGAGGAGAAATGCGTATCATCACGTTTCCGACTTTGATGAAGGTCGGATTGTAGCCTATCGCGATTGCGGTTTATCGTATCGCGACATTGCTGCTCGCGTTGGTCGAGATCCAATGACTGTTAGCAGAATATGGAATCGGTGGGTTCATGAGGGTAATACGGAACGCCGTGCTGGATCCCAACGGCCTCGTATCACTAGCAATCGAGATGACAGGCATCTTATCCGCATGGCTGTAACGGATCGTGGAGCCACGTCTCGATCACTGAGTCTACAGATGGGGACGTTTGCAAAACAACAACCATCTGCACGAACAGTTCGACGACGTTTGCAGCAGCATGGACAATCAGCTCGGTGACCATGGCTGCGCTTACCCTTGTCGCTCCTTCACAGACAGGAGCGCCTGCGATGGTGTACTCAACGACGAACCTAGGTGCACGAATGGCAAAACGTCATTTTTTCGGATGAATCCAGTTTCTGTTTACAGCATCATGATGGTCGCATCCGTGCTTGGCGACATCGCGGTGAACGCACATTGGAAGCGTGTATTCGTCATCGCCATACTGGCGTATCACCTGGCGTGATGGTATGGGGTGCCATTGGTTACACGTCTCGGTCACCTCCTGTTCGCATTGACGGCACTTTGAACAGTGGAGCTACAAGGGTAGCGGAGTACGTGTGGAGTGCACATGGGGGTTTTTTTAGGCTAGAGAATTCCCTCCCTAGGCCCGACAAGACGCCTCCTGAGACGCGGCAAGGTAGGAGTAGGCAAAATGCAACAGAGAATAACAATATTAATGTGCTAATAGTAAACTGCAGGAGCGTGTATAGAATGGTCCCAGAACTGCTCTCGTTAATAAACGGTCACAACGCCCATATAGTACTAGGGACAGAAAGTTGGCTGAAACCAGACGTAAACAGTAATGAAATCCTAAACTCTTATTGGAATGTATACCGCAGAGACAGGCTGGACAGTGAAGGGGGAGGCGTGTTTATAGCGATAAGAAGTGCAATAGTATCGAAGGAAATTGACGGAGATCCGAAATGTGAAATGATTTGGGTGAAGGTCACGGTTAAAGCAGGCTCAGACATGGTAATTGGATGTCTCTATAGGCCCCCTGGCTCAGCAGCTGTTGTGGCTGAGCACCTGAAGGATAATTTGGAAAATATTTCGAGTAGATTTCCCCACCATGTTATAGTTCTGGGTGGAGATTTTAATTTGCCGGATATAGACTGGGAGACTCAAACGTTCATAACGGGTGGCAGGGACAAAGAATCCAGTGAAATTTTTTTTAAGTGCTTTATCTGAAAACTACCTTGAGCAGTTAAACAGAAAACCGACTCGTGGCGATAACATATTAGACCTTCTAGTGACAAACAGACCCGAACTATTTGAAACAGTTAACGCACAACAGGGAATCAGCGATCATAAAGCGGTTACGGCATCGATGATTTCAGACGTAAATAGAAATATTAAAAAGGGTAGGAAGATTTTTCTGTTTAGCAAAAGTGACAAAAAGCAGATTTCAGAGTACCTGACAGCTCAACACAAAAGTTTTGTCTCAAGTACAGATAGAGTTGAGGATCAGTGGACAAAGCTCAAAACCATCGTACATTATGCGTTAGATGAGTATGTACCAAGCAAGATCGTAATAGATGGAAAAGAGCCATCGTGGTACAACAACCGAGTTAGAAAACTGCTGCGGAAGCAAAGGGAACTTCACAGCAAACATAAACATAGCCAAAGTCTTGCAGACAAACAAAAATTACGCGAAGCGAAATGTAGTGTGAGGAGGGCTATGCGAGAGGCGTTCAATGAATTCGAAAGTAAAGTTCTATGTACTGACTTTGCAGAAAATCCTAAGAAATTTTGGTCTTATGTCAAAGCGGTAGGTGGATCAAAACAAAATGTCCAGACACTCTGTGACCAAAATGGTACTGAAACAGAGGATGACAGACTAAAGGCCGAAATACTAAATGTCTTTTTCCAAAGTTGTTTCACAGAGGAAGACTGCACTGTAGTTCCTTCTCTAGATTGTCGCACAGATGACAAAATGGTAGATATCGAAATAGACGACAGAGGGATAGAGAAACAATTAAAATCGCTCAAAAGAGGAAAGGCCGCTGGACCTGATGGGATACCAGTTCGATTTTACACAGAGTACGCGAAGGAACTTGCCCCACTTCTTGCAGCGGTGTACCGTAGGTCTCTAGAAGAGCGTAGCGTTCCAAAGGATTGGAAAAGGGCACAGGTCATCCCCGTTTTCAAGAAGGGACGTCGAACAGATGTGCAGAACTATAGATCTATATCTCTAACGTCGATCAGTTGTAGAATTTTGGAACACGAATTATGCTCGAGTATAATGACTTTTCTGGAGACTAGAAATCTACTCTGTAGGAATCAGCATGTGTTTCGAAAAAGACGGTCATGTGAAACCCAGCTCGCGCTATTCGTCCACGAGACTCAGAGGGCCATAGACACGGGTTCACAGGTAGATGCCGTGTTTCTTGACTTCCGCAAGGTGTTCGATACAGTTCCCCACAGTCGTTTAATGAACAAAGTAAGAGCATATGGACTATCAGACCAATTGTGTGATTGGATCGAGGAGTTCCTAGGTAACAGAACGCAGCATGTCATTCTCAATGGAGAGAAGTCTTCCGAAGTAAGAGTGATTTCAGCTGTGCCGCAGGGGAGTGTCATAGGACCGTTGCTATTCACAATATACATAAATGACCTGGTGGATGACATCGGAAGTTCACTGAGGCTTTTTGCAGATGATGCTGTGGTGTATCGAGAGGTTGTAACAATGGAAAATTGTACTGAAATGCAGGAGGATCTGCAGCGAATTGACGCATGGTGCAGGGAATGGCAATTGCATTTCAATGTAGACAAGTGTAATGTGCTGCGAATACATAGAAAGATAGATCCCTTATCATTTAGCTACAAAATAGCAAGTCAGCAACTGGAAGCAGTTAATTCCATAAAATATCTAGGAGTACGCATTAGGAGTGATTTAAAATGGAATGATCATATAAAGTTGATCGTCGGTAAAGCAGATGCCAGACTGAGATTCATTGGAAGAATCCTAAGGAAATGCAATCCGAAAACAAAGGAAGTATGTTACAGTACGCTTGTTCGCCCACTGCTTGAATACTGCTCAGCAGTGTGGGATCCGTATCAGATAGTGTTGATAGAAGAGATAGAGAAGATCTAACGGAGAGCAGCGCGCTTCGTTACAGGATCATTTAGTAATCGCGAAAGCGTTACGGAGATGATAGATAAACTCCAGTGGAAGACTCTGCAGGAGAGACGCTCAGTAGCTCGGTACGGGCTTTTGTTAAAGTTTCGAGAACATACCTTCACCGATGAGTCAAGCAGTATATTGCTCCCTCCTACGTATATCTCGCGAAGAGACCATGAGGATAAAATCAGAGAGATTAGAGCCCACACAGAAGCATACCGACAATCCTTCTTTCCACGAACAATACGAGACTGGAATAGAAGGGAGAACCGATAGAGGTACTCAGGGTACCCTCCGCCACACACCGTCAGGTGGCTTGCGGAGTATAGATGTAGATGTAGACATTTCAGATGTGTTACGACCCGTGGCTCTACCCTTCATTCGATCCCTGCGAAACCCTACATTTCAGCAAGATAATGCATGACCGCATGTTGCAGGTCCTGTACGGGCCTTTCTGGATACAGAAAATGTTCGACTGCTTCCCTGGCCAGCACATTCTCCATATCTCTCGCTAATTGAAAACGTCTGGTCAATGGTGGCCGAGCAACTAGCTCGTCACAATACGCCAGTCACTACTCTTGATGAACTGTGGTATCGTGTTGAATCTGCATGGGCAGCTGTACCTGTACACGCCATCCAAGCTCTGTTTGACTCAATGCCCAGGCGTATGAAGGCCGTTATTACGACCAGAGGTGATTGTTATGGGTACTGATTTCTCAGGATCTATGCACCCAAATTGCGTGAAAATGTAATCACATGTCAGTTCTAGTATAATATATTTGTCCAATAATACCCGTTTATCATCTGCATTTATTCTTGGTGTAGCAATTTTAATGGTTAGTAGTGTAGCTCGAACAGGAAGAGAATAGAAGATTTGTGGTGCTACAGAATAATGCTGAAGAATATATGGATAAATCGAATGACTAACGTAAAGGTGCTGCATGTAATTGAGGAGAAAAGGACTTTGTACCATAGCTTGCATAAAAAAGGAATAGGCTAAAATGATATATCATTGCCAATCAAAAGTTTGTCATTTTGGTAATGGGGGAAATGTGAGGAGAAAATTTTTAAGTCACTGGCAGACTACATTAAGCAGTTTCAAATGCATATGGGTTGCAGTAGTTACGCAGAGATGAAAAAGTTTGTACACGATAGAGTAACGTGAAAAGCTGCATCAAACCAGTGTTGGGACTGAAGATCACAACAACACGTTTCATTGCAATCGGTTTACCTTTCTCAAACATCTGCTGCTATTTTCCGCCTTTGCAACAGGCTAGTAAAGCTGTCCTCTACCCGAAGACCAATTTAAACAAGACAGTACTTCCGCCTGTCATAGTACTTGCAGTGGATCCTTATGCAGCTTGCAATTCCTGTGTGATGGTCCGGATAGATGTCGCCTATTACACATTACGACCCTCTTCAACTGTCGGCGGTCTTTGTCAGTTAACAGACGAGATCGGCCTGTACGCTTTTGTGCTGTACGTGTCCCTTACGTTTCCACTTCACCATCACATCGACAAAAAGGGGACCTAGGGATGTTTCGGAGTGTGGAAATCTCGCGTACAGGCGTATGACACAAGTGACACCCAATCACCTGGCCAAATTCGAAGTCCGTGAGTTCTGCGGAGGGCACTATTCTGCTCTCTCACGATGTCTAATGACTACTGAGGTCGCTGATATGGAGTACCTGGCAGTAGGTGGCAGCACAATGCACCTAATATGAAAAACGTATGTTTTTGGGGTGTCCGGATACTTTTAATCACATAGTGTAGGTGTGTTGCATACCTATCGAGCGTTGACTCATAACGCCCGCTTGCTTTATGTATGCGATGAGTGTTCAAAAATGGCTCTGAGCACTATGGGACTCAACTGCTGTGGTCATAAGTCCCCTAGAACTTAGAACTACTTAAACCTAACTAACCTAAGAACAGCACACAACACCCAGCCATCACGAGGCAGAGAAAATCCCTGACCCCGCCGGGAATCGAACCCGGGAACCCGGGCGTGGGAAGCGAGAACGCTACCGCACGACCACGAGATGTGGGCTGCGATGAGTGTCTTATTAGATTCCTCTAGAAACCCGAAACGGTGAACCGTCTAGAAACTGAGCGAGGATATATAAAGGGTGGCGTAACCTACAGGGCATTAGCGAAATTGAAATTGTCAGTGTTTAATTCAGATTTTATTCGAAAACTGTTGTTTTGTATCGTGAAACAAAGAGATGCTGTTGTAAAAATAAGAAAACAATACTGAATTATCGTACAGCGCTAGAAAATGCATTTTCCTCAACGAAAAGGTAAAGTAAAAACAACAGCAAAATGAAAATATTTCAAACATCTCTTCGATACTTCGAGCTTATATAAAACATGTTTGTTGTTCACAAATAGCTTCGGATTTGTCAATAATAACAGGAAACTCTTGCCTTAGATCATGATGATGAACGTTCCATTGAGTATAAAATAACAACAATAATTATAAAAGCGCAGAATTTACGCGATCAGCTAATTTTTATTACTAATAAAATGCAATTTATGTTTTGTAAGGATATAAAGTACACAATGAACTATTACTGAATGATGTGCGGTTCCGTTATGTGCAGAACAAACAACCAAACAAATAAAAACGTGTAGTGTAGTGTTGTGTACCAAACTGACCGAACCGTAGTTTTGGTAGAGCGCACTCTAATTGTGACGTTACTACATATATAAGAAGAAAAGGACAAAAAGAAAACACGAATAAAAACACTAAACATTGGATCCGTAGAGGAATTCTTAGCGCATAGTCACCACCGTAACGAACGTGATACGATAACTTTTAAATATTAGCTGGACACGTTGTTCGTAAGCTCATAGAGTAATCTAATCATCTCTGTGCTCTGCTAGTGTTCACAGGGCAGTTCACTAGGTTTGGATAGCGCATGCATGTACGTTTCATTACCTTTAGACAAATCAGGAAGGATATACTCATCACACAGTGTCCTATGCCACCAAAAACAGAAAAAATTATGTGAAGGCTCTACAAATATCTAACCAAAGCTCAGATGCAGCTGCAGTACAGCATAGATTGCGCACAGTTATTGAAAAACAAGCTTCGCGCATGTTTCGAAAACGGAAGGGGCGAAACGAGACTGATAAATGTTAAAATCATTATACACAGACACATACACAGCCCTTACACAATAATTTACGAACGTAAGTATAAGAGAAATACAACAGTTTCATATTTTATTATTTGCCCTTAAGTTCCCTACGAATAAATTCTATATTAGCTTGCTGGTTCACGACCGAATCATTAGAAATTACTGTTCAAATGTGTTAAATTTTCTTATACGAAAGAAAATGAAACAGTAACGTTCATACCAGTTTACTAAAAAATACCCTCTGCTATGGTACCTGACAGGTGTGAAAATTACCGAAACTATCAGTTTAGTAAGTAACGGTTGCAAAATACTAACACGACTTAATCACAGAAGAATGGAAAAGCCGGTAGAAGCTGACCTCGGCGAAGATCACTTCGGATTCTGGAGGAATGTAGAAACAGGCGAGGCAATACTGACCCTGTGACTTCTCTTAAAATATAGGTTAAGGAAAGGCAAACCTACGTTTACAATATTTGTAGACTTAGAGAAAGCATTGGACAATGTTGAATGGAATACTCTATTTCAAATTCTAAAGTTGGCAGGAATAAAATACAGAGAGCGAAAGGCTATTTACAATTTGTACAGAAATCAAATGGCAGTTATAAGAGTCGAGGTGCATGAAAGGGAAGCAGTGGTTAAGAAGGGAGTGAGACAGAGCTATGGCATTTCCACCATGTTATTCAATCTGTATATTGAAGAAGCAGTAAAGGAAACGAAAGAATAATGTGAAGTAGGAATTAGAGTCCAGGGAGAAGAAATAAAAACTTTGAGGTTTGCCGACGACATAGTAATTCTGTCAGATACAACAAAGGACTTGGATGAGTAGTTGAACGGGAAGGACAGTATCTTCAAAGGAGGATATAAGATGAACATCAACAAAAGCCAAACGAGGACAATGGAATGTAGTCGAATTAAATCAGGTGATGCTGAGGGTATTAGAGTAGGAAATCAGACACTTAAAGTTGTAAATGAGTTTTACTGTCTGGGAAGCAAAATAACTGATGTGTGGTTGAAGTAGAGAAGATATAAAATGTAGAGTGGCAATGGCAAGAAAAGCGTTTCTGAAGAAGAGAAATTTGTTAACATCGAGTATAGCTTTAAGTGTCAGAAAGTGTTTTCTGATAGTATCTGTATGGTGTGTAGCCGCGTGTGGAAGTGAAACAGCCGGCCGCTGTGGCAGAGTGGTTCTAGCGCTTCAGTCCGGAACCACGCGGCTGCTACGGTCGCAAGTTCGAATCTTGCCGCGGGCATGGATGTGGTGCTACAGAAGAATGCTGAAGATTAGATAGGTAGATCACGTAACTAATGAAGAGGTACTAAATAGAACTGGAAGAAAAGAAATTTGTGGCCCAACCTGACTAGAAGAAGGAATCGGTTGGTAGGACACATATGAGACATCAAGGGATCACCAGTTTAGCACTGGAGGAAAGCATGGGGGGGGGGGGGGGGTAGAAATAGTAGAGGGAGACCAAGAGATGAATACAGTGAGCAGATTCTGAAGGATGTAGGTTGCGATTATCACTCAGAGATGAAGAGGCTTGCACAGGATAGAGTAGCATGGAGAGCTTCATCACACCGGTCTTCGGACGGAAGATGACAACGACAACATGGTGCCTACAGTGCTTTTTGTCGATATCGAGCTTCGGAATGACGGTAATTAGCTGCACCGACTGTCATGCATGGAACAAGCTGATATCGGCAAGAGAATGGAAATGGTCGGTATGCCGCACGGGTTTACCGAAGCGTATTGTTAATTCGTGTGGTCTCCCTATCACATCCTTTACGGTTGGCTGTATATGAATAGCATGTCAGTTAGTTCGTTGCCTGGATACGATGCCATTACGTCACTACAGCTGTAGAAAAAGAAAAACAGTTGGTTCAAAATGGCTCTGGGCACTATGGGACTTAACTTCTGAGGTCATCAGTCCCCTAGAACTTAGAACTACTTAAACCTATCTAACCTATGGACATCACACATATCCATGCTCGAGGCAGGATTCGAACCTGCGACCGTAGAGGTCGCGCGGTTCCCGACTGTAGCGTCTAGAACCGCTCGGCCACTCCGGCCGGCGAAAAACAGTTAAGGTAGAGAATATTCGTATTGTCATTTAGAACGCAAAAAATTGTCCTTGTTAGGTCGCTACTCTTTGGTCGTGATCCCGTCGATCTTCTTACAATTACGTGTGCAGCAGTTAGCGACGTGACCTCAGGTGTTAGAACATACAGGATGAACAAAATACGAGGGCTGCTCTGAAAGTAAGGTCCGATCGGGCGTGAAATAGAAATCACAGTGAAAATCCGATGAAGCTTTGCACAGATGTGTTGGGCAGCGTCTCTAGTATTCCTGCAGATTGCATCACGTCGCTCTTTTCGAATCTGAGCGCACAGTGAGCACGTAAAGATGCCAATAAAATAGTGTCCCCTGCCAAGTATGACGGCGTGGTGAGAGATTTCACCTGATCTCCTGCAGCCCACATAATATAACTGTGATGCTTTTCCTTCTTCATGACAATTCTCGGCCGCACTCTGCAGGGGCAATGAAGACGCTCCTGCAGCGTTTTCGATGGGAAGTGTCTGGTCTCCCACAGTGCATCCCGTAGCTGGCTCCCTCTGAGTTTTATCTCTGCCCACATGAACCGCTGGCTATGATTACAACATTTTGCCACAGACAACGAGCTGTAGACCAGCGTAGTTAATTGGTGGAATCCACAGGCGGCTTCCTTCTATGACCAGGGTTTTGGAAATTTGGTACAACTCTACATCAGATGTCTAAGTCGGAGCGGCGACAAATAAAACATTTCTGATTTTCATAGTCTTTTCCATTTCGCACCCGATCCGACCTTACTTTGCGAATAGAACGCGTACATCTGGCCCGGAAAAAATTCAGGAACCTACAGACACGTTACCGAACATACATCATCCTTACCCAGGTTACATGATGTAAATTGGGTTGTCTATTTGAACGTACGTGAATTATTTTCTGGCCTAGTTTTATTTCTCCCACCCGATACATCATAAAACAGACACATTTTTGGTTCAAGTGGGTCTCCACCTGAAAAATGTTCCTCAAATAAGTACAATTTATTGTAAGTAATCATTTACTGGTTTACTTGCTTTATAGCTGCACAAAGCTGAAATCAATCTATCCTGAAATGGAATCCTTTTCTCTATAGCTACCGTATGCACTCCAGTGCGAACACGAATCTCGCGTGTAAAATGACCTAACCCTGAAAGAAATAGTGAGTAAATGTATAGCCACGTTCTACTCCCAGTACCCGTTCGCCCTTCGATGCTCATTTATTTTTCGAACCCTTGCTGTTTTCCCGTGAAACACAAATTCTCTCAGCATTTTCCGTCTGTAATAGATGAGATGGCCGGTGAGATCTTAATAAATCTAGAGCGTAACTCCAAGCCTTGCTTAAATTTAGATCTCCGTCCCAGTTTTGAAGTTCCCTGACACCTTTATTTCGACAGAATCCTCAATTATGATATCCCACGGACTCTGCGTTTGCACCATTCTACTGGTCCCGTCACATTTAATTTCATTATTATAATCTAGATGCACACAACTCAAGTAACCGGGCAAATCAGCTGTAGTCGAGCTCTACCTCGATTATAATCATGAAATGAAATACGGTGCGACCGGAATCGTGGTGCAAAGGCCAAATCTGTCGAAATAAAGACGTCGGAAAACCTCACAAACATGTCTGGACACGGTGTCATTGTGTCACTACAGCTGCTTTAAAAAAAAATTAAGGAATGGAATGCATACGGAAAGTGCTGAGAGAACGTGCCATTCTGCAGAACATTAGTGCGGTGTCCGCAAAACTAATGAGCGTTAAAGTGTGTGGGAGGAACGCTAGGAATCAAACTCGCCTATAAGCAGCGGTGCGAGAGCAATAACACAGGGTGATTCAGAAAGAACGACCCGATTTCAAAACCCCATATTTATGGATAAAAACATACTACAAACGTGGAATGAACTGCAATATACTCACAAAAACTTAGAGTTTTAGCTGTGCTATTTCAAACATTATATGTGACCACCAGCAGCAGAACGAACAACATCTAGACGATAGCTAAATTCGTCGTAAACTTTACACAATGTGTCTGCTTTTACAGAAGTTATGGCGGCTGTTATTCTGTTCTTCACTTCTTGTATGACACAAGGTTAAGGGGAGATGAACCCACTTTCCTTCATATATCTCCACAAGAAAAAATCGTTTTGCACTCAGCTTCAAATACCGGTTCTCTAAATTTTCCCCATTAGTGTTCCTCGAAAAGAACGTCACGTTCCTTCCAGGGATTCCCGTTTGAGTTCCCAATACATCTCCGTAATGCTTGCGTGTTGGTCGAACCTAACGGTAGCGAATGTAGCAGAACGCGTTTGATTTGCTCCGATATTTTCCTTTAATCTTACCTGGTGAGGTTACCAAACTCTCGAACAGTACTCAAGAATAGGTGGCACTAGCGTCCTATATGCGGTCTTCTTCGCAGATAAACCACTCTTTCCTAAAATTCTCCCAATAAACCGAAGTCGACCTTTCGCCTTCGTTACCACGATCCTCACATGCTCGTTTCATTTCCTTTCGCTTTCTCAACGTTACGCCCAGATATTTAAACGACGTGACTGTGTCAAGCAGGGCACTACTAGTGCTGTATCCGAACATTTCGGGTTTGCTTTCCTACTTATCCTCATTAACTTACATTTCTCTTCGTTTAGAGCTAGCTGCCATTCATCACACCAACCAGAAATTTTGTCTAAGTCATCTTGTACCATCTTGCAGTCACTCATCGTTGATACCTTCGCGTGCACCACAACTTCATCGGCAAACAGCAGTAGATTGCTGCTCACCCTCTCCGTCAGTTCATTTATGTATACAGGATGTTTCATGAGGAATGGTAAATATTTTAGGAGGTGCTGGCACAGACGAATTGCAATAAAAACGCCATATAACATGTGTCCAATTTTTATTGACTACAGAGATACAGCTGTTTGTATGAAATCCAAACAAACTTATAGCAAAGGCAAATGAGGATGTTCATAGTTGATTTTCAAAATTTCCACCGCCAATTTCAATGCACTTTTGATTTCTCTCGATAACAGCACGTATAGCTCTTCTGAGGTCGTGTTTGCGTTCTTTTATGAATGATGCACTACTCATAATCCGAACCATCAAATCAGCTCTGGCGGTTACATTTTCTTTGTACACTTCGCCTATCAACCATTCCCACAGGCAAAGTCCAAAGGGGTAAGGTCCGGGGATCTTGGTGGCCAAGAAATGTGCCATATCTACCGATCCATCTTAGGTTTAGATGATGTGTCACCTGACGACTACAATGTGCAGGAGCCCCATGCTGGAAGAACATTCGCATTCTCGTAGCCAAAGGAATCTTTTCCAATAATGCTGGAAGTCATTTCTAAGAAAGCGTAGATAAGGGGGTCATATTAGACGATGCGTTAACAGTACAGACACAATCAACCAATTGTCTATCAAACCACACCACACATTTATAGAGCAGCGTTCTTGAAAATGTGTCTCCATAAAGGTATGTGGGTGTTCTGCAAACCACTGATGTGAATTACGAGTGTTACTAATGTCGTCACGTGTGAAAGTGGCTTCATCAGTCAAGAGTAAAAGTAGGATTACCTGGCGATTTTCTAAGTATCCAATGACAAAATTCCAATAGTCTATCTTCATCTCTTGCTCGGAGGCGTTGAATGAGCTGTAAATGATACGGATGGTACTCGCGCATAAGTAATGTCCGCCATACTCTTGTACGTGGAACACCGATACGTGCAGAAATTCTACGTGTGCTTGTTGAAGGACTACGTTAAACGGGCTGAATAATGTTTTCTACTTCTTCCACAGTCTGTCTATTTACACGTTCAGATGCAATATGTCTGCTGGGCACTGTACTAATGTCACGCATTGTTTTAAACACACGAGTAAACACTCTCTGCGGTTAGGAAATCGTATGATCTATTCTCCAGAAGGCCACGCGGGATTAGCCGAACGGTGCAAGGCGCTGCAGTCATGGACTGTGCGGCTGATCCCGGCGGAGGTTCGAGTCCTCCCTCGGGTATGGGTGTGTGTGTTTGTCCTTAGGGTAATTTAGGCTAAGTAGTTTGAAAGCTTAGGTACTGATGACCTTAGCAGTTAAGTCCCATAAGATTTCACAGACATTTGAACATTTGAACATTCTCTAGAAGCAGCAGCAGTGTTTCCGTTACAAAACTCATACACAAATATCATATCGGCATACTCCACACGTGTAAATACGTGCGGCATGTTTACCCACTACAGTAAAGTAGACTTGACCAAGAAATCACAATGAAAACTTCAATGTAAACTAAAGCACAACTGCCGGCTGGAGTGGCCGAGCGGTTCTAGGTGCTACAGTCTGGAAACGCGCGACCGCTACGGTCGCAGGTTCCAATCCTGCCTCGGGCATGGATGTATGTGATGTCTTTAGGTTAGTTAGGTTTAAGTAGTTGTAAGTCCTAGGGGCTGATGACCTCAGAAGTTAAGTCCGATTGTGCTCAGAGCCATTTTTAAAGCACAACTTCACAATGTGAACATCAACATTCTACTGCTGACATTGGATAAATATGCACATAGCAACCGGTGTACCAACACACGAACGGAAATGCATTGAACTCAGCTGCATCTCTGTACTCAGTTAAATTGGACACATACCATATGGCATTTTTATTGCAATTTGTCTATACTACCACCTCCTAAAATATTTCCATTCTTCCTGAACCATCCTGTATAGAAAATAACTTCCCTGGGGCATTATTGACGACACCCTTGTCTCTGATGAAGACTCGCTGTCGAAGAAACGTACTGGTTTCTATTACTTAAGAAGTCTTAGAGCCACTCACATATCTGGGAACCTGTTCCGTATGGTCGTACCTTCGTTGATAGTTTGCAGTGGGGTACCGTGTCAAATGCTTTTCGGAAATCTAGGAATAGGGAGTTTACCTGTTCCCCTTGATCCATAGTTCGTAATATACCACGTGAGAAAGCTTTCCGATACTTTCTAAAAATGGTTCAAATGGCTCTCAGCACTACGGGACTTAACTGCTGTGGTCATCAGTCCCCTAAGAACTACTTAAACCTAACTAACCTAAGGACATCACACACATCCACGCCCGAGGCAGGATTCGAACCTGCGACCGTAGCGGTCGCGCGGTTCCAGACTGTAGCGCCTAGAATCGCTCGGCCAACCCGGCCGGCATACTTTCCAAAACCGTGCTCATTCGTGGACATAAGCTTTCCGGTCTCGAAAATTTATTACATTCAAATTCAGAATATATTGTAGAATTCTGGAATAAATCGATGATAAGGACATTGGTCTGTAATTTTGTGGGTCCGTTCCTTTACTCTTCTTATATACGGGAGTCACCTGCGCTTTTTTCCAGTCGCTCGGTACTTGGCGCTGGGCGAAAGATTCGCGAGAAATACACCCTCTGAGTGGCTGATGAGTGAGGGCGCGAGGTCTGGAGAGACACGTGTCCACAGCCACGGGACGTTGGGAAGGAGCGGGCAGGCATTAACGCATCGGGAAGCTGATTATACCGGCGCCGGCCGTCTGCCACCCCGTTGAGAGACCATCCTGTCCGGCTTCCCTCGTCTGCGTGCACTGCGGTTTCGGCGACAAACAGAAATCTAGATTACTCTGAATTGCCTTCCTCGAAACCATTCTGCCTATTCTAACCACGTGTTTACTAGACAAATAAAGAGTGTATTCAGTTATTCTCTTATTAATTATGTATTTCAGTTACACTTTTCTCGATTCAAGTCGGTAGCAACATTTTTTATCCTTTCGCTGTCATGAGCGGTCTCCAGTAGTTAGTCCGTATCGTTCCTCACAAGAGAAAACATTATGTCCGGAAACAATTCTTTTATTATCATTGCTATTGCTTATTTTTACTTTCATCTCGATCACTGCGCCGGCCGCTGTGGCCGAGCGGTTGTAGGCGCTTCAGTCCGGAACCGCGCTGCTGCTACGGTCGCAGGTTCGCATCCTGCCTCGGGTATGGATGCGTGTGATGTCCTTAGGTTAGTTAGGTTTATGTAGTTCTAAGTCTAGGGGACTGATGACCTCAGATGTTAAGTCCCATAGTGCTTAGAGCCGTTTGAACCATTTGATCACTGCGGTTGTGTTAATTACTGGTTTTGATCCGTCCATCAGTATACGTCTGTACGCGAGTTTTCCACACTCCTGAACATCACTAGGTCCACTGTTTCCGATGGGATAGTGAAGTGGAAACGTGAAGGGACACGTATAGCACAAAAGTGTACAGGTCTATTTCGTCTGTTGACTGACAGAGACCGCCGACAGTTGAAGAGGGTCGTAATGTGTAATAGGCAGACATCTATCCAGACCATCACACAGGAATTCCAAACTGCATCAGTGTCCGCTGCAAGTACTATGACAGTTAGGCGGGAGGTGAGAAAACTTGGATTTCATGGTCGAGCGGCTGGTCATAAGCCACACATCACGCCGGTAAATCCCAAACGACGCCTCGCTTGGTGTAAGGAGCGTAAACATTGGACGATTGAACAGTGGAAAAATGTTATGTGAAGGGACGAATCACGGTACACGATGTGCCGATCTGATGGCAGGGTTAGGGTATGGCGAATGCCCGGTGAACGTCACCTGCCAGCGTGTGTGGTGCCAACAGTAAAATTCGGACGCGGTGGTGTTATGGTGTGGTCGTGTTTTTCATGGAGGGGGCTTGCACCTCTTGTTGTTTTGCGTGGCACTATCACAGCACAGGCCTACATTGCTGTTTTAAGCATCTTCTTGCTTCTCACTGTTGAAGAGCGATTCATGGATGGCGACTGAATCTTTCAACACGATCGAGCACCTGTTCATAATGCACGGCCTGTGGCGGAGTGGTTACACGACAATAACATCCCTGTAGTGGACTGGTCTGCACAGAGTCCTGACCTGAATCCTATAGAACAACTTTGGGATGATTTGGAACGCCGACTTCGTGCCAGGTCTCACCGACCGACATCGATACCTCTCGTCAGTGCAGCACTCCATGAAGAATGGGCTGCCACTCCCCAAGAAACTTCCAGCACCTGATTGAACGTATGCCTGCGAGAGTGGAAGCTGTCATCAAAGCTAAGGGTGGGCCAACACCATGCTGAATTCCAGCATTGCCGATGGAGGGGCGCGACGAACTTGTAAGTCATTTTCAGTCAGTTGTCCGGATATTTTTGATGACATAGTTAGTGTATGTCGTAATTACGGTGGAGAATATACAACACATTATACATAAGCTCTGTCAAAAGTAAAACTATTTTGCAAGGCCTATGTATAATGTTATGTACATTCTCCATCGGAATGACAACACGGCATGAATGATAAACTCATAATGGAACACGATTTATAACCAAAAAAGATTTTTTGAAGATCAGAAGATGAGACTTTCGGCTGTCGAATCCGATCGCCAATAATAAACATTAATTAATTCGATCTTCACTATAAAAATTTTTCAAGTTTAATGTAGATCGTTCCTTCCATTTTCTGAATATGAGAAATTTCAATGATATGTAGGGAATATATCCAATGAAAGTGGATATATATTTTTCGTTTGACTAATGTTGCAGTAGTTTTTCACATCAACAACGCCATTAAATACTATAGTATGTACTATCAAAAAGTCCGTTTGACCAGTCAGGAATTTATAAGATTGAGTGAGACGTTTGTGGCAAAGTTTATATAGGACAAATTGGTCGAAAAATGCGTATACGACATAGAGAACATATTTGCAAAAGTGAAAACAATCAGTCCACATTCTGTCTCCATCTTAAAACGAATAACCTTTTTGTTTCAACTACGGAAGACAACCCGAGACTGTTAGACAGAATTCTCAGAGGCTGCCACATGGATATACAGGAAATTGGATATTTACAGAGAAATGGAAAAACTTATTTAGAAGTATGAATGTTATCCAAGATTTTAAAGACATACTTGACATTCTGTAACATTTCAAAGAAGGATATCTGGATAATAGTTTTAATTAAGGTTAGGATCCCATATATATATATATATATATATATATATATATATATATATATATATATATATATATATATATATATAACAGTAAGGTATAGTTTTATTTTATCCATTTTAAAATGATTTTTAAAGTAACTGCAATGTCCATTTCGCCATGTTGCGTTACGCATTTAAATACATCAAACACAATCAGGTTCGATGAACCAGACGTTATTTTGTGTAGAGCATTTTAGTGTGCAATCCGTGTATATCTGTTAGTGAACGTCATCTATTATACTGAAAATTATTTAGTCAGTTCAAATAAGTCTTACACTGTAGGAACCATTGTTTCATTGAGCGCCTGTGTGATGCAGTGTGAGCCCTCTGTTTACATAAGCGAGCAATTTCCATCTGTTAGATTGTCAAATACTGTCAATTAGTCGTGCACCGTAGCCATTCGTTATTTTAGCCATTAGGCTACACGATCACGCGTCATGGCCACATGTCAACTACGTGTCTACTACCTGAAATCGTACACGGACACACACAGGCAATGTAATACCGTATTTGTCCATCGACATCTGGCAGACTTTCAGTTAAAACGTCTCTCCTCTACGGAGATATACAATGAAGAACCAAAGAAACTGGCACACCTGTCTAATATCGTGTAGGCTACCCGCTAGCACGCCGAAGTGCCACATCACGACGAGGCATGGACTCGAATCATGTCTGAAGTAGTGTTGGAGGTAACTGACACCGTGAATCCTGCAGGCCTGCCCATAAATCCGTAAGAGTATGAGGGTGTGAAGATCTCCTCTAGGCAGCACGTTGCCAGGCATCCCAGATATTCTCGATAATGTTCATGTGTGGGGAGTTTGGTTTCCAGCGGAAGTGTTTAAACTTGGAAAAGTGTTCCTGGAGCCACTCTGTAGCAATTCCGGATGTGTGGGGCGTCGCATTGGCCTGCTGGAATTGCCGAAGTCCGTCTGAATGCACAGTGGACATGAATGGATGCACATGATCAGACAGGATGCTTACGTACGTGTCATCTGTCAGAGTCGAATCTAGACGTATCAGGGGTATGATATCACTCCAACTGCACTCCCCCCCCCCCCCCCCCACCATTACAGAGCCTCCACCAGCTTGGACAGTCTCCTGCTGATATGCAGGGTCTATGGATTCATGAGGTTGTCTCCAAACCCGTACACGTCCATCCGCTCGATACAATCTGAAGCGAGACTCGTCCGACCAGCAACACGTTTCCAGTCATCAACAGTCCAGTGGCGGTGTTTGACGGACCCAGGTGAGGCGTAAAGCTTTGTGTCGTGCAATCATCAAGGGCACACGAGTGGGCCTTCGACTCGGAAAGCCCGTATCGATGATGTTACGTTGAATGCTCAATGGTTCGCACGCTGACACTTGTTGATGGCCCAGCCATTTGCGGAAGTGTTGCACTTCTGTCACGTTTAACGATTCTCTTCAGTCGTCATTGGTCCCGTTCTTGCAGGATCACTTTTCCACCTCAGCGATGTCGCAAATTTGATGTTTTACCGTATTCCTGATATTCACGGTACACTAGTGAAATGGTCGTACGAGAAAATCCCCACTTCATCGCTACCTCGGAGATGCTGTGTCCCACCGCACGTGCGCCGACTGTGACACCACTTTCAAGCTCACGTAAATCTTGATAACCTGCCATTGTAGCAGCAGTAACCGATCTAACAACTGCGCCAGACACTTGTTGTCTTATGAGGTGTCACCGCCAGACACCACACTTGCTAGGTGGTAGCCTTTAAATCGGCCGCGGTATACGTCGGACGCGCGTGTCGCCACTATCAGTGATTGCAGACCGAGCGGCGCCACACGGCAGGTCTAGTCTAGAGAGACTCACTAGCACTCGTCCGAGTTGTACAGCCGACTTTGCTAGCGATGGTTCACTGTCTACATACGCTCTCATTTGCGGAGACGACAGTTTAGTATAGCCTTCAGCTACGTCATTTGCTTCGACCTAGCAAGGCGCCATATTCAGTTACTATAATTACTTCAAGAATGTATTCTGAACAGATAATATTGTGAATCATGTACCGTCTAGAGCGACGTTCATCATTAATGGATTAAAGTTAAGTATCAAACTAATTACGTCCGCTTTCTGAATTCTAACTCCTTGTCATGTTCCAGACCTCACGTCAGTATAGTTCTTCCCTCCTCACGCTAGCCTGCTTGAGCTAAAACGCGTGCATTTCGGCCTCCACTCGTAACACGGTGTTGGCTCTTCTGCTAACACAAAATCTTATACAGGGTGTTACAAAAAGGCACGGCCAAACTTTCAGGAAACATTCCTCACACACAAATAAAGAAAAGACATGTGTTCGGAAACGCTTAATTTCCATGTTAGAGCTCATTTTAGTTTCGTCCACCTACGCTCAATGGAGCACGTTATCATGATTTCATACGGGATACTCTACCTGTGCTGCTAGAACATGTGCCTTTACAAGTACGACACAACATGTGGTTCATGCACGATGGAGCTCCTGCACATTTCAGTCGAAGTGTTCGTACGCTTCTCAACAACAGATTCGGTGACCGATGGATTGGTAGAGGCGGACCAATTCCATGGCCCCCACGCTCTCCTGACCTCAACCCTCTTGACTTTCATTTATGGGGGCATTTGAAAGCTCTTGTCTACGTAACCCCGGTACCAAATGTTGAGACTCTTCGTGCTCGTATTGTGGACGGCTGTGATACAATACGCCATTCTCCAGGGCTGCATCAGCGCACCAGGGATTCCATGCGACGGAGGGTGGATGCATGGTTCCTCGCTAACGGAGGACATTTTGAACATTTCCTGTAACAAAGTGTTTGAAGTCACGCTGGTACGTTCTGTTGCTGTGTGTTTCCATTCTATGATTAATGTGATTTGAAGAGAAGTAATAAAATGAGCTCTAACATGGAAAGTAAGCGTTTCCGGACACATGTCCACATAACATATTTTCTTTCTTTGTGTATGAGAAATGTTTCCAGAAAGTTTGGCCGTACCTTTTTGTAACACCCTGTATAGGTGTTGAAGACCGCAGCGCCGTATTCTGCCTGTTTATATGTCTCCGTATTTGAATACGAATGGCTGTTCCAGTTTCTTTGGCGCCTCAGTGTACATAATGAATGTACGAATGCAGCTTGTAGATATATGGTTGACGACATATGGAAGTTTGGGTCCGGCCGTCAGGCGTGCTCGGATAGCTTAATTGTAAGGCGGCCGCTCGTGATAAGCGGTCCGGCACAAATTTTTGCTGTCGTCTTTCTCTTATACAGATGATGGTTTTCCACATTTGGAACTCCGAACACATTTCGTGTATTTAAGCACGCTGGGTGACGGACGATCAGAAACCTGCTTCACCAGAGTGGGAGTAGTGTGTCGTAACGAGAACACCGCCTCTCGTGGCGCCAGCTGGGCGATCTTGAGGCTGGGCACTTTCTTCGCTATCCGGTCGGTGCTCTGAGGAAGGAGAGGGGCTGAAGTTCACGGGTGGCGGCCCGCGGGTTTTCCGCAGGGCCACCGTGGCCGTGACACGCCCGGGGAAAGCGGCGAAAGTGAGCTGGGCCCAGAGAAAGCGGCCACCAGCTCGCGAATTGGCCCGGGCCGCCAGCCTGCGGCGTTCCCAGACCGGCTGGTCGCCGCCGTTGGTAATGCAGCCACCGCCTGTCACGCACCAGCTGCCTCGCTGCAAAATCCCGCGCCGGCTCCCCACACACCTAGCCGTCCACACGCACTCCACTTAACAGAGAGGAAACAAGGTTAAAGACGTCGAGAGAGATGGAACAGTTGCTCTATCGGAGAAAGTTGGCAGGAGGAAGCGGACGTGGCCAGAGAATTATTTCACAACTTGTCGTAAGTGATTGAGGAAAATCAGAGAAGGCCTAAATCTAGGTGGTCAGATGAGAACCTGAGCTCCACTCCTGCTGATTAAGAGCTAGATGTCACAACGGACTCATGGTCGAAAGGAATAGTTTTCAAAACCAGATCTTACAATTTATTTCCTTAATCATATCTACATCTACATCTACATCTACATCCATACTCCGCAAGCCACCTGACGGTGTGTGGCGGAGGGTACCTTGAGTACCTCTATCGGTTCTCCCTTCTATTCCAGTCACGTATTGTTCGTGGAAAGAAGGATTGTCGGTATGCTTCTGTGTGGGCTCTAATCTCTCTGATTTTACCCTCATGGTCTCTTCACGAGATATACGTAGGAGAGAGCAATATACTGCTTGACTCCTCGGTGGGTCGCTGGAGTGGCCGAGCGGTTCTAGGCGCTTCAGTCTGGAACCGCGCTACCGCTACGGTCGTTTTTTTTTTTTTTTTTTTACTAATCGGTGTAGGTATGTTCTCGAAACTTCAACAAAAGCCCGTACCGAGCTACTGAGCGTCTCTCCTACAGAGTCTTCCACTGGAGTTTATCTATCATCTCCGTAACGCTTTCGCGATTACTAAATGATCCTGTAACGAAGCGCGTTGCTCTCCGTTGGATCCTCTCTATCTCATCTATCAACCCTATCTGGTACGGATCCTACACTGCTGAGCAGTATTCAAGCAGTGGGCAAACAAGCGTACTGTAACCTACTTCCTTTGTTTTCGGACTGCATTTCCTTAGGATTCTTCCTGCTTTACCGACGATCAACTTTATATGATCATTCTGTTGTGGCGTAACAAGACAGCCACGCCACTCGGAAGTAGCCGAAAGGCACGCGTTAACTCACGCGGGCTAGTAGATAGGTCTGAAACAGGATACGTAATGAATGCTATAAAGAAAAGTACGTAGCTCCTGGAATACTTAACTTTAATCCATCCTTGTGGTACATCGCTCTTGACGATACAAGTGAGACTCTTTAGATACAAGCTATGTAATGCTAATGGCGCCTTGGTAGGTCGTAGCCATTGACTTAGCTGAAGGCTATTCTAACTATCTGCTCTGCAAATGAGCGAGGCTTCGTCAGTGTGCATCGCTAGCTAAGTCGTCCGTACAACTGGGGCGAGTGCTAGTAAGTCTCTCGAGACCTGCCGTGTGGTGGCGCTCGGTCTGCGATCACTCACAGTGGCGACACGCGGGTCCGACATGTACTAATGGACCGCGGCCGATTTAAAGCTACCACCTAGCAAGTGTGGTGTCTGGCGGTGACACCACACATTCCATTTTAAATCACTCCCAATGCGTACTCCCAGATAATTTATGGAATTAACTGCTTCCAACTGCTGACCTGCTATATTGTAGCTAAATGATAAGAGATCTTTCTTTCTATGTATTCGCAGCACATTACACTTGTCTACATTGAAATTCAATTGTCATTCCCTGCACCATGCGTCAATTCGCTGCAGATCCTCCTGCATTTCAGTACAATTTTCCATCGTTACAACCTCTCGATACACCACAGCATCATCTGCAAAAAGCCTCAGTGAACTTCCGATGTCATCCACCAGGTCATTTATGTATATTGTGAATAGCAACGGTCCTATGACACTCCCCTGCGGCACAGCTGAAATCACTCTTACTTCGGAAGACTTCTCTCCATTGAGAATGACATGCTGCGTTCTGTTACCTAGGAACTCCTCGATCCAATCACACAATTGGTCTGATAGTCCATATGCTCTTACTTTGTTCATTAAACGACTGTGGGGAACTGTATCGAACGCCTTGCGGAAGTCAAGAAACACGGCATGTAAATGTGAACCCGTGTCTATGGCCCTCTGAGTCTCGTGGACGAATAGCGCGAGTTGGGTTTCACACGATCGTCTTTTTCGAAACCCATGCTGATTCCTATAGAGTAAATTTCTAGTCTCCAGAAAAGTCATTATATCCACAGGAATGAAGTACACGGATTAAGAAGCGTGTAAGAAAACGGATGTAGTCTTTCGGCAGAGTTGTTCAATCTATACGTCGAAGAAGCAATGGCAGAAATAAGAGAAAGTTCCAAGAGCGGAATTAAAATTTAAGCTGAAGTATACCAATGTTAAGATCCGCTGATGACATTGCAATCTTCACTGAAAATAAAGAAGAATTATAGGATCTATTGAATGGAATGAGCACTGTAATGAGTACAGAATACGTACTGAGAGTAAATCGAAGAAAGACGGAAGTAATGAGAAGTAGCAGAAATAAGAACAGTGAGAAACTCAACATCACAATTGGTGATCACGAAGTGTATGAGAAGGAAGTCTTCCAGCTATGCAGCAAAATAAGCCATGACGGACTGAGCAAGGAGGAATAAAAAAACAGTCTAGCATTCGCAAAAAGCAAATACCTGACCAAGAAAAGTCTACTAATATCAAACACAGGTCTTAATTTGAGGAAGAAATTTCTGAGAATGTACGTTTGGAGCGCAGCATGGTATGGAAGTTAGATATGGACTATAGGAAAACCTGAACAGAAGAGAACAGAAGCATCTGAGATGAGGTGCTGCAGATGAATGTTGAAGTCAGATGGATTTGTTAAGATAAGGAATGAGCAGATTCTCCGTAGAATCGGTGATGAATATATGGAAAACGCTGACAAGAAGAAGGAACAGAACTACAGGACATCTATTAAAACATCAAGGAATACCTTCCGTGGTTCTAGAGGGAGCTGTATAGGAAGACAGAGACTGGGGTACATTCATAAAATAATTGAAGACGTAGGTTGATGATGATGCTTGGTTTGTGGGGCGCTCAACTGCGCGGGTATCAGCGCCCGTACAAATTCCCAATCTTCGCTCAGTCCAAACTTGCCACTTTCATGAATGACGATGAAATGATGGGGACAACACAAACACCCAGTCATCTCGAGGCAGGTGAAAATCCCTGACCCCCCCCCCCCCCCCGGAATCGAACCCGCGACCCAGTGCTCGGGAAGCGAGAACGCGACCGCGAGACCACGAGCTGCGGACACGTAGGTTGCAAGTGGTACTCTAAGATGAAAAAGTTGGCAGAGGAGAGGAATTCGTGACGGGCCGCATCGAACCAACCTGATGACGCAAATAAAAAAATCATCAGTGTAATTGTCCGTCTTCATGTTTTTTTTTTTTTTTTTTTTTTTTTAAATTATACACCTTAATACGTTTCGTCCACCAGACCATCCTCAGTATCTGTGAGATAATGGCTCTGAGCACTATGGGACTTAACATCTTAGGTCATCAGTTCCCTAGAACTTAGAACTACTTAAACCTAACTAACCTAAGGACAGCACACACATCCATGCCCGAGGCAGGATTCGAACCTGCGACCGTAGCGGTCGCGCGGTTCCAGACTGAAGCGCCTAGAACCGCTCGGCCACACCGGCCGGCTCTGTGAGATAATAAATAGGACAAATGAGAAGTAGCATTTTACAAGTATTACAAAAACATGTTCACAGGATGAAACCAAAACATACCACATTGAAAATCTCGATACGATGTATCTCGTCAGTTCTCAAGTACACTACCGCCGTTTAGTGAAGCACTCTACGTTAAATAACAATGGCCGCTAGGTGACGTATTATGCAGACAGATTAACGTCTACAGACCTCTTTATAGTGTGAAGTATACATTCCTTTCATGAAGATAATCTAGAAAAATAGTAGAACGGAATATAGTGACAAAAAACATAATTTAACTTATCGCTCAAAATTATACGAGGTAGAGCATAACGTAATTTATCCCTCTACTGTAAAGTATGTGAAAGCTATTTTGTAACCCTCTTTTTTCTTTCGGTAAAATGAGGATATGAAACATGACGGCGTTACTATTAAAATACGTAGTAACGACATTAAAATATTAATTATCCAAGGTTTTCCAGATGATTCCAGACTAATATACAAATTGTTTCCACGGAAAAACAGTTACAAATTCTTCCCCTTATCTTCTATGCTTGTGGTCGCAGAATTGATGATTACTGGTAGCCACCGTACTTCAAGGAAAACACTGCGTTAATGGTTATAAGCCAAGCACTTTCAAAAACGACCGTCAAACATCTTTCTTAAGCACAGTAAGTATAATAAGCGTAGACCGCGTTCCGGCTAGAATGCGGCAATGCTATAGCTAGAATGAACATTTAATGACTATTTATGGACAATCCAACAAAAGGAAAACTTTTGCAGATGATGTACTTCACTTTTTCCAACATAACCTACAAATATGACTATCGAGTTTTTAGGCCTAAAACTGTTAATACATTGTTACCGAAGAAGTCCTGCTGTACACATGAAACGCTTTGCTTTACATTAAATGTAGACTGGACATAGAAAAAATACCGCGTAGTACATAATACTAAATACTATTTCTAAATTCAATTTAAAAGTGACACCCTCTCTAACATACATATGACAAACTCTGCTTTTTTTTTTTTTAAAGTGAAATGCGTACACTGAATTTCGCACAAGAATGCTGAAACGGGCCTCAGTTAGAAATAAGAACACTTTTTTCTGCAAGAATTTTGACCCACAGTCATCGTCTTTATTTCATCGGTGTCTAGCTTGTGTAGTGTTTTGTCTTCAGTGTCCGCTGTATCCCGTGGGGAATGAACAGTGTAACTTACCCTTAGAAAAATTAATGAATTACTGTGCTGATAAACCCCTTACGTTATTTGATTTTCAAACAGCTGAGCAGAACTGAACGTACTCAGACATTTCGCTCTTTACTTATTCTGATCAACACTAAACTGACACACAGTATTTTTAGCGCAACGCAATCTGACTTTCAAAAATCCCTACAAAAGAATGGCCCTGACTAACAATAACCTATACCTTTCATGAATCACTTACCTCACAAAAATTTTGGTTACTCGAACTACTGCGATACAGCGAGCGCCAATACTGCCAGTTAAATAAAAGATTCTAACTACTGAAGGCACTAACTACTGATAGGCATAGTTAGCAAATGAAAGATTTTGATAGAGAACAAACAATGTATTTACTTTAATAGTGTTATATCAGTTCATGACATCCAGTCATACAAATTTACTGTCTCTGATGGACACACGTCCAGATCATCCGCTCTCAAAACTCCGCCATCTCTCTCCCCACATCCACCACTGCTGGTGGCTCACCTCCAACTGCGCAACGCTATGCGCTGTTGACAGCCAACTGCCCAACACTACAATAGCAAATTACAACAATGCCAACCAGTCACAGACTGCAGACAGCACAGCCAGTGATTTTCATACAGAGCGCTACGTGTCGTTACCAATATAAAAACCTAAACAGCCTACTTACAACAGTAACACCCCTCCTCCATATTAAAGGTATATGCCGAACAGGTATTCGAACCTGGGATCTTTACCTTTCATGGGTAAGTACACTGCCGACTGACCTATCCAAGAACGTCTCACAACCACCCTCACAGCTTTAATTCCTCTAATACCTCTTTTGCTATTCGAAGAGCACATTTCCGCGAAAGGCAAACGTCCTAAGATCGAGTCGCGGTCAGACACTCAGTTTTAATCTGTCAAGAAGTTTTAAATCAGCGCATCCTCGTCTACAGAGTGAAAATTTCATTCTGGAAATCTATCTCAGAAAAAAAAAACTTCAGTGAATTTGGTGATAGATTTTTGACTTATCCTGCGGGTACTACATTCAAAATATCCTCAATCCGCAGTAATATTTCCGTTGGCAGCTGCTTGTTCAATTAAAGTTAACGGGGAGAGGTGGAAATGAAAACTAGACTGACAACTGCGAACTATAAGCTAGTGAGTTGGTGGAGGAAATGTTAGATGATTAAGTGAGTTGATCGTGGTTAGTGAGACGGTAATTCCAAAAATGAAGACACGAAGGACGTTACTCCATAATGCGTCTTTTTTTTAAAAAAAATCCGAACCCTACACATCCACAGGCGGCGGAAATAACTTCTTCGCATCCTTCACTGAAATACTACAATGTTGACGCTAAACATTTTGTATTTCTATCGTCAGTTTATATTTAAAATGTATACTTGAGATCTGATAAGAAGTGATGTTCCTGTTAGTTTACAAATATGAAACGAATGGTGCCTAAGGGGAGCTACAACGTTTGAAATGTATCTTTGCAGTGTGGAATTGTTTTCCATTATCGCATAGAGATAACGTAATATCTTTGAAAATAGAAAAACACAAACATTGTCAGGTAGAGCGCCGTACGTTCAAAACTAAGGACAAGGTACTGCTCATGGCCAGGGTTACTCGTCTGACAATAGGAACACTACGTAAACATGTTTTTCAGACGTCAAGAGCATATCGGTGGAGGCGTTGCACAAATTACTCGCCTTCAACAGTCACTAGAGCCTAAGTTCAAGGGGGAGACAGTCGCTGGAACTATAAACACCCAGAACGATTAGCCATCCTCAGAAATTCTGCTAAACGACACTGGAAAATCTGCTCTGCCTTTTCTGTGTATCCTACCTTTATAAGTTCTACATTACGTTCGCGTGAGCAGCAGTGACAAGGGAGACCAGAATCTACTCTACGTTAAGTCAGCATCAGGATTCAGTTCCTGTGCTTCACTTTAGATGTATAAAGAGCTGACCAAAAAAAAAAAAATAACATCAACCAATTTCTTTCCTAACTGCATTCTGGAATTGTCGATATTTCAAGTTTTGCTGATTCCTTGTGTCACCGAATTGATTCACCTTCGCATAGGTAACCGTAACGGAGCAGACCTTCCCACTCAGTTTGAGATTTTGGAGCACTTTCCTCAGCCTGTCAGATGTTAATAATTTAAAAAAAACTGTCACACTTACCACGTAAACTGAAACAGCTCTGAACAGTACATAAGTAATGACTGTAAGAATATACATATTTGTTTTCATTTATCTGTCAGAGAACTCTAGAGGCGTAATGAAGTATGAATTATTGTATGTTATTTGTCGACCCTACACAGTCTCACATCAACTCTCCACTCTCTCTCTCTCCCCCCCCCCCTCTTTTCTCTCTCTCTCTCTCTCTCTCTCTCTCTATCTATCTCTCTCTCTTTCTCCATACCTAAAGAGGAAGAGGCAGAACTGATTTTAACGCAAATGTAAAGGACAAATACTCTCGAGAGAAAGAGAATGAAGAGAGTGGAGACAGAGCAGAATATGCGTGTGTTAATGCACAGTCATCTTTAAAAATACTTTTACTTCATTGGTTCTGTTGCCTACCAGAATTTTGAAACTATTGCTGACCGGGTAATATTTACAGTTCTAAGGCATCGACGAAACTGACGTAAGTAGTTAATAGATACGGTCTATAACTGAATGCAATAACTGTATAGGACACGCACTGGAATAAATGAACTAACTCATTCTGATGTCATCCAGTTTTGTTCTGTACAGTAGCTAGAAATGATTAGCTACTGCCGATTAGTTATTGAGCGAGTATCCTAATGAAACTCAAAACAGATTTGTAAGAACACGGGAATTTGGCAAACAAAGTGGTGACAACGGGTAAAATGAATCGCATTTGATGTATTTCAGGTAGCACCAGGTTCCATTGCCGGCCGGAGCGGCCGTGCGGTTCTGGGCGCTACAGTCTGGAGCCGAGCGACCGCTACGGTCTCAGGTTCGAATCCTGCCTCGGGCATGGATGTGTGTGATGTCCTTAGGTTAGTTAGGTTTAATTAGTTCTAAGTTCTAGGCGACTGATGACCTCAGAAGTTAAGTCGCATAGTGCTCAGAGCCATTTTGAACCAGGTTCCATTCCCCTTAGTGCTAGAGGTGAGACAAATAACTGCGCTATGGTTTATAGCGGGTCAGACACGTAGTGATTCTGTGTAATAATAGGAATCCATAGTCTCTCTGATGGACGTGTACTGTCGAACTGGAACTCGTAGTCATATCAACTTTAACGTTGATTGTAGGTCTTTCTTCTTTAGGGTTTGTTTTCTGCTTTAGTACATCATTTCCTCTTTACTCATCTGAGACAGGCGTACTGATTAGGCAGAGAAGCAGTAAGCGGGTACGGTTCCTGGCCAAATATCTTCTTCACATTTGCTGTGGTGTGCATTCTCTCTTCATTTCAATGCTGAGATAATATTCGTTGAAACGCTACGTCCTTTCTCGCAAAGAACCATTTCAGATGTGAGCGTATGGCCTCCAACTGTTTACGACGAGTTCAATACCAATCCGGAAAAGGAAGGACACTGGTAACAGAAATACAAATGCTGCCAGCGTAACTACGCAGTGATGGTCATCTATCCAATCGCCTGCAGATCCTCCTTAGCTGATTGCAACCTTGTTTTGCGTTGTGTTCATTCTTCGCCTCCTTAAAATTTATGTTTCCCGGAAGCCAATCTCGCTAAGCTATTCGAGTAAGCGGTATGTTCACCTCAAGGTCTTTTCTACAGAACGCCAAGAAAAAGCCTTGTTGATAGGCAACACGAGTACTTGTATTGTCTGCGTGTTGCGTCGAAATACCTTGCAGGCGCGTCGCAGTCGAATCTTGATTTCTCGCTTATGTTACTCGAAGTTCACTGTACTGTTGGTGTTCAGGTAATATACGTGCCAAGTGTAATGAATCGTTCACCATGTTACCAGGATAAAATTACAAACATGTGATGGAATAAGTAGAAGTCTAGGTTAATAAAATATGTGAGACTACAAATACCCATACTTTGTCTTCTTAATTCCCCCGTGTGGTTATCATGTTTCCATTGAAGCTTATGAAGCTAATGAGTCTTATTCATCGTCGACATGGCAGATGTTTCCATGGCAGGGTGCGCTTTCTAAGAAGTACCAGCGTAACCTTAAGCGAAGGGGAAGAATGTCTGCGAATCGTGTGTACTCTGATCTATAGTCATGTTTTTATTGTTAGCCTATTGTATTTACAGGGCGTTAATTGGAAACTAGTCGCTCTTTTGAATAAATCTGTATGGGGAAATCCGTAACAACCAGACTAAGGTTGGCAGATTTTCCAGACTAAAAATAGTTCATACAGCGCACTAGTTCGACCCAGGTCTAGCTCACCTACCCAGTTCACAAGCTAGACTCCTCGCGTTACTGTATAGGAGTAGGTCACTGAACAGAGAACTTGGCACGACCTGAAAGGAACGATCACACTATGGTGATGAAATGCAAAACGATGGAAGGAACGTGAGGATACACAGAATAAGAGAATTATACATTACGCTTTGAAAGCCATTAGGCAGATGTTAACTCAAATGAATAAAGCAGGAAAATGGAGGAGTGTGAGGGAACATACAGTAAATTCCATCTTTGAGAGTGTGGTAGTATTACACTTTAAAAAGTAAAAAGTTGAACAATATATGGAAGTAAAGGGAGCAAAACAAGAAAAACATTATGCAAAAAACTGTACGTATGTAACAGTTTGCAATAAATAAATTAAGCAAGTAAACTAAAAATAGCACCTGGCAAGACAACTTCAAGAGGTGTTAAACATGCTAAATAAAACAAGTACCAAATTAAAATCATTTCTGTTTATCTTATTGATATTGCTTAAGATCTTCACACATTCTATAGTTACTCTGATAATTCTTACTTTTCATTGGTTTGTGTATCACTCTCCATGACTTATACCTCCCGAAGTAAGCATCCTTGTCAAGTACTAATTTTATTTTATTTTATTGGTTTCGTTTATTAATCTAACTGTTATGGAGGCATGCTGTTCCAGTTTTGTGTTAAAGTTTTTTCCTGTTTACTCACTTTAGATTTACTTATTGTTCAATTTTTTACTTTCGCATTGCATTACCACCACACTGTCAACGACGTTATATACTGTGCATTTGTGCTTCAATCTAGATGTGTATCTTCTTTTCCAATGTCGTTCACAAACATAGTAACAACTTCGGAGACAATAGTCTGAAGACGGACTTGTAAGCAGAAAACTGGTCATCACAATGAAATTAATGCTGTATTACAAAAACAAACTAGCGCTTTTCATTTAGAAATAGGCAGAACATACACATACAAAAAACTTTTGCATCACCTCGATTCCGAGAGTTCCGGAACCTGTACAGAAAATTGGAATAGAGATCAACATAAACATCATTTTCGCCCTTTTTATTGCTCATGAAAACCACACATTGCATGTTTTACCATCATACAGCGAGACCTTCAGAGGTGGTGTACCAGATTTCTGTACACACCGGTACGTCTGATACCCAGTAGCACGTCCTCTTGCACTGATGGATACCCGTATTCGTCGTGGCATACTATCCACAAGTTCATCAAGGCACTGTTGGTCCAGATTGTCCCACTCCTCAACGGCGATTCGCGTAGATCCCTCAGAGTTGTTGGTGGGTCACGTCAGATCTTTTCAATCTATCCCAGGCATGTTAGATAGGGTTCATGTCTGGAGAACATGCTGGCCACTCTAGTCGAGCGATGTCGTTATCCTGAAGGAAGTCATTCACAAGATGTGCACGATGGGGGCGCGAATTGACGTCCATGAAGACGAATGCCTCGCCAATATGCTGCCGATATGGTTGCACTGTTGGTCGGAGGATGGCAATCACGTATCGTACAGCCATTACGGCGCCTTCCATGACCACCAGCGGCGTACGTCGGCTCCATATAATGCCACCCCAAAACATCGGGGAACCTCCGCCTTGTTGCTCTCGCTGTACAGTGTGTCTAAGGCTTTCCGCCTGACCAGGTTGCCTCCAGACACGTCTCCGACGATTGTCTGGTTGAAGGCATATGCGACACTCATCAGTGAAGAGTGGTGCCACACTGTAGCAATTCTGGATGTGTAGGGTGTCGCATTGGCCTGCTGGAATTGCCGAAGTCCGACGGAATGCACAATGGACATGAATGGATGCAGGTGATCAGACAGGATGCTTACGTAAGTGTCACCTATCAAGAGTCGTATCTAGACGTATTAGGGGTCCCATATTACTCCAACTACACACGCCCCCCACCATTACAGCGCCTCCACCACTTTGAACAGTCTCCTGCTGACATGCAGGGTCCATGGTTTCATGAGGTTGTCTCCAAACCTGTACACATCCATCCGCTCGATACAATTTGAAACGAGGCTCGTCCGACCAGGCAACATGTTTCTACCCATCAACAGTCCAGTGTCGGTGTTGACGGGCCCAGGCGGTGCGTAAAGCTTTATGTCGTGCAGTCATCAAGGTTACACAAGTGGGTCCTCTGCTCCGAAAGCCCATATCGATTATGTTTCGTTGAATGGTTCGCACGCTGACACTTGTTGATGGCCCAACACTGAAATCTGCTGCCATTTGCGGAAGGGTTGCACTGCTGTCACGTTGAACGATTCTCGTCAGTAGTCGTTGGTCTCGCTCTTGCAGGATCTTTTTTCGGTCACAGCGATGTCGGGAATTTGATGTTTTACCAGATTCTTGATATTCACGGTACGTTCATGAAATGGTCGCACGGGAAAATCCCGACTTTATCGCTACCTCGGAGATTCCGTATCCCACCACTCGTGTGCCGACTATAACACCACGTTCAGACTCACTTCATTATTGATAACCAGCCATTGTAGCACCAGTTACCGATCTAACAACTGCGCCAGACACTTGTTATCTTGTATAGGTGATGAAGACCGCGGGGGTGTATTCTGCCTATTTACATATCTCTGTATTTGAATGCGCATCCCTATACCACTTTCTTTGGCGCTTCAGTGTATTTGTTTTGTTCTAAGTACAATGTGGTACAATAGTAGACAACGAGAGAATTCTGTCATGGGGGATAACATTTTCGATGGTTTTTTTCACTATGTTGTCACCTTAGTGAAGAGAATGCTCTCATTGCCATCGTTATCACGAATCGGATACTCTTGCCTTTGCCGGCCTATCTGTCCATGTTATTTTTTCGCTTCACAATTATTTTTCTCTTTGATAACATCTCAAACGGCTTGCTTTGGGATGGCATGGTATGCCATTCGTAAAACATATTGCTGTCATCCTTGTCTTTAATATTTTATTTTTTTCATTAATGGCAATATTACAGAGTCTTCTTCCTGTTGTGTTATTTCTTATGTTGCATAGCGTTGCACTTACCTTAACTAATGAACTTCATTTTACTCACCTGAGGACTTCACACTAATACAGCGTCGATATTTTTCTTATCAGACTTTTGCTACGATGTGGAAGTGTTTACATAGCCCCAATGGTCAACAGTTACGTTCCTTTTTTTATCTGACAAGCAGTATCATCCCGAGGTATTTAAACCATGTGTTTCATTATAGGATGAGATTATCCCGACATATTTTGAATAACTACAATCCAGTATATCTAGGAATCATTCTGGATCCTTGACAAACAACAGTGCATAAAGTTATCTAAGAAACTTGACTCAAGACGCCAATACTCGACTGTCTGATGCAATCGCTCTTGTGCATTCTGCTGCAAAATATTTCGCTTCCGTGTGGGGAAAACATCGCCCACACAACAAATACTGATGCGCAGCTTAATGGTGCATGAAAGTTATCACTGCTCCTGTCAGGTCTACTCTCAGTCAGTGGCTGCCTGTCTTAGCTCATATTGACCTAAGGAGGAAAGCAGCTAAGATAAAATTGCTCAAAAAAGATTACTTCTCATAAAAACTCTCCTTCGTATGATGTCCTACAAGATCCACCAACAACTCGTTTGAAATAACGCAGATCACTCTGGATTTATTTAGAAAGTATCGGTTCTTTTACATGACCTCAAATGGCGACAACGCTGAAACGATCATCCACCCAATAACGCTCACCTGCTCCAAGAACCAACAAAGAAGGTGGAGGGATTCGAAAGACCATGCCAGATCTGGTCGAGGCTGAGTCGCTCTGGGACTGCCCACGGAAGATGTGGTTACACCATGAAGAAGCGGAGATTCTGTCCATGTCCTGACTGCGACTGTGGGAAAACAATAGATCACATCGTTAAGGAGTGCCCGCCTCGAGCATCTGACGGTGATCTGAGGACTTTACACTAAGTGACTCAAATTGCTCTTGACTGGTTGTCACATTTTGACATTTCCATTTGATATTGTAGGTACTTCTGTGTACTTGTGAAACCATACGATAAATAAAAAATAAAACCGATGTTGAATGATCTGCAGCTTAGAATATCTGCGCTTTGGTTTTCACTGTACGCATTTTGAGGTAGAAGCAGTTATTGCGATCTTACTTTGCATTTCGATAGCTGTACGCAGGTGAAACTTCCTGGCAAATTACTCGTAAAACTGTGTTCCGGGTCAAAACCCAGAGCCTTGGCTTACGGGTGCGTTGATCTATCCAAACCACTCACATCTTCGATTCCGCCAATAGCTCTCGGCCATTTTCTAAATTCACAAGAGCTCTCCAAAGTACGCAGCTGTACTGAGACTCTTGAAAGAAAGGATATCGCAGAGAGTATGAAGATGAATCTGGGTAGAATTGAAGCTGGTGATAGGAGCCTGGACAGCTCTATTGGCAAAAATATTGTCTTCGAAAATTAAGGTCTTTGTCCGCCGCACAGTGTTTCACTATAGTGCATAAGCCGCTGTAAGAGTAAAGATGTGTCTAGGTTTTTCGACTGAAGCCAAGTATGGCTTGAAGTCGGAGAAGAGAAGAGTGTTGAGTGACATACCTTGGTTCAGCTCTGTACTTTTAGGTTCTGGTCTGTGAAACTTTTTAATTAAATCACCTGAATACAAACTAAGCAATGAAAGGCAGCCTTAAGACGGTAGCAATATATAGAAGGGATATACGAGGAAAACAAACTTGAAGGCAAGATTCTAGAAAAAGAAAAGGTGGTAGGTGAAGATGAGATGAGAGGTGTGATACCGCGAGAAGAATTTAACAGAGCATTGAAAGACATAATTCGAAATACGGCTGTTCTGAAATGGTGCAACTTTATACGGAACTGAAACGTAGCCGATGAACAGTTTAGACAAGAATAGAATATAAGCTTTTGAAACGTGGTGCTAGACGAGTATGCTGAAGGTAAGCACTTACTAGAACTGAGAAAATGAGAAATATGTGGCACAGATTGACTAAAAGAGAAAATCGATTGACAGGACACATTCTGAGATATCGAGGAATCGTCAGTTTGGTGATGGCTAAAAGTGTGTGTGTGTGTCGGTGTGCGTGTGTCTGGAGGGGGTAAAAATTTTAGAGGGAGACCAAGTCTGCAATAGTCATATGGAGATGAAGAGTCTTTCACAGGAAATATTAGCGTGGAGAGGCGCGTAAAACCAGATTTCGCACTGAAGACCACACACTAACAAAACTACAAACTGAATAAAGTAGATGGCAACTTCGTCTGTACCTTATAAGTTCTCTAACATTAAATTATCAGTGTTCCTGAACAGCTCTTCGAGATATATCTCAGATATTTTGACTTTGGTATTTTTCTTAATATGATCCAACGTTTGAATATGGTTGCCTATAAAAAGTTTGGTATAGTTTGTGGACATTATCTGTGATTCCGACCTCACAGGGAACGCACCCAACGATGCCATATGACCATACTTTTATTTTGTCGCTTTTCATAATATGTATTTTTTATCTATGTCTAATTTATAGTTGTTATAGTGGAATTTCATACACAGGTGAAGAATCAGTGTATTGCTTTAAGCCAGATAACCATCCGTTCGGGCAGATGAGCGCCTTCATTTTCGGCCACATACCCACTGATCAGCCAGAATATTATGACCACCTACCTAATAGCTGGTATATCCACCTGTGGCACGCATAAAAGCGGTGACGCGTCATGGCATGGAGGCATTGAGCCCTTGGTTGGCCGCTGGAGGGAATTGACACCGCATCTGTACACACAGGTCACCTGATTTGCGTAAATTCCGGGGAGGGAGCGATGAGCTCTGACGCCACGTTCAATCATATGCCAAATGTGTTCGATCGGTTTCAGATCTGGCGAGCTGGGAAGGGGAGAGGGAGGAGACAGCACATCAATTGGAACTCGCCACTGTCTTCCGCGAACCACTCCCATCAGAATCCTGGCCTTCTACATCTACATACACACTCCGCAATCCACCATACGGTGCGTGTCGGAGGGTACCTCGTACCACAACTAGCATCTTCTCTCCCTGTTCCACTCCCAAACAGAACGAGGGAAAAATGACTGCCTATATGCCTCTGTACGAGCCCTAATCTATCTTATCTTATCTTTGTGGTCTTTCCCCGAAATGTAAGTTGGCGGAAGTAAAATTGTACTGCAGTCAGCCTCAAATGCTAGTTCTTTAAATTTCCTCAGTAGCGATTCACGAAAAGAACGCCTCCTTTCCTCTAGAGACTCCCACCCGAGTTCCTGAAGCATTTCGGTAACACTCGCGTGATGATCAAACCTACCAGTAACAAATCTAGCAGCCCGCCTCTGAATTGCTTCTACACTCCCGGAAATTGAAATAAGAACACCGTGAATTCATTGTCCTAGGAAGGGGAAACTTTATTGACACATTCCTGGGGTCAGATACATCACATGATCACACTGACAGAACCACAGGCACATAGACACAGGCAACAGAGCATGCACAATGTCGGCACTAGTACAGTGTAGATCCACCTTTCGCAGCAATGCAGGCTGCTATTCTCCCATGGAGACGATCGTAGAGATGCTGGATGTAGTCCTGTGGAACGGCTTGCCATGCCATTTCCACCTGGCGCCTCAGTTGGACCAGCGTTCGTGCTGCACGTGCAGACCGCGTGAGACGACGCTTCATCCAGTCCCAAACATGCTCAATGGGGGACAGATCCGGAGATCTTGCTGGCCAGGGTAGTTGACTTACACCTTCTAGAGCACGTTGGGTGGCACGGGATACATGCGGACGTGCATTGTCCTGTTGGAACAGCAAGTTCCCTTGCCGGTCTAGGAATGGTAGAACGATGGGTTCGATGACGGTTTGGATGTACCGTGCACTATTCAGTGTCCCCTCGACGATCACCAGTGGTGTACGGCCGGTGTAGGAGATCGCTCCCCACACCATGATGCCGGGTGTTGGCCCTGTGTGCCTCGGTCGTATGCAGTCCTGATTGTGGCGCTCACCTGCACGGCGCCAAACACGCATACGACCATCATTGGCACCAAGGCAGAAGCGACTCTCATCGCTGAAGACGACACGTCTCCATTCGTCCCTCCATTCACGCCTGTCGCGACACCACTGGAGGCGGGCTGCACGATGTTGGGGCGTGAGCGGAAGACGGCCTAACGGTGTGCGGGACCATAGCCCAGCTTCATGGAGACGGTTGCGAATGGTCCTCGCCGATACCCCAGGAGCAACAGTGTCCCTAATTTGCTGGGAAGTGGCGGTGCGGTCCCCTACGGCACTGCGTAGGATCCTACGCTCTTGGCGTGCATCCGTGCGTCGCTGCGGTCCGGTCCCAGGTCGACGGGCACGTGCACCTTCCGCCGACCACTGGCGACAACATCGATGTACTGTGGAGACCTCACGCCCCACGTGTTGAGCAATTCGGCGGTACGTCCACCTGGCCTCCCGCATGCCCACTATACGCCCTCGCTCAAAGTCCGTCAACTGCACATACGGTTCACGTCCACGCTGTCGCGGCATGCTACCAGTGTTAAAGACTGCGATGGAGCTCCGTATGCCACCGCAAACTGGCTGACACTGACGGCGGCGGTGCACAAATGCTGCGCAGCTAGCGCCATTCGACGGCCAACATCGCGGTTCCTGGTGTGTCCGCTGTGCCGTGCGTGTGATCATTGCTTGTACAGCCCTCTCGCAGTGTCCAGAGCAAGTATGGTGGGTCTGACACACCGGTGTCAATGTGTTCTTTTTTCCATTTCCAGGAGTGTATGTCCTCCCTCAATCCGACCTGATAGGGATCCCAAGCGCTCGAGCAGTACTCAAGAATAGGTCGTATTAGTGTTTTATAAGCGGTCTCCTTTACAGATGAACCACATCTTCCCAAAATTCTACCAACGAAGCGAAGAGGACTATCCGCCTTCCCCACAACTGCCATTACATGTTTGTCCCACTTCATATCGCTCTGCAATGTTACGCCCAAATATTAAATCGACGTGACTGTGTCAAGCGCTATACTACTAATGGAGTATTCAAACATTACAGGATTCTTTTTCCTATTCATCTGCATTAATTTACATTTATCTATATTTAGAGTTAGCTGTCATTCTTTACGCCAATCACAAATCCTGTCCAAGTCATCTTGTATCCTCCTACAGTCACTCAACGACGACACCTTCCCGTACACCACAGCATCATCAGCAAACAGCCGCACATTGCTATCCACCCTATCCAAAAGATCATTTATGTAGATAGAAAACAACAGCGGACCTACCACACTTCCCTGCGGCACTCCAGATGATACCCTCACCTCCGATGAGGGTGACATGACACATTGTCTTGTTGAATAATACAACTTTCGTCAGGAAACATGATCGCCAGTCCGCAGCTCGTGGTGGTGCGGTAGCGTTGTCGCTTCCCACGCCCGGGTTCCCGGGTTCGATTCCCGGCGGGGTCAGGGATTTTCTCTGCCTCGTGATGACTGGGTGTTGTGTGACGTCCTTAGGTTAGTTAGGTTTAAGTAGTTCTAAGTTCTAGGGGACTGATGACCATAGATGTTAAGTCCCATAGTGCTCAGAGCCATTTGAGCCATGATCGCCATGAAGGGGTGTACGTGGTCTGCAACCAGTGTGCGACACCCCTTGGCCGTCGTGGTGCCCTGCATGAGCTCCACTGGACCCATGGATGCCCAGGTGAATATTCCCCAGAGCATAATTGAGCCGCTGCCAGCAGGTCTCCGCCCTGTAGTACAGGTGTCAAGAAGCTATTTCTCTGAAATACGACGGATTCGCACCCTTCCATCGGCATGATGAAGGAGGTATCGGGATTCATGTGATCATGCAAGCTCTACCACTGTGCCAACTTCCAGTGCTGATGGTCACGTGCCCATTTCAATCGTAGTTGCCGATGTGTAGTGTTAACATTGGCACGTGCCTCGGTCGTCGTCTGCTGAGGCTCACCGTTAGGAATGTTTGGTGCACTGCGTGTTCAGACACACTTGTACTCTGCCCAGCATTAAAGTCTGATGTTCATTTCGCCACAGTTCGCCGCCTGCCCTGTTTTACTAGTGTGCCCGGCCTACGACGTCCGACATCTGTTATAAGGCGTGGCCGCCCGACACCACGACGTCTGCCACGGCGTTTCATCTTGGTTTCACCACGTGTTGAAGACACTCTCCACAGCACTCCTCTAACCCCCTACAAGTCGTGCAGTTTCCGAAATGCTCGTGCCGAGCCTCCTGGCCGTCACAATCTGTCCTCGTCCAAACTCAGATTGCGCGCTTTCGCCATTCTACACGTGGACAGCACACACACCGATACTATTTGCACTGTGTGTTTGTCTGAGATACAGCCATTCCTAGGCGGGTGATGCTGCTATCGCCTGGACAAGTTTATACAGGGTGAAAAGTATTTAAACCGAGAAACTCTGGGAGGTTGTAGGGGACATCAAAACAAAAATTTTTCCCTAATGTCATTTTTTCCTATGAGCATTATTTAAACCGGTGGAGGCTGTATTACGCTCTTCAGTTGTTAGAAGCCGTATTACGATTTTCAGTTGTTAGAGGGCGTATTACGCTCTTCAGTTGTAGGCAACTACCGTCCACCGGTGTAGTAGTGCACTGTCTCTGTTTACTAATGGAGCGATACACCTGGAGTGATTACACTGATATGGTTGGTGCGTACTACGTAGCGCACCACAACGGACGAGCTGCACAGTGGGTTTATCAACAACAATATCGTAATCGCCGTATCCCGTATCATACGACCTTTGCTGCCGTGTACCAACGTCTGCGTGAGACCGGGTTATTTAGCAGATTACCTGGACAGGGACGCCGTCGCACGGTAAGAACGCTGCAATTTGAGGAAGCTGTCTTCCAGCATGTGGAGCGGGATCCTTCAATCAGCACTCGCGCAATTTCACGTAACATGGGGACGAATCAGACGAATGTAAAAACAGTCCTTCGAGAGCAATTGTTACGTCCATTTCACTTACAGCGTGTCCACAACCTGGAACCAGTTGATTATCCACCCAGAGGACAGTTTTCGCAGTGGTACCTGGAATAATGTGAAATCCATCCTACATTTCAAAAAAATGGTTCAAATGGCTCTGAGTACTATGGGACTAAACTTCTGAGGTCATCAGTCCCCTAGAACGTAGAACTACTTAAACCTAACTAACCCAAGGACTTCACACACATCCATGCCCGAGGCAGGATTCGAACCTGCGACCGTATCAGTCGCGCGGTTCCAGACTGTAGCGCCTAGAACCGCTCGGCCACTCCGGCCGGCTCCTACATTTCCATCCTCTGTGTTGTTTACCGATGAAGCAACGTTCGGGCGTGATGGAGTCTTCAACATGCACAATTCGCATGTTTGGAGTGAGGATAACCCACATGCCACAGTTACTAGGGCTTATCAAGTGCAGTTCTTCGTTAATGTGTGGGTCGGTGTTGTTGGGGACTGTTTAATTGGGCCGTATCTCCTACTTAGGCCATTAAATGGCTGGCACTATGACAATTTTCTCGCCAGAGCATTGCCAGAACTACTGGAAGACATCCCGCTTCCTACAAGACAACGCATGTGGTTCCAACATGACGGGGCGCCGGCATATTTCAGTCGTCGTGTGCGTCGATTCCTGGACCGACGGTTCCCAGAAACGTGGATCGGCAGAGGTGGTCCTGTACCATGGCCTGCTCGATCCCCAGATATGTCCCCTCTGGACTTTTACGTGTGGAGAGAGATGCGCAACCTTGTTTACGCAACTCCTGTTGCATCAGAAGAGGATCTGGTTGCCCGGATAGTTGGTTGGTTGGTTTGGGGAAGGAGACCAGACAGCGTGGTCATCGGTCTCATCGGATTAGGGAAGGATTGGGAAGGAAGGTGGCCGTGCCCTTTCAGAGGAACCATCCCGGCATTTGCCTGGAGTGATTTAGGGAAATCACGGAAAACCTAAATCAGGATGGCCGGACGCGGGATTGAACCGTCGTCCTCCCGAATGCGAGTCCAGTGTCCAACCACTGCGCCACCCCGCTCGGTCTGCCCGGATAGTAGCAGCAGCAGGAACAATTCGGAATACTCCTAGGGTTTTTGCCCGTGCCAGACAGAACATGATCCGACGGTGTAACCTTTGTTTACCTGTGAATCGAGGCATTTTTGAAAATCTACTGTAATTGAAATTGGGTTATGTTAATGTGATGTCTCTTGGTCATAAAAAATGGAAAAGTGTTTGTTGGTTTAGTTAATTTTACGCCAGAGACATCTTCCTCTGCCGGTTTAAATACTGCTCATAGGAAAAAATGACATTAGGGAAAAATATTTGTTTTGATGTCCCCTACAACCTCCCAGAGTTTGTCGGTTTAAATACTTTTCTCCCTTTATAGATGGTAGGTCGCTGGTCATAATGTTCTAGCTGATCAGAGTACGACCGCCATATGGGATCCGCTAAGTGTAACAGAAAGCGAATGTGACGTTGGGCGGAGTGTCATCGTTGGTGAAGACTCAATTAGCGCGGACTTTGCGCGTAGCTCAGCTGTGACAAGCGGAGCGACGGCCTAACCCACATTTCGTCCCAGGGGCGCTGAACTCCGCCTTCCGAAATAGACGCACCCGTTTGTGCAACAGCTCTATGCACTGCAGCTTCAGGCTGTTAGCTTAACCCAAAACGCGGACGCGGGATTTCGAGGTGCATGCACTCACGGCGTACGATGCTCAGCTGCGTTAACTTACAGTAATTTGTTTTTAGATTTCGCTGAGACGTAACGCAGTCGTTCTCTTTGAAGCAGAGTAAATCGTTTGTTAAGCCAGACATCTGTGTTTTTCTTACAGTACAAGTAGTATCATCTGGCGCAATACTTCACTGAAACCTATGGTTTCTTCCTTGTCTGAATCAAGAGAACCAAAGGAAAAAAAAATTGTTTTCAGTAACCCAGTGTCGTTGCGAAATTATAACCCCACTACCTAACTACTAATACACACTGCATATTTCCTTACCTAAGTTATACCGTATTTGCAGATCAGCAGAGAAGCAGCAATCAACAAAGGAAATAATGCTTGCAGATAACAGAGGCCCGGAATACAAAATCAAAGGATAGATTTCTCGAGTGGCCGAGCGGTTCTAGGCGCTTCAGTCCGGAACCGCGCCACCGCTACGGTCGCTGGTTCGAATCCTGCCTCGGGCATGGGTGTGTGTGATGTCCCTAGGTTAGTTAGGTTTACGTTGTTCTAAGTTCTAGGGGACTGATGACCTCAGAAGTTGAGTCCCATAGTGCTCAGAGCCATTTGAACCATCTGAATTTGATAGATTTCTCGACCTGGCACGGAGATTGCTTTGATATTATGTAAATGCCGTGCATAACGTAATCTGTGGAACTCTTTTGTTCATAACACTTTTCATGGATATAAATGTAAAACACAGCATTCTAGTTATTCTACGGTATTAATTTATTTAGAAAACTGTTTTTCGAGTTACAAGCCAGTCATGAATGAAGCTTACGATCATCATCAAAAGGACACAGTACTGGTCAACAACATTTAAAAAGTTGCACATGGAGAGTGAGGTTCAAATACAGAGTAAATCTCATCTTTGATTAAGCAGTAATAACATAATTGGAAACGTTAAAGCTAAGCAAATGAGAAATATTGAGAAGACAAACCAAAAAATGTTAAGGGTAAACATCGAAACATCAATATTAGGAGTATGTGTGTTTATAGGCTCTTTGGTGGTTTCACGACATGTACCTCTTCTCTTTTGTTGAGTATAATTGTTGCTCATGTCATCCTCCTGATCCACAAACACAAACTCATTTCTTTAAGTGTCTAGAGCTAATAGTTTCTGGTTTGTTCTCTTCAGATACATTTACAGTTTGCATTTAACATTTTCAGTTGCATTACTGTTGCATTGTCGAAGATGACATTTACTCTGTGTTTGTACCTCACTGTCCGTGTGTACTATCTCTTTCAGTGTTGCTTAGCAGTATTCCATCCTCTATGATGACGACAGATATTTATAGTCTGATTATGGTTTTGTGGTCGAAAACCGGTTGACCACATAAATTAATACTGTAGAACACCTATAATTTTGTGCTTTCGATTCATAATTATGTCATTGTTCTAACAAGCAGTGACGGAACAATCAATTACCTTTCTACGGTAATTATGTTCCTTGCCTATGGATAAACTTAAGTACATGTTACTGTGCTTCAAATTCCTTCACTTCGTCTACTTCTCGGACCCCAGTTTTGATTTTATCACTAATCCTACTTCTGCTACTTCTCATTGCATTCCTCTTTCTCTCATTACTCTCAGTCCACAGTGCGTGCTGAGCAGGCTGTTGGTTGCAATCGGAAGGGCTCGGAATTCTTCCTAACTTTCACTGACGACAGCAGTGCCGTAACGAATCTTATCGTTGACATCCTTTCACCCTGTATTTTAGTCCCACAAGCTAAATCTTTTTTGTTATTTCTGTCATTGATTCTTAGTTTTATAGACTGAGCAGCTGTCGTATACTATCAGAAGTAAAAATAGATTTCGGTGGTTTTCCTTGTAGCTTTGGTCAGTTAAGATCATAATCACGTTACCCGTACGTTAGGTGTGTTTCATACCTTTCGGACGTTACCTCATTTTGATCCTTTGTTTGCGTATTCGCTCAGTGTCTTACCAGAATCACCTGGTAACTGGAAACAGTGAACCATCTAGATAAATGAGTGAGGATATACAAAGGGCCACCTAACTTACACGGTTACATGGTTATCCTCCTGTCTATTACTTAAAAATGAACGGTATTTATAGCAAAATTGAAACAGTTAATATTTAATTCAGGTTTTATTCTGAAACTAATGATTTGTAACGTGTAACAGAGGGCTGTTGTAGTAAAACTAAAAACATAAAACAATACAGATTTATTATACAGCACAACAAAACGTAATTTACTCGGAAAAAGGTAAAATTTCTTAAAAAGGCCAATAAACTATCAAATATCGCTTCAATACTTCCCCGAACGGACATAAAGCATGTATCTGTTACCGCTAAACAACTTTCGCACGAATTAATATAGTTTTAGTTACTTTTGGGGGTGTAAACTGTACTTGCAGAAACGTAATTGCTTTGGCTACATAAAGACGCAGAAGTTACGCGATCAACTAATTTTGATTACTTATAAAATGCAGTTTGTATTTTGTAAAGATATAAAATACACAACGGACTAACACTGAACGATGTGCGGTTCTAGTTATGTGCGAAACAAACAGATAAACAAAAACAAAGAGAAGTCGTCGGCCCCACCTTTCTCTCTCATATGTTCATTTATTTTACTTTCCTTGCCAGTACTACCGGTAATTCTACCATTTGCTACGTCATTTATGTATTGTACCAACACGAACAAACCGTACTTCTGATAGAGTGCAACTCTGGCATTCAACTGATACCACTGTTCTTCACTTCAGTTACGGTTGTGTGTTACCTATAACGTTAGTGGTTCCTTTCCACGTTTCGATTATATTGTAGCCGTCAGATTACACTTAGAGCTCGCTGTTATGTACGTTATTTAACAAAGAAATCAAAATAATATTCACTGTCTTAAGCATCAGTCTGCGTCGTCCGCAGTTCGGTACGGAAGATTACCGCGTGCGTGGGCTACAGCAGTGAGAACCACGCAAAGTATACCCATATCTGCTTTCGCGCCAGATACGTGATACTTCCTTTCTTCGCACCTCGCGTGTCACTTACGCGAAGAAGCCGCGAGGCGGAGTGTAACGCCGTTGGCCGTTGTGAGTCGAAAGCGAGCAGCTCGGCGATCAACTTTGATGGCTGCGCACGGCGCTCGTCTGTGACGTCTGATTCGCAGACGCGAACTAGGTCACGCCGACTTCCTGCTTCTCATGTGAGCTCTGCCCAGCGCTCCACGCTCCTAGCTGCACTACCTGCGTATGTCGCGTATCGCTTCCTACATTCGCTAACATCAACTGTTTGCAGTAGTTAACACACTAACGTCTGTGAAAAATGAATTACCGAGGAACAATGGCTGCAATAAATCCTGTCTGACACAGTCATGTCGATTATCAACGCGTAACTTTTCAAAGCCTAGATTTCATTATAACTTCATTCTTCGAGAGGTGCAAGATCACCAATGATATCTGTACAGATACCAGCTTCATAAGTCAAATTCTCGTCCGGTCCCAGTGATTTACGTTGTCCGTGATTCTCCTGACAAGGGAACCTCCCCATCGCATCCCCCTCAGATTTAGTTATAAGTTGGCACAGTGGATAGGCCATGAAAAACTGAACACAGATCAATCGAGAAAACAGGAAGAAGTTGTGTGGAACTATGAAAAAAGTAAGCAAAATATACAAACTGAGTAGTCCATGTGCAAGATAGGCAACATCAAGTTTACTGTGAGCTTAGGAGCTTCGTGGTCCCGGGGTTAGCGTGAGCAGCTGCCGAGTGAGAGGTACTTGGTTCAAGTCTTCCCTCGAGTGAGAATTTTAATTTTTTTATTTTCAGACAATTATTATCTGTCCGTCCGATGCGAGGTAACTGCGCCATAGTATGGGGACGCTACACCTAAACAAACATCGAAACACACGACTTCAGTCGACTACAGCGCACGGAAGAGAGAGTATTCCTGCTAACGAGGCTGCCTGGCTGGCAGTTGACTGTTCGCTACTTTGGACGAGAGTGCATTAAATACGTGAGTTGTATTCCGTGGGCAATATGAATCCAGCAAATATAGCTCGCGACTTCAATAAGAAGGTCAATGAATATTTTCCGAACTGTAAGGAATCGGAAAGTTCCTTAAGGGATCGAACGGTTGTCGAACATTTATATGATTATTTCCTACATTTGTTGATAAACAGTACGTGTGGTGATGACGATACCTTGCTGATTGCTGCGGTCGCAAAACACAGACACTAAACTTATTACAGTGAACAGAGACGTCAATGAACGAGCGGACAGAAAATAAAGGAAGTAAACTTTTCACTTGAAGCAAGGACCTCTCATTCCGCAGTTGCTCACGCTAACCGCGGGACCACGGCGCTCCTGAGCTCGCACTATCCTTGATGTTGCCTATCTTGCGCATGGACTGCTCAGTTTGTATATTTTGCTTATTTATTTCATAGTTCCACACAACTTCTTCCTGTTTTCTCGATTGATCTGTGTTTAGTTTTTCAAGGCCTATCCACTGTGCCAACTTATAACTAAATCTGAGCGGGATGCGATGGGGCCGGCCGAATTGGCCGTGCGGTTCTAGGCGCTGCAGTCTGGAACCGCGAGACCGCTACGGTCGCAGGTTCGAATCCTGCCTCGGGCATGGATGTGTGTGATGTCCTTAGGTTAGTTAGGTTTAACTAGTTCTAAGTTCTAGGGGACTAATGACCTCAGAAGTTGAGTCCCATAGTGCTCAGAGCCATTTGAACCATTTTTTTGATGCGATGGGGAGGTTCCCTCATAACATCTAGTGACGTATCTGTCCAGTGAACGTCACATCATAGCGTAATCACTCACAACTAACCGAATTGCATCTATACTCGCACCCTTGCGGTCGCCATCCTCATTGTTTGAATCCTGAATCTTGGTTGTTCGGCGTTACATGCGTTCTGCGAGTTAAGTTAAGGAAGTTGTCGATTTTGCACTGCTTGCGGCGCCGAAAGCGAGCTTGCTGTCCTGAGACGAGTGCCAACCCAGACTTCCCTCGCGTACGATCACCTATCCAAGGCCGCAACATGCACTTAACAGCAGTGAAAGTGAGCCGCTGCACTGACTTGTCCCGTGAAACCTCTCTTTGATACAACTTGTTCTCATTGCATCGCGAAATGTATTTCCGCATCACGTTCAACTCCCATTTTCTCGAGCACGGACTTGCAAAAAAGTATTTACTTTGAACTGCTCGCATATTTCACATCTGTGACTTTGATGTCAGCAGTATGACGTTGACAAGGCCGGGATGTGTGCCTCGCAGCAATAATGTAGGATTCATCTACCTGCTGCGCTCATTGCACCTTATTACCGATGGAATACTACTGATTTATATATACGAGTAATGCCGCCACATGCCTTTTTTATTTTCATCTTCTCTATTTTAGAAGTATTGCTCGATTTAACTTCCGAAGTAGCACAAGTCTTTCACTTTTACTGAAGGAATCCTACCTGATATTTCAAAATTCTGTATATTTCAAGAAACTATTGTATGATGAAATTTTTTTGATGTTCGTAAAAGCAGGTTATCATCAACTAAACCCTTATGCCTAGTATCGGAAAAGAGATCATAATCATTGAATCTTGTATTCTCCTGAACTCAAACCTTAACTGTTAAAAAATTGCTTCCAGATATAAGATTAACGCATTTACTTCCTAAAATTTGTTTCATATAAGTCCTATATAAAACAAGTTATCATTACTATGTCATTTTCAACCTCTATTTTCATGGAATGCTTTCAAATGGTTCAAATGGCTCTGAGCACTATGGGACTCAACATCTTAGGTCATAAGTCCCCTAGAACTTAGAACTACTTAAACCTAACTAACCTAAGGACATCACACACACCCATGCCCGAGGCAGGATTCGAACCTGCGACCGTAGCAGTCCCGCGGTTCCGGACTGCAGCGCTTTGTCTAACATTACTGTTTTCCATCTTATTTATAACTAACATGCGTACATGTTAACACATATTGTGCTGTTTATTTACATGCACATTCTTTATTTCCTGCAAGGAAACAAGAAGGACGAGCCTGGTTAGCAGGAAGCCGTGATGCAGGTTTTGTATACTTTATTTGTCCATAAGGTGCCTCTGTTGTATAGTATTCAAAAATGGCTCTGAGCACTATGGGACTTAACATCTGAGGTCATCAGTCCCATAAAACTTAGAACTACTTAAACCTAACTAACCTAAGGACATCACACACATCCATGCCCGAGGCAGGATTCGAACCTGCGACCGTAGCGGTCGCGCGGTTCCAGACTGAAGCGCCTAGAACCGCTCGGCCACACCGGCCGGCTGTATAGTACTCACATTGTCCCATGACAAAAGGTTCTATGAATCAACGAGAGACCCATTCATTACTCAGTGCTATTCAGAGACGTACAGTACACTACGATGGAGCAGTACCGGTACAGTATTTCCTGGTCGCTGGATTATCCCACGGCCTGCGAGAGCACCTGACCTGAATCCTCTTGATTGTTTCCTATGGGGATATATAAAGTCACTTGTGTATGAGAGCCCAGTGGATACGGAAACGGAATTAGTTGCCATAATTGTAGCTGCCTGTGATGTGATTCGAAACACACCAGGGATATTTGTCAGGGTGCGTCAGAATCTTGTTCGCCGATGTCATGCTTGCATTGAGGTTGATGGCCGTCTGTTTCAGCATATTTTGTAAGATACAGTGCAAATGGTACGTTCATTGTGTCAATGATGGTATTTTCAGTTAACTAATGTAAACAAAAAATACACACTAATATGATTTTATTCCTATTATCCCCTTAAGCTGGCTTCTCTGACCACAGGATCCCTACCTCAAATTGTTCAGTGAGGCGTCCTTTATGTTCTGTTAAAATCTTACACGCTCTTACGGCAACACCCTGTATATACCTTATACAATGAATTACGGCAATGATCCTTCCACAGTTTGCTTAAGTGATAGATTAGGTCTCTCTTGTAGTCGCAAAGAGCTGAGTACCCTCTGCACGGCAATTTTCGGAGGACGGTGTAAAATATTACAGGGCGGGGCAAATAAAAGTGGCCCGGAGAACAGAGTTCCAGGGTAAAAAGAAACACATCAGAGGAAAGGACATACACTACTAACCTCTCTATAGCAGATTTTGAAAGCCCCAACGGTACCGACCGGCCGCCATGTCAGCCTCAGCCGACAGGCGTCACTGGATGCGGATATAGAGGGGCATGTGGTCAGCACACCACTCTCCCGGCCGTATGTCAGTTTAGGAGACCGAAGCCGCTACTTCTCAATCAAGTAGCTCCTCAGCTTGCCTCACAAGGGCTGAGTGCACCCCGCTTGCCAACAGCGATCGGCAGACCGGATGGTCACCCATCCAAGTGCTAGTCCAGCCCGACAGCGCTTAACTTCGGTGATCTGATGGGAACCGGTGTTACCACTGCCGCAAGGCCTTTGGCAGCTGGGGATTTTAGGTTGGGGCATAGTTTGTGAAGGTGGTGTTGCTTGCAGTGAGGACAGTTTGGTGGGCTCTTGCAGTTTTCGGTTAGGTTTGAAATGGTTCATATGGCTCTAAGCACTATGGGACTTAACATTGGAGGTCATCAGTCCCCTAGGCTTAGAACTACTTAAAATTATCTAACCTGAGGACATCACACACATCCATGGCCGAGGCATGATTCGAATCTGCGACCGTAGCAGATGCATGGTTCCGGACTGAAGCCCCTAGAACCACTCGGCCACAGCGGCCGGCTCGGTTAGGTGGTTATTATATTGGAGGCATCGTTGACATAGATACACTTCTGTAGTTGTTCGAGACGTTTCTACAGAATGCTTACTGTGGCAAATAGAGGACTCACTTTTTTATGAGTTCTCTGTGGTGTCGTGTGATTATGAGACTACTCTTACTGAGAATCGAGGTCCTTTATCATTCAGAATGCGTAGTGCCTTGCGCTCGTTGATTTCTGATTGAGAGTTCAATTCACTTTCCGTTTCTTCATCTGTGTACTCTGGCTTACCCTTACTGATTAATACCGCAAACTCTGGTGTCGGTGTGGAGGCTGTGGTTGTTTTGGTGGAGGGTTTGTGAGGGTTGTTATGGTTGCATTTACTGTAAAAGAGGGGGTAATTCGGAGTAGGATTGAATGGGAATGTGGTTCAAAAGTGGTTCAAATTGCTCTGAGCACTATGGGACTTAACATCTGAGGTAATCAGTCCCCTAGAACTCAGAACTACTTAAACCTAACTAACCTAAGGACATCACACACATCCCTGCCTGAGGCAGGACTCGAAACTGCGACCGTAGTGGTCGCGCGGTTCCAGACTGAAGCGCCTAGAACCGCTCGTCCACAGCGGCCGGCTGGGAATGTGGGTCGTTCAATTTAGCGGTTATGGAGTTTCGCTTGGGGATGAGTTGCTAGATGTGGATTGATGGTATGTATCGCTGAATATGATTGAGAAGTGTCTTGGGGTTTAGAAATACGGATTCACATCTGCTTAACAAAAAGGAAGAGTATCGTACTGTGTTTCGTCGTTCTGAAATAACTTCGACCTGCATGCCGTCAGTGTCTGATAGAGATAACTGAGTGCTTTTGGTTTCACTCTCACGCCCAGTTGTTCAGAGCTGCCTTTTGATTTTTGTAATAGGTTTGGGTAGTGTTTGGAACGGAGGTTGTGCGATGACTGGAGGTGATAATGTTTTCCTGCGGGTAGCAATATGTGCGTCGTAGTTGGTGTTGTGACTGGCGGCGTTGTGGCTGCTTCTGGTAATAGCGTGACTGCCGCCGTCGCTGGCAATGTTGCAGATGGTTCTGCGATATCTGGCGATGATGTTGCTGTTCCTGGGGACCGTAGATGGTGCATGAGTGTTGTCAAAAGCTCTGCGAACGTCCGACAGTTAGTCGTTGCCCATGTTGCTGTCCAGGTAGCTAGTGGTGTCGTCTGGATTGCGGCTTTTGTTTCTGTAGCAGCAGGTTCGGGTGATGTCCTCATTCAGATGGGTTGGTCGTCTTAGCTCGATCAGGCGATGAAGGTAGCGTTCGCCGCGCGCGATTAGCCGAGCGGTCTGAGGCGCTGCAGTCATGGACTGTGCGGCTGGTCCCGGCGGAGGTTCGAGTCCTCCCTCGGGCATGGGTGTGTGTGTTTGTCCTTAGGATAATTTAGGTTAAGTAGTGTGTACGCTTAGGGACTGATGACCTTAGCAGTTAAGTCCTATAAGATTTCACACGAGAAGGTAGCGTTCGTCCGCGGCAGGAGAAGCTGACCACTTGGCGTCGGTGTGAAGATGGCTGGCGATGAATATAGTGGCGATGGCGACAGTCCGACGCGATGATAGAGCGGTTTTAACTAACAGATTTCGAATATAGAAGAACAGTTTCCAACTCTTCGGCTACTGAGAGTTAAGCGACTCCAACCGTTGCCGCGGAGATTACTGGTGCACGTCGCTAACTTTATTCCAAAAATTGGCGCCGAGTCGCATGCGCATAGGTTGCAGCCTTATGAGCGCCTTCTGTCACGCTTAGCGCCATCTTCGAATATCGCTCTTACTGTGGCGCGCAGGCGCATGCGTGATTGTAATACTACACGCAGGCACTCTGTCGGAATGCACACCTGCAGAGTTGAAATTCAGATGTCAAATTAATGAAATTAAATGTAGCTAGACGTTTCATTAGGGATAAAATGTTTTCTTTCTGATGATATTAAAGAAACCACGCCGCATCCAGTTGAAATCCGCAATCACGAGTACTAAGATCTTCCGCCAGTCTTATTTCCACATATTGCTTAATAACTAAATCTCAGAAGGGTCCCATCGTGGTCGCGATTTACATGACAGAGTAATCCATAGAGGGTACTGTGGGAGATACGATGCTTCGCAATGACTCACACATTGGGTTGCGAAAGGCGAGTGTGGGGATCATATACAGGGTTATTACAAATGATTGAAGCGATTTCACAGCTCTACAATAACTTTATTATTTGAGATATTTTCACAATGCTTTGCATACACATAAAAAAACTCAAATAGTTTTTTTTAGGCATTCACAAATGTTCGATATGTGCCCCTTTAGTGATTCGGCAGACATCAAGCCGATAATCAAGTTCCTCCCACACTCGGCGCAGCATGTCCCCATCAATGAGTTCGAAAGCATCGTTGATGCGAGCTCGCAGTTCTGGCACGTTTCTTGGTAGAGGAGGTTTAAACACTGATCTTTCACATAACCCCACAGAAAGAAATCGCATGGGGTTAAGTTGGGAGAGCGTGGAGGCCATGACATGAATTGCTGATCATGATCTCCACCACGACCAATCCATCGGTTTTCCAATCTCCTGTTTAAGAAATGCCGAACATCATGATGGAAGTGCTGTGGAGCACCATCCTATGGTACGTTTAGCTCCCTGCTTGCTTTATTCGTCGACTTCCGCGGGCTACGCGTGAAACTTGCCCGCACGCGTTCAACCGTTTCGTCGCTCACTGCTGACCGACCCGTTGATTTCCCCTTACAGAGGCATCCAGAAGCTTTAAACTGCGCATACCATCGCCGAATGGAGTTAGCAGTTGGTGGATCTTTGTTGAACTTCGTCCTGAAGTGTCGTTGCACTGTTATGACTGACTGATGTGAGTGCATTTCAAGCACGACATACGCTTTCTCGGCTCCTGTCGCCATTTTGTCTCACTGCGCTCTCGAGCGGTCTGGCGGCAGAAACCTGAAGTGCGGCTTCAGCCGAACAAAACTTTATGAGTTTTTCTACGTATCTGTATTGTGTCGTGACCATATGTCAATGAATGGAGCTACAGTGAATTTATGAAATCGCTTCAATCATTTGTAATAGCCCTGTATTGTGCATGTGGTGTGACCAATGTAGGCTTCGCCACACTGGCATGGTACCCTGTAGACTTCAGCCTTCTGCAATCTCAGATCATCCTTTACCGAACAGAGGAGAACACAGGACTTTGTAGGTTGCCGGAATATAGCTAAAGCGTAATGTTTCCTTAGGATTCTGTCTAATCTTTACAAAATGTTGTTGATATATGGGAGAAACGTCCCGGACTTGAGCAGCTCCTTCTCCTCTTGATCTTGAGTGGTCACGTTTCTCCCTCCTGAAAGCTGAGCTGGTCTGATATGGAGAATATCCAGTATCTTTGAACGCAGATTTGCAAGGCCTTCTATATCAAACACATGTGTCCTGTGTAGCAACGTTCGAAGGACGTCCAAAGTTTTTGAAGGGTGGTGACAGTTAGACGCCTGAAAATACAGGCCCGTATGTTTGTGCATACCACAATAACCTATCTGTTTTCCAACCCACCAGGACTTCAATAAACGGCAAACATCCTCCATTGTCATCGTAAATTCTGTGTTTTCGTGGAATGAATTCAGTTTCTGCAAAAATCGTAACAGTTCTTATTCACCATGGGGCCCACAACAAAAGTATCACCCACATATCTCCAGGAGACTTCTGCCGAATAGAGTGCCCTCTCCGCTCCTCAAAGCCTTCCATAGAAAAGTTTGTCACCAGAAGGAAGTAAGGTATAGCCGTAGCAACACCATCAATTTGATCAAAATATTCACTGTTGAAGGAAAACTGGGTTCAGGAAAGGCTTAATGAAATAGCGCTGTTATGTCGACTTTGAACTTGCAGCCAATGAGTGACAATGACTCCACGAGAGAAACTCTAATGAAGAATAAGACGGCACCGAAATTTACTAATAAGTGCGATTTATTAAGTTTTAGTGACTTCAGTCTATAAATAAAACCAACAGAGTTGCGAATATGATGCGAGCACTTTTTCAAAAAAGGTCTCGTACGTAAAAGGTACCGTTCTAGAAGGGGGGTCAGATTCCACTGGATTACTCACATATTGTTACCCAATGTCATATGATACATAATAGTATACATTTTGAGCATAGGAATATTACTTCATAATCAATGTATCCGCATATAAGCCGTCTTTTATTTTGTCGTTTTATGCAACGAGTAAACGACCTTTGGTCTCACACAAAGTGAAGTAAACAGTATACATTTTAATGTGTTTTACATTAAAGTTCAGATTGTTATTGTGAAATTGTAAATCAGGCTAACCTGATAATAATGTATACCTGTTTTTATAAGGTACACAAAATTATTTTTGTTAAACGTGCATGAAATTATGAATGCTGTTAACGATTTTTCTTTCCTTTCTCAGGTACGTAACTTTTCACCAAAGTGCCGCTGTAACTGACTGTCCGGTGGTAAGTACACAGAATTTTCTGACAAATATGCAGGCAGCGGATGCCAACTGCCCTCGACATATTAAATAAGCATTTTTGTAGTTAAGGAAGCGGTCACACGGTGCTTTATTATGACGGGTCATGATGACCCATTGTGGCCAGTATGAATCGGGGAAGATACACATTGTTTGAGAAACTATTTAATGAGTAATCTTTAGTTCACATAGGACTTCATGACCATAGAAACAAGGCGAAAATTTCAAAAGATAAAGTCGGACTGCACTGAATCAATCACATAATAACTGATAGTTCACCTCAAAGAATGAAAACAAAATCGGGTTTGTACCGGATATATCGGTATTAAAACCGATAATAACTATTTGTAGAATATCCATAATTGCGTGTTTTATTCTCTTTAATATCAACGTTATCAAGATATTTCATGGTCTATGTATATGTTTAATAATTGTAAAATGGTATAAGCCTAATGGTAAGTATCTTCCTATACGTTCAAAAATACATTTTCTTTGCATTTCTTCATATCTAAAAGCGGACAGATGGAGCACACTTATGTGTGCAGCGGATAGGCACTTGGTGCAGGGAGTGGCAACTGACCCTTAACATAGACAAATGTAATGTATTGCGAATGCATAGAAAGAAGGATCCTTTATTGTATGATTATATGATAGCGGAACAAACACTGGTAGCAGTTACTTCTGTAAAATATCTGGGAGTATGCGTGCGGAACGATTTGAAGTGGAATGATCATATAAAATTAATTGTAGGTAAGGCGGGTACCAGGTTAAGATTAATTGGGAGAGTCCTTAGAAAATGTAGTCCATCAACAAAGGAGGTGGCTTACAAAACACTCGTTCGACCTATACTTGAGTATTGCTCAACAGTGTGGGATCCGTACCAGATCGGGTTGACGGAGAAGATAGAGAAGATCCAAAGAAGAGCGGCGCGTTTCGTCACAGGTTTATTTGGTAACCGTGACAGCGTTACGGAGATGATTAGCAAACTCAAGTGGCAGTCTCTGCAAGAGAGGCGCTCTGCATCGCGGTGTAGCTTGCTCGCCAGGTTTCGAGAGGGTGCGTTTCTGGATGAGGTATCGAATATATTGCTTCCCCCTACTTATACCTCCCGAGGAGATCACGAATGTAAAATTAGAGAGATTAGAGCGCGCACGGAGGCTTTCAGACAGTCGTTCTTCCCGCGAACCATACGCGACTGAAACAGAAAAGGGAGGTAATGACAGTGGCACGTAAAGTGCCCTACGCCACACACCTTTGAGTGGCTTGCCGAGTATAAATGTAGATGTAGATGTGAAATAAATCACTAACATTCAATTCAAAGATGTGTTTATGCACTAAGATTTCCACACAGTGGGTGCATACACATTAGACGATCGTTTTTAATGGCTGTTTGTTAAATAGCTCACATGCATCAGACTAGTAACTAAATAAGTCCTAGAGATACTCGTATTTGCGGCAAACATCGACGAGAATATTAGCTGGTAAACACGTATAATAACAAATCCATACTATTTTAAGGTGTCTTCAGTCCCAGTTTACGATGTGCATAATATAGTCCTTTGGTTTTCTGGGCCTATTTTCTCGGATAATTCATCGCTTAAACAATAATTTTTTGTTCTAAAGACGTTGCACTTAATGCACTGGTCCTCTTTAAGAAGTTAAGGAGAAGAACATCAACTTCATAGAATATTTACTATTTCTCATTGATTCCCCGCCTCCACCTAAAAACAGTAATGTCGTTCAGATAACAATGTGATCTTCACCGTGGTTCGCTGAATATGCACTGGGCTCAAAGAAGGTTTACACAGTATTCAAATGTATTACATGAATTGCCCACGGACGCAAAAGTAACTAAATCAAAGCTACCCTACACAAAATTTTATACTACCTTGATGATTATTCAAAAGAAATAGGTAATTTGACGGGAAGGCAACAATATTAACTTAAACATGTTTCACGGCTCGAACCGTACACGACAGAAATGTTGACAAATATTCGTTTGAAACACACATTGTCAGTATATCCTCACCTGATATAAAAAAGAGAGAAATGAAACATTAAGTAGATCAAACACTTTGGTAACATCGTGGTTAGTCCAAGCAGTTTTTGTAGCAACTATTTCAATATTTTGAGCACTTGATTCTGACTAGAGCTCTAGAGTATCAAGGTAATCTACGCCTCTTGCTACGGTACAGAGCAGTTACTTGGGGTGAGATGGGATGAGTCCTTAGCCACGTCCCAACAGTAAGACATTTTAGCTGTTATCTCTCTATTCATTGTGTGTAATATAGCGTCACGCCGCCAATAATAATTATTATGAAAAATTATCTTCACACTTATACCAAATAAAATATATTTTTTCTGCTTGTAACTTTCCTTTCGTCTAAAGTCATTGGTACTGAATTCCAGTAGCGCGACGCGCATAATAAGACCGACTTCTGAAATTTTCTTATTTTTATACTGTGGTAGCTCTTCTTGTAGTGCTTGTTAACACTGTGAATAGAGTGCCTAATGTAGTTCGCACCACATTCGCACCTAGTATTGTAAACGTGATAGACTCGGAGCCTAGGTAATATTTGAATATTTGACTGGGCGTAATCTGTTCGTAATTATGGAAAATTCCTGAAGATTAGTTGATCCCCATGGCTCATTAACATCCGTCAGCTCCGTCTGGAGGCCGATCCAAGGAAAGGGATAGAATCCAAACGTCTATCGTTATCTTCGTTATCCTGAGACTTCAAACTGTGTCATGATCATTGAGAAATGGAGTGAATACGATGTTAAAACAGGATTAACCTTAATAAATATAACAAAATTGTTCGACAACGGAAACAGGACAAGACTTTGGGTGATACTACGACAAACAGGATACACAAAACCTCTGGTAGAAGACATAAAATGACGTTATCAGATTACAAAAGTCATAACTAAAAACCATTCGGACTCATCCAATCAATAATAACTAATAAAGGATTAGGACAAGGCTGGAGATTATCAACGGCACGTTTTAATATGTACATAAACCATGTAATGAGACCCTTAGAACGGCTAGCACAATAATAACTTTAAAGCGAAACACAATAAAACAGGCAGCTTACTCTTTGCTGCGCGTGAAGGCATTAAAGAGGACTTGCGAAGAGACTTAACTGAACAACCACAAACAACATGCGAAGACTTAAAATTGAAAACATCTCAATAGAAGACTAGGACTTGAAAATGATAATGGTAGAGTTGGGCCTTACTTTCGCCTCTCCTTCACCCCGCCCCCTACCCCACTCCGCGGGACGGAATTGGTTAACTACGCTTATTTACGTCTACTATTATCCAATATGAAAGAGTGAAAGGGTGTTCGAATCGTTTGCGAGACATGGAACCGACGTGCCGTGCGGGATTAGCCGAGCGGTCACGGGCGCTGCAGTCCTGGACTGTGTGGCTGGTGCCGGCGGAGGTTCGAGTCCTCCCTCGGGCATGGGTGTGTGTGTTTGTCCTTAGGATAATTTAGGTTAAGTAGTGTGTCATCTTAGGGACTGATGACCTTAGTAGTTAAGTCCCATAAGATTTCACACACATTTGACCTTTTTTTTTTTAACCGACGTGGGACGTGGGTACCAGCTCCGTTTTCATCTAGTCGGATGTCGTAAACAACCCAAAAACCACCTCCAGTCTGACCGGCACATCGTTAGTACACCGAGCATATTCGATCCAGGACCAGTGTGCCTCCCCGAATCCCGGAAGCAGCGTGCTAACGCGCGCAGCTATCCTGGCAGATTTTTAGATTGTAGACCGTGCCATGTTGTAAAATGTTGTACCAACGGTTCTGTCACAACTGCAGTTGACATTCGTCAGAATATTTTATATAATGAAGGCTTGAAATGGTGGCTGAATCGTTTTACAACATAAACGGTCTACAATCCAGAAGCATTTTACGGGAAGAGTCGTAGAAGTTAAACTAAGAATTTAGTTACAAAAGTAAACCAGGCGGGAACATCTAAAAATATCCTCCAAAATGTCAAATTCAGAGAAAAAAAGAGCCAGAGAAGTTACATTAAAAGATATATATATACATAAAAAATCGAAACAAGGAAATACTCTAAAATAGAAAAAGTTACGGACACAATGTTCAAAAACAGAGTCCGGTTTTACGGCCACGTAATATGGATAGATGATTCCAAATCGATAAAACATGTCTTCAACACTTTTGACTCAAAACTGAAAACAGGAATGCTTCATGAATGTCACAAAGGACCTAGAGGAAACGAATATATAACCGAAAGTCGCGATAAACCGAATCATATTCAGAAGAGCTGTAGTGACGTTTGAATCTTTCCGAAAAGAGAAATCGTCAGATGAACGCCATGCTAGACATGGTGATTCTTAAAAAATAACTGGCGTAAACGATCAAAACTGGGACAACAGTCATAATGGTTGTAAGTTGATCAGAGAAATACCGGATGATCAGAAAGTCAGTATAAATTTGAAAACTGAATAAATCTAGGAATAATGTAGATAAAGAGGTACAAATTGACACACATGCTTGGAATGACATGGGGTTTTATTAGAACCAAAAAAATACAAAAGTTCAAAAAATGTCCGACAGATGGCGCTTCATCTGATCAGAATAGCAATAATTAGCATAACGAAGTAAGACAAAGCAAAGATGAGGTTCTTTACAGGAAATGCTCAATATGTCCACCATCATTCCTCAACAATAGCTGTAGTCGAGGAATAATGTTGTGAACAGCACTGTAAAGCATGTTCGGAATTATGGTGAGGCATTGGCGTCGGATGTTGTCTTTCAGCATCCCTAGAGATGTCGGTCGATCACGATACATTTGCGACTTTAGGTAACCCCAAAGCCAATAACCGCACGGACTGAGGTCTGGGGACCTGGGAGGCCAAGCATGACGACAGTGGCGGCTGAGCACACGATCATCACCAAACGACGCGCACAAGAGATCTTTCACGCGTCTAGCAATATGGGGTGTTTTTTTTTTTTTTTGTTCTTATAAAACCCCATGTCATTCCAAGCATGTGTGTCAATTTTTACCTCTCTATCTACATTACTCCGTGGTTTATTAAGTTTTCAAATTTATACTTTTTGATCACCCGGTAAATAAGTTAGGGGATCGCTTAAGATACAAAACCATTGAGTTAGATAAAAAAAAACATCGTCTATAAATGGGAAAATCGGAGGAAAAGAGAGTCAGAGGTTAGATCAAGAGATCAGTTACGAAAGTAAACAACATGGGAACATCTTTTAGAAAAATAAAACATAAAAATATCTCCATTAATAGCACAAACGGGAAAATAGAAAGAAACAGGAAACTCATCCACAAAAAAATGAATAATCAAAGATACCCGAAATAATTACGTGGACTTACAGAAAAAAGAAGCAGCGGGAGCCCCTTAAAAAGAGGGCAGGATACGGAAGATGTATGAAAACCGAACAGACAGTTATGCCCACACCTTGCTTATGTACCGCGGAGTGTTCATTAATAAAGGAGAATGCAGCGTGTGTGCAGGCGATGGGATCCCGTGCGTGCAGTTGTTTACTGGCGCTAGCGCTGGCAGTGCAGCACGGTGCAGGCAGCTCGGTGAGTAGGCCATGGCGGCTGTGGGTCGCGGAGGCAAGGTTCCGCAGCCCAACCAGCTGGCCGCGAAGGCCGCGCCTCCGCGCTTGCCTCAGCTCCGGCCTGCACTCTACGTACACTCCACTGCCTTACTATAACCACACTACTACTGACTTACTGTCACAGTCTACTGTCAAGTCCTTCTGACGCGAAACTGTTTCTTTTCTCTGAGCGTCAGATGACCACCGTGTCATCGGGAACGTTTTCCTGGAATCACATCTCTACACCCTCAGAGTGGCGTTGTGCTAGCTCATAACACTGCGTCCCCGTCGAACATATCACGAGCAGAGTTGTAAGATTACCGTAGCCTACCATAAACTATCGTCAGCAAGCGCACTCCACCGTAGTCTTCCAAGAATTTTTTTTTCAATTGAGGTCGTACACGCGTTACTTATATGTTGGGCGTATTGCATACCTGTCGGGCGTTACCTCATAATAATCGCTTTCTTTACGTATGCGATCAGTTTCTTACTAGACTCCTCTAAAAACCGGAAGTGGTGAACCGTCTAGGAACTGAGTGAGGATATATAAATGGCCAGGTAAACTACATAGTTATCTTCCTGTCTGTTACTTAATAATAAACAGTATTTATAATTATCAGCGTTTAATTCAGGATTTATTCGAAAATTGTTCATTTGTAACGTGAAACAGAGGGCTATCATAGGAAAAATAAAGAAAAAAATATAGATTTTTCATATAGTGCTAAAAAACGCAAATTCGCCAACAAAAAGGTTAAATAAAAAACGAAGTAACATATATCAAACATAGCTTCAATACTTCCTCGAACTTACATATACCATGTTTCTGTTATTCATAAACAACTTTAAAATAGTTCAAATGTGTGTGAAATCTTATGGGACTTAACTGCTAAGGTCATCAGACCCTACGCTCACACACTACTTAACCCAAATTATCCTAAGGACTAACACACACACCCATGCTCGAGGGAGGACTCGAACCTCCGTTGGGATCAGCCGCACAGTCCATGACTGCAGCGCCTTAGACCGCTCGGCTAAACCCGCGCGGCGAAACGACTTTAATATTTATCAATAACAACCGTGAAACCTGGACTATGGAGCAATGGAAGAAAGTCGTTTGTTCAGATGAGTCTTGTTACACATTGTTTCCAATTTCTGGACGAGTTTACGTGGCGGAGCTTCGCTGACTATTTGGGCAGCCATATCGTGGTATTCCATGGGCTCCATGGGTACTCTGCAAGTTTGTATTACCGCCTAGGGTTATGTGACCATTTTGGCTGTTGTGATACTTTGTTCCAAGACGTCTGAGCCCCTTTTCTCATAAACACGTGATGCTAGCCGCCTTCGTCATCGTTACCTAAACTTACCACTGTTTTGCAGGAAGAATGGTATATGAGTCACTTGGAAAACATACAGGACCTGTATTCATCCATTCCGAGACGACTGTAAGTTGTCTTGAATGCCAAACGGTTTCCTACATTGTGCAGGAATGGTAATGTTTCACGGTGTTCGTGCTTCCATATTTTTGTCGAACCCCTTGTTGTTACGCGTGTCTTTCTAGGGTTGACAGTGATGGATATAACAACAATGCCAGGGTATCTGCGTTATCAGAAAATCTTTCCAATATGGCAAACAAAAGGATGACTGGAAGTGATGGGGCGCTATGATTCAGAGTGGTAGCTTCCGTCGCCGAGTGATCATTGTCACTGATGGTCTCACAAATGACCTTCATCTGCGTTTACGGAGAGAAATGTCTCTTTGGTTACTACAATGGACTCGTATGCGGAAGATCCCTATTCAGCCGACCAGATTTGGGTTTTCGTTATCCAAATCATTTAAGGTCAATGGTAGTATGGTTACTTAGAAAAGGCCACGGTCGAATACCTCCTTCTTTACTTTCCAGGCTAAGCTTTTGCTCTGTTCCTAATGATTTCTCATTATTTGTAATCTTCGTTTTTCCTCCTATAAACTGAGAGTGGTCGCAAGATTGAAGTCAGTTTGTAAAGTTTTTTCTTTGTTTCTTTCAATGAGAAATTCACAACAGAATTGACTTAGAGTGGAAGACAGTGCAGAAAGGCAAGGGAAAAAAGGAATTAATTATTTTATAATGTAAGATAACGAAGCATGGTACCAGCGATTTGAGATTCCATTTTAACCTCTTACGCCTTGATATGACGCTGAAGAGCGTCCAGTATCTTCTATACCCCCTAAATGAACGATGTGACCATTAGACATTGAGTTCACAGCCCCAGGTGGATACCTGGTTCACAGCCACGGAACTGTACTCGGGCGGACGTGTATTCGTCTCGCCATTGTTCCAAGAGCGTATCGAATACTGAATGTCTCACTGCAGGGGTAGGAGCGTACTGCAGGGAATACCATTCTCTCCGTACTGTTGAAGCCTTCAGGGATTAAAAAACTGCAACTGAAGTAGTTTCTGACAGGCAAATTCGCTTCTACGTCTTCATCGTCATCATCTTCATCATCACCTATATTGTCTTCTTCTTCTCCTTCTTTTTCTTCTTCTACATCTACATCTACATGATTACTCTGCAATTCACAATTAAGTGCCTGGCAGAGGATTCATCGAACCACCTTCAAGCTACTTCTCTACCGTTCCACTCTCGAACAGTGCGCAGGAAACAAGAATACTTAAATCTTTCGGTGCGAGCTCTGCTTTTTTTTATGATGATGATCATTTCTCCATATGTAGGTGGGCGCCAACAAAATACTTTCACACTCTGAGGAGAAAACTGTTGATTGGAATTTCAGGAGAAGATCCTGCCGCAGCAGAAAACGCCTTTGTTTTAATGACTGCCACTCCAATTCGTGTAACACATCCATGGCACTCTCTCCCTTATTTTGCTATAACGTCCGCCTTTGAACTTTTTCAATATATGCGATTGCAGTCTTTCTCGGCGTATTCCAATAATGAATTCTTCTCGGGTTATCAGCCGAGTGGTGGCGTCGTCTTGTCGCACCGTTTCGATGAGTTTCGTACCCACCATCTTCTGGTGAAGTGTCGGGATTTTGTGTTCTGCATACCTATATAGCTGCTATATACGATTCTTTATACCCTTCTAAATGAGTTCTAATTACGTTGATTAATAAATTTATAGCGTAATTTAATGGGAATCCCTCTTGGATATTTTTCATTTGCACACGCTTCACATTTTTCCGGTGGAGAGTTTTGTTAAGTAATCTGTTCATTGTGGACAACTGATGCATCTAGAGCTTTCATTTTGTTATCAATGAAGAACAAAGGATGGAGATGATGAAAAGATGAAACCCGTTCCCAGAAAGTAGCCTGCTCGTCTCGAAAGGCACCCAGGCGACGGACAGTATTACATGTCTTCTATCAACTAGACACTCCAGAGAAGCCTGGGATGTAACTCCGGAAACTGACGCACAGTGCTTAGGACTTCTTTATGATTACATCGCCTTTTCTTTGTGACCCAACGCAAGAGATTAAAGTTGGGCCTCATTACAGAGGCGTGTTGAACCAGAATTTCACTGACTTTTACCATTGTGACCATAATAGCGAGAGCTACGTGGGTGGTTATAATGTGTTTCATGAATCATTTTCAGAATGACATTGTAAGAATTTTAATAATTGTCCTTCTCTCGATGTGATTATACTAGATTCCCTCACGGGCCTTCATAAAATCATCGCTGGCGGGAACGCGGCTAATATGAAATCCTGCAAACCAGGTGTTCGCAGTCTTTCCTTGACGTGATTCATTTCTCGGAAACGGTAGATCTGTGCTTTTCCAGGTAAATGCAGTTTCGGAAAAGTACAATTAGAATTTGCTGAAATCTGGAGGATGCGAGGGAAAATTCATTATGTCATCTGCAGAGATGATATGAAATCAGTATTGTTGAACAGTACTATCCAAGTTCAAATTTTGGTAATTACATTTTCGTGGTATATTGTGCCGATTTGATGGCAGAAACAAAACAGTTATCTTTGCGATGACTGCTTGTAGAACGCATGAGGAGAGGAACGGAAAGCCGGCCGAAGTGGCCGTGCGGTTAAAGGCGCTGCAGTCTGGAACCGCAAGACCGCTACGGTCGCAGGTTCGAATCCTGCCTCGGGCATGGATGTTTGTGATGTCCTTAGGTTAGTTAGGTTTAACTAGTTCTAAGTTCTAGGGGACTAATGACCTCAGCAGTTGAGTCCCATAGTGCTCAGAGCCATTTGAACCATTTTGAGAGGAACGGAAATTTTGTAAGGTAATGCATGTGCTTAAAAATTTATTTTTATTACTGTTGTAAAGAAAATACTTTTCTTACACACAGCAGCTTAAAATTAAGGTAATTTCAGGTAGCGTTTGTTTGACAACAACAAATGTTGTTTAATGCTCATAAATAAGTGAAAATATCGACTAACTTCTTTTAATATGCCACTGGAAGTAATGGCTCTGAGCAGTATGGGACTTAACTTCTGAGGCCATCAGTCCCCCAGAACTTAGAACTACTTAAACCTAACTAACTTAAAGACATCTCACACATCCATGCCCGAGGCAGGATTCGAACCTGCGACCGTAGCGGTCGCGTGGTTCCAGACTGTAGCGCCTAGAACCGCTCGGCCACTCCGGCCGGCTGGAAGTAATGTGTTAGAGCCAATCGCAACAGTCAAGTAGCTAGGGCGTACAGTTCGTAGCGACGTAGGATGGAAAGACCAAATAAATATATTTATATATTTGTCGAAAAAGCATATGGCTGATGGAGACTCATTGTAAGAATTATCAGAAAGCGTAGCTCATCGACAATATTTAATGAGGTTGTTAAAAAAACTCTCGAGTAGTCTGTTCCTGAAAAATGGTCCTCTGTCTTGCAGTCTTACCGAAGAAGAGTAACACAAAAGATAAAGAAGATAATTCAAAGAAACGCTGCACAGTGCGTAAGAGCACTGAGAGGGTAAGTGATCTTACTTCAGTGATTACAAAATAGTGTCCAGTTTGCAACGAACTTGGCAGTACGATCTAATTTATCAGCATGACGTGGTTCCCACTCTTTCCTGGATGCATGCACTGATTCGGTTGCGAAAGGTGTCGTAAAACCATTAGATACTCTCCTGAGACCAGCTGGCCCACAGCTGTTGTAACTAGTCCTCGATAGCCTGAATACTGACGTTGGGACGGGATTGAGGTACAAGCAGGTCCCACATATGTTCTGTCGGGGGCAGATCTGCGACGCTTTCTGGCCATGAGAGGACCTTAACATCGGCAGACAGTTCATAAAGACACGTGTTATGTGTGTACGAGCATTATCCTCTAGAAAAATGGCGGCACGATACTGTCGCAAGAGAGGTAATACGTGAGGATACGGGATGCACATGAGGTGCCGTTATGTCATCAGAGTTCCCTCAATCATTATCAGTCGTGATGTGAAGCCGCACCCGGTAGGCCCGCAGTTTCAGTGCTGTGCCTTTGCATAACATTAGAAGAATGGGATCTCTCCCCAGGTCGCAGTAGTACTAGCCAATGATGGTTATCCGGGGTAGTGCGGAACAGCAATTCATCACTGAACTCAATGTGATGCCATTCATCAGGAATCCATGCTTCCCAGTCACGGTACTACTCCAAACTAGCCGTTTGTGTTGTGGTGTTAACAGCAGCCTATACATGCTACGGCTATTGCAGAGTACGGTGGCTACTAGTATCCGATCAATGGTGTGCGATGATACAGAATGTTGCAGGGCGTCATTTATAGTTCTCGGAGGGCAGCCCAGATGTGAACGGGGCTATAATGACCTTGGTCCACAATACGGTGATCCTCCGTTCTGGTAGTCGGGTGTGGTCGCCTTGATCCCTCATAACGACAATGCCTGCCCCCAGGATCCCACGCAGTCCAACATCAGGTCGCCCTCACATTCGAATTCCACACAAATCTGTATACTGCACGACTTGACCAGCCGGACAAACGGAGACCCACAATGATGCTCCTTTCAAACTGTGTCATGTGCAGATAATGCTGTCTCACACGAGTACGCCCCATTGCCGCATCCTTCGCGATGATCACTCAACATCTTACGGTATGCACGCCCCTTATATACCCTACCAGACCTGGTAACAACACTAAACACGAACTAAACTAATGGTCTCTGGTTGCTGTTCTACCTTCACAGAGAATAGCAACTCATCATTTACATACCTGCCGATGGTGTGTACCTGTACGAAGCGGGTGCTTCACTTTTTTGTTAGGCAATGTATTTTCTTTTGCATGGGCATTTAGCTGTGGTTAAGATCTGTCTCCAATGGATTCCTCACAATTTGACCGAATCTCAAAAACAGTATATTATAAACTCGTGTAATGTAACGCTCAAAAAGTTCGACTGAGAACATACAAATGCCTCATACAACACAGTAACAGCTGGAGAAACTAGGCTATATTCACAAGAGGCGAAAAGTAAGTGACATTCAATTCGTAGGGTGTCCACGGTGAGCCAAACCCAACAAAAGTCGCTGGCTCGTAAACTATTTCCAAGTAAATGATCGCTTCTTTAAACTGAGCATGTCACGATAATTGCTCTAGAGGATGATGGAACAGTTAAGCTTGATGACATATAACAGTTTATTTCCATAAGTCGTTGATGAAATCACGAAGAAAAACGTCTCATCGTTCTACATAATGACAACGGCAGCTGTCGCACAGTGCGTCGAACAGCAGCCAGTTAAAACTAATTTTAAACTCTAGAATTATAATTTTATCAGATCTTTGTATATTCCTTTTCCAATAAGTATTTATGGCTGCAAATCAACACTCAGAAAGAGGGCATAGTGGTGCACCTCCACGATGGCGGGGCACGGGCAACGACACACAGAGTATGATCGTAACCCTCTGTATGTCGACTAAGAGACCAGCCCATAGGCTAGAAACGACCCGTCTTATGTATAAAGATAGCGCGTTATTACAAAGAGTAGCGGCAGTGAAAAAAAAAAAGTCCAGATCTGAACCCAATGGAACACTTCGGGACGAGTTAGAACGTCGTCTTCACTTCAAACGCCAGTGTCCAACATAACTACCGTCTTTGGTTTCGGCTATTCAGAAAGAATAGGCTGCCATTCCTCCACAGACGTTCAGACACTAGATTGAAGGTTTATCCAGCAGAATTCAAGCCATCATAAGAGCACCTCGCGGGATTAGCCGAGCGGTCTAGGGCGCTGCATTCATGGACTGTGCGGCTGGTCCCAGCGGAGGTTCGAGTCCTCCCTCGGGCATGGGTGTGTGTGTTTGGTCTTAGCATAGTTTAGGTTAAGTAGTGTGTAAGCTTAGGGACTGATGACCTTAGCAGTTAAGTCCCATAAGATTTCACACACATTTGAACATTTTTGAGCATCATAAGGGCGAAGGGTGGTCACACGCCATATTAATGTCCACTAAAAGGTGTTTGGATACTTTTGATCAGATAGTATAAGGGTGGAAATAAGACGGATATATGTCCATCTACATAGACACTCCACAAGCCGCCCTGGGGAGTGTGACGGAGGGTACCCTATACCACCAACAGTCATTTCCTTTCCACTTCCACTCGCAAATAGAGGGAAAAACGACCATCTACATGCCTCCTTATGAGCCCTAATTTCTCATATCTTATCTTCATGGTCCTTAGGCGCAGTGTATGTTGGCGGCACCAGAATCGTTCTGCAGTCAGCTTCAAATGCCCGTTCTCTAAATTTTCTCAGTAGTGTTCCTCAAACAGAACGTCATCTTCCCTCCAGGGATTCCAATTTGAGTTCCCGAATCATCTCCGTTACACTTACATGTTGTTCGAACCTATCGATGACCAATCTAGTAGCCCGCCTCTGAATTGCTTCGATGTCTTCTATTAATACGAGCTAGTACGGATCCCAAACACTCGAGCAGCGCCCAAGAATAGGTTTCACCAGCGCCCTATACGCGGTCACCCTTACAGATGAACCACACTTCCCAAAGATTCTCCCAATAAACCGAAGTCGACCATTCGCTTTCCCTATCGCAGTCCTTACATGCTCGTTACATTTCATATCGCTTTGCAACGCTACACCCAAATATTTAAACGACGTGATTGTGCCAGGCAGGACACTACTAGTGCTGTCTGTATCCGAATATTACGGGTTTGTTCCTCCTACACAGCTGCATTAACTTATATTTTTCTACGTTTATAGCTATCTGCCATTCATCACACCAATTAGAAATTTTGTCCAAGTCATCTTGTATCCTCCTACAGTCACTCAGCTTCGAAACCTTACCGTACACCACAGCATCATCAGCAAACAACTGCAGATTGTTGCCCGCCAAACCATTAATGTACCGGGTGACGAAAAAGTCAGTATAAATTTGAAAACTGAATAAATCACGGAATAATGTAGATAGAGAGGTACAAATTGACACACACGCTTGGAATGACATGGGGTTTTATTAGAACCAAAAAAATACAAACGTTAAAAAAATGTCCGGCAGATGACGCTTCATCTGATCAGAATAGCAATAATTAGCGTAACAAAGTAAGACAAAGCAAAGATGATGTTCTTTACAGGAAATGCTCAATACGTCCACCATCATTCCTCAACAATAGCTGTAGTCGAGGAATAATGTTGTGAACAGCACTGTAAAGCATATCCCGAGTTATGGTGAGGCATTGGCGTCGGATATTGTCTTTCAGCATCCCTAGAGATGTCGGTCGATCACGATACACTTGCGACTTCAGGTAACCCCAAAGCCAATAATCGCACGGACTGAGGTCTGGGGACCTGGGAGGCCAAGCATGACGAAAGTGGCGGCTGAGCACACGATCATCACCAAACGACGCGCGCAAGAGATCTTTCTATGGGGCGGAGCGCCATCCTGAATAAACATCGTACGTTCCAGCAGGTGTTTATCAGCCAGGCGGGGATGATGCGATTCTGTAACATATCGGCGTACCTCTCACCCGTCACGGTAGTTTTGCTGTCCAGCGCCATCTTTCGGACACTTTGTGAACTTAGTTTTTTTTTTTGTTCTAATAAAACCCCATGTCATTCCAAGCATGTGTGTCAATTTTTTCCTCTTGAAACGTCCCCTTAGAAAAATTAATGAATAACTGAGCTGATAAACCTCTTACATTATTTGCTTTTCAAACAGCTGAGCAGAACTGAACGTACTCAGACATTTCGCTCTTTACCTATTCTGATCAACACTAAACTGATACACAATATTTTTAGCGCAACGAAATCTGACTTTCAATAATCCCTACAAATTAATGGCCCTGACTAACATTAACCTATACCTTTCACAAATCACTTACCTCACAAAAATCTTCGTTACTCGAACTTCTGCAATACAGCGAGAGCCACTACTGCCAGCTAAATAAAAGATTCTAACTACTGAAGACACTAACTACTGAAGGCACTAACTACTGGCCGGCCGAAGTGGCCGTGCGGTTAAAGGCGCTGCAGTCTGGAACCGCAAGACCGCTACGGTCGCAGGTTCGAGTCCTGCCTCGGGCATGGTTGTTTGTGATGTCCTTAGGTTAGTTAGGTTTAACTAGTTCTAAGTTCTAGGGGACTAATGACGTCAGCAGTTGAGTCCCATAGTGCTCAGAGCCATTTGAACCACTAACTACTGAAGGCACTAACTACTGATATGTATACTTAGCAAATGAAAGATTTTGATAGAGAACAAACAATGTATTTACCTTAATATTGTTCAAAAGTCGTAATATATATCAGTTCATGACATCCAGTCTTAAAAATTTACTGTCTCTGATGGACACTCGTCGAGATCATCCGCTCTCAAAACTCTGCCATCTCTCTCCCCACATCCATCGCTGCTGGCGGCTCACCTCCAACTGCGCAACGCTACGCGCTGTTAACAGCCAACTGCCGAACACTACAATAGCGACTATTGCAACAATGCCGACCAGCCTCAGACTGCAAACAGCACAGCCAGTGATTTTCATACAGAGCGCTACGTGGCGTTACCAACATAAAAACCTAAACAGCCTACTTTCACTCTCTATCAACATTATTCCGTGATTTATTAAGTTTCCAAATTTGTACTGACTTTTTGATCACCCGGTATACAGGGTGTTACAAAAAGGTACGGCCAAACTTTCAGGAAACATTCCTCACACACAAAGAAAGAAAATATGTTACGTGGACATGTGTCCGGAAACGCTTACTTTCCATGTTAGAGCTCATTTTATTACGTCTCTTCAAATCACATTAATCATGGAATGGAAACACAGCAACAGAACGTACCAGCGTGACTTCAAACACTTTGTTACAGGAAATGTTCAAAATGCCCTCCGTTAGCGAGGATACATGTATCCACCCTCCGTCGCATGGAATCCCTGATGCGCTGATGCAGCCCTGGAGAATGGCGTATTGTATCACAGCCGTCCACAATACGTGCACGTAGAGTCTCTAAATTTGGTACCGGGGTTGCGTAGACAAGAGCTTTCAAATGCCCCCATAAATGAAAGTCAAGAGGGTCCAGGTCAGGAGAGCGTGGAGGCCATGGAATTGGTCCGCCTATACCAATCCATCGGTCACCGAATCTGTTGTTGGGAAGCATACGAAAACTTCGACTGAAATGTGCAGGAGCTCCATCGTGCATGAACCACATGTTGTGTCGTACTTGTAAAGGCACATGTTCTAGCAGCACAGGTAGAGTATCCCGTATGGAATCATGATAACGTGTTCCATTGAGCGTAGGTGGAAGAACGAAACTAAAATGAGCTCTAACATGGAAATTAAGCGTTTCCGGACACATGTCCACATAACATCTTTTCTTTATTCGTGTGTGAGGAATGTTTCCTGAAAGTTTGGCCGTACCTTTTTGTAACACCCTGTATAGGGAGCAACAGCGTTCGTATAACACTTCCCTGGGGCACTCCTGACGATACCCTTGTCTCTGACGAACACTCGTCGTCGAGGATAACGCACTGGGTTCTATTAAGAAGTTTTCGGGCCACTCACATATCAGTGAACCTATTTCATATGCTCGTGCCTTCGTTAACAGCCTGCAATGGCTAGATGACAGATTGCCACTTAGTGTCGAGAGGTGGTGAGATCTCAGTTGATGACTGGTGAGGTGAGGTGGGCGGCCGTAGTGCGCGGCCTGCAGCGAGCGCGGGGGCGTGAGGTGGAGCGCGCAGCGGGCGCGGGGTCAGTGGCCGCGCTCTCGTAAGCGCGGGACACCGTGTTTCCCTTCCCTGGCCGAGCTGGAAACTTTCACTTGAGCGCTGCTGGCTGCTGGCTGCTGCCGCCACGGTCCCACACTTCGTCTGCGGATCGAGGACAGCTGCCGCTGTCACTGCACAGCGGGTACAGACCTGCTACTCTAGCGGACGATTGATGAAGACGCTGCTCGCTCTTTTCTCTTCGGAAACCAGAAATTTCTCGGTCTGGCACAGTGACGGCATAGGTGTGAATCAGATTTAATTTTTGTTACGTTGGTAAACCTGACGCAACAGCGTAATTCCTGTGTAAACGTCATTAGCGGAATAATTTTTTTTTTTGTACAGCTTTTAAAACTGTTTTCCGCATTTCGTTCAAAAGGGCAGCCACAAAATTATTTATCCGCCTCTGTAGCTGAGTTCGTTAACGCACGTGTGTGCGGTTCGAATACTGGTAAACTATAATTTTTTTTTAATGTGTGTGAAATCTTATGGGACTTAACTGCTAAGGTCATCAGTCCCTAAGCTTACACACTACTTAACCTAAATTATCCTATGGACAAACACACACACACCCATGCCCGAGGGAGGACTCGAACCTCCGCCGGGACCAGCCGCACAGTCCATGACTGAAGCGCCTTAGACAATTATTTTTGTCAACCTGTATAATGCAGTTAGTCCACCTACGCAGCTGAGCGGTGTGCACAGATGGCTACCATGAGGTGTACCTGGGTTCGTTTCCCGGTATTACCAAGGATTATTCCTTAGTTGGAGGACTGGTACAGGGTGTGCTCAGCTTCGTGATGCGAACTGAGGCGCTCCTTGAATGATAAGTAGCGGTTGCAAGGTCTAGCCAGTCGGCAACACAGCCGGTAAAGCGGTGTGCTGACCACACGCCTCCGTATCGCATGTGCATGAGGCCGAACAGCACAGGATGGCACGGCGGCCGCTCGACATCCCCTGGCCCTTCAGGGCACGGACGAGGAACACGTATAACTTTGTTCGTACCAAAATCATCCTGCGTCACTGAAACTTCCGTCAAGTGTAAAATGTATTAACCCCGTCAAATGTAAAATACATGAATACACTACTGCCCATTAAAATTGCTACACCACGAAGATGACGTGCTACAGACGCGAAATTTAACCAACAGGAACAAGATGCTGTGATATGCAAATGATTAGCTATTCAGAGCATTCACACAAGTTTGGCGCCGGTGGCGACACCTACAACGTGCTGACATGAGGAAAGTTTCCAACCGATTTCTCGTACACAAACAGCAGCTGACCGGCGTTGCCTGGTGAAACGTTGTTGTGATGCATCGTGTAAGGAGGAGAAATGCGTACCGTCACGTTTCCGACTTTGATAAAGGTCGGATTGTAGCCTATCGCGATTGCGGTTTATCGTATCGCGACATTGCTGCTCGCGTTGGTCGAGATACAATGACTGTTAGCAGAATATGTAATCGGTGGGTTCAGGAGGGTAATACGGATCGCCGTGCTGGATCCCAAAGGCCTCGTATCACTAGCAGTCGAGATGACAGGCATCTTATCCGCATGGCCGTGACGGATCGTGCAGCCACGTCTCGATCCCTGAGTCAACAGATAGGGACGTTCGCAGAGACAACAACCATCTGCACGAACAGTTCGACGACGTTTGCAGCAGCATGGACTATCAGCTCGGAGACCATGGCTGCGGTTACCCTTGACGCTGCATCACAGACAGGAGCGCCTGCGATAGTGTACTCAACGACGAACCTGGGTGCACGAATGGGAAAACGTCATTTTTTCGGATGAATCCAGGTTCTGTTTGCAGCATCATGATGGTCGCATCCGTGTTTGGCGACATCGCGGTGAAAGCACATTGGAAGCGTGTATTCGTCATCGCCATACTGGCGTATCACCCGGCGTGATGGTATGGGGTGCCATTGGTTACACGTCTCGGTCACCTCTTGTTCGCATTGACGGTACTTTGAACAGTGGACATTACCTTTCAGATGTGTTACGACCCGTGGCTCTGCCCTTCATTCGATCCCTGCGAAACCCTACATTTCAGCAGGATAATGCACACCCGCATGTTGCAGGTCCTGTACGGCCTTTCTGGATGGAGAAAATGTTCGACTGGTGCCCTGGTCAGCACATTCTCCAGATCTCTTACCAACTGAAAACGTCTGGTCAATGGTGGCCGAGCAAGTGGCTCGCCACAATACGCCGGTCACTACTCTTGATGAAGTGTGGTATCGTGTTGAAGCTGCATGGGCAGCTGTACCTGTACACGCCATCCAAGCTCTGTTTGACTCAATGCCCAGGCGTATGAAGGCCGTTATTACGGCCAAGGTGGTTGTTCTGGGTACCGATTTCTCAGGATCTATGCACCCAAATTGCGTGAAAATGTAATCACATGTCAGTTCTAGTATAATATATTTGTCCAGTGAATTCTCCTTTTATCATCTGCATTTCTTTTTGGCGTAGCAATTTTAATGGCCAGTAGTGTAGCTTGTGATCTGGCTACGCATTTTTCTGAAGAAGCACCACTACATTACACTGAGATGACAAAAGTCATGGGATACCTTCTAAATTAGTGTCGGACCTCCTTTTTCACGGCATAGTGCATCAACTTGACGCCGCATGAACTCAACAAGACGCTGGAAGTTCCTGCAGAAACATTGAGCCATGCTGCCTCTAAAGCCGTCCATAAGTGCGACAGTGTTGCCTGTGCAGGATTTTGTGCAAGAACTGGCCTCACGATTATGTCCCATAAATGTTAGATGGGATTGACGTCGAGCGATCTGAATGGCTAAATCATTCACTCAGTTGCCCAGAATGTTCAAATCTCTCACGAACAACGCGGCCCGGTGACATGGCGCATTGTCATCCATAAAAATTACATCGTTGTGTGGGAACACGAAGTCCATGAATGGCTGTAAATGATCTCCAAGTAGCTGAACATAACCATTTCCAGTCAATAATCCAGAGTATCCAGTACATTTCATGTAAACAAAGTCCACGCTAATGCGAAGTCGCCACCAGCTTGCACAGTGCCTTGATGTTGACTTTTGTCCATGACTTTGTGAGGTCTGCACCATGCTCGAACCCTACCATTACTTTTCCCAACTGAAATTGAGACTCATCAGACAAGATCACGGTTTTCCAGTCGTCTAGGGTCCAACACATATGGTCACGAGCCCAGGAGAGGCGCTGCAGCCGATATCGTGCTGTAAGCAAAGGCCCTCACGACAGTTGTCTGCTACCACAGCCCATTAACGTCAGATTTCGCCGCACATCCTAACTGATACGTTCTTCGTACGTCCCACATTCATTTCTGCGGTTATTTCATGCAGTGTTGCTTGTCTGTTAACACTGGCGACTCTACGCAAATGGCCGGCCGAAGTGGCCGTGCGGTTCTGGGCGCTGCAGTCTGGAACCGAGCGACCGCTACGGTCGCAGGTTCGAATCCTGCCTCGGGAATGGATGTGTGTGATGTCCTTAGGTTAGTTAGGTTTAAGTAGTTCTAAGTTCTAGGGGACTGATGACCACAGATTTTAAGTCCCATAGTGCTCGGAGCCGTTTGAACCATTTGAACTCTACGCAAATGCCCCTGCTCTCGGTCGTTAAGTCCGTCGTGAGAGGTAATACCTGAAATTTGATATTCTGGGAACATACTTGACACGCTCTATCTCAGAACATTCAATTCCCTGACGATTTCCAGAGTGGAATGTCCCGTGGATCTAGCTCTAACTACCGTTGCGCACTCGAAATCTGTTAATTCGCGTCATGCTGCCGTAATCGCGTCGGAAACCTTTCTACTTGAATCACTTACGTACAAGTGACATCTCCATTTATACCTTGAAACGTCCCCTTAGAACAATTATACAAGACTATGCATAAACTGACACACAATATTTGTAGCGCAACGCAATCTGACTTTCAATAATCCCTACGAAAGGATGGCCCTGACTAACATTAACCTATACCTTTCACAAATCACTTACCTCACAAAAATCTTCGTTACTCGAACTACAGCAATACAGCGAGCGCCACTACTGCCAGCTAAATAAAAGATTCAAACTACGGAAGGCACTAACTACTGATAGGCATAGTTAGCAAATGAAAGATTTTAATAGAGAACAAGCAATGTATTTACCTTAATAGTCATAATATATATAGCAGTTCATGACATCCAGTCTTACAAATTTCAAAACTCCGCCATCTCTCTCCCCACATCCACCACTGCTGGCGGCTCACCTCCAACTGCGCAACGCTATGCGCTGTTAACATCCAGCTGCCCAACACTACAATGGCAGACAACAATGCAAACTAGCCACAGGCTGCACACAGCACAGCCAGTGATTTTCATACAGAGCGCTACGTAACGTTGCCAATAAGAAAACATAAACAGCCTACTTACAACCTTGTGTACGTAATGCTGCCGCCGTCTTTATATGAACATATCGCTATCCCATGACTTTTGTCACCTCAGTGTAATTCGACTTTATAGGACGCCTTCCGTTTCAGTGGTGCACAAATTTAATGGATATGTTAGCAATTGTGGTAGCCAATTGAGATCTTCCTCGTGGCGTTAACCGTTACACAAGGATTCCTCAAGGAAATAAGCCAATACCGCAATGTGTGTTAACATACAAGATGACTTGGACAGGATTTGTGATTGGTGTAAAGAATGGCAGCTAACTCTATATATAGATAAATGTAAATTAATGCCTATGAATAGGAAAAAGAATCCCGTAATGTTTGAGTACTCCATTAGTAGTGTAGCGCTTGACACAGTCACGTCGATTTAATATTTGGGCGTAACATTGCAGAGCGATATGAAGTGGGACAAACATGTAATGGCAGTTGTGGGGAAGGCGGATAGTCCTCTTCGCTTCGTTGGTAGAATTTTGGGAAGATGTGGTTCATCTGTAAAGGAGACCGCTTATAAAACACTAATACGACCTATTCTTGAGAACTGCTCGAGCGCTTGGGATCCCTATCAGGTCGGATTGAGGGAGGACATAGAAGCAATTCAGAGGCGGGCTGCTAGATTTGTTACAGGTAGGTTTGATCATCACGCGAGTGTTACGGAAATGCTTCAGGAACTCGGGTGGGAGTCTCTGGAGGAAAGGATGCGCACTTTTCGTGAATCGCTTCTGAGGAAATTTAGAGAACCAGCATTTGAGGCTGATTGCAGTACAATTTTACTGCCGCCAACTTATATTTCGCGGAAAGACCACAAAGATAAGATAAGAGAGATTAGGGTTCGTGCAGAGGCATTTAGGCAGTCATTTTTCCCTCGTTCTGTTTGGGAGTGGAACAGGGAGAGAAGATGCAAGTTGTGATACGAGGTACCCTCCGCCACGCACCGTATGGTGGATTGTGGAGTATGTGTGTAGATGTAGATGTAACAGCCGTGGCCGGCCGGAGTGGCCGAGCGGTTCTAGGCGCTACAGTCTGGAACCGCGCGACCGCTACGGTCGCAGGTTCGAATCCTGCCTCGGGCATGGATGTGTGTGATGTCCTTAGGTTAGTTAGGTTTAAGTAGTTCTAAGTTCTAGGGGACTGATGACCAAAGCAGTTAAGTCCCATAGTGCTCAGAGCCATTTTTTTGTAACAGCCGTGTAATCGGCACACCACGACAGATTTGTATAAAACGAAGATAAAAGTGATCAAGTCCATTTGCATGTCATCAAATTGTAGTCGTTATTCTACAGTCTCTGTAACGCTCGAAATTGCTGTCTTTTGGAATCCAAAAACGTGCGCAGTCCCTCTTAGAAGAGTCCAACGGGATAAAAACGTGTTGATTTTAGGAAGGCACTATTGGGGTGAGAAGCACGTGTTCTGCGTTTTATCTAGCCGGGTTTGTATCTGCAAACGACCAGGAAAAGCAATGTGTGTGGAAGCCTAACACCTGCTAGGAAAATAATCAGGATGTCAACGTACCATGAAGCAGGCCACAGCGCCACCTGACCCATTCCGGCAGTTCTTTACTGTTCATCCTGTGCCCTTTTTTCTTATATCTAAGAACAAGAAATTTCGCGTAAATTATAACGCTTAAAAATTAACGACATAACGTGAAAACGGCGGTTTCTACGAAATGTCATAAAATTTTCTCACCTCCCGTGTAGAAATGTCGTAAATCTGCGGGAAATAATTTATTAATATTGGTAACTGATACTTATTTAATGTTGGAATTGGGCCACGACCTTTTTTTAACGGGGATAAGATTCGCATATAACCTTAAAATGACCATTCATTTCCTGCGTAAAGAACTGACGACCTAGAAGTGAAGTCGAGCGACAAACCCAACTTCCAAGCGCCATCTTGATTACATATTTGTGAAATTACACTGCCGTATTTTGCCAATTTCGTGTTTAATACTGGGTACTATGAAAAATGCATTTTACACAATGCACTGCAAAAAAATATCTCTCCAAAAGTGTCGTTTCTTGTACGTACTATTTCTGAAAAATAACGAGTATCAGGAAATGTGACATCGGTAGTTAAAACTGTTACCTTTATTCCAAGAAATTTCCAGTTATAAAACACTTGGGTTCATTGATTAAATATTTATCTTTAATTTAGTAGATAAATGATAAGCCAAAGGGTAGTATGCGGACATTTTTTAATTTCATTTTTATGTAGATACTTATTTCTCCCCTTAGATACAATGATGCTGAGTTATTCTAATAGAATTGAAATGTTATGTTAAAATATTATGTGCTACATTCATATATACCAATTCATGTGCAGCATATTGTCTGTTCTTGTATCTATACAACAGACTGAAGGTTAATAGTAAATAAAATTTAAAAAATTCAATTATTCAGAAACAGTATTAATCGCATTTGTAATTATTATACCGCCAACTGGTTTCAACCCGATGTACGGGTCATCTTCTGGGCGTTTACACTGTGAAATTATAGATATCCGTCAGACAGATTCCATTATACAACAGCTAAAATTACGTAAATTTAAAATATGTTACCCATTGATCGACTGCTGGTGGTGTCACTCCTGTATAGTATTAAGAGATGTTAAAAACAAGGCCGGCCGAAGTGGCCGTGCGGTTAAAGGCGCTACAGTCTGGAACCGCAAGACCGCTACGGTCGCAGGTTCGAATCCTGCCTCGGGCATGGATGTTTGTGATGTCCTTAGGTTAGTTAGGTTTAACTAGTTCTAAGTTCTAGGGGACTAATGACGTCAGCAGTTGAGTCCCATAGTGCTCAGAGCCATTTGAACCATTTTTTTTTTTGTTAAAAACAAGATGCTTGCTAAATCAGGAATTTATAAATTGACTTGTAAAGATTGTAGCAAAATTTACATCGGGCAAACAGGAGAAGTTTTAATACCAGATTTAAAGAACATACTACTGGAACAGCACGTAATAAATCAGTCTTCGGACAGCATTTGGAATGATGGATATTCTAGAGAGCCTGGAAATTTTGATACATATTAAACGGAATCCGGCAGCGATGCTGAATGAACAAGTATAGAGTCACGATAAAAAATTCTAAAATATTATTTGTACACAATGATGCTACTTTTCCTTTTATTATTTTAATACTTTAATTCCTTTAATGGGTAATACAGCGGTGTCGTAAACTTTTATCCTATCTTTACATTTTTTAGGTTATTCTTGATTGTCGATAACCTCAAATAAGTGACAACTTCTCTGTGGATGAAGAGCCATGACATACCACTATCACGGCAACGGACGCCGTGGCCAGGGCAAAGATAATACCATACGAACACACCAGCTGCTACCATGATGACGGCGTCCTCGCTACACAGACTTGAGGGCGCCTGATATGTGCTTTATAATCCATGGCAACGGCGTCCTCAACACAGGGAGTAGAGGGCGTTGTAGTCCTTCCATATTAGCCGTTTTAGTAAATTGACCCAATGTCTTCTACGTAAATGTAGGAATAGATATATTACAATACAAGACTTCGCCAGTGTTTGTGTGTCACAAATTGTTTTACTTTATGTTTTGGCACATAATGTAATACTCTTTTACGAATTTTACGAGTTGACTACGGAACATTTGTTATTATTTTATAATTAACATTATAATTGTAACTCTTTTTAAATGGAATGGTTCCGTTTTCTGTTATTTACTGTCACTTAAATTTATGTTAAACAAGGTGACTAGTAATTACGTACAATAAAATGTACTAACTGCCGTTGATCGCCGCTAGGGGTGTTGCCGTCTATTCACGTGATCTCAGCACGCTATTTAAGCCCATACGAAGGGTTAGTCTCGCATAGTTTCCTGCCGTTATGTAGACAGGAGTGACACCTCCAGCAGTCGACAAATGGGTAACATATTTTAAATTTTACGTAATTTTAGCTGTTGTATAATGGAATCTGTCTGACGGACATCTATAATTTCACAGTGTAAACGCCTAGAAGATGACCCCTACGTCGAGTTGAAAACGGTTGGCAGTATAATAATAATAAATGCGATTAAGACTGTTTTTGAATTATTGATTATTCGTACTAATCGCTGCTTCATCTCCACAACCATGTTGTCCAAAAAAAATTAAAAAACTGAGAGAAATTTAATCATTCATCACCTTATAACAACAAAGACTGCTTGAATCAAAAGATTAGTAGTGGAATAACTGCTTTAAATATTCAGGTGAAAATCTGAAATGCTGTAAATGAACAGAATTCCTTGTTAATACACGATAATATGACACTAAAGGTCAGTGAAGCATTCAGAAAAGGAAACTATCCCAGGTAGAATACACAAGGTAATTTAGGGTCCGCATAGCATTTAAGTTAACACTGTATATTGAATTCAAACATTTAAAAACTTCATTATGCCTTACAGTACTAAATGAGTAGTTCGCGTCGCAGATCGCCTACATGAGGACGGCCGTTGGGAATCAGCCTTGCTGCTCACCATCAAAACTCATGTTCACCGTGATCCTGTTTGATACAGAATCATTTCCTTGTAATGGTTTCCCGAGTGACATTCCTTTGATGACGGTAAAAATTCACCCAACCGCTTGTTTTATTATTCTTGAATAGTGAAACATACTTGTGTGTGTGAAATCTTATGGGACCTAACTGCTAAGGTCATCAGTCCCTAGGCTTACACACTACCTAACCTAAATTATCCTAAGGACAAACACACACACCCATGCCCGAGGGAGGACTCGAACCTCCGCCGGGACCAGCCGCACAGTCCATGACTGCAGCGCCTCACACCGCTCGGCTAATCCCGCGCGGCAGTGAAACATACACAGGTCAGCCAGAACATTATTACCACCTACCTAATAGAAGGTTTGTCCACCACTGGCACGGATAACAGAGGCGACGCGTCGTGGCATTGCTTCCAATGGGGCCTTGGTAGGTCGCTGGAGGAAGTCGGCACCACATCTGCACACACAAGTCATCTAATTCTCGTAAATTGCGGGGACGGGAGCTATGAGCTCTGACGCCACATTCAATCATATCGCAGATGTGCTCGATGGGGTTCAGATCTGCTGAGCTGGGGGACCAGGACATCAACTGGAATTCGCCTCTGTGTTCCTCGAACCACTCCATCACACTCCCGGCCTTGTGACATGGCGCTTTGCATTGTTGAATAATGCCGCTGCCGTTGGGAAACATGATCCTCATGGAAGAGTGTATATGTTCCGCAACCAGTGTACAATACTCCTTGACCGTCATGGTGCCTTGCACAAGCTTCATTGGACCCATGGATGCCCACGTGTATGTTCCCCAGAGCATTATTGAGCTGCCACCATCTTCTCTCCGTTCCGCAGTAGAGTTGTCAAGGAACTGTTTCACTGGAAGACGACGGATTCTCACTCAGCCATTGGCATGGCGAAGAAGGCATCGGGATGTATCAGACTATGCAACTCTCTGCCACTGCGACAACGTCCAATGCTGCTGCGCCAACGTCCAGTTCCTCTGCGCCAACGTCCTGTAACCTATGAAGTCGCACCGTGCAGAAGGCGTAAAACAGTGCTAATGAAGGACTGGGGAAGTCCAGCCGCCACAGCTCCTTCTCAAGATATTCTTAGCATACCCAATCGAAAATATGGTCAAAGTCCGCTGACGCCAAAGTCCTGCACACACGACATGACTCCACCAGTGCGATGACACCACGGTAATCACCGAGCGCCAACTGGATGTTTCTCTTACCGCCAAGACACGTCTTATCCATATAAACAACAGGACACATCGAATGTGGGCAGCCAAAATCCTCGTAAAGATCTTGAAATATCTGCTGAGCAGCATAAGAGGCCGGTAACGATCAACTCCGCCATCCGACAGACTGGTTGGGAACCGATACAAGGATGCTGTTGACAAAGGCAAGTGTCATCTACGCTACAGGGATCATCAGTTCTCGGTGCAGCGTAATCCATCGTGGAATCGGAACTCTGTGGGACGTCAAATAAAACTCTATCAGGAGGCCATATGGGCCCGTCAATTTGGTGGTCGCCTCTGTGCAGAGGGTGTCGGCGACGTCTTCCATTGTAATGGGATCCACAAGGAACGCTGCCGATCCTCAATAGATGGCCTGAGGCAGCAAGTGGAAGACTTCACTCGTCTCCAGAGCGTTGCGGTCTTCGGTGGTGTAGAATAAAATGGCTCTGAGCACTATGGGACTTAACTTCTTAGGTCATTAGTCCCCTAGAACTTAGAGCTACTTAAACCTAACGACATCACACACATCCATGCCCGAGGCAGGATTCGAACCCGCGACCGTAGCGGTCGCGCGGTTCCAGACTGTAGCGCCTAGAACCGCTCGGCCACCCCGGCCGGCAGGTGTAGAATATCTCAGTAGTCAGCATCAAATATTCGGTAATGAGGACGAAGATGCGGAGAACAAATGGAAAAAATTCAAAGGCATCGTTCAATATGCCCTAGACAATTATGTTCCGAGTAAGATTTTAAGGGGTAGGGAAGATTCCCCATGGTTTAATAGCAGTGTTAGAAAAGAGCTACGTAAAAAAAGAGCACTTCATGTCATATTCAAGAGAAGTAAAAACCTAGCCGACATACAAAAGCTGAACGAAGCGAAAATGAGCCTAAGGAGAGCAATGAGAGAAGTGTTCAATGATTTGAAAGTAAGACGTTGTCAGCCAACCTGAGTAAAAACGCTAAGAGATTTTGGTCGTATGTAAAATCAGTAAGTGGGTCAAAATCATCTATTCATTCTCTCAGCGAACACATCGGCACCGAAATGAAAGATAACGTAGACAAGGCCGAAATACTGAATTCGATCTTCCGAAGTTGTTTCACCGCGGAAGATCGTAACACTGTCCCCCCTTCTAATCGTCGTAGGAACGTCGAAATGACAGATATTGCGATAACCGATCGCAGAATTGAAAAGCAGCTACAATTGCTTGGTAGTGGAAAGGCGTCAGTACCAGATGAGATACCTATAAGATTCTATAAAGATTATTCCAAAGAACTTGCTCCCCTTCTAGCAGTAATTTATTGTAGATCGCTTGAGAAACGAAAGGTACCAAATGACTGGAAAAAGCGCAGGTCATTCCCGTTTTTAAGAAAGGCCGTAAGGCAGATCTACACAATCATAGACCTATATCGTTGACGTCAACCTGTTGTAGAATTATGGAACATGTTTTATGTTCAAGAATTATGACGTTTTTGGAAAATGAACATCTCCTCTACAAAAATCAACATGGAATTCCCAAACGGAGACCCTGCGAAACTCAGCTCGCTCGGTTCCTCCATAAGATCCACAACGCAGTGGACACCGGCCCTCAGGTTGACGCCGTGTTCCATGATTTCAGTAAGGCATTTGACACTGTTTAATGGAAAAAATACAAGCTTAGGAGTATCGGAGCAGACTTTCTTGCAGACAGAACTCAACAAGTCGCTCTTAACGGAACAAAATCGACAGATGTAAAGGTAATACCCGAAGTACCACAGGGAAGTGCGATAGGACAGTTGCTGTTTACAGGATATATAAATGATCTAGTAGAAAGGGTAGGATGCTCTTTAAAGCTATTCGCAGACGACGCAGTTGTCCATACCAAAGTAGCAACGCCAGAAGATAGTAAGAATTTGCATAAGGACCTGAGGAGAATTGATGAATGGTGCAGGCTCTGGCAGTTGACACCGAACGTAAATAAATGTAACATATTGCGCATACATAGGAAAAGAAATCCACTACTGTACAGCTACACTATTGATGACAAACAGCTGGAGACAGCGTCTGCCGTAAAATATCGAGGCTTAACTATCCGGAGCGACCTCAAGTGGAGTGACCACATAAAACAGATGGTGGGAAAAGCAGACACCAGACTCAGATTCATCGGAAGAATCTTAAGGAAGTGTAACTCATCCACGAAAGAAGTGCCTTATAAGGTGCTTGTTCGCTCAATTCTTAAGTATTGTTTATCTATCTGGGATCCCTGTCAGGCAGAAATGATAGAGGAGATAGAGAAGATCCAACGAAGAGCGGCGCATTTCGTCACGGTATCTTTTAGCTGGTGAGAGCGTGTTACGGAGATGCTAAACAAACTCCGCTGGAAGACATTACAAGAGAGGCGTTGTGCATCACGGAGAGATTTACTATTGAAATTTCGGAACACCACTTTTCAAAAGGGTTCGGACAACATATTACTTCCCCGCACACACATCTCTCATATTGACCACGAGGAGAAAATTCGAGAAATTAGAGACAATACAGGGGCTTACTGACAGTCATACTTCCCACGCACTATTCGCGAGTGGAACAGGGTTGGAGGGATCAGACAGTGGTACCGAAAGTACCGTCCGCCACACACCATTAGATGGCTTGTGGAGTATGATGTAGATGTGAACTTTTGGTAATGATCCAAGAAAGCATGGCAATATCCTTTTGGGCCATCAGGCTGGCATATCGAGCATGGGGATCAATGGTTTTTCACACTTCAACGTTCACAGGTAGTCTAATGCATGGCCAGTAGTTCACCCCCCTATCCAATACCGAGTGTGTGAAGACACAAGTATTCCCTCAAAATGGCGTTGTGTAAGGTGAGTGATCTTTTCTTGCGATCGCTGAACCACATCCTGCCGTACTTGCGGCGAGCCGGCCGCGGTGGTCTAGCGGTTCTAGGCGCTCAGTCCGGAACCGCGCGACTGCTACGGTCGCAGGTTCGAATCCTGCCTCGGGCATGGATGTTTGTGATGTCCTTAGGTTAGTTAGGTTTAAGTAGTTCTAAGTTCTAGGGGACTGATGACCACAGACGTTAAGTCCCATAGTCCTCAGAGGCATTTGAACCATTGACCCTTGCGGCGAGGCGGTGGTTCGGCTTATAATTCCCATAGCAGTATAAAATGATATTCCATGTTGTGTCATTGACAACACATGGCCTTTCGATCGTGTGCCATACTGCTAGAATCGTAGATCTTTCGAAGCAATAACACATTGACTTGTTCCACATCATATCGATAAAATAATCGGGAAAATGATCTACGGAACATGACATTACTAAAACTAAACTAAAACTAAGACATCTGCTTAAAATAAAAAGAACAAGTTTCCATGGAATATCTAACTTTTCCTGTAGACACGAAAGTAATAACCGGTGTGCACAGGTAATTGTAATATAACCATCCATAATCATGTTGTGCATCAGATATTCATTGAACAGCATTACTAACATTCCCAGGTGTAACTCAGATGATGCGATTATTTGCCGGGAAATTTTATCCTATAAAAGATTAAGTAATGTCAAGTAAGGCCTTGGCAGAACAACGACCTGGTGAGAGGAATGTCAACTGGTTCATAACGTAGATAAATGCAATGTTGTGTCCTTCATGAAACGTAAAAAATGTAATTACCTTTTCTAAAATGGTTATTAACGCTAGCAATATCAAGGCATTTTTCATAACGTGCATTACCAAGGGTAGGAGAGGAAATTTATGACCGCAATAAAAAAAGTAAAAAAAATCGTTAACTGTTGTTGACTTATTTTAACAACATAGTTTTTGAAAAGGTACTGATGTGTAGGTAGGGTCTAGAACGTGAACATATATTTTAGCACACTCTTAGCAATATCATTGCATTTTTAGCAACGTGTACTTCCAAACTGGGGGTACATTATGAACACCACAAAAAATTTAAAAACTGCTAGTTCATCAGTTGTTGTTGACTTTTACTTATAACATACTATTTAAAGAGATATTGATGAGTAAGTATAGTCCTGAACTTTAAAGAACTTAATATAACTTTCGTTGTAGGCAAAGACAATAAACATTTTTTCAGAATTTAAAAATACAAAGTAAGTGACTAGATTATAATATTTTCAAAATGTGTACACAAAGAACCCCAACCCCTTCCTTGATACTGCGAGGGTTAACCATAAAGTAAGTCAGCCATGTCATACAAATACCTAAGAGGAACTATGCAGAGAGGAAAACTGGAATCATCACGTAAGCTATTCACAACCCTTGATTTATTGGCAGGATATTGGAAAAAATCTAGTTTGTTCACGAAAGGCTTTACACTTGTGTAGCCTATACTGGAGCGCTGCTCATGTACGTGTGGTTCATTCCACGTTACATTGCTGGGGAATATCGAACGTACCCCACAAAACTGAAGTATGATAGGTGTAGGTACACGTAACTCGTCTTATAATCCGTAAAAAAAAAGAATTTCACAAAATCGCAAGTGTTAGTAGTTCATTTCAAGAATATTTATTCTGACTGTAAAAGTTTAAATGCAACGTTTTTTCGGTTGCGTGGGCGAAACCGATATGCCAGGAGTACAAATGGAGCTAAATTTAAATTTTCTCTCGATTAGTAGTTTTAAGCTCTTTCAGCCTTATTGGGCGCTCGGGTGTCAACAGAGAATTGTGTGCGTCGGGTCAAGAGCCCTGAATCAAAGCCGCCTTTTCGTAGCGACAGCAGCCCACAGTCTCACAGCGCGCGGATGCGCAGCGCAGGTTGCATACGCACTCTGGCGCCAGGAAGCGGCTCGCATTACAGTGGGGTGGCGCCTGCAACATCAGCAGCTGAGTCCGGCCGCGCCGTAGTAAACGCGGCCATATGTTGTCAATGAACCCGGATCGAAGTGGGCGTGGTGTGTTACCATAGCGACGGCTCGGCCGGGCGCGCCGGGGTCGATGGCCCGACTTGTAAACACGAGCAAGGGGCGCGCGGCGCCGCTCTGACGTCACGCGGAGGGGTGGACGACCTTGCGCAGCAGAGTGACCTACACTTCGCCCGCGCCACGTGCACAGCCCACGGACCAAGGAAAACTGCCGAAGTTCGCAGGAGATGATGCCTGCCCGCAATGCTGCACGCCCTTGTCGCCTTCGACAGATCATTTTAAACATACGATACGGATCCTTTACATTCATCTAGGTCAGGGGTTCTCACACTTTGCTCTGACACAACACTTTGAGGATCCTGATATTTTGATGGAACTCCTTGTATATTTCGAAAGTTAATAATGTTTTTAAAAAATGAGAAAAAATCTTTTTGATTCAGTTATAACGTCAATTTTAAATCGCAACTAATAACACAGAAATCATAATAAAACTTAAAAAAGTAATTAGTAACCTCAAAATACACTCCTGGAAATGGAAAAAAGAACACATTGACACCGGTGTGTCAGACCCACCATACTTGCTCCGGACACTGCGAGAGGGCTGTACAAGCAATGATCACACGCACGGCGCAGCGAACACACCAGGAACCGCGGTGTTGGCCGTCGAATGGCGCTAGCTGCGCAGCATTTGTGCACCGCCGCCGTCAGTGTCAGCCAGTTTGTCGTGGCATACGGAGCTCCATCGCAGTCTTTAACACTGGTAGCATGCCGCGACAGTGTGGACGTGAACCGTATGTGCAGTTGACGGACTTTGAGCGAGGGCGTATAGTGGGCATGCGGGAGGCCGGGTGGACGTACCGCCGAATTGCTCAACACGTGGGGCGTGAGGTCTCCACAGTACATCGATGTTGTCGCCAGTGGTCGGCGGAAGGTGCACGTGCCCGTCGACCTGGGACCGGACCGCAGCGACGCACGGATGCACGCCAAGACCGTAGGATCCTACGCAGTGCCGTAGGGGACCGCACCGCCACTTCCCAGCAAATTAGGGACACTGTTGCTCCTGGGGTATCGGTGAGGACCATTCGCAACCGTCTCCATGAAGCTGGGCTACGGTCCCGCACACCGTTAGGCCGTCTTCCGCTCACGCCCCAACATCGTGCAGCCCGCCTCCAGTGGTGTCGCGACAGGCGTGAATGGAGGGACGAATGGAGACGTGTCGTCTTCAGCGGTGAGAGTCGCTTCTGCCTTGGTGCCAATGATGGTCGTATGCGTGTTTGGCGCCGTGCAGGTGAGCGCCACAATCAGGACTGCATACGACCGAGGCACACAGGGCCAACACCCGGCATCATGGTGTGGGGAGCGATCTCCTACACTGGCCGTACACCACTGGTGATCGTCGAGGGGACACTGAATAGTGCACGGTACATCCAAACCGTCATCGAACCCATCGTTCTACCATTCCTAGACCGGCAAGGGAACTTGCTGTTCCAACAGGACAATGCACGTCCGCATGTATCCCGTGCCACCCAACGTGCTCTAGAAGGTGTAAGTCAACTACCCTGGCCAGCAAGATCTCCGGATCTGTCCCCCATTGAGCATGTTTGGGACTGGATGAAGCGTCGTCTCACGCGGTCTGCACGTGCAGCACGAACGCTGGTCCAACTGAGGCGCCAGGTGGAAATGGCATGGCAAGCCGTTCCACAGGACTACATCCAGCATCTCTACGATCGTCTCCATGGGAGAATAGCAGCCTGCATTGCTGCGAAAGGTGGATATACACTGTACTAGTGCCGACATTGTGCATGCTCTGTTGCCTGTGTCTATGTGCCTGTGGTTCTGTCAGTGTGATCATGTGATGTATCTGACCCCAGGAATGTGTCAATAAAGTTTCCCCTTCCTGGGACAATGAATTCACGGTGTTCTTATTTCAATTTCCAGGGGTGTATTTAAAAGGAACAACGCCATATTATAAATAATTTTTGGTGGAGCACTTATTCACTTCCCACGGGACAACAGTTTTCTGCAGAACACAGTTTTGGGAATTCCTGAATTAGGCAAAAAAATCAGCATTCGTATGTAATCATTTCATCGAGATAAAATGACATGTCATGAAACTTGTAGTTGTTTTTACAGAAGAACCACAACTTATTAATAGCCAGATTCAACAGAAAGCAGTTACTGCATAGCAAAAATTTTTATGGTCTACTATAAACAATGAAGGAAAAATTCGGAACAATAATTTTAATTTGAGTGAAACTGTCATGCACTTACCACCAGCAGAGAATAATCTCTATTTGTGTGTGTGATCTTAGCCCTTCCAATGATGAGGCGTTTAGGAAGACCTGCATGTAACTTCTTGAAACAAGATACAAAACAATGTGATACGGGTCTGTAAATACGATACTGACAATTAAGCACTCGTGAACTACCTTCGCGACTACAACCGGATGTCAACAAACTTAAAAACAGACATGACCATCATCATAATAAACAACAGCCCAGAAAATGATCATATGCCTAGGAAATTTCCAGATATGCAAACGACAACGGAAAAACGCACTTAATGCCCAGACTGACGTTAAACCTTCCTTATCTATTTTGACTGGCCAAAGATCTAGCGCCCGAAAAAAATTACCCCTCGGACACACACCACCATACCAGCACACGTCCTAACAGAAATGTACGAAAACATAAGAAACAGATGATATCTCGGAACAAACACACAAATTCCCAAAGAAAGAAGCTCCAGTGCTCATGAGTTGACAATACTCCAGACCGGAGTATAAATGCGGCAAACATCGGACACAACAGAAATGAAGATAATTGATAAAACCAACCACAAACTAGTCACTGACCAGGAGAAAAAGGGTGAGACAAGATAGAGAGAGTGAGTAAAGGGGCGACGTAAATTTCGAATGAGTGGTAAACCAACCACATACGTGTACATCCACGTAGTCTGCTAACACACAGATATCAAACTGATGCCTTGTAAAGCTTACAGGTGACCACTACCGTCCATGTTTCCACGCAAATAGCGAAATGTGTCTGGTTATAGTACAGAAATAATCAAGCACTTGCATGCAAACGCTTTTTCTAATCTCAACCTGATTATAAAATAGTTCTCCACCATATTCTAATTCGGAAAATATATTTCGTATGGAGGAAATGGAATAATAATGGCACTTAAGAAATGCGAGTGACTGGAGAGAAAAGAACTGAATGGCGCATCGACTGTGACGCCAACAGCAGAACAGAGGTCGTCGACCCTACAGCAGCCGCACACGCAGGGTGCGACGTTCTGACGGGAACCACTCGTGTATCGTTTCATTTTCTAACAAAGGAGACGATTATGGAAGTGCACAACAAGATTAGCAAAGAATCTGTGAAAAGAATAACTCGTGGACAGTCATCAGATAAGTAGAAAACCGTTACACCTGTCTATAATTTTTATTTTATGATTTTTGTTATTATTATTGCTACTAGATGTAACAGAAAGAAATGATACGTTTTGCGTTTCACGTTTAATTTCATATTTATGCAGTTTAATTATAACATGAATAGATTACTAGCATCTACAAAAAATTGAAACAAATCAATCGTACCATTAACATACATACCGTTTGTTCATTTTCTTTTTATACACGTGAAACAATTCTTTTAGGAAAAAAAAGTCTTGAATCCTGTAGCAATTGTTGCAATTCTGCTGATTAATTTTTCCAATTCACATATAAAAGCATTTCAGACAATATATAATATATCATAAAGAAAATGTTTTGCAAGAATAACTAAAAATAATTCACGCTGTATAAAAAACGTCTCTCAGGATACAAAATGTTCACTGCTATAATCGGACTTTTTGTCATCATATTTTATAATTATTAATTCCTTGTTTAGTGTTAATAATTTGAAGGACATAAAATTATGCTTAAGCCATGCATCATCACCTGCAAAACCTTGTAATTCTTGTATTCCATTTCAACCAAATATATAGTTTTAAAAAGGCAAAAAAGTAAAATAAAAAAGAAGAAACACTGCTAGCAATAAATCACAGTCCATCGTGTTTCTTACACACATTTCTGTTCGCACTTATTTTTAACTTTTCTGAAACGGTGATATGATTACTTCAGCGGAAGGCAGTAGTTTTCTGGGGAAGAGGACGCATAAAAATCTCTCATGCAATGCACATATACACGACCTCCAACAGAATATGTATCTTGCTATCGTTACCGTTGAGACAATATTTTCTGGCATCTCCGATGAGGCAAAAAGAATATTTACCAAAAACGGGAACATTCCGGGTCGTAAGTGTTGTTAACTCGTGACACCATCCAGGATGAATTTTCTGAAGATACAGGCGGTGAATAACACAGATATTGTAGCCGTCAGTAATGTATACGAGCCTCGCCGGGCTAAAATGACAAAATATTTGTCTCTGCCTGTTCGGGAATCACGAAATGTGCGAGCATAAGGGTTGTGGACTCCGTGACATATGGAAGTTTTGACCGATCCTGGAAGCGTGCTCGGATAACCGAAGTTGTTGAGGAGACCGCTCGCTATAAGCCGAAAATCTGGGTTCGAGTCCCGATCCAGCATAAATTTTCACGTGCTACAAAGAGCTGAAGTCAATCCACATTCACAATATGCGAATCTATTTCGTGAAATGTGTAGAAAACTAGACACTGTCGCAGCGATTGATATAGCACACTGGTTGGACACACAACTCACATTCGGGAGGACGGCTGTTGAAATCCCCGTCCGCCATTCGGAGTTAGGGGCTTTTGTGATTTTCCCAAATCTTTGAAGGCAAATGATGGGATGATTCCTTTAAAAAGGACATGGCCCATATTAACCCCCTCTCTTGCACTGTCAAAACTACTTCTCCGTATATAATAACGACATAGTCGTCGACGGAGGACTAAACAATAATCATCTTTCCTTTCAGCCACGCATTTGTCTGCTATGTGCAGATAAAATAAACGGGTTGCAGATCTGCTGTTTTCATGTTGCAGTTTCGCTACTGCGGCAACATGTTCATTCTTTGCGTCAGTTACTTTAGTTTTCCTGAGTTATAGCTTTTTTGCTATTTTTTTCTGTTTATGAAATCCACTGCAAGTAATTGAGAAACAAAATCATTTATTTCAGGTGACTGTATACGATGAAAGAATACCGTGTGATCTCCAGTAGTAAGCTATCTAGCTACACGTGTAGACGCACTGACAGCCCTTTCTTGCATTGTCCCTTATTTGCAAGTGAAAGCGCTTCATAACCAGGCTCACGGTATTCACCAACATGGAAACGTAAGCAGTACGGCCTTTCGTTTACGTGCACTGGCCCGGGAAAGAGCACGTTACTCTGGAATGCGGTAACTGATTTCTATTTAGATACAAAGCAGGTGTTTTCTTGAGTTTCATGTCCTGGATCTGAAAGGCTTCGTAAAAGCTGCCCCGTTGTCTTGTGAACTGTAGCTGTAAAGAGAATTGGGAGAAAGTGCTACTGGCAGGTGTTATTAGCCGTTTATCAAGTTTTGTAGCCCCGAAAGGGTCTCAGTAAGAAAGATTATTTGTATAACTACGTTGTCAGCCAGTCAACGCGGGGTCACGATGCATATTCGTTAGACTCACAAAGCACCTGATCCTTGTCTCTAGTGTCTAAAACAAGTACAGCTTTATCCCTGTGACAGCCTACGTCTTACCTGACTGTTTACGATTCGGAGAGACAACTCTGTCTCTAACAATGTCGCTGCCAACTGGAGATTTTACTTACTAGCAAATACTTGACCAGGCGAAGTTGTATGAAATGAAGTTAAGCATTTATGGAATACGTAGTTCAGGACGTGCCTGGCGCAATTCTTATTTAAGAAAAAGAATGCAGAAAGTTAACGTAGACTGTTAGAGTAGTTCAAAAAACGACGTCACATTGTATGTATGGGGAGAAATTACAGAGGGTGTCCCACAGGATTAGATCATTGGCTCTCTACTGTTTTTGCGTTGTGTTAATGATCTACCATTTTATTTGAACGAAGAAGCAGAATTAGTCCCATTTTCAGCCGATACAAGCATTGTTGTGAAGCTGTGAAAAGAAGTGTCAACAGAGAAACCAGTAAATTTTGTTTTTGTGAAAGTTACTAACCGATTTTGCACAAATGGTACAGCTTTCAACATTGAAAAAATACATATCATCAAGTTTTATACTGTAAAAGTATCGCATCTCCTACTAACTTAACATACCAACAATAAACAACAAATAGAGTAGAAAGTTCTAAGTCCTTAGGTGTACATATTGACGATAACGTTAAGTGGAAAAACATACAGTAGGCATGCTAAAATGTTTAGGTTCGCTTACTTTTACCATAAGAATAATTGCGAACTTTGAGAATACAGTTGCCTATTAGCTAACATATTTTGTATATTTTCTTTCACTGACGTCTTACGGGGTACTATTCTGGCGTAGTTCCTCACCCAGACAAAACTTATTCATTGCATAAAAAAGTAATTAAAATTGTATGTGTGGTTCTCGCACGTACATCTTGCAGGTATCTCTTTAAGCAGGTATGAATATTAACCATATCATCACAGTACACTTATTCACTTACGAAATTTGTTGTCAACAATGCATCTGAGACTGAGACTAACAGAAATATTAAGAAGTACAACACAAGAAGGAATGATGACCCCTACCAGAAATATGTAGCCATAGATATCCATGAAAATAAAACGTCTGATAGATAGCAGTAGTGTCTTCAAATGTACATTAAAGATGTTTCTTCTTGACATCTGCTTCTGTACTATAGAGGAATTCTTGAATAGAAATAATTTGTCATTTATACAGAGAAAAATCTGTAAACGGGCATCATGTTACCATATAAATACTTTTTCATTTTTTATATCCTGTATGATGTTCAAATGAAACATTCCACATCATAACGTTTATCGTGAATACGATCTGTGAAACACGTAACTTTCTAAAAAACTAATTATGCATTGTTTAACGTACAGTACTAGTATTCAGTATTGGCGGACTCTAAATTGCCGTCCTGTCGTACTCGACCTCTGGGGTGATATCTGGAAGGGTTTCTTTAATTTTATCAAATTGGCACCTCACTTGTGTTGTGTCTTACAAGGAACTGATTCAATTTTGATGATTTTGCGAAATATAGTGTTTGACGTCTGCTGTTAATGAGAGAGAAAGGAAAGAGTGAAATGCAGTGCTGGCACAGACTCATCAAAGGGACACCGAGTTATACGTCCCTTTCCGACTGAAAGGCTCTGCTGAAAATATCTTTTTCCCTCACTCCATGAACTACTGTAGGAAGGCTCTGAATTTAATCACTGATATTTGCGCACAATATGGTGATCAGGAAACGTATGCAGTCTCCTCCGAATTCCTTGCCGGCAAAATTCTACGGCTGATAATTCCTTCCACCACCAACCAAAATCTTTGTCTCCGGCTCTAGCTCTTCAGTGCTAATGACCTCAGAACGATGGCAGCCAGTAATACTGAGTTACGTAAACATCTAATACTTTCAAATACGGATGACTGTGAAACATTTAAGTAAAACGGAAATAATGCAGAAACAGGTCACTCGCTTGAAATGAAAACTGGAAATTCGCCAAACGCCGCAATCGTGTTAGCTAATGAATTCCATTGACAATGTCTAGATATTGAGCATCTTTTAGCCGGAGAACTCTCTTAGTCGACTGGTATGTTGCTATTACTAAATGTGTTGTGACATCTTATCACAAGGACAGGAGCACTGTAAATAACTACAGATTTATGAAATTTGGAAATTTTGGTAAATTCCTATGGGACCAAACTGCTAAGGTCATCGGTCCCTAGGCTTATACACTACTTAATCTAACTTAAACTAACTTACGCTAAGGAAAATACAAACACCCATGCCCGAGGGAGGACTCGAACCTCCGACGGGTGGAACCGCGCGAACAGTGGCAAGATGCCTGAGACCGCGCGGCTACCCCTCGCGGCCAGGATTTTTGATTTTCATCATTCCGTGAAATATTTTATTGCTACCCATCCTTCCTTAAACAAGCGAGAGTTTCACCTCTAATGATCTCGTGGACGACGAGACGTTAGACATTTACCATTTGCAAAAGTTCAAAGATATTGGTAGTAACATTCGAGAATATATTTTAAAGAGTTAGAAAGTACTCTCTTTATGCGCCTTGTTCTATACTTGTTAACTTTCATCACGATTCAGAATCGAAGATTGTACCCTACTGGCCATTAAAATTGCTACACCAAGAAGAAATGCAGATGATAAACGGATATTCATTGGACAAATATATTATACTAGAACTGACATGTGATTACATTTTCACGCAATTTGGGTGCATAGATCCTGCGAAATCAGCACCCAGAACAACCACCTTTGGCCGTAATAACGGCCTTGATACGCCTAGGCATTGAGTCAAACAGAGCTCGGATGGCGTGTACAGGTACAGCTGCCCATGCAGCTTCAACACGATACCACAGTTAATCAAGAGTAGTGACTGGCGTATTGTGACGAGCCAGTTGCCCGGCCACCATTGACTAGACGTTTTCGATTGGTGAGAGATCTGAAGATTGTGCTGGCCAGTACAGCAGTCGAACATTTTTTGTATCCAGAAAGGCCCGTACAGGACCTGCAACATTCGGTCGTGCATTATCCTGCTGAAATGTAGGGTTTCGTAGGGATCGAATGAAGGGTAGAGCCACGGATCGTAACACATCTGAAATGTAACGTCCACTATTCAAAGTGCCGTCAATGCGAACAAGAGGTCACCGAGACGTGTAACCAATGGCACCCCATACCATCACGCCGGGTGATCAGTCATTGGATCTCGACCAACGCGAGCAGCAATGTCGCGATACGATAATCCGCAACCGCGATAAGCTACAATCCGACTTTTATCAAACTCGGAAACGTGATGGTATGCATTTCTCCTCCTTACACGAGGCATCACAAGAACGTTTTTTTCACCAGGCAACGCCGGTCAACTGCTGTGTATGAGAAATCGGTTGGAAACTTTCCTCATGTCAGCACGTTGTAGGTGTCGCCACCGGCGCCAAACTTGTGTGAATGCTCTGAAAAGCTAATCATTTGCATATCACAGCATCTACTTCCTGTCGGTTAAATTTCGCGTCTGTAGCACGTCATCTTCGTGGTGTAGCAATTTTAATGGCCAGTAGTGTACTTTCTTTTATTTCAGTTTTACACTAACAGAGTTTGATAGGAAACGTTATTACCAGATTGCTTCAGTCTGTGCTGAATCATTTAAGACAGGCAACATTTCAAGTGGGCTAACAGTTATCATCTGCTACGAAGGAACTGATCGAAATAAATTCTCAGCTTTAAGATCCAAAGGAACCTTAACGTGGGTTGTAATTTTTCACACACACGCACACACACACACACACACACACACACACCAATGTTATGAGATATTCTACGGTAACGAATGGTGCCCTACAGGCCGTTTCTTTCAATAAACATCTATTGCCAATATTGTCGGGAATAAAAGAAACTTCCATAAATTTTAATGATCATTTTCAGTAGTAAGGTGTTCCAAAATCTCTGTCTATATAACTGATGTCATATCCAAGCACTCGCACTAATATCAGTGAATCTTGAGTCTACACATTTTTCTTAACCGTTTCATTTACATAGACTGAAGCTCCCAGAGATATATGTACATCTGAAACTAGTGAATTATTCATGAAATTCGAAGGTTACTTTTCGTCGCCTGCGAAGATTTATATACACGCTCTGTTCTTTGTTTATTCATATGAAAGGAAGAGGAAACAAGCACATCTGTACAAGGCCGTTTGTCCTGAGCTCTGCTCGTCCTGAGTTACACAACAGGAGGGCAATAACAAATGAGAGGCAAATCTCATTTACAGATTTACGTCCTCACCGTCTCTTTTTCATGTAGGAGTGCTACTTCGACACTTTCCTGTCGATTCTCAATCACAGCTGTACATAGCGCCGAGAATATTCTTCCGGGAAAGAAATGGAGAATTGAGGGAGGAAGGCGAAATGGGAAAATGAGCTTCGTTCAAAGGAATTGGCATCTTAGCGACCGCATCAAACAGTCCGCATTGCTTCTTTTTTTTCTTTTTTTCATGATGAATAAATCCGCTCTAGTTGTACTTGACAAATCCATTATTTGGATAAAATCGTACATACGACCAGGGTTTCGGGCAGTAAATCACATTTCCAGGTGCTAAGGAAATGAGGAAAACTGAGAGGGATTCTTCATAAAATTAATTAACATTAAAAGGGCCCATACAAATGTGTACATCAGATTATACCTTGATTCCATACCAGAAAGTCATTCCAGTCATGTAAAAAAATCCACAGATTGATCAAGTAGCATGTGAGATTCCGAGCGGGTGAGGCATGAAAAGATTCTGTGAGTCAAGCAGAACCACATCGGGTAAACGGGGCCTAACCGGAAAAACATAAATATAGCGGCGAACACGGACACATTGCCACCCTAATGTAACCTGTGAACAAACTGCGAACGGTTATGCATGTGGCATGGGCTTAAAAAATCAAAATGAAGGTATAAAAGCGGTAGAATGATAATTTGTGAAGCTCAAAAGTAGCTTACCATATAAGTACCCAGCCTGCCGTATATCGAACAAGTCCAGCAAGACCGGTCAGCAGATCCGCACTGCTTCGTCAATCTTTGATGATAGCGAACAGGATGGTACAAAATTCAAGATCCTAAATCTTAGATGATACTGAACAGTGTTATACAGTATTCAAGAGTCTAATTACCAACTCGAAATAATGAGGCAGCGACGAAAGGTTCTTTCCGAAAAATGAATGACTTAGCTTAGAGCTTGGTTATAGAAGTTTACGTTTTAGCTGTTCAGACGCGTCCCACCTCGAAAATTGTCATCATTCTGGAAATACTTACCACGCAGTGGCTTTTTTATCCGAGAGAAGAGGGAGCAGTCAGTGGGTCCACGTCAGAAGAATACGAAGGATGAGGCCAAATTCTGCAGTCCAAAGGGGCAGCATGTGTGACTGTCCTGAGCAGAATGAGATGGGGCGTTTTCGTGGAACATAAATATCACCGTTGGGTAGCTTACCACAACCCTCGTCAGGAGATTTCAGTAGCATGTTCCTGTGACGGCTTACCCCTTGCAAACAATAAACTGGCAGCGCCGTAGCATTTCAGTCATAAAAAGCACTCAGCATCGCAATGGTCGATGGAAGTTGGTCTTTGCAACTTTCGGGGGATCTGAACCCACATATTGCCAATGCTTGGTCTGCTCGTTCGTCTAGAGATCACAGAGACACACCCAGCACTCGGTAGTGTAAAACAGGCGGCTAAAAAATTAATCTGGGTATGCCTTACACAACTGCAATATATCCGAAAAAATGGTTCAAATGGCTCTGAGCACTATGGGATTTAACATCTGAGGTCATCTGTCCCCTAGACTTAGAACTACTTAAACCTAACTAACCTAAGGACATCACACACATCCATGTCCGAAGCAGGATTCGAACCTGCGACCGCAGCAGCAGCGCGGTTCCGGACTGAAGCGACTAGAACCGTTCGGTCACAGCGGCCGGCCAATATTTCCGCTGCAGCCCGATGCGGCGGGTTTTTTAACATAAGGGGCGATCAAAAAGCTGTCGTTGGAAGCCCACACAGTCCATAAACGGTATGCTAATCAGGCAAAATCGCCGTGTCGTCTCCTTCTGCGTGAAGAAGACCTAACTGCCTGCTGCGATTTTAGGGAACCGGAGGCGTGATAATTGCATGGGAGGAGATCACTACTGTAGGACTGTTGCTCTAGTGAAACTTCCTGGCAGATTAAAACTGTGTGCCGGACCGAGACTCGAACTCGGGACCTTTGCCTTTCGCGGGCAAGTGCTCTACCAACTGAGCTACCCAAGCACGACTCACGCCACGTCCTCACAGCTCACAGCTGTGAGTCGTGCTTGGGTAGCTCACCTGGTAGAGCACTTGCCCGCGAAAGGCAAAGGTCCCGAGTTCGAGTCTCGGTCCGACACACAGTTTTAATCTGCTAGGAAGTTTCATATCAGCGAAAACTCCGCTGCAGAGTGAAAATCTCATTCTGTTGCTCTAGTGTCTCCCACTTGAGTTGGAGTAACTTCTGCGTTACGATATTTGCGATATGGGGACGTACGTTATACCCGAAGCAGCAGCACACATTGGCGTACCATTTAACAACGATGGTCTTCGACAGACATGCTGCCCCATTCACATTCTTCATTCTCTGATGGATGTGTACCGGTGTTTGTCTTTCGGCAGCCAAGAAAAGAATAACAGCACGTTGGTCATGTTCGGAGGCATTTGGTAATAACGTCACCACTGCTCACGTTTATTTACTGCACGCACGCTAGAATAATATGAATGCCACACTAATCCCTTGTCTACATGTCGATGCTTATATACCCTAATCGAAGTGCGCTACGTCGCATATACGCTGTACCAACACCCTCAAACGGAAACGTTTTGATCGCCCCCTTCTAGATGTGAATACTCGCGGAACCCAGCGGCCGGCGACCTTTTTCATGTCCAATATGTCGTTCAAGATGTTGAAAACAGATCAGTGACTGGTTTTCACTTCTCCCCCTACCGTTTCGATTACGATAGGATGGTCCTCGAGAGCCAGGGCCTCTACAACTGTTCGATTCATGGTGCTGCACAGAGAGATTGGCTACACTAATATTTCGCTCACGACGTTTCTTTTCCCAAAGATGAGGTTCAGTGTTATAACAGGGAATAATGATCGTCAGTATGTTCAACTCTTTCTTGTAGACGACGGGTAACGGTTCTGTTGCGCCTTATAATCTACGAGGGTCACTCCAAAAGAAATGTACAGTATTATTGTAAAAGTACAGTTTTCATTCTGCATGAGTGAAAGTTTTACAGTGTGTAGATACATCCTCCCCACTTGTTTTCAAACTTAGTTCAACCTGTTCCCGTGAGTGGCGCCGTCTCAACATATCTTCAAGATGGCTGCTACACATGGCGTTCGTCAGAAGCAACGTGCTGTCGCAGGATTTCTGTGCTGTGAAAACGAGACAGTGGGAAACATCCACAAGAGGTTGAAAAAGGTGTGTGGACATGCTGCTGTCGATCGCAGTACAGTTAGTCGATGGGCAAGCAGGTTACGTGATGAAAGCGGACACGGCAATATTGGCGATTGTCCTCACAGCGGCAGGCCTCTTACTGTACGCATTCCAGACAACGTGCAGAGAGTTAACGAACTGGTGACTGTTGACAGACGCATCACAGTGAACGAATTGTCCCGCTACGTTGGGACAGGGGAAGGAACTGTTTGCAGAATACTGAAAGTGTTGGCGTTAAAAAAGGTTTGTGCCTGGTGGGTTCCCAGGATGCTGTCAGTGGCTCACAAAGAAACAAGAAAAACGTTATGCAGCGAACTTTTGGAACAGTACGAGAGTGGTGGAGATTAATTTCTTGGAAGAATTGTGACAGGTGATGAAACATGGCTCCATCATTTTTCACCAGAGACGAAGAGGCAATCAATGGAGTGGCATCATGCAAATTCACCCAAGAAAAAAAATTCAAAGCCACACCCTCTGCTGGAAAAGTTATGGCTACGGTGTTTTTCGATTCCACATGGCTAAAGTCTTCGCGCTTGCCAAGCTCTATCTTGGCCAGCAAGTCTCCGGATCTCTCCCCAATTCAGAAGGTTTGAAAAATTATGGGTAGGCTTCAACAACCATCATGCACCTACTGGACAGAATTTGGCACGATATCCCACAGGAGGACGACCAACAACTCTGTCAATCCATGCCAAGCCGCATAACTGCTTGCTTAAGGGCCAGAGGTGCACCAACGCGTTATTTACTTGCTCAATTTGCGACACTCTTTCTCTTGAATAAATCACGCAGTTTTTCTGTAATTATAGTCATTTGTTTGTCTCTAAATGTGCATCAATGTTCAAATGTGTATGAAATCTTATGGGACTTAACTGCTAAGGTCATCAGTCCCTAAGCTTACACACTACTTAACCTAAATTATCTTAAGGACAAACACCACACACACACATGCCCGAGGGAGGATTCGAACCTCCGCCGGGATCAGCCGCACAGTCCATGACTGCAGCGCCTGAGACCGCTCGGCTAAACTCGCGCGGTACATGTGCATCATATCTACCGACTTCCGTCCCATTCGGATAACGCGTTCGTGGTGCGGTTTCTGTTCCGAGACACTTTCCTCTTTAATGCTGGACTACTAACACGTTGAGCCAAAGTTCGGAGACAGGGCTCAAGCAGATTCAATAAATATTTTGGTGGCACATACCAAATATATACTCTGCCATTCCACACTGCTTGGCGGAGGTTACATAGTACCATCATTATCGATTTTCTTTCCTATTCGATTCACGTACTGAGGTAGGGGAAAAACGACTGTTTATATGTCTCTGTAAGTATCCGCCGTATTTTTTGATACCTACGCGATGGTGGCACAATCATGGTGGTATAGTCTACTTCGGGTACAGGTACTCTAAATGTACCCTATGGTGTCTCGCGGGAACTGCGTCGTACTTCTTCCAATGATTCGTATTTAAGTTTCTCGAGCATTTCTGTTACCCTTTCGTATGTACTAAGCCGACCTATCACGTTCATAGCAGCGCGTCTTTGAATTCGCTCGCTGTCTGTCATGCCTACTTCATAAGAACTCCAAACACCGGAACAATTCTTTAGAATTGGTCGCGCTAGCGTCTTGTATGCGATTTCCTTTACAGATGCATCGCATTTTCTCAGAACTTTTCCGACAAATTTGAGTCTCACTATTAAAATATAAAATTCATCGAAAAACCTACGATTACACTGCTATAGTGATTTCATGAGCGTTTTATGTCCTTTACTTCCCAACCTTACGGAACTCTTTCCCGTCCTTACAACTCTTTTTTTTTTTATTATTACATATGAAGAGCAGTAGAATATCACTAAGAACGCCGTGTGTTTAGAGTTGTCTCAGATTTGTGTCTGTTGAGGAGGGGGTAGGAAGGCGCAGGACTACGTTATCAGGACGGGAAGCGTGCCGTGACGTCCCCACAAAGCGTGAAGGCTTCTCCGGCGGAGTTCAACAAACCCTAACCTGCGCTTTCGCTTTCCTTTCTGGCGGCTTGCGCAGTAGGCGGACAGCCCGCTCGTCCAATTGTCACCGTCTCCCTCCCGTCTCGACTGCTCGGAATTCCCGGGCCCGACACGACAGGGTGCGTGTTACGGCCAATTCAGAGTGGAATGGCGAGGAGAGCCTGCTTCAGACGAGAATGAACATGAGAAGTTTTGTTGGCGTTCCCTCGCAACTCTCAGGAAAGTGGTTCGTGCAGTAAACGTAGAACCTGTCTGTCTTCTCACTATTACACCGCTGCAACAGTAACAAAGGTTCATTTCCTTTATTATTTTATCTGTCAGTCTAAACTCTCAAAGGAACTTTTTTCAGTTAAGGCTAAAAAGAAAATAACGATAATTTGAAAGTCTAAAATGTATTACTTGAGCTAATAAACGCATTAAAATATTTGCGAACCTTCTCCAATGTTCCAAATAATGGGAAAGACGAGATTTAAATTGTGTTCAAAATATAAAAAAAAGAATCATATTATGCCCTGGCATATTCCTTAAAGAGCATAAATGTCTCTAGGCGCCGGCCGGGGTGACCGAGCGGTTCTAGGCGCAACAGTCTGGAACCGCGCGACCGCTACGGTCGCAGGTTCGAATCATGCCTCGGGCTTGGATGTGTGCGATGTTTTTAGGTTAGTTAGGTTTAAGTAGTTCTAACTTCTAGGGGACTGATGACCTCAGAAGTGCTCAGAGCCATTTTTTTTTTTTTTTTTTTTTTTTTTTTTTTTTTTTTTTTGTCTCTAGGCAGTGCTTAATTTGTGACGGTACACATCAGTGCTCCTTACTGGTACATGTGACGGAAAAGAAAATCACAACTGCAAATTTTGTGCTGTAGTACGATAGAACTTTATTTTTCGCCATTAAAAATGCTGTATTCAAACTTCGAAAATGCGCAGAAAAGAGTAAAAACGATTTTTTAAAAGTCTAAATTGCAACCCCCGCTTCCCCTCAGAAGATCTAAGTACCGGAACCCCCTGTTTCACAAATCAAGCACTGTCTCTAGGAAAACCAAAAGACGCTTCTGTACATCACTCACACAACTAGTTCTGTAATATCCATGTGAAAGATGGAATATGACAAATAAAGATGAAGAATTCCTCAAGACATCGAGAGGAAAGTACTACCGAAAAGTTTTGTAGCAATGACGGTCTTTGAGAGAGGAAAATAGGAATTTCGATGAAAAAAAAGTAGAACTGCATGAATTATTTAAAGATACTGGTATCGTAGTTAAACTAAAAGCCGAAAGGATTAAGTGTATTTGTCATGTGATGAGATTATTAGAAGAGATAGACAACAAGAGTGGGATAGATGGCAGGAAGACAAAAAAATGTGATTTTTTGAGCGTTTGAAAGAGGACTTCATTTCTTTCTAAAGTAACTAATTGGAAGGGAATTTTAAAAAATAGACAAGTTTGGAAATATTGGTAAGTCAGAAGCAAAGAGCTTGCATAGTTTGTATTTTTTGTAATAATAATAATAATAATTACACTATAAGAAAAAAATTGCGTACCACTAAGGAATCATTCGAACGTGACGGAAATTCTTAAATGTGGTGTACATGTACACACGAAGAAATGATTACAATTTAAGAAAATTTGGATGATTTATTCAAGAGAAAGAGCTTCACAAATTGAGGAGGTCAACAGAGTGTTGGTATACTTCTAGCCTTTATGCAATCAGTTATTCAGATTGTCATTGACTGACAGAGTTGTTGGATTTCCACCTGTGGGATATCGTGCCAAATTCTGACCAACTGGCGCGTTAGATCGCCGAAATCCCGAGCTCGTTCGAGGGCCCTGCCACAAAGCTTCAAACGTTCCCAATTGGGAAGCGATCCGGCGATCCTGCTGGCCATGGTAGGGTTTGGGAAGCACGATAACAAACAGTAGAAACTCTCGTCGTGGGTGGGAGGGCATTATCTTGCTGAAATGTAAACCCAGGACAGCTTGTCATGAAGGGCAACAAAACGGGGCGTAGAATATCGTCAACGTACCGCTGTTCTGTATGAGTTCCGCTGATGACAACCGATGGTTGTATCTTACCACTGTCCGAAGCGTCTCCAGAGCGTCTTCGACCTGTAATCCGATTGACTGGAGTGTAATTGTCTTCGGTGATGAGCCCTGCCTCGAATTTGGTCCCGATGGTTAGGGAAGACGTGAGACGCCCCGGAAAGCGATGGGACACTAACCTGATTGTCGACCGTCATATGTACCAACAAGGAATGATGGTCTGGGGTGCCATTTATTTTCATAGCAGGGCCCTTTGGTTGTTATCCACGGCACCCTTACAGCACAGCGGAACGTCTACGATATTCTACGTCCCGTGTTGTTGCCCTTCATGCCAAGCCATCCTAGATTTACATTTCAGCAAGATAACGACCGCCTGTACAGAGAAAGGGTTTCTACTACTTGTCTTCGCGCTTGTCAGATCCTGCCTTGGCCAGCAAGGTCGCTACATCTCACCCCGATTGAGAACGTTTGGGACATAATGGACAGGACCTCCTAGCATCTTGGGATTTTGACGATCTGACTCGCCAGCTGGACTGAATTTGGAACAATATCCTTCAGGGGGACACCCAACAATTCTGTCAATCAATACCAATCTGAACAACTGCTTGTGTATTGGCCAGATGTTGACCAACGCGTTATTGACTTGCTCAGTTAGTAAATCCCCTCAATAAATCCCCTCAATAAAAACGGCTCTGAGCACTATGCGACTTAACTTCTGAGGTCATCAGTCTCCTAGAACTTAGAACCAATTAAACCTAACTAACCTAAGGACATCACACACGGATCCCCTCAATAAATCATCCATTTTTTCTGAAATTTTAATCGTTTGTTTGTCCGTACATGTACATCTCATCTATCGATTTCCTTCCCATTCGGATAATTCCTTCGTGGTGCGACGCCTTTTTTGTCTTAGATGATGATGATGATGATGATGATGATGATGATGATGATGATGATGATGTCTGGATTGTGGGGCGCCCAACTGCACGGTTATCAGCGCCCGTACAAATTTCTCAGTCCAGTCTTGCCACGTGCATGAATGATGATGAAATGATGAGGACAACACAAACACCCAGTCATCTCGAGGCAGGTGAAAAATCCCTGGCCCCCGGCGGGAATCAAACCCGGGTCCCCGTGCTCGGGAAGCGAGAATGCGACCGCGACCGCGACCGCGACCGCGACCGCGACCGCGAAACCACGAGCTGCGGACTTTTTTGTCTTAGAGTGTACTGTAATAACAATAACAGTAACAGTAATAAGTATTATTACTTATTATTATATTTTATCATCTATTTCAGTGTCTCTTACTACTCGATAACACTAAGGGAGTAAAGGGTGAAGGGTAGATTTTCGGAGTTCAACGAAACGTGCGCTCCCGCTACCTTGCAGACGGCTTGCACAGTAGGCGGACAGCCCATCTCGTGAAAATGTCATGGTGTGTCTTCCGTTTCAACTGCTGTCTCAACATGACAGCGTGCGTGTTACATCCAATTTCATGGCAAAATGGGGAGAAGAAGCTGCGTCAGATGAGAATAAATATAAGAAGTTTTGTTGTCGTTTCCTCGTAACTCACAGGACAGCAGTGCGTGCGGTAAATCCAGAACATCTTTCCGCTGTCTGTCTTCTCAATGTCACTCCATCACAGCAGTAACAAATTTTTTTTTACTGTACTGTTTTATCTCTTAATCGAAATCCTCATAGGGTCTCTTCCAAGCTTCGCCGTTTCTCACTCGTCTCGACTACTCGGAATTCCCGGCCCATCACGACAGGGGGCGTGTTACCACCAACTTCGGGGTAGAGTGCCGAGAAGCTGTTTCTCGCGAGAATAAACGTGAGAAGTTTTTTGTCATTCCCTCGCAACTCACAGGAAAGTGGTTCGTGCAGTAAAAACGGAACCTACGCCCACTGTCTGTCTTCTCACTATTACTCCATTACAGTGGTAACAAAAAATTGTTTATGTATTGTTTTATGTGTTAATGAAAAGCCTCAGAGGAACTTATTTCAGTTAAATGTAAATAGAAGATAATGATAATTTGAAAGTCTAATACGTATTTCTTGAGCCAGTAAACGAATTAAAATATTTGGGATCTTTCTTCAGTGTACCAAATAATTGGAAAGACGAAAGTTAAATTAGTATTCAGAATGCAAATAAATCATATTAGCGCTGCCAGATGTCTTAAAGAGCAAAATTATCTCTAGGATAACCAAAATATTTTTCTATAAGTCACTTATACAACTAGTATAACTGAAACCTGGATTCTGACAAAAGGAAATGAATTGCTCCAGACATCAAAAGGAAAGTACTGAAACGTTTTTTTGAAACAGTGAATGACCCTTGCAGAGGAGAAGGGCGAGTCCAGTAGAAAAGTTAGGACTGCAAGATCAGTTTAAAGATTCTGCTACTGTAGCAAAGGTAAAAGCCAAAAGGATTAAGTATACTGTGCTTGTGATCAAATCATTAGAAGAGAAAGTCATCAAGACTGTGGCAGATAAATTCCTCAGAAGAAGGAAAACCACAATGACGATCGAGAATGTGATTGTCTGAGCATGTGGAAGACGACTTAATTACTAATTGGAGGGAACACTGTAAAAACAGAAAAGTTTGGCAAAATATTGGTAAGTGAGGAACAAAGAACTTGCATAACTTGTAAGTCTTTTGTGATAGTAATAATAATAATAATTACTATTATCATATTTTATCGTCTATCTGACAAGGGGAAGGCCTCAGACACGGCCAACCGATTCGTCTCAGATTTGGCAAGTCGCTTGTGTACAACCTAAAACGAAGGAATCTAAGATATTTTGGGTCAACACCCCCGCGTTTTTGAGAAAATCACCCCTAAAAGTTATGACGAGCGATCGACTCAAAGTTGGCGGGATCGGTGGATAATTGTAAATAGAGCATTTTTCATCACCAGGTATGGGGTCCGAAAACGCATACTTTTCCAGGAATCGAGGTAAGAAAGTTTTACAACTGTCGCGTCTGTACCCACATGGTCAACTCATTTTACCGACAGCACTGATAGCGCAACGGCCAAGGTAACTGGCTGCGAATCTCGAAGAAACGCAGTGCATGTTATTCTTTTGGTTTGTATTTTTCCATATCTCAATTGATATGCATAGGAGGGTTGATAAGGTAAGTAAATCAACAAGGAATGATAATAAGGTAGGCAAAGAAATTTCTCAAACCTCTTGGGATAGTAAACAACTAAAATGTTACTCCAGGTCACTTTACAATGGCTCTTCCAGTCACTGTTACGTGTCCTCACTTTTCTTCGAACAACTACATGGATGGTACCTATCATATAAACATTCGAAACAAATATACTCACGGCACCAAGAGCATCTAATTAATGCAATCTTTCTACAGCCACACTGTTCCTTCCCTGTGATATGACGAAGAGGCAACCGAGACAACATAACTCTCCCCGCGTGCATCCTATCCCGTGCCTCGCTGTAAACAAGAGTCGTTCGGTTGGCTATCTGTGATCCCCCGTGAGGAAGTCGCAGCACTTTTACTCGGAGTTGTTTTCATGTGACAAGGCTTAAAAGCTTAATACTTTACTAACTCACGGCGTTTGGGAAATTAGTTTGCCTACCTTATTATTATCATTCCTTATTGATTTTCTTACCTTGTTAACCCTCCTATCCCTGTCAATTGAGATATGGAAAAATACAAACGAGAAGAATAACATCCGCGCGGTTTCTTCGAGATTCGAACCCGGGTTTTCCGATTCGCAGCCAGTTACCTTGGCCGTTGCACTATCGGCGCTGTCGGCCACAGGCGTTAATCATGTTGGTACAGACGCGGCAGTTGTAAAAGTTTCTTACCTCGATTTCTGGAAAAGTATGCTTTATCGGACCCCATACCTTATGATGAAAAATGCTCTATTTATAATTATCTATCGATCCCACCAATTTTGAGTCGATCGCTCGTCATAACCTTTAGGGGTGATTTTCTCCAAAACGTGGGGGTGTTGACCCAAAACATCTTAGAGACCTTCGTTTTAGGTTGTACACAAGCGACCTGCCAAATCTGAGCCGAATCGGTTGGCAGTCTCTGAGGCCTTCCCCTTGTGAGTGCCTCTCACGACTCGATAACGTTGTGGGAGGGAGGAAGGAATGTTAGACTTTAGCTTTCCGACAGTGCCAGCTCAAAAGTAAATGTCCTCAGTCATTCATTGATGTTATACGAGATCATACAGGATGTTTCACAAATGGCGCGAGCCCAGTGTCGGGTGTTGATCGGGAACCAATATCAGTGAGGCAATCACCGATCGCTGGCGACGTTCTGATCTGTTCTTCGGACTTCCCCGGTGGTGTAGGGGAAGGTCTCTCCAAATTATAATTTTTGCTGATGGCTGTATTGGAACATTCTTCACAATAAACAGTACTGTGATACGTTATTTATAGAACTGTAAAACTCGATCTCATAAGGATAAACGATCGAAGAGTTTTTAATAGTTTTGCATGTTGATCGTCTAAATTATTGGATGGTTGTATCAGATATGAAATTGCAGTGAGCAAAAAAAGTAATTTTTGTTGCAAAAATGGTTTACTTGGACCGTACTTGGTTATAAACTTGAGCTTGTTCATTAACTGATATAGTTTGTCAAAGAATCTGTCAACTTGTTCCTTGCTGAACTTACTGTTCGCTGCAAACTCGTGGATTCAGCTGTTCTCAATCTTAAGTTTTCGGGCATTTTCATAAAATCGTAGTAAAAGTGGTAAAAGTCTGTGCTCGCTTTCATTTTGGCCTAACTGAACCGATGCTTCATTTTAAGTTGTTCTGCATATTTGTACGCTAGATTTAAGAACTTGTCTTTATTCAAAGGCGTAATCTGGCTGTCTAATTGTAAACATGATCGTACGACAACGTTTCCTGATCATCACTGAAGGTACTCAGAAAAACTTTTTATTTCCTAAAACAGTTTTCATGGCAGCGCTATATGTTTATCATCTAATGAACTTCTTGGTAGAATGTTTCTCACTCGCTTCCCTGACTCTCATATCAAGAAGTCTACACTTCTCTACTGATTCCTTCATGTTATTTTCTTCTCATTTATTTCCTGACTTCTCCTGTTGGAAAAAACACATACTAATTGAAGTCTTGTCCGTCGTAGCCCGAAACTGCTTCGTCCTGTAAGATTCAAATGTGCCGCTCCGGTAGATCAGCATTCACTTTATCATTACTTGGGCTAAACGTTGTCACACGCAACAATATACAGAATGAGTTATAATGAACCTTTCCTCCTCGGAACTTTCGCATGTTAACTGCAATGATCGATTCTGTGTGTATTGGATTAATTTTCTTACTTAAATTATATATTTCTCATCTGAAGATATCTCCGAACATATATAATGGCCAAATAAAGTTTTACTGTTAATATATTTTTATTATTCAAGTCGATCCATTTCGTAACATTGATCTTGTACCATGAAAATTAGTAATCACAATTGTCAACTGAAATGATCCAAAAACGAATCTACAGTAAAAATAAATTGTTATGCTCTAGTTTTCATGCAAACAAAATTTCTGTCTTAACTTAGAATTTTTCCTGATTTTATTACAAATAATGAAATCGATCTTATAAAATAACAAGAAGCTACATTTGATATTAACCATTAGCCCTGTAAATCTTCATATTAATAATTACTTTCAGAAAACATTATATAAATGAAATCTGGAAAACAATTCCAACAAAGACAGTCATATTAATACCAATTTGGACTATATCCTGTTCTAGAAGGTACTGGAAGCTGGACACGTAATATATAATGAATTTTTATCGTCAAGCACGTCAGAGTAGCGTTAGACACGTTAGAGCTGGGTCAAACTAATGTGGTTTTGGAAGCTATTGGGTTTGGTACATGAAGTTCTCTGTGCAACTATCTTCTTTGTCTAGCTCATGGAAGTTGCAAAATGGACAAAATCGTATAACAGGTTACACAGAATCAAAGATGCCACAGTCCAACAGTGAGACCGACATGGAAAGATAAGTACTAATTATCTGCTAATATAATGTTTCTTCCTTTACCGAATTACTTAAACGTTGCTCATACTATGCACAGTAAGTACAGCAAAGTGATTTTTGTTTCTTTATATATGGACAGTAAGTGAGGGAGGGCATTGTAAATTGTATCTAAAGATGCAATAAAAATGTGATATTATATACATAGTAACAAAAGACAACTCTCCAAACTGAAGTTCGTTAGGTACAGATAACTTGTTGCCAATCCTAAATGTACAAACGCTTTGATTCAAAAATCTCGTGAGTGGTCTTGTTCCCCCACTATGATACTATAGTGGCGCTACAGGTACTGTCGCTAACGCTAGAGCTTAGAAACAGCTCTTGTGCGATTGAATCCACTGTCCGGTGCTACAGAGTTTCCCTGAAATGTTTTAGGCGAGCTAGACGTGCTAGAAGCGGCCTAGGAAAGAAGTCCGACAAAATGATTGCACCATTTAGAACTTCAGAATGGTGTGTCAGTATCATCTGTCAAATTGATTAATAATTATAAAATAAACAAGTGGAGACATCTACGCCACGGTGCTCAGTTGTGGACAGATACACATGCTGGTTCCCTGTGTACCAACAGTTGTCTCGATTCTCCTCTGCCACGGCAACGTACAAATATGAACCGCCGTCGGCTCTACACTAGAATGACGACAATGAAAATTTGTGTGAGACCCTGACTCGAACCCGAATTTCCCGCATTACATGTGCGGTTGCCTTAACCACTTCTGCCACCCTAGCACGAGCCACTGCCAGACCAAAACTTCCATATGTCGTCGTCCATGTATCGTACTTCTTAATAACAGCGGCACTGCTATTTCGAACTAATTTCGGTTTCCTGTAGTTCTTGTAAACCCTTCTGTGGTCCCTTTTGGACTGTGATTTGGAAGCTATGACTGTTTATGAAATAAAGACAAATCAAGACAATTATCTGTGTCAGTCACTTTTATTTTATCCCACAAAACGTTTCGAGGTCTTGAACTCTTATTTTTAAGTGAATCAATAGATTACACGAGAATTTCCTTTCTTGGATGTAGCCAATTGTCTGCTTTGTATTTCACCACTACAAATTAGTTATTATGAGTCATTGTTATCGTGATATGTTTATGGATTACATTCAGAGAGATAGCAAAACTACTTACATGACGTGATTCTTGAGTTTCTCCCGGCGTATTTGATAATCAAAATATCCACGGTCTACAGTGTCCAACGGGCACTGTAGACCGGCAGTACACCCGTGGATATTTTGATTACTTACATGACGTTCCTGTGAAAGGCACACTGCAGGTCGCTATATAAATATAATATTATAATTGAATACACACGTAAACACAAAACAAATACTGTTCAGAGATCGAATGGATAGAGAAATAAAATGCCTTTTAAGTCAAAGAGCGTTACCAGCGTACATTGCGAATTAGAGATACAGATAACGTGTACATACCTTATAACATTCTCACATAAACGTAGCCTTAGTAAAAAGAATTATGTACAAAGATTTCGACAAATTTATCTGATAATGAATCAGTTTTATTATTGAGGAACTGAGTTCTGGTTTTCATAACTGAAAAGTGGACAGCATTAGAAGATACTTCATATCCTATTATCCGCTGGCCAAGTTTCTAAAAGATTTCATTTCCAACGTCTTCGCTTTGTGTCTGAGTAAGTTCTGCTCGTGTTTTGTATTGTGAATGGAAATTTCCAATGCTTCAGAGAGATGCATTGTGTGGTCTTTATTTAGTTTACACATTATGGTCTGTCTTGCCGAAAACATGCTAACCATATTAATGAAACTGGGCATGCTTTTAAAAATATAGAGGATGATCTAACAATACTTCGTAAACTAAACAAATGTCACAAAATGAATCTGTTTTAAGAGTCGAAAATTTCATTCACAGCAGAAAACACGTGCAGAACGTACTCGTAGAACGTAACGTAGCTGAGACGATGTAAATGACCGTACACCACACTTGACACAATAACTTTCATTGTATTTCATATTATATTTTACACAGAGGGGTTTAACATATGCAAACAGTATTTTCTACGCAAAAGAAAAAAAATTAATGGAAGTTAACAGAAAATATAAAAGTATTCAGGGAAATCTAGGAAATGTTGCACTCTTTATGGGCCTTTAATTTCTTTTCATCCGTGAAATGCAACAAATAAAAATTTTTCATGCCAGGGCCAATATTCCTCACTTTTTGAAGCAGTGCTTCCTTCACGTGAGTCGTATAATTTATATGGTGCTTCCAAATACGTGTGTCGACTACACGCCTCAAATGTTCATCTGCGGTGCCTGGCTTTTTTGTGGAATCCCGAGCGTGTGATAGCCCTTATGACAGTTCTTGATGGACCAACAGACTTGTGATGCTGCGCCAACTTTTTAACAAGGTTTACCACTTACCTCTGTCCGCTGGGACAGTGCCTCATCTTTCCCCATTTTCGAGGTAAGCTGGAACTCTTAGCCGGCCGGCGGTGGGCCCCAAAGGTTCCAGACATCTTCTTACAACTTTGCCAATCTCACTAAGAGATATTCCTTCCTCTTGACAGCGCCAAATAATCGTCCTCATTTCTGCTGTCGTGTTCAATTCTTCTGTCCATTTCTGCTCGTCCACCTGCAATCCCCGCAGCTATGAACTTACAGCGGGTAACTGATGCCGATGAGATCTACAGACTTCCCTCTACCGTGCTGTTTTCCTCGTCCACGTCGTGTGTATGAATACGTTTAATCACGCTCGAAAACGTACGAGCGGGCAACCTTTGAATTTCAGACATATTTTTTATTCTGTTACCGGTCTGTGGTCAGAGCATAGTATCGCTGCCTTGAAAAGCAGAGGTCGAACCTTGTGTCGGCAGTGGTTTTGGTTTGTAAATACGCTGGTACGCCGTTGTTGTTTCTGCATACAGAAAGACAACTTGAGGGGGGACGTACGCGAAAGGGACCAAAATAGAGAAAAGAATTTTTATTGGATCTTTATTTACTACATGGTATTGAAATTTCGATTCCTGAATATTACGTTCCAGTACCACTCCTAACTGTGATAAAAATAAGTATTAATAAAAACTTGTACGGTGCCACGGGCCCTTTGTTGTTCTGTATTTCCTAATATTGTTTATTCCTACAGTGTTTTCTACCAGTTTTATGCAGTCACAATATTGGGAAAATACCTGTGTTTAGCAGATCCAGAACTTCTAGAAAGGTGTGTGCATTGAAAACTCAAAATCCTAATAAAAGTTACAACTCTCTGATTGGAAAATCATACCCCAAGACAACATTTGTTTCCACAGCTGCTGATGATATTGCAGCGTATGATGCTTGCTTGGTTTATAACTATGTTAATCTCGCAGACTACGGACTCTATAGAGGCTAGGATTTGATGCAGGAGCTTTCAGACTGTCGATATTGAAGGAAATCGATAACGGGAGGATTGATGCAGCTGACATTTGAAAATCCGGTTAACCTAAAAGGACAGGCAAAGAAAAGACTGCTTGAGGTTGAAGAGGAGAATGCATACCGTTTGCAGTAGTTCACCCACACAAGGTGAGACCTAATACGAAAACTGTCAAATCTTTGATTCAGGTTTCCCGTAACTTGTCAACTTTATGTAGCTATTCCTCACAAAACACTGACATTATAGTACTTAAACTTGGCATGCAATTATTCAATGCTATAGTGAAACATTCTGTGGAAGGAACTTCCATTTACTACAGTAGTAAGGCATTCATGTAACAGAATATCGCTAAGATTTAGTTTTCTTTTCACAGAAATTTGGAGAGCTGTAAAAATCTAGCTAAAGAAGATATCAATATTCTGTTCCACAGATATTTGTAGTAATGGTATGTCAAACTTTGTGAAAATATAAGTTAATTTCGTTCTGACAGATTTTACATAAAAGATACATATCTACGCACCTTGTTCAAAATTTCCAGTTGCTTATAATTAAAAAGTGTAACCTCGATAAGCATGAAAACGTATGTGTGTATCCATATAACATCCCTTAAAAGCTGTGCCACATTTAGTTACACCGCCTTGAAAACTTTTGATTTTATAAGGGTATTTGTGGTTTTTTTTTTTTTTTCAAATTATTACAACTTCGCATACGTCTCCCCTTAAAGAGATAAATGGGCGCGGCTGCATTATCAGATGTGAAAGAAGCAATAAGTGACAAAAGGAATTATGTTGTTACCAACTTTTGACTGTGTAAAGAATCTGATCATTGGTACTGGTGCATTGACAAAAGCGAGTGGGACTGGCTAAATGGATGCGCAGACAACATTTGTATTAAAAAAAAAAAATCTTGAGTGATGTGTTGACTGCATGTTTACATAGTTCGGAACGGTCGATCCCTTTGGCAAAATGGAAAGAGGGAGACATTGTTAAGAAGTAAAGCTAAAATCGTTGGTAATATAACAGTTTTTTTTTTTAAAGCGGTATCATATGCACAAAAATACTAGCTCCACATACCGATTGAAATACATATGCGGAAATGCACCGCATTGTTCCTGCCACGCTCCAATATGCCAGGAATAACTTTCGCGGGGATCAGCTCGCGAGGCAAGGCCCGGTGAGTCCCGAGCAGTGAGGCTGAAAGTGACGTCATCTACACGCATGCAGTCGCTCGCGCAGCGGCCCTGGAGCTCGAACGCCGCAACACGCTGCCAATATCTGCAGCTATTTGCCTCCTGCACCGGAATATAAAATACCTGCACTGATTAACCTTCACTCTGGTTTGCTCCGCAGACATTGGGTGTCGAAAGATACTATGTTTAAATGAAGCGATGGGATCTGAGGCCACAGCGTTCCGCCAGACCGTGAACGGGTCGAAGGTCGTAGACAGGCTGGTGGCGGAATCCGGGTTCCGTTTCTGATAGTGCTCACTTCTCTTTCAGTGGAAATTCCTCAGTCACGCCGAAAGAACAATAAAATATGCTAGGCTATTAGGACAGATTTCATCTTCACCGAAAATTTCGTTCCTTTCGTCTTATACAGGGTGTTTCAAAAATGACCGGTATAATTGAAACGGCAATAAAAACTAAACGAGCAGCGATAGAAATACACCGTTTGTTGCAATATGCTTGGGACAACAGTACATTTTCAGGCGGACAAACTTTCGAAATTACAGTAGTTACAATTTTCAACAACAGATGGCGCTGCAAGTGATGTGAAAGATATACACTCCTGGAAATGGAAAAAAGAACACATTGACACCGGTGTGTCAGACCCACCATACTTGCTCCGGACACTGCGAGAGGGCTGTACAAGCAATGATCACACGCACGGCACAGCGGACACACCAGGAACCGCGGTGTGGCCGTCGAATGGCGCTAGCTGCGCAGCATTTGTGCACCGCCGCCGTCAGTGTCAGCCAGTTTGCCGTGGCATACGGAGCTCCATCGCAGTCTTTAACACTGGTAGCATGCCGCGACAGTGTGGACGTGAACCGTATGTGCAGTTGACGGACTTTGAGCGAGGGCGTATAGTGGGCATGCGGGAGGCCGGGTGGACGTACCGCCGAATTGCTCAACACGTGGGGCGTGAGGTCTCCACAGTACATCGATGTTGTCGCCAGTGGTCGGCGGAAGGTGCACGTGCCCGTCGACCTGGGACCGGACCGCAGCGACGCACGGATGCACGCCAAGACCGTAGGATCCTACGCAGTGCCGTAGGGGACCGCACCGCCACTTCCCAGCAAATTAGGGACACTGTTGCTCCTGGGGTATCGGCGAGGACCATTCGCAACCGTCTCCATGAAGCTGGGCTACGGTCCCGCACACCGTTAGGCCGTCTTCCGCTCACGCCCCAACATCGTGCAGCCCGCCTCCAGTGGTGTCGCGACAGGCGTGAATGGAGGGACGAATGGAGACGTGTCGTCTTCAGCGATGAGAGTCGCTTCTGCCTTGGTGCCAATGATGGTCGTATGCGTGTTTGGCGCCGTGCAGGTGAGCGCCACAATCAGGACTGCATACGACCGAGGCACACAGGGCCAACACCCGGCACCATGGTGTGGGGAGCGATCTCCTACACTGGCCGTACACCACTGGTGATCGTCGAGGGGACACTGAATAGTGCACGGTACATCCAAACCGTCATCGAACCCATCGTTCTACCATTCCTAGACCGGCAAGGGAACTTACTGTTCCAACAGGACAATGCACGTCCGCATGTATCCCGTGCCACCCAACGTGCTCTAGAAGGTGTAAGTCAACTACCCTGGCCAGCAAGATCTCCGGATCTGTCCCCCATTGAGCATGTTTGGGACTGGATGAAGCGTCGTCTCACGCGGTCTGCACGTGCAGCACGAACGCTGGTCCAACTGAGGCGCCAGGTGGAAATGGCATGGCAAGCCGTTCCACAGGACTACATCCAGCATCTCTACGATCGTCTCCATGGGAGAATAGCAGCCTGCATTGCTGCGAAAGGTGGATATACACTGTACTAGTGCCGACATTGTGCATGCTCTGTTGCCTGTGTCTATGTGCCTGTGGTTCTGTCAGTGTGATCATGTGATGTATCTGATCCCAGGAATGTGTCAATAAAATTTCCCCTTCCTGGGACAATGAATTCACGGTGTTTTTATTTCAATTTCCAGGAGTGTAGAAGACAACGCAGTCTGTGGGTGCGCCATTCTGTACGTCGTCTTTCTGCTGTAAGCGTGTGCTGTTCACAACGTGCAAGTGTGCTGTAGACAACATGGTTTATTCCTTAGAACAGAGGATTTTTCTGGTGTTGGAATTCCACCGCCTAGAACACAGTGTTGTTGCAACAAGACGAAGTTTTCAACGGAGGTTTAATGTAACCAAAGTACCGAAAAGCGATGCAATAAAGGATCTGTTTGAAAATTTTCAACGGACTGGGAACGTGACGGATGAACGTGCTGGAAAGGTAGGGCGACCGCGTACGGCAACCACAGAGGGCAACGCGCAGCTAGTGCAGCAGGTGATCCAACAGCGGCCTCGGGTTTCCGTTCGCCGTGTTGCAGCTGCGGTCCAAATGACGCCAACGTCCACGTATCGTCTCATGCGCCAGAGTTTACACCTCTATCCATACAAAATTCAAACGCGGCAACCCCTCAGCGCCGCTACCATTGCTGCACGAGAGACATTCGCTAACGATATAGTGCACAGGATTGATGACGGCGATATGCATGTGGGCAGCATTTGGTTTACTGACGAAGCTTATTTTTACCTGGACGGCTTCGTCAATAAACAGAACTGGCGCATATGGGGAACCGAAAAGCCCCATGTTGCAGTACCATCGTCCCTGCATCCTCAAAAAGTACTGGTCTGGGCCGCCATTTCTTCCAAAGGAATCATTGGCCCATTTTTCAGATCCGAAACGATTACTGCATCACGCTATCTGGAAATTCTTCGTGAATTTGTGGCGGTACAAACTGCCTTAGACGACACTGCGAACACCTCGTGGTTTATGCAAGATGGTTCCCGGCCACATCGCACGGCCGACGTCTTTAATTTCCTGAATGAATATTTCGATGATCGTGTGATTGCTTTGGGCTATCCGAAACATACAGGAGGCGGCGTGGATTGGCCTCCCTATTCGCCAGACATGAACCCCTGTGACATCTTTCTGTAGGGGACACTTGAAAGACCAGGTGTACCGCCAGAATCCAGAAACAATTGAACAGCTGAAGCAGTACATCTCATCTGCACGTGAAGCCATTCCGCCAGACACGTTGTCAAAGGTTTCGGGTAATTTCATTCAGAGACTACGCCATATTATTGCTACGCATAGTGGATATGTGGAAAATATCGTACTATAGAGTTTCCCAGACCGCGGCGCCATCTGTTGTTGAAAATTGTAACTACTGTAATTTCGAAAGTTTGTCTGCCTGAAAATGTACTGTTGTCCCAAGCATATTGCAACAGACGGTGTATTTCTATCGCTGCTCGTTTAGTTTTCATTGCCGTTTCAAATATACCGGTCATTTTTGAAACACCCTGTATATTGCCTCTTTGGTCCGCCAAAAGTTTCTTTATACGTCGGTCAATAAAGTGAATCGGCGAAAGCAGTATATCACGTCCATTACGTAAGAGTATTTGAGTAAAAAAAAAAAAGCCTGCATTCCTCTAGGTAGGTGCTGGATAACGGCTGTAATAGCATTTCAGGAATCGGGATTCAGTCTGTATCCTCAAAAAGCGTTGTAACTTTTCCTTTTGGAATGAGGCCATCCTCCTAACATTAAAGAAATGAATTATTGAAAATGTAGGTTTTATGCGGTGAATATTTTACCAATGTGTGTTTATTAAAGAACAGCTGTCTGCGAGAAATATAACTTTTGAAAAGCTTCAGCTTTTATACCAGCCATTTTAATCTTAGCTGCTATCGACGTGCTCCGCAAGTCCTATTTTATATATTAAAAAAAAAACTTGAGCGCATAAAGCATAGTATAGGAAATCCTAATCGAAGGCTTTTGTGATCATATTCAAAGTTTATGTCCGCAATTCACGTAATATAATTAAGAATTTGATAACGTCGCAGAATTTCAAAGCAGCCACTCGGATGGAAGCACAAGTAGATTTTTTCAGCAGTATACGCCTTCAAAATCTACAATCATTTATCATTCTACAAACAATTCGTCGGATTACTGTAGTCTAGCCGCATACTCTTCGCAGCAATGTTAGCGAATGGAATCTTGTGAAGACGTGCATTTAATGAACGCTAATTATGGCTTAGTGAAGTTACTTAATGTAGGCTGTTGTGGCAATGTTTTTTACGATGCATATCGAAATAAGAAAAGTTGCACACAGCTCTAAAAGCCCGCATAGCATTCTTTCCACGTAATCTACGTGCTAAACAAGTAAACCGCAAGTACATTTTGTATTTGTTCTTTAAAGATCATAAGTGTGTATGATTTTTCACTCTGCTCGCGTTTCGAAGAACTGATTATATGGTTATCTGAATTTCGAAAAAATGAGAACAGAAAATACTTAGCCAGCGCCTCCAAAAACAAAGAAACGCAGTTAAAGTTGACATTACCGTTACTGATCACAGCACGTTAATCTACTAATTTCCACTATTTGCCAAGGTTAAAAATGGTTCAAATTGCTATGAGCACTATGGGACTTAACATCTGAGGTCATCAGTCCCCTAGAACTTAGAACTACTTAAACCTAACTAACCTAAGGACATCACACACATCCATGCCCGAGGCAGGATTCGAACCTCCGACTGTAGCAGTCGCGCGGTTCCGGTCTGCAGCGCCTAGAACCGCGTGGCCACCGCGGCCGGCTATTTGCTAAGGGATCAAATTCTTTTTTTTTTTTTATCGCCTGTGATGATATATCCTAAACTTGTTATGTTTTTGTGGAAGTAGAAATGTTTTGCAAAAACTTTACACTAATGAGTAACCTCCAACGTTTACAAAATACTGGTATTCCTACCTACATGGTAAATTTTAACACGAGAGTCATCATTCTAGATCCTTATCCAATGTCTTTAACAATACAGTTGCGCTCCAATACCGTTTATATGTGCCAGGAAAGTAGCGCATGCAAGCCGTTTGTCACACGAAAGCTACTTTCGAACAATTATTGTAACAATGTGTTAGCTGTGGGATTCACGCTAAATGCGTGATGAGACCCTTTCTTTGCGCGAGGAGCAAGGTTACTTCTGCATTTGTAAGACGGCCATTGTTTGCTTTTTTTTAACGACGGTTCCAGTCTTTGTGCCGCCGTCTGTCGCAGTTTTCTCACAGCCAATAGTTCTCCACCGTAAGGACAGAGTCGGTGATGAAGGTTCATGACTTGTCGCACCGCATCGTAGTTGTAAGATTAACTACGTTTATTACAAGAAAATATTGGTCTTCAACATTCTTTTGAGTGCTACTATGCCAGGCATTGTTACTAGACATCATATCGACGGCTTTTGTGTCTCATCAGGGGTGATGTGTCAGATGACTAATTGAAAGTGTGTATTAATTGCATCTGTTATAACAGGATCAAAACTAATTTCAAATCAGAAGAACATCCAACAACCTATTACAAAACTCTACGTAACATTCTACAATACAATAACCTCTGGCGTGCCACAAGGGAGTGTTATGGGACCATTGCTTTTCACAATATATATAAATGACCTAGTAGATAGTGTCAGAAGTTCCATGCGGCTTTTCGTGGATGATGCTGTAGTATACAGAGAAATTGCAGCATTAGAAAATTGCAGCGAAATGCAGGAAGATCTGCAGCTGATAGGCACTTGGTGCAGGGAGTGGCAACTGACCCTTAACATAGACAAATGTAATGTATTGCGAATAAATAGAAAGAAGGATCCTTTATTGTATGATTATATGATAGCAGAACAAACACTGGTAGCAGTTACTTCTGTAAAATATCTGGGAGTATACGTACGGAACGATTTGAAGTGGAATGATCATATAAAATTAATTGTTGGTAAGGCGGGTACCAGGTTGAGATTCATTGGGACAGTCCTTAGAAAATGTAGTCCATCAACAAAGGAGATGGCTTACAAAACACTCGTTCCACCTATACTTGAGTATTGCTCATCAGTGTGGGATCCGTACCAGGTCGGGTTGACAGAGGAGATAGAGAAGGTCCAAAGAAGAGCGGCGCGTTTCGTCACAGGTTTATTTGGTAAGCGTGATAGCGTTACGGAGATGTTTAGCAAACTCAAGTGGCAGACTCTGCAAGAGAGGCGTTCTGCATCGCGGTGTAGCTTGCTGTCCAGGTTTCGAGAGGGTGCGTTTCTGGATGAGGTATCGAATATATTACTTCCCCCTACTTATACCTCCCGAGGAGATCACGAATGTAAAATTAGATAGATTCGAGCGCGCACGGAGGCTTTCCGGCAGTCGTTCTTCCCGCGAACCATACGCGACTGGAACAGGAAAGGGAGGTAATGACAGTGGCACGCAAAGTGCCCTCCGCCACACACCGTTGGGTGGCTTGCGGAGTATTAATGTTGATTTAGATGTGTAGATGTAGATTAATATATATGCAGAGCGTATGCGAAGTATTTATCGTCAACTCTGCTTCCCTTCTTCGCACAATTTTACAACCAAAGTTGCTTTGCCTGTAGAAATTTAAGTCAGGAATAGAGTGTTCTTGTAGAAAGAGTGGTCTCTTGATTGATACATCCATTTTGAAATTAATTACTATATGCGATTAAGGATCTAGAGCTATTAATTGGCCCGAATACTGAAGAAAAAATGTACAAAATAGTTTTTACTACAATGATTAATTTTAAAGCTCTGTGATGCTCGTCTGGCACAAATTTTCATATGCTACTAATAGATACTGTTCTCATGCCTAATACAGAGCCGGCCGTTGTGGCCGAGCGGTTCTAGGCGCTTCAGTCCAGAACCACGCCACTGCTACGGTCGCAAGTTCGAATCCAGCCTTGGGCACGGTTGTGTGTGATGTCCTTAGGTTAGTTAGCTTTAAGTAGTTCTACGTCTAGAGGACTGATGACCTCAGATGTTAAGTCCCATAGTGCTCCGAGCCATTTGAACACTCGTAAAAGCAGTAGCGCAAACTCAGATTCGCGTTACAATAACTTTAGATATGATTACTTGCACTGTCAGTTTTCTCCTCAATGTGACCCCTATGTCCGCAGCTCGTGGTCTAGTGGCGATCGTTGCTGCCTCTGGATCACGGGGTCCCGGGTTCGACTCGCAGCCGTGTTGGGGATTTTCTCTGCCCGGGGACTGGGTGTTTGTGTTGTCCTCATCATTTTATCATCATCACTCGTCGCAGTGGCTAGATTGGATTGGGTAAAAAAATTTGACTGTGTAAAAATTGGGACTTCGTACGGGCGCTGATGACCGCGCAGTTGAGCGCCCCACAAGCCACACGTCATCATCATCATCATCATCATTGTGACCACTACACGTAAAACCGCATGTCACAATCACGGAGCTCAGTCTACGCGCGGACTGATGCTTTGGACGCTGTAAGTGAGTGCTACAGTGCACTACATTCGTAGAAGTTCCTCAGTGTACCACTGTGTCTTGCAACAACATCGGTGGTTTCCTGCTAAAGGCACTGGTAGTTCAAGAAAATTTAGTAAAGTGGTGGTTTCAGACAGAAACTACTGGTATTCAGAGGGCTAAGCTGTCATTCTTCCTGCGATCCACACGTGAATGGAACTGGAAAAAGCCCTGATAACTCCTACGATGGGCAGTACACTCTGCCATGCACTCTACAGTGGTTTTCACGGTATGACTGTAGATGTAGGTGCAGAAAGTACTCAGAATAGGAATACTGCCTGTCACGGATGGCGGTTATCGCCGAAACAACCGTTTTTCAGTTACATCGGTTTTTTCCACGTCATTTTAACCTGCCTGTTAACACCGCTCAAAATAACTGGTTTCTGAAATAAACGATTTTCGGTTTTTTATCCCTATAAACGTAGAAATCGAACAAATATTGAAAAAAATTTGACTCTCTCAGTTTCGAGATACATAGAATCAAATTATTAAATTAAACAGGCAAACGAAAGAAAACTTTTTCCTTCCAGCGTTCGCTGCTTTTCACGAAAAGTGATAAGTGGCTGGATACTACAAAAAAAAAAAATCGCAAGTAATCTCCTACTGATCGTAATTTTTTTGGAACTCTACTCAAACATCGTGTTGTAATCGGGGATCATACCATTATTTGGGCATTGAGAATAGTCAGTGCTAAAGGGTGAAAACAAAGGTTTAAGAACTCTGTTTTTCGTGTGTAGTTGTACGTTTTTAAGGGCTACAAGCAGATAAAAGCATTAATGTACACACGAGCAGCTGATCAGCTATTTTCTATTTTTGTTGTGCACTGTGAATGAATTTTTTACGTTTTGATTTATTACTGGTACCATAATTTCGTTTCTCTTTCACTATTTCATAGAAACGCCAGACAAATCAAAAATGTGTGAAATCTTATGGGACTTAACTGCTAAGGTCATCAGTCCCTAAGCTTACACACTACTTAACCTAAATTATACTAAGGACAAACACACTCACCCATGCCCGAAGGAGGACTCGAACCTCCGCCGGGATCAGCCGCACAACCAGACAAATCTTTAATCTTTCAAGGCAAATGAAGCATTGTACTTCATTGCTACATCACTTCTTAAAAATATTTCCAGTGTAGGGTTGGTGCCATTCTGCAGTACAGAAGACGTCCAGTGACGACGGCTAGCCGGCCGGGCTCTAGGCGCTTCTAGGCGCTTCAGTCTGGAACCGCGCGACCGCTATGATCGCAGGTTCGAATCCTCGAGCATGGATGTGCGTGATGTCCTTAGGTTAGTTAGGTTTAAGTAGTTCTAAGTCTAGGGGCCGATGACCTCAGATGTTAAGTCCCATAGTGCTCAGAGCCATCTGAACCATTCTACTTAGTGATGGAAATTGGAAATGAGCGTTTGGCGTCATAGGCCGGGAGGCCACCTGCGGGGCAGGTCCCAGAGACATTTGAACTTTTTTTTTTCCCAACGGCGAGAAATTTATCTTATAGACCAGGTGGGAGCAAGTCTTGCACATCGCATATACGCGCCTATGTTCAGCCACTACACACGGCAAGGGTGACGTTATTGTCTCAGCAATGATGTACCAGTTCTTATTTCATGTGTTCGTTGCTCGTTTCTGTCGACATCCGTAATAGCATTTCCTATAACAAGGTAATATTTCAAACGAATGCAAATTTTCGGAATAAAAATTATTCCTTTTTTAAACAAGGTTTGTTTAGTAACGAAAATTTTTAGCAGTGCCACTGTGGCTAATTGATATTTGGGATTTTTTGCTCGGTTATTACTAAAAAATAGGAGAGGCTCGTTACAAGCGACACCAAATACCGAAAAATACCGGACATTCAGAACTAACATAGCAGTATCGGTTTGAACCGTCCGTAGTGGGTGTGCGCAAGTGGGTTGAAGCTCCCGGAGGCTGCGGCGTGTCATTTGGGTCGTGTGCCTCTGCGGCGCGCGGGGCGTGGGCGCAGTCGGGGTGCACAGACGGGCGGCCGTTCACCCCGCACACGCCGCGCCGCGCCGCGCCGCGCGCTTCGAGAGACGCCGCTTCCTACTTCCTGCTTCCTGCCCCGCCTGCCGCCTCCCGCGTCGCATCTCTGCAAATGAGCCCACACACCGCTGGGAATACGCGACGCGCCGGCCCAGAATCGCCTGTCACAGCCTCCGCCAACGCACGCTGACCTAACGGGGCACCTGATACACCAGCCGAGCTGACTGCAACATCGAGTAAAGCACGTATGACTCGAACTGACTTTGTAATGCAGGCTAGACACAGTGGACGCGCAAATGGTTAGGCTCACACAGCTCTACACGATCTACACTACTGGCCATTAAGAAGAAATGCAGATGATAAACGGGTATTCATTGGACAAATACACTCCTGGAAATTGAAATAAGAACACCGTGAATTCATTGTCCCAGGAAGGGGAAACTTTATTGACACATTCCTGGGGTCAGATACATCACATGATCACACTGACAGAACCACAGGCACATAGACACAGGCAACAGAGCATGCACAATGTCGGCACTAGTACAGTGTATATCCACCTTTCGCAGCAATGCAGGCTGCTATTCTCCCATGGAGACGATCGTAGAGATGCTGGATGTAGTCCTGTGGAACAGCTTGCCATGCCATTTCCACCTGGCGCCTCAGTTGGACCAGCGTTCGTGCTGCACGTGCAGACCGCGTGAGACGACGCTTCATCCAGTCCCAAACATGCTCAATGGGGGACAGATCCGGAGATCTTGCTGGCCATGGTAGTTGACTTACACCTTCTAGAGCACGTTGGGTGGCACGGGATACATGCGGACGTGCATTGTCCTGTTGGAACAGCAAGTTCCCTTGCCGGTCTAGGAATGGTAGAACGATGGGTTCGATGACGGTTTGGATGTACCGTGCACTATTCAGTGTCCCCTCGACGATCACCAGTAGTGTACGGCCAGTGTAGGAGATCGCTCCCCACACCATGATGGCGGGTGTTGTCCCTGTGTGCCTCGGTCGTATGCAGTCCTGATTGTGGCGCTCACCTGCACGGCGCCAAACACGCATACATCATTGGCACCAAGGCAGAAGCGACTCTCATCGCTGAAGACGACACGTCTCCATTCGTCCCTCCATTCACGCCTGTCGCGACACCACTGGAGGCGGGCTGCACGATGTAGGGGCGTGAGCGGAAGACGGCCTAACGGTGTGCGGGACCGTAGCCCAGCTTCATGGAGACGGTTGCGAATGGTCCTCGCCGATACCCCAGGAGCAACAGTGTCCCTAATTTGCTGGGAAGTGGCGGTGCGGTCCCCTACGGCACTGCGTAGGATCCTACGGTCTTGGCGTGCATCCGTGCGTCGCTGCGGTCCGGTCCCAGGTCGACGGGCACGTGCACCTTCCGCCGACCACTGGCGACAACATCGATGTACTGTGGAGACCTCACGCCCCACGTGTTGAGCAATTCGGCGGTACGTCCACCCGGCCTCCCACATGCCCACTATACGCCCTCGCTCAAAGTCCGTCAACTGCACATACGGTTCACGTCCACGATGTCGCAGCATGCTACCAGTGTTAAAGACTGCGATGGAGCTCCGTATGCCACGGCAAACTGGCTGACACTGACGGCGGCGGTGCACAAATGCTGCGCAGCTAGCGTCATTCGACGGCCAACATCGCGGTTCCTGGTGTGTCCGCTGTGCCGTGCGTGTGATCATTGCTTGTACAGCCCTCTCGCAGTGTCCGGAGCAAGTATGGTGGGTCTGACACACCGGTGTCAATGTGTTCTTTTTTCCATTTCCAGGAGTGTATATTCTACTAGAACTGACATGTCATTACATTTTCACTCAGTTTGGGTGCATAGATCCTGAGAAATCAGTACCCAGAACAACCACCTCTGGCCGTAATAACGGCCTTCATACGCCTGGGCATTGAGTCAAACAGAGCTTGGATGGCGTGTACAGGTACAGATGCCCATGCAGCTTCAACACGATACCACAGTTCAAGAGTAGTGACTGGCGTATTGTGACGAGCCGCTTGCTCGGCCACCAGTGACCAGACGTTTTCAGTTGGTGAGAGATCTGGAGAATGTGCTGGCCAGGACAGCATTCGAATATTTTCTGTATCCAGAAAGGCTCGTACAGGACCTGCAACATGCGGTCGAGCATTATCCTGCTGAAATGTAGGGTTTCTCAGGGATCGAATGAAGGGTAGAGCCACGGGTCGTAACACATCTGAAATGTAACGTCCACTGTTCGAAGTGCCGTCAGTGCTAACAAGAGGTGACCGAGACGTGTAACCAATGGCACGCCATACCATCACGCCGGGTGATACGCCATTATGGCGATGACGAATACACGCTTCCAATGTGCGTTCACCGCGATGTCGCTAAACACGGATGCGACCATCATGACACTGTAAACAGAACCTGGAATGAAGTTTTGCCATTCGTGATCCCAGGTTAGTCGCTGAGTACACCATCGCAGGCGCTCCTGTCATTGATGCAACGTCAAAGGTAAACGCAGCCGTGGTCTCCGAGCTGATAGTCCCTGCTGCTGCAAACGTCGTCGAACTGTTCGTGCAGATGGTTGTTGTCTTGCAAACGTCCCTATCTGTTGACTCAAGGATCGAGATGTGGCTGCACGATCCGTTACAGCCATGCGGATAAAATGCCTGTCATCTCGACTGCTAGTGATACGAGGCCGTTAGGAACCAGCACGGCGTTCCGTATTACCCTCCTGAACCCACCAATTCCATATTCTGCTAACAGTCATTGGATCTCGACCGACGCCTGCAGCAATGTCGCGAAACGATTAACCGCAATCGCGATAGGCTACAATCCGACCTTTATCAAATTCGGAAACATAATGGTACGCATTTCTCCTCTTTACACGAGGCATCACAACAACGTTTCACCAGGCAACGCCGGTCAGCTGCTGTTTGTGTATGAGAAATCGGTTGGAAACTTTGCTCCTGTCAGCACGTTGTAGGAGTCGCCACCGGCGCCAACCTTGTGTGAATGCTCTGTAAAGCTAATCATTTGCATATCACGGCATCTTCTTCCTGTCGGTTAAATTTCGCGTCTGTAGCATGTCATCTTCGTGGTGTAACAATTTTCATGGCCAATAGTGTATCTGCGAAGTCAGTGTGATGTGGAGCTCCCACGTGCCGCAATCGGAGAAGTGGCTCGCATGCGTTCTTGACAACTTTGCGTGTTAGCAAAGCGTCAGAAGTAGCTTCCGGTGGAGCGTGACGAGAAATTTGTCGAGCAACACTGATAAGACAAAACATTATGACCACTGCCCATCGCGACGTAGGATGCCGCCTAGTGGCTTTGCGGACACGTGACGTGCTAACGAAAGTGTGTAAGCGGAGCAGACATGGACGGGTGATCTCCGTATCGAAGATACGGGCTGAAAATTGGGAAATTCATTGAGGTAAACAATTTTGACAAAGGGCTGATTTTAATCACGCAGAGCCCGTGAACGAGTTTCTCGAAAACGGCGAAGCTGGTTGAATGTTCACGTGCTACTGTCGTGAGCATCTACGGAAAGAGGTAGAAGCACTGTGAAACTACCACTAGGCGCTAAATGGTTGGACGTCCACGATTCTTCGAAGAAAGTGGGGTTCGGAGGCTTGTCTGATATGTAAAGTAGAACAGATGCTGATCTGTGGCATCTCTGCCGAAAGAGCACAATGCTGGTGCACGCATAAGTGTTCCGGGTGTCGGCTCTTGGGGTGAATCACATTTTTACTGCACTATGTCGATGGTCGTCTCCACAAACGGCGTCATCGAAGTGAACGGCGACTCGAAACGTGCAGCGCACCACGAAGGCTGGCTGGTGGGAGCAGTATTATGCTATGGGAGATGTTCTCTTGCTCTTTCATGGGACCTGTGTTAGTAATCGAAGACACGCTGACAGCTGCGAACAACCGCATCCATTCATGCTTGATGTCTTCCCCGACGGGGATGTCATCTTTCAGCAGTATAATCGTCCGTGCCTCGGAGCAAGAACCGTGCTACAGTGGTTTGAGAAGCATCATAGTGAACTCACATTGATGTCTCGGCGACCAAATTCGCCTGATGTAAATCCTATGGAACCCATCCGGGTCGCTATCGGACGCCATCACCGCGTATGCGAGTCAGCGGGCCGTTATTTACATGAATTTTATGACCTGTGCGTAGACATCAAATGTCACATACCTCCTCAAACCTACCAATAAACTATCGGATTTCTGATACGCATAATCAGAGACGTAGACGGACAAACAAGCTATTAAGTAGGTGCTCATAATGTTTTGGCTCATCATGATGTATCTAGTCCGCCCCGAGAGCTGAATGGTCAGCGTGACGCACTGCCGTCTTAAGGGGCCCGGGTTCGATTCCCGGCAGGATCGGGGGTTTTCTCCGGCCAGGAACTGGGTGTTGTGTTGTCTTCATCATCATTTCATCCCCATCCGGCGCGCACGTTGCCCATGTGGCGTTGAGTGTAATAAGACTTGCACCAAGGCGGCCAGTCCTGCCCCGTAAATGGCCTCCCGGCCAATGACGCCAACGCTAATTTCCATTTTTTCCATTTTATATCCACACAAGTTTCTGATAATCACTGTGAAGTGCATGGCAAAGGATACTTCTCATTGTACTCTTTCTTAGAGCAAGTAATGAGAAAATGGAGAAATTCCATCACTACTAAAGGTGTTCATCTGGGAAGTAACCCAAGTAAAATCACCATAGATTGTCTAGCTTCTTCAGATGATACGGCATTAATTACTCACTGGATAGTGCTAAAGAATAAATCATAGAACTACAGAAACAAGCAGACAAAATATGGCTAAAAATATAATTTGAGATAACACATTGCACGACAAATATCAATGATGCCTCTCCAAATCTTAAAATTCATAACAACAGAATATATAGAAATAAACTGTTTTAAATACCTTGTGGAATACATAACAAGCAACACAAAATAAATTATAGCCATAGCAAATAGAGAATATAAAATGGAAAGGATATTCCAAATGACAAAAAAGGTATATAACAAAAAAATTGTTCTGGAAAACAAAACTAAGATAATATCAAACAGTGGTAAGGTCTGAAACACTGTATGCAGTAGAACCACTTAAACTAACAAGTTTTGGGGATCTTGACAAACTGGAAAAAGCTGAAAGAAGAATTCTAAGGAAAATACTGGGACCCATAAGTAATGCTAATGTTGAATAAAATTTAAGATCAAACAGAGAGCTCTATTTTGAAAATGGAAAAGCTACCTGATGTAATGAGAAAAAGAAGACTACAATTTTATGCCCACGTACACCGAATGGATAACAACAGACTAACAAATTCAAGCCCACACCGTTCGCCGAAATTGACAAACATATGAGAAACACAGGAATTAGAATGTACATAATAGATAACAGAATACTTTTTAGAGAAGCAACACAAAATAGAAGATTTCAGAAAAAAAGAGGTCTGCAAAAGGAAGAAAGTGGACCCAGGGAAAAAGGAACGACACTCTCGAAGGCTGAAGGAAGTCTGGGAGCAACGAAAATTAAATACAAAGAAGCAATACCAAATTTCATTTATCGTACCCTCCAAAAGGGTATTGTATTGTATTGTATTGTATGGAAATGGGGACCTAGAAACGACGGAGAGGCTTCGTCCCCGCCGTAGCCGGCAGTGGTTTACAACCCCACAACAGGCTACAGCAGTCCACTCACCCCACCGTCGCCCCACTCCGAAACCAGGGTTATTGTGCGGTTCGGCCCCCAGTGGACTGAATGTACGTAGTAGTTCCGCCTAAATCGCTGCAGGGAGGTATATAAAAATAAACGAAGTTCCAGTTTTACTGGCTTCATTCTACATTGACTCACTCTAAAGTACATATTAGAATTAATGTGTCAGAGCTTGACTGTGAAAGGACACTGTTGACTTGTAGAGAAATTTCAGATTTCTTACTTAACAATGGAAACTTCCCATCGCACCCCCTCAGATTTTGTGGTAAGAGGGCGAAGTGGACAGCCCGTCAGAAACTGAACACAGATCAATCATGAAAACACGAAGAAGGTGTACTGCACAAAATAGAAAGAGTGAACGGTTCAAGAACAAGATGTACAATACACAGCGGTCGGACAGACAAATTGCGTCGTGGTTTTAGCCGGCACGGCTGGTTAGCGTGTTCGGTCAGAGGATTGTCTGCCCTCTGTAATAATAAAACTGAGTGAATGGATCGACGATGAACTTGAACAGGTGTCATGGGACGTCCACTCCGAACAAAATGAGATTAAAAAAAACGTGGTTATGGTGTTGGGCTCCGAAGCGCGCGAGCCGTGTTCGATCCTCCCTCGTGCATTTTTTTTTTTTTTCGCATTTCGCTTTATTCAAATTTGTGTCTGTTTCGTTGTGTAACATGCGTTTGCAACAGCGAGTTGTAAGGTAGGGACCTATAATGACAGTTGATTCTGCACAACTGCCCTATTAGCAGCCGAGAGGAAGTGGCTTTCGAGCGGGAACAAGCAAACGTTTGATGACAAGGCGATAAGTCAACCGACACCTCCACTAGAAAACACGTCTGGTCTGTCATGCACGGCGTTAGTAACAGTACGTGTGTCATATGATAGGAGTCTCTTATTGACGCACCTAATTTGTACGACTGGTAAGTGAGTGAGATATGCATCCTTGCCCAATATAGGTGTTCGTATGAACGTGAATGTGATCACTCTCAAGGAAATAATGAACACACAATAGTTCGTCACATAAGCTGAACAAGTGAGTGCAACAGTTTCACAATCACATAGCGCTGTGAAAACGTATGTTTTTAACGTTTTTGATGTTGCGTTCCGTTTTGGAAGCCTCGACTCTTGAATTCCTTTGTTGTAACATAGTTCACACCAGTTTATTTGTTGTTTTCGTTTCTGAGGGACGTCTGTGTGGTATCTCGCCTGCTTTCACTATTCATCATATTTACTTGTGACGGTAACGTATTCTTACCATATGACTCATATTCTATAACCAATGTATTGTATGAACCGCCAAGGCTACAGAAAGAGAACAAAAATTTCAGTGAGCAGACGAACAGTTCATAAAATTCTGGGAAAAAAAATTGTAGGTGAGAGTTTTGAATACGGATCGGCCGCTTGGCAGTCCAACACTACGACCACTTACCCACGACGCCGCTGCTACTTGAGGCTGCTCCTTATAACACTTACCGTTCTTGACCGTTCACTGTTCCTATTTTGCTTTTTTTCCTGTTTTCGTGCTTGATCTGTGTTCAGGTTTTGACGGGCTATCCACTGGGGCCTCTTACCACTAAATCTGAGGGGGGGGGGGGGGTGCGATGGGGCTTTCTTATGTATTTGTGTTATAAGAAAAAAGAACATAGTATCAAACACTGTGCCGCCTCGTATATGTGATGTCATGAATGATCAATACCCCTCTGTAACACGTGTATGTATGAATATATCGCATCGGATTGATGATTAAGATTTCGCGAAGCGAGTGCAAAAATCTCGACCGGTGAGGTCGGCAACCCTCATTCGACATAGGTCATAGGTTGCAGCAAGACTGCACACAGGTGTTCACGGAATGTATACTATGTCTGTTCCTGTGTGAAGATAAAGCTATATGGAAGGCTCGACGTGTTTCAATCACGTCAGAAACGAAATGTGAACCGTGGTCAGGAGATTCTAATTTGGGACACACGTGTTATGATCCTTTCTGACGAAACTTGAACGAAATATACATTCTCTGTCGTCTTTAAATAGAGAGACTATGGCAAATCTTAATGACTAGACTCTTCATTCCTCCAGACGTACTGGAAAAACATCCACAACGGGAGTAGAGTCGCTATCGCAACTGACTGCGGCACGAACGCCGTCAGAATTACGAGGAGCCTCCCTTAGACAGTGGCGCAGGCGCATCTTTAATCGCCCTCTTCGCACGGTCCGCGTGGAGGTGTTGTGATTGACGTCCAGGCAGCCATGCCTACGAACCCAGCTATGACGTAACAGCAGGGTCAACGCCCGTTGGCCAATCAATACTCGCTTGTGCTGAGCCGGCACGGGCAAACCAGGGTCCACGTGGCCCGTTGCTTCCCGGCCATCCCCTTCAAGCAACACCCGCACCATCCCGCCACCCCACGCACCCTCTATCTGTCCATCCGACACAGAACGTCATTGGACCACTGACCTGCCTTTCATTACTTGACAGAGGTAGACTGATAACACAACGAGTAAATTTATTGCATTTTAACCGATCAGCTACGTTATTTTAAAGACACGGATGTTGTTATGGTGTCTGTGGCATGTAAGCGTCTAGACAGTAAATAGTCAAATTTACACAGTTCTGGCTACCCACAAGTAATAAACAAATGAGCATTGTATCTACAAAGCTATTTTGGTAAACCCGTCGAGAATATTTGTGATTTTCTCTCACGAACTGATTTTCTCCTTGTTAATTTTCTTTGATAACCGAAACACTCAGGGATCTAGTCTATTACCAATATTTTTAATGTTCGTATACTATCACTTTAACACTAGAACAAACAGGCGATAAAAGATTGATACACTAATTAAACTTGCTTAGGCGTAGGACATACTACTGAATTTTTAGACCGGTATCTTTAGCCTGAAACTATCCAACCATGTACTATGAGTTATGTCGAGGACAAAAATCATGTACAGTTCTTTGTTGAAAGAGCGGAGGAAAAGATATGGTAATAAATAAGGCGGGGGATGCTGTGACGTACAGTAATGTCGTTAAAGGATACGTGTCCGGTTATTTGGGAGACACCCTGGAATCTGATAGGATGTGATTAAAGATAAACTAGCGATAACTTTTTAATGAAAATTTTAATCAAACTCCGCGCCGATCTATAATGACGTCGGAATTGACATCGGTGAGCAGCGTGCAAATATCGTTACGGCAGCTATCTTAGCTGATAATGAGCAGCGGTTAGACTCATTTATTGACCAAACAAAAATCCCTATATTTTTCTCCTTTTATTTTCTGTAAAGTAACAAGTGAGTTACTGGCGGGCCAATATAGCAAATGAAAAGACATAGGCAGATTTGCTACACAGGAAACAACTACTATCGGCTTTTTGTCAGAACAGTCATATCACTGCAAAATAGCGCATTTGTTCCTGATGCGTGTCTGTGACAGACGTAGAAAAAACTTGTTAGTATACCTGAAACGTACATGTTTCGTACTTGAACAAATAGAGTAATTGAGAAAAGACGGATTCAGTAGCCCGAGGTGAAATTATACACAGTCCTCAAGAGACATAAATCATCTCGTTTTCCATTCAGCCCCTTCTTCATCCGATTCTGAACGTGATCCTCTTCCAGTTTGTCCCAAGCCGTTGAACTGTGAAGCCAATTTTTTTCTTCTAGCTATACGAATTTCACCCGGCGCATTGGTGGAATGGTTAAGACATTGGCCGCCTTTCGCGAGGACCTAGGTTCCGAACCCCGTCTAGCCATCCAGAGTTAGGTTTTCCGTGGTTTCATTAAACTGCTAATGAGTAAATGCTAGGATGTTTCCTTTGAAAACCAGAAGGCCAGTTTCCTTAAACATTCCTTATAATCCCGGCCTCGAGCTCAGACTCTGACGGTGTCGGCACCGAGGAGACGATTATCTCTCGTCTTTCTCTTTTTCTTTTTATTTCGCCAGCACCGCATCGTGGAAGGGGTCTTGCCTATTTGTATTGTACACGTTGTCGAAAACGTTGTTGCTGTATCTCGCACCGCTTGTTAAATATCCGCAGGTTCGAATCCTGCCTCGGGCATGGATGTGTGTGATGTCCTTAGGTTAGTTAGGTTTAACTAGTTCTAAGTTCTAGGGGACTAATGACCTCAGCAGTTGAGTCCCATAGTGCTCAGAGCCATTTGAACCACTTTTTTTTGTTAAATATCGTCTTGCTCCAGCCCGCAGAAAGAACGCCTGTGCGAAAATGGCAAACGTATCATTTACATTCATTGTTTTTTGTCATACACGTTTTGCGTTTATGGAGCATCTTCAGCTGCGATTTCCATTGTTGCTAGTCCACGTGTGTGGTCCTGGATATGTGTTCATTCGATCACTTTACTCCAGTTGGCAGGTTGCCGGCGTTTTTTCACCCACATTTAATACGGCACATTACTTACACTTTCTGTACTGTGATCGACACGTATCATTTACAACTGAAGATAGTGCAAACCACGCAAACGTTTATCAAAACTGGTACTCGGAAAGAATAGATCCAAAAAGATTTATATTTGGAAGGTACACTACTGGCCATTAAAACTGCTCCGCCAATAAGAAATGCCGATGATAAACGGGTATTCATTGGACAAATACATTATACTAGAACTGACATGTGATTACATTTTCACGCAATTTGGGTGTATAGATCCTGAGCATGGAGAGCTGCATCAAACCAGTCTCAGGACTGAAGATCACAACAACAACAACAACAGATCCTGAGAAGTCAGTACCCAGAACAACCACCTCTGGCCGTAATAATGGCCTTCATACGCCTGGGCATTGAGTCAAACAGAGCTTGGATGGCGTGTACAGGTACAGCTGCCCATGCAGCTTCAACACGATACCACAGTTCGTCAAGAGTAGTGACTGGCGTATTGTGACGAGCCACTTGCTCGGCTACCATTGACCAGACGTTTTCAGTTGGTGAGAGATCTGGAGAATGTGCTGGCCAGGGCAGCAGTCGAATATTTTCTGTATCCAGAAAGGCTCGTACAGGATCTGCAACATGCGGTCGAGCATTATCCTGCTGAAATGTAGGGTTTCACAGGGATCAAAAAAATGGTTCAAATGGTTCTGAGCACTATGGGACTTAACATCTGTGGTCATCAGTCCCCTAGAACTTAGAACTACTTAAACCTAACGAACCTAAGGACATCACACACATCCATGCCCGAGGCAGGATTCGAACCTGCGACCGTAGCAGTCGCGCGGTTCCGGACTGCGCGCCTAGAACCGCTAGACCACCGCGGCCGGCTTCACAGGGATCGAAGGACGGGTAGAGCCAGGGGTCGTAACACATCTCAAATGTAATGTCCACTGTTTAAACTGCCGTCAATGCGAACAAGAGGTGACCGAGGCGTGTAACCAATGGCACCCCATACCATCACGCCTGGTGATGCACCAGTATGGCGATGACGAATACATGCTTCCAATGTGCGTTCACCGCGATGTCGCCAAACACGGATGCGACCATCATGATGCTGTAAACAGAACCTGGATTCATCCGAAAAAATGACGTTTTGCCATTCGTGCACCCAGGTTCTTCGTTGAGTACACCATCGCATGCGCTCCTGTCTGTGATGCAGCGTCAAGGGTAACCGCAGTCACAAACTCCGCGCTGATAGTCCATGCTGCTGCAAACGTCGTCGAACTGTTCGTGTACATGGTTGTTGTCTTGCAAACGTCCCCATCTGTTGACTCAGGGATCGAGACGTGGCTGCACGATCCGTTACAGCCATGCGGATAAAATGCCTGTCATCTCGACTGTTAGTGATACGAGGCCGTTGGGATCCAGCACGGCGTTCCGTATTACCGTCCTGAACCCACCAGCGCGAGCAGCAATGTCGCGATACGATAAACCGCAATCGCGATATGCTACAATCCGACCTTTATCAAAGTCGGAAACGTGATGGTACGCATTTCTCCTCTTTACACGAGGCATCACAACAACGTTTCACCAGGCAACGCCGGTCAACTGCTGTTGTGTATGAGAAATCGGTTGGAAACTTTCCTCATGTCAGCACGTTGTAGGTGTCGCCACCGGCGCCAACCTTGTGTGAATGCTCTGAAAAGCTAGTCATTTGCATATCCCAGCATCTTCTTCCTGTCGGTTAAATTTCGCGTCTGTAGTACGTCATCTTCGCGGTGTAGCAATTTTAATGGCCAGTAGTGTATATAGAACCAATAGGTGATGGAGATTACAGAGAGATGGCGTACGCGTGTGTCCGCCGGAACCCTTTCTTGTCTGACAGCAAAGGTCAGAGTAAATCGAAGAGTCGTCAAACGAAAACATAAAATCAGGTGGTAGGACGCTTCTACGACGTGAAAAGGTGCATAGGCTCGTGCACCATAGGTTCCAGTCACACATCGGTCTCGTAGCAGCATGCCCTGTACCTGCGCCGAGACTTAGGGTTCTGTCTCATTCGAACGAACTCAAATGCTACTCCGTGACCGACGCTCTCTGGATCAAGCTATTTCAGCACATTATCGGAGAACATCCAACCTTTCCGCGTGGCTAAACTATGCAGTATACCATCGATCGGTCGATCGTTGGAGGACTGCGACGTGTTGACATGTTTCTTACGTTTGCTTCGTACTATACTTGTGGCCTGCCTGCCAATGAATTGGATTACAAGGTGTACACATCCCAAGTGCCTCAGAGTGCAATAGGCATGTGCACACCACAACTGTTTTTTTCGGATGAGCCAACTTCAGCATGTCTTACCTCTCATGGTCTCACGCATGTAAGACGCTACTGTGATGACGTAACTTAACAGTTCGTTTAGACCGAGCGTCGCAGTGCAGTGGCAAAGAGAATAGGCTGGGGAGAGCGGAGCCATTTCAATTTAGGTTTTCAGTGGATCCTTAAACCGCTTACGGAGAATTCTGGGGCAGTCCCCCATAATTCTGTTCCGTCTCTAATGACCGCGCTACCGATAGGACTTTTAGCCATAATCTTCCATTCTTTTCCACTCGTTGTTGATCAGCATTACGGGAAAAAAAATTAAATGTGATGGTTTGCGGTAGGGATTTTGATAAAATATCGGTATATAATTATTTTCCCATAAAATATCGATATATATCGAAGACTTTCTCTTCCCCTATATATCGATGTGTTAGTATCAAAATGGCAACATCAATTTTTATTTGTTATTACTTTTTTTTCAAAATCTTTGGTAAATGTTTGAAATTGTAGTAGAACATTTTACTTTCACTGCGTGAAGGAGTCTTACTACTTTTTGACGTTTCATCACTTGCAGTCTTTCTCTTTGACTGTGTGAAGCAAGTATAGATGGCAAAAAAGAAGTAGTCTGATTGCACTGAGGGGTGGCGGTGTGAATGGAATAACAAGATTTCTGGTGCGAAGAAATAGCACACCAATTGCGTTAAAGAACAGTTTTAGCGCACACATCGGCATTCTTCAAAAACATTTGCTGAAAATGTTGAACAAAAATCTAAACGACAAAATTGGTCATTACGGCGGGTGGAGACGTGTGAGGGGCGATGCTGACGTAATCAGCGCTCGGCGCTACCGACAGAAACTGCGGCGTTAAGCATCACCACCCAAATTTTCTAAATCAGTGTAAAAAAAAGGTTTATTTGGACATGTAGCCAATGGCAAATTAAGAAAATAAGGTATGAGGGTTTAACTGGAATGAAATACTGCATGAAGTGGACCATGTACACAGTTTTTGAATAACAACTCAACAGTTGACCAAAAATGTATTGTAATACAAGCTTTTCATCTGCACAAAGTCCCATTATTAATTCCCAAATTTTCAAATTATGTGTTTTTCTTTCAGTTCTTGCTCTAAGAGGGATAGGTAAGCTGCTAGATTGTTGATGTACAGAATATTCAATAATAAATCACTACTTAAATATACAAGTTTAAAATCGGCAGTATATTTTCAACGTACAGGCGATATTTTTATAGGCCGATATGTCGATATTTTTGCTTCGGTATATTTACACTTTTTGTCGCTATATTGAGGTCTGATAATGATATTTTTTTGAATATGATATATCGGATTCCCGATATTTTAAAAAATATCAACACTACTAATCTGGGCCGCTACTAGATACAATACACGAGATACACGTCTGTGTATGGAGAACAATCTGAACAGGTTAGTTATGACCCCGAGCAACAGTCCCTCACTGAGGCAGCTCTACATGTCATATTTCAGCAGAACAAAGCCCAGTCACATGTGTCAAGAAATGTGCAAACTATCATATTATTGACGTAATATCAGCCCACCCGATTCCTACTACGATGCTCATAGAATAAAATATCATGCAAGAAACAGATGTGTCCTAAATTTTTGCGTGCACACTTCAGCAGGTAAGAGTTCTTTTCGTGCCGTCCGAATGACACGATATTGCGGTAGTGGGGTCTTCGTCGAAATTAGCGTTTATTCTTCTCGTGGGCTGACGTGAAAAAGTGGTACCGGCACACGGTGCTATGACTCGTTTTCGGCGGTGAAAGTGCGCCGCGAAACGGTACGAGTGGGCAGGCTTTCTCCCACAAGGCCATAGGTTATCTGTGTTTTCAAATGAACCGGCCTACTTACTCTGTGGCGATTAACACGCGCGGTTGACGAGCAACAAAGCAGCAGAGCTGTGTCAGAGCCAGCCCTGTATCAAACCTCCTGCAATAGAAAGCAGACCGTGTCAGCAATTCGCCATCGCTGCTGCTAATGCCTTTCTTTCATAACTTAAGAGAAAGGTAACCGCTGCAGAACGCCCTAGTAGTGAACTAATACTGGTCGTATTTCTATCGCTACTTACAGACGGCGTGTTGAAGGACAATCATAATTTTTGAGAATAAAACAGTTTTATTTTTTGAGTGTATCCACTGTGTGGATCACTTTCGACAAGTTATAACGGTACAACTGTGTGCCGGACCCGTACTTGAACGTATTAGCCACGCGGGATTAGCCGAGCGGTCTGGGGCGCTGCAGTCATGGACTGTGCGGCTGATCCCGGCGGAGGTTCGAGTCCTCCCTCGGGCATGGGTGTGTGTTTTAGTCCTTAGGATAATTTAGGTTAAGTAGTGTGTAAGCTTAGGGGCTGATGACCTTAGCACTTAAGTCCCATAAGATTTCACACACATTTTTTTTGAACGGCCGGCCGGAGTAGCCGATCGGTTCTAGGCGCTACAGTCTGGAACCGCGCGACCGCTACGGTCGCAGGTTCGAATCCTGCCTTGGGCATGGATGTGTGTGTTGTGTGGTGTCACCGCCAGACACCACACTTGCTAGGTGGTAGCCTTTAAATCGGCCGCGGTCCGTTAGTATACGTCGGAACCGTGTGTCGCCACTATCAGTGATTGCAGACCGACCGCCGCCACACGGCAGATCTAGTCTAGAGAGACTCCCTAGCACTCGCCTCAGTTGTACAGCCGACTTTGCTATGGATGGTTCACTGTCTACATACGCTCTCATTTGCAGAGACGACAGTTTAGCATAGCCTTCAGCTACGTCATTTGCTACGACCTAGCAAGGCGCCATATTCAGTTACCATAATTACTTCAAGAATGTATTCTGAACAGATAATATTGTGAATCATGTACCGTCAAGAGCGACGTTCATCATTAATGGATTAAAGTTAAGCATCAAACTAATTACGTCCGCTTTCTGAATTCTCATTCCTTGTCATGTTCCAGACCTCACGTCAGTATAGTTCTTCCCTCCTCACGCCAGCCTGCGTGAGCTAAAAAGCGTGCATTTCGGCCTCCACTCGTAACACGGTGTTGGGTCTTCTGCTAACACAAAATGTTGTCCTTAGGTTAGTTAGGTTTAAGTAGTTCTAAGTTCTAGGGGACTGATGACCTCAGCAGTTAAGTCGCATAGTGCTCAGAGCCATTTGAACTTTTTTTTTAACGTATTATCCAGCCTCCCACTGACATTGTCTCTAGATTCAACATATCGAACACGTCTACAAAAGAAAACACGGGCATACGGGACATGTTCCCAGGTTTGGTACTTGATTTAACACAGCACATTTTCTTGGATAGAGATTGATCCAAAGAGACATAAATGAGAGTTACGGGAAGTGTAACAGCTTCGTAAATGTCAGTGTTATATGTTACTACCATCGAGCACCGGGTAAAGGCCCAACGGCACCGACCTACGTCACTCTATGCGGATGTGGATGGGCATGTTCAAAAATGGCTCTGAGCACTATGGGACTTAACAGCGGAGGTCATCAGTCCGCTAGAACTTAGAACTACTTAAACCTAACTAACCTAAGGACATCACACACATCCATGCAGCAGGATTCGAACCTGCGACCGTAGCGGTCGCGCGGTTCCAGACTGAAGCGCCCAGAACCGCTCGGTCACTCCGGCCGGCAAGGGGCACGTAGTCAGCACACAGCTCTCCCTGCCGTTGCCAGATTTTGTGACCGGAGCCGGTACTTCTCATTCATTTAGCTCCTCAATTGGCTTCACAAGGGCTGAGTGCACCCAGCTTGCCGACAGCGCTCGGCAGACCGGACGGTCACCCATCCAAGTCTGAGCCAAGCACGACAGCGCTTAACTTCGGTCATCTGGCGGGAACCGGTGTTACAATTGAGGCAAGGTCGTTGACAATTGTATATGTTAACGACTAGGCAAACTGTATCAGTTACAGTGTCAAATATTTTCGCAGACGGCGTTGTTACTTCGAGTGAATGTTGTATGCTTCAAATTGCCGTAAAAATCAGTCGCATCTTGACAAAATATCGACTCGAGACACAGAGTGGAAACTAGCTCTTAATGTGGAGAATTGTAAAGTAGCACACTCCGTCTTCAGGCCACGAGTGGCCTACCGGGACCATCCGACCGCCGTGTCATCATCCGTGGAGGATGCGGATAGGAGGGGCGTGGGGTCAGCACACCGCTCTCCCAGCCGTTATTATGGTATTCTTGACCCAAGCCGCTACTATTCGGTCGAGTAGCTCCTCAATTGGCATCACAAGGCTGAGTGCACCCCGAAAAATGGCAACAGTGCATGGCGGCCTGGATGGTCACCCATCCAAGAGCCGACCACGCCCGACAGCGCTTAACTTCGGTGATCTCACGGGAACCGGTGTAGCCACTGCGGCAAGGCCGTTGCCATGAACTAGCACACTTAACGAAACGGGAAAATACACTAACTGTCAGTTGAAAGATTGAGATACAATGCGTGGCGAAATACAGGGTGGATCCGAACTCCACCGACAAAATTTCGGACGTTGTTTATGGTTATTTTCTGAGTGCTTCGGCATAATCGACCTGTGGTCTGCAGTGGCTCGGTACAGAATAATTGAATTTTGTTTGATTTCATGCATCTGTGTATCTTTGAACCTGTATTGCGTAGCAGTGCAACTGTCGAAGGAATGGGCTGTGAGTCTTGTTCAAATGGTTCAAATGGCTCTGAGCACTATGGGACTCAACTTCTGAGGTCATTAGTCCCCTAGAACTTAGAACTAGTTAAACCTAACTAACCTAAGGACATCACACACATCCATGCCCGAGGAAGGATTCGAACCTGCGACCGTAGCGGTCTCGCGGTTCCAGACTGCAGCGCCTAGAACCGCACAGCCGCTTCGGCCGGCAGTCTTGTTCCATTTACTCACTATGCCTGATGTTGACGACATTAATGCCCACGTTACTCTTCGCTCTCAAGCTAGTATCAGCGCTACACAACAGTATGTATAGGTTTATTGAAGAAGAGCTGGCCGATGTACACCTCATGTGAGTCTTCGCTGAATCCAGTGGAAGAGCAGCACGACGATGCGATGCTGATGTGAGCTGTTTCCACACCGACGGCAACCACGTCACAGAACTTCTGCATCTGTCTGAGGATTGTTCCATTAGTCCCTGTTTTGTCTCGAACGTTCTGATGAATGCTGTGAAAATATTTTCGCAGAAGCAGTTGATTGGGGAAGAATCGAATAAATCGTAATCAATTTATTTCTCTGTAAAAAATCCACTCTAGAGCACGGGTCCTTAAAATCCAAATACTCAGAAACTGCCCTTCAATTGGCAGGTTTCGGCACACTGATCGGAACAGGCGAGACTAGTGTGGGGTTTTCGGGGAGGGGGAGGAGGAGCGAGAGGGTGAGGTTCAGAATATTGTATGGGGTGCGTCTAGCAACCTGTGGCACACGAGATGAAACAGAAAACGTCACGACAAGCACGTACGTAGGGTAACGTTACTCGTCTACTTGCTGAAGTTGACAGTAAACAAATGGTATTGAAGGAAAAACGCACACTGGTCTTTTTTTTCTAATTTATTGGCTTTCGGGGAGTGCCCATACAGCCCTCTGAAGAGCATATGTAATTTATGACGATACGAACGTAATGACAACAAACACCAAGTCCTCGAGCGGAGAAAATCATCGACGTAACCGGGAATCGAACTCGTTTAGCAATCCACCGCGCTGACCGTGCTGCTACCGAGGCGGACGGCAGTCCTCTACAGCTGAAGTTTCTTTTGAGTGCAGTGTACACCAACGAAGAGAAGGTAGAAGTGCTAATCATCTCTGGAAAATGCAGGGTGTTCGGAAATTCCAGTTACAAACTTCTAGGACTTGTAGAGCGGAGTGAGTACATGATATTTTCAATAGGAACCCATGTCCGGGAACGTGATCCAACGACGCTACAGAACGTATGTATATCCGGCCGCTGTGGCCGAGCGGTTTTAGGCGCTTCGTTCCGGAATCGTGCTGCTGCTACGGTCGCAGGTTCGAATCCTGCCTCGATCATGGATGTGTTTGATGGCCTTAGGTTAGATAGGTTTATGTAGTTCTAAGTGTAGGGGACTGATGACCTCAGATGTGAAGTCCCATAGTGCTTAGCACCATTTGAACCATTTTATATACCGCGTGATCAAAAAGTCAGTATAAACTTGAAAACTTAATAAACCACGGAATAATGTAGATAGAGAGGTAAAAATTGACACACATGCTTGGAATAACATGGGGTGTTATTAGAACCAAAAAAAAGTATTGCTAGACGCGTGAAAGATCTCTTGCGCGCGTCGCTTGGTGATGAGCGTGTGCTCAGCCGCCACTTTCGTCATGCTTGGCCTCCCAGGTCCCCAGACCTCAGTCCGTGCGATTATTAGCTTTGGCGTTACCTGAAGTGTCAAGTGTATCGTGATCGACCGACATCTCTAGGGATGCTGAAAGACAACATCCGACGCCAATGTCTCACCATAACTCCGGACATGCTTTACAGTGCTGTTCTCAACATTATTCCTCGACTACAGCTATTGTTGAGGAATGATGGTGGACATATTGAGCATTTCCTGTAAAGAACATCATCTTTGCTTTGTCTTACTTTGTTATGCTAAATATTGCTATTCTGATCAGATGAAGCGCCATCTGTAGGACATTTTTTGAACGTTTGTATTTTTTTGGTTCTAATAATACTCCATGTCATTCCAAGCATGTGTGTCAATTTGTACCTCTCTATCTACATTATTCCGTGATTTATTCAGTTTTCAAATTTATACTGACTTTTTGATCACCCGGTATACACGCGGGTTTAGTGACATCTCTGTGTCTGTGATACAATATCTACAGTCAAGGTCTATCTTCAGGAGTTCTGGGAACCGGGGCGATGCAAAACTGTTTTTCATATATGTATATATATATCAAAAAAAGTTTGCCATCATCCCGGTTCCGCGGAGCGTCCCATTTTGCTCTCTCAGGATGTCTAATGACTCCTGAGATCGCTGATATGGAGTACCTGGAAGTATGTGGCAGCACAATGCACGTAATATGGAAAACGTATGTTTTTGGGGGTGCCCGGATACTTTTGGTCACGTAGTGTAGATGGGATATCGTGTATGTAAACATCAACTGAAAAGGCATTTCATATGAATGGTTAAGCGCGTGTGTCGAATTTAAGTACCAATAATGGAGCAAGAAGTGGCGTTCCGTTTTCAAACGAATGTTTATGTAGTCACGCAGATAAACTTGTTAAATGTTCTCTTTGCAAAACGCGTAATAGTTCTTTGGATCCTCTGGTGTTTTGACCAGCACATTTCGTCATCCTTAGCGCGCTGTCGACACGTGCGTGAGAAGGTCAACGTCACGGCCAGCATTATTTATTGTGGCGTGGCAGCGGAGCACTCGAAGGAATACGGAGGTGCAGCCTGCCGGCTCGAGGCCTGCCGACCGGCCGGCCATGGCTAGGAAGGGCACGCGCGCCGCTCAAGGAAACCTCACCACCGGAGCTTCCTCTTCGTACCCAGCCCACTCCCTTTCTCCAGATCACCAACGTCCTGCTCACTTCCCTCCTGCAGCCGATTGCTCCACATCGCTCTCCGAGCATTCTGCAAAATTACGTTTCCCTGGAGCACCAACTTCTCGCGTCCTTTGTTCTCTTCCGCCTTTCGTTGTGCCGCCGGCGAGCAATTGCACTGCAGTGCTCAATGCCTCAACACCGCGGCTGCCAGCCGAGGGTTGCAGCAATTCGCTGCCCGTCCAGCCTGGTTTCGAGAAAGCTGCGATGCAAATCGATTGTCGGAATGTACTCTGCATCACGATGTAGTCACGGAATATCCGCAGTATGAAGACGATATCCTCTATGTGGTGTACAGTGAAACCATTTTCTGCAACAATCTTCTATTTAATACTGCACTAAGCGATTCAGATACTCACATCCTTTTTTTCACTTCGAAAATATTAGACAGTGTGGTTCTGTATGGAACGGAGACCTGGACAATTAACATGAAGCACATAAAAAAATTACAAGCTCTAGAGATGGACTTCTAGAGAAGATCAGCAAGAATCTCCAGGAAAGAAAAGATAAGGAGCACTGAAGTAATAAGGAGAATGGAAATAAAAGAAAGAATATATGACGTAATGGATAGGAAGAAATTACAGTGGTACGGGCATGTACGACGAATGGAGAAAACCAGAATACCAAAATTGATACTGGAGTGGTAACCGGAGGGGAGAAGAAGAAGAAGAGGACGACCTATGACCAACTGAAGCCAAAATTTACAGCGCACAATGAGGAGAATGGGCGCAGAGGAAGAGTACACACAAGATAGAAACACCTGGAGCAATATTTATAAAATATAGTTTAAGAACGTTTATTCTTTGTATTGTAATTTCCGAGTAAATTATTATGTTGGAGATAAGCCTCTGTAATGAGGAAAAGCTCAAAATAATAATAATAATAATAATAATTATTATTATTATTATTATTATTATTATGAGTATTGTATTGTTTCTTCAATTTCGTCACTGATACCGTGAACCAGTGATACGTGCAGTGCAGTGATAAATAAGAGCCTCAGAATTTTTTTCTTTTATATCTACACTCAGGCGTCAAGGAAACTGCTACAGGCATACTTATTCAAATACGGTGATATATAAACAGGCAGAATACGGATCTGTGGTCGGCAACTCCTATGTAAGACAACAAGTATCTGGCGCAGTTGTTAGATCGGTTACTGCTGCTACAATGGCAGCCTATGAAGGTTAAAGTGAGTCTGAACGTGGTGTTACAGTCGGCGCACGAGCGATGGGACACATCATCTCCGAGGTAGCGATTAAGTGGAGCTTTTCCCGTCCGACAATTTCACGAGTGTACCGTGAAAAACAGGAATCCGGTAAAACATCAAATCTCCATCGCTGCGGCCGGAAAAAGATCCTGCAAGAACGGGACCAACGATGACTGAAGAGAATCGTTCAACCTGGCAGAAGTGCAACGCTTCCGCAAATTACTGCAGACTTCAATGCTGGACCATCAACAAGTGTCAGCGTGCCAACCATTAAACGAACATCATCGGTATGGGCTTTCGGAGCCGCAAGCCCGCTCGTGTTCCCTCGATGACTGCACGACACAGAGCTTTATGCCTCGCCTGGGCTCTTCAACACCAACATTGGACTCTTGATGACCGGAAACATGTTGCCTGGTCGGACGAGTCTCGTTTCAAATTGTATCGAGCTGACGGAGATGTACGGGTATGGAGACAACCTCATGAATCCATGGACCCTGAATGTCAGCAGGGGATTTTTCAAGGTGGTGGAGGCTCTGTAATGGTGTGGGGCGTGTGCAGTTGGAGTGATATGGGACCCGTGATACGTCTAGATACGACACTGACAGGTGACACGTACGTAAGCATCCTGTCTAATCACCTTCATCCATTCATGTCCATTGCTCATTCCGACTGGCTTGGGAAATTCCAACAGGACAATGCGACATCTCACACGTCCAGAACTGCTACAGAGTGGCTGCAGGAAGACTCTTCTGTATTTAAACACTTCCGCTGGACAGCAGACTCCCCAGACACGAACATTATTGAGGCTATCTGGGATGCCTTGCAACGTGCTGTTCAGAAGAGATCTCCACCCACACGTACTCTTACAGATTTATGGCAGTTCTGCAGGATTCATAGTGTCACTTCCTTCCAGCACTACTTCAGACATTAGTCGAGTCCATGTCAAGTGTGTTTCGGCACTTCTGCGTGCCCGCGGGGGCCCTACGCAATATTACGCACGTGCGCTTTCTTAGGCTCTTCAGTGTATTTTCCAAGGAGTATGATCACAGACTTATTATTTTTAGCTTATTTAGCGTCAAATGTTGTGCTGCAGACGAGGATATCTGTTAAGTAATTATAACCAATAGGTTTTTCTGTGGAGTTTGAGGTGACAGTTGCGGATATAAAGTTTATTTTTATATTTCACTGCTTGCCATCGAATGTCGTCTATCCACAGTATAGCTCAGTAACTGCACTCTACTACACTATCCTTACTTGTTCTGTTAAATAAAGCTGTTCCTTCATTTCTATTGCGTTTCGTTCCCTTTTCATTCCATGATTCTGAAAACAAAATACAACCGTCTACACCGACTAATTATTTCCCCTACCCTAAGTTTCAGGATAGAAACACATTTTCATGTGGATCCAAATTTGCTCATTTTATTACATTTACGTCAGAAGAGCAACCAGTATGGACGCTACCATTTCTGATACAATGAAAATATAGTTTTCACATTTGTCGTTTTCTTAAGCATACGCGTGTGCCGCAACGTCTTGAGTTATTTGTCTTAGTTTTCTGTCCGTTCTACGAAATTTGCAGACGATGTATAAAATAAATGTGGGCGACGTTCTCTTGGTGTTAGTCGTTCAGACTGCGTAGTTCTAGCACATGATTATAATGCATATCCCTTACATACCGTAGTAGTTTTGAAAGCATCTGTTGGCATACGTAGCTCATACTTACATATAAGTCGTTGTCTCGTCGTATCTCTGCTGATGTCATCCAAAAAGTTGATATAATATTTTAGGTATAACTATTATCTTAACAAGAGAAAAAACACAAAGCAGTGTTTTCACCGTACTGCATTAATAGCATCAGTGCCTTGTGTGATACCATTGCAGGAAAAATACGGCCGCCTAGTCCTAAAAGATATTCGGGAGAAACATCATTAGTAAATACTTTAGGAAATTCTTAGTTGTAATTATTTTTAGAGCACAGTTAGCTAAAACTGTAGTAAAGCTCCGAAAATGTAGCAAGCATGTAGTGATTTTTGAAACGTGTTCGTTTTCCCTTAACTCATTCATACATGTTCTATCAATTACTGTACACTTATTTGTACTTAAGGGTCACTGACTACATGACACATCGATTTCTTCTGTGAAACAAAAAACGGTGATTCAGCTCGACATTTATTGATGGTAGCACGATTTCGATATGAAACGTGACCTCGTGATTCGAAGAAAAATAGATTTGAGGAACATAGAGATCTATTGTTGCGAACAGAGAGAATCTTGGTTCCAATTGGATATTGCACCCAGAGAGGGGACGATGTAGTTACGGCACTGGAATCGACGTTCAACTCCCCGTCCGTCCTTCCAGATTTATCTTTTCCATTGGTTCCCTAAGTTACTTCAAGCGAATACCGGGTTGACGGTGCCGATCTCCTGTTCCATTCTTTCCCAGTCAGAGGTTGGACTCCATCTTTAGTGGCCTCGACGTCGTCGAACTTTAACCCTAATCTTTCTTCTTTATCGATAGTGCTGTTCTTGGTGCATTTCGTGGAAATGTATACATTAAAGCTATCATAACTCAAGCAAAAATCTGCGGAGGACTTGCATAATATTGCACATCGTTTATTTTGGTCTCCAACGCTCACAGCACGGTACAGCAACATAAAGCTTAAATTGCTTTCATTTATTTTCTGGTTTTGGTCTAAGGTTCTGTTGACATTGTGACGTTGGAGACAGTCGAAATTCAATTTGACTCTTTTTATGTTCCAAGTTATGCCACTGTTTCTGTGTTCATACAGCAAAATGGTAGTTTTTATTTTTTTATCATTATTTATTTATTTAAATCGAGAGAACGTCTGTTTCAAGCCCAAGAGAATTGCAGATATTACGTGAAGAAACCTTTCTCAATATTACATTCGTGTTCCCTGACAGTCAAGTTTACACGAATATCTATCTGTTATTGCAGTAATATATATATTATTAATCTTCGAGCGATACTCTGCAGTGTAACATTTTCATTAAAACGTAGTCCGCTATGAATTTGTAATTGAGGATGATGTAAGGAAATATTTCCGATACTACTTGCCATCAACACGTTCCGACGTCGTATGGCGTCGAATTTCATGCGTTGATGTGTTAGATTAGTTATGTGAAACACACTACAGTTCTTCACCATCTCAAGGCAGTTGATATCTAGTAGGTTAGAAGATACAAAAGCCATTAGAACGCACGTATAACGATGCCATGGTGACATTATACATATTTTCGACGGGCACTCGTATATAGAACCGCATTTTTTCACTGCTTGCGAAGACAGAATAAATATCCATTCTGAAACTGCCGCAGGAAAAGTTAATCGCAGCGACAAGCAGAGAATCGTTACAGGTAATTTCATCTTCAGCATCTATCTCACGCTAATATTTAGTAACACAAAATAATCGTTTCAAGCGGAAAACGTGTCTAATGAAACAGCAGCGCTACAGTCATCCGTGGTGCAAATTATTTGCCGGCGCGTGATGCAAGTGACGGCTTGTTCCACAGACTGTACCCCAGACGGGAGAAAGTTCACAACTGACCTCAATACCGCGTATACGTCACGATCTATGAGGCGCATTGGTTCGAACCCTGCTGCAAAAAGTCTACTGCAGCTTGCAGCAGCGCAATCACAGTTGTAATGGCAAGCAAAGCAAATACACTCGTCTATTCTCTGTCTTATTCTACTAATAAACTTTACTCTTTACTTGAGAGATATTGCTACATTAGAAAAAACGACTGTGATTTCCGGAAATAGCTCTTCCACAGCTGCCCACTATTTCCTTATATATTTGGCGACATTTGGGGTAATTTTAAAGCCAAAGCCCCACTGTCTTTGGTCAACCAGTGAGGAGATTCATGTTAGATTTGCAACATTATGACCAAATAAATTAGGAAGTAAGAGTAGCTGTGAAAGAGTCAATTTATGAAATTTTATCAGCTACCTACCCGTGACTTACCGAAAAAATGTAGAAGATAATGTAGAATGTGATGTTTGAATTGTTTGTGCGCATTGGTTGTTGTGTTGGTAGCAGTAGCAGTAGTATTAGTAGCAGCAGCAGCATATATTGAAATTCTTTACTTGTAGTGCCAAATGGTAGGAATTGGAATAGAAACAGTTAAAGAGCGAGAATGTCTAACTGTTAAGTGTCAAATATCACAATTGTCAGGAGAATCAAAAAACGATGTATCTCTTTTTCTACGTAAGTTTTTTGTATCCAAAAATTGAGAAGGTATAATAATGCCACGGAATTATGCTGAGCAGAACTGTAGTCAACAAAAACCATATCTCGTATCTAATAAATTTTTTACAAAAGAATAACCAAGTTAAATTCAAGGAAAAAATATTTCAGTACTGTCTTCTATTTCTTACCCAACTCCTTTCTTGTGAGCAAAGCAAAGTTTACTGTAGAACTCACTGTGCTGTCCAGGCAAAACCGGCGTTTCATAACATTTTCTAGGGACACGTTGTTTCATCTGTTCATTTCTCAAATACTGTTTACTCTTTTGAGACTCAAATTATCTCTTCCGTTGACAAAGATGATTTACTAAATGGTTCAAATGGCTCTGAGCACTATGGGACTCAACTGCTGTGGTCATCAGTCCCCTAGAACTTAGAACTACTTAAACCTAACTAACCTAAGGATATCACACACATCCATGCCCGAGGCAGGATTCGAACCTGCGACCGTAGCAGTCGCACGGTTCCGGACTGCGCGCCTAGAACCGCGAGACCACCGCGGCCGGCACGATGATTTACTCAGTCGGCCGCTGTGGTCGGGCGGTTCTAGGCGCTTCAGTCCGGAAACGCGCTGCTGCTACGGTCGCAGGTTCGAATCCTGCAACGGTCATGGATGTGTGTGATATCCTTAGGTTAGTTATGTTTAAGTAGTTCTAAGTCAAGGGGACTGATGACAGATGTTAAGTCCCACAGCGCTTAGAGCCATTTGAACAAATTTGATTTATTGACATAAACGAAAGCTCACGTTTACTCTGTTTATAACACAAACTGTTCATCAACAAAGTGAAGGGGAGCCTGACGCATGACACTTGGAACTCCATAGGGAAGCATTACGTGGCACAAAGACTATGCACCATCTAGTAATGCATGTTTTAAAAATTTTCTTCATAATTTGGCAGTTGCAACAAGTCTAGGAACATGCAACAGAGTACCAAGAACACAATAGTACAGAAAACGCGTTTTGTGAAAAAATAGCATTGACATTTCCATTCTTAAGCAGCGCAAAAGTACGCTTTCTTCACTAAAACGCCGGCCGGGGTGGCCGAGCGGTTCTAGGCGCTACAGTTGGAACTGCGCGACCGCTAAGGTCGCAGGTTAGAATCCTGCCTCGGGCATGGATTTTGATCATTGTCAATTATATGACTCATATATATATCACAGTTAATTTTCTCTTGGGCTGTCTCATTATATTAATGTTGACAACTGCTAAATTTTCATCACCTTAATCATTTGGAAATGAGTTAAGATTCGAAATAGTAATTATGGGAATCACAATAAATAGTGCAGTCCGTGGTGAAAACGTTGTCACTTTAAAAAATCTGTGAGACTGCGAACCAACGATAAATACAATTGCGCATTAAAAAGTATGTTTCTCCCTATATAAATTAAAAGTAAATGCATGTAGGCAACTAATCCTTAAACGTACATCGGTGGCTTAGGGTTTCAGATATCTGTTGGTAGAAATTTTTTTTTTTTCGTTTGTGTCGTGCCTCCGTGTTTCTTTGCTTCAACTACTGTAAGTATACATTAAAACACATTAATGCAATAAAAATTTAAACAAGTTACCAGAAGGAATCGATGTAGCAAATTATAAGATCTTAACAGCTCTTCATTCTATCTGCTTCCTACGCTGGACCATTACCCTGTGTCTTGAAACAGTTATAGCAATGCAACTTTTTTGTCTAGTATTGATGACGCTAACGTTTCTTTGAAGTGGATAAACATTTGAAAAAATGGTCATGATCCCCAGCACTCTCTGATGGTCGCAGATTTTAATCTAATGTCGCCCACACGTAAGAACACATAGTCTTGCTGCAACTCACTTACACGGATGAGTGTCACAAATCAGCTGACAGAACCTTAAATGGCAGTTGAGTAGTCATTTTGTAAAAAGCTTGTTATATAATTACGTTTTAGTTATATCGTTTTCCTTTCTTTTTGCTCCTTCTAAGCATACGGAAGAGGAAATAAGAACGAGATGAGACGTACGCTTTCTCTGGTGGTAAATTATTTATTGCAGGAAGCGACAACTTTTCCATCTCGAGTCGAATGTCGTAAAAGCGTGAGACTTTCAAGACATTTAATAGTTACAGCAGTGTTTTGGTGCGAGGAGCAGCAGCAGAGCTTCACAAAGAGTGAGGAGAGTAATAAACTGTCACAGCATTCGCGTGCACTACTTCAGGAAAATCAAAATGGAGAGACTTATTTATTTTTAATGCAGGCTCAGTTTCTCACGATTACGCAACGTTTTCGTTTGAAAACAAAGCGTCTTAATACTTCAATAAATTCAATAGGCAAGCATTGTTGTGCCACGTAGCTCATTGTCTAGTCCATAATACCTTCTCCTGTAACTACATTTCAATTTTTGTTTAGTTATTTCTCATTTCCGGAAGAGTTTCGTGACGTATCAGTGACTCCACAGACACACTCATGATTTCAGTTGCTCTCTTACATACCACACAGGCCATTCGTGTAAGTCAGTAGAGAGAAATTTTGGTTAACTGTATGGTAGTTAGTGTACTGTAAAGATATACTGAATTTATATAAGGACATTTTGACGTTTTAGCTACGAAATCCAGGAAAGCTCTGGTAGCAATTTTCTCAGTTCTAGATGACAATCTACACACTTTTATCTATAAAATCCAGTGGAATTCTCTCTCTCTCTCCCTCTATCAATCTGTATATCTACCTCTCTCTCTCTGTATATCTTAGCAGGCTTAATCACACTTTGTAACATTTGATTAACAAGTGTCGTATATCTTATTCTTTGTATATTCAGAGGGAATGCCCATTATAATATTGATATTGCCACAGAAACCAAAATAAAACTTGACTGCGGCTGTAAATGTGATTTAGAATCGAGAAGTCTTCGTTTTGAATCCAGAACAAGTAAAAGCTTCAAGGCAACGTACTGCAATCTTCGAAAGTGGTAAAACTTGCTTCGCTCACTGAAAGTCTTCCAAGAACACTTTGGTGGTTCTGATACGGCGCAGAGTTCTTGGTTAAGGAGGTCGGGGGAAGGTTAAGGCGAGCCATCTCCATAGGGCCTTGCACAACACGAAGTGCAGATTTCCGCAGTACAGTCGCTGCCTATTGAGAATAAGACACCACTGTTCCAAAGGATCCAGTAGCTAAGTAACGTATGAAACAGACACTGGATCCTAATACCAATGCAAATCCCAAGATTGGAGTAAGTTAAATGTCGCTACAACTTAATTATATCTGTGTTCAGTTTCCATGGTTGTGTTCTCGATTATGGACAAGTAAAAAACACAAGAGAAAATTACCTTACCAGGTTGATACATTAATTATTATTCATCTCAGTGAATAGAAAATGCCAACTTTTAAGCACCTAAATAACTGTCGCACTTTAAATAGCCGTGGAAAATAGTTTGCAGTCTTGGCAAAATAGGTCCTCAACCACAAAGTGTAGTTACACATGAGTAACTTTGACAGCGGCTAGATAATTAGTTACAGCAGTCAGTCCAGCAGCATGAATAACGCTCTTTTTACCACACTTTACGAGCAACCAATCTGCTTTCTGAGTTCGACGCTAACGGAATGTCTACCTTTTATTTTTCTTCTTTTTTATTAATATTCTTATCTTGCAGCTACTACATGTTAAATTTGACTGCATGACAAATTATATGTGAATTACGAAGTATTTAAACAAGATGTGCCACATTATGTTTCGAATACGACGTAGGGCAGTAGGTAGTTTTAAAGTTGAAAATCACAAATACGTTCGGAATAGTAGATGAAAATACACTGATGTACGTAAAAATTGCAGTATAATGAAGGCAGACAGTAAATGTCACGAAAATTATGGGGCGTTCAGACGAGATTATGGCACAGAAATTGTTAGATTTCCAGAACGATGGTGTGTGTGTGAGCTATGGGACGCGCTCTAAACCGCCTTGTGTCATGTCTCCTTGAGGTGCTGAAGGGGATGGTTGTACTTTGTGTATTGTTATCTACCAAAGTAGAAGATATCAGTGTATCTCATCGAGGCTAAAATGGCACCTTTTGATCTAATTACAGTGTCTGAATTGCTTTTTTCTTTTTTTCCGTCGTGAGTGTGGTATGCTCTATCAAGGAACCGCACCATGGGCTGCACTCAACTATGTGTCTGAAAGAGATAAGGACGAATAGTAAGCTCAACTGTAGAGAGCGAAATACGACGGCACTTCAGGATGATGTACATTTCCTCACTTTGGAAGTTGTTAACAGTCAGCTTTCTCTGATGGTTGACACATTTCTGAATTTAAGCCCCAGTCGTGTCGTTGTACACCCCCACTCGTTGCTACTACGGCTACTTGTGGCCATTGTCCAAATATAAACCTGACAATGAAACTAAAGCTTTTCGAATACAATGGACTCTTCAGCACAGTTAGCGACATATCGATTGTGAATCAGCCGGCCGCGGTGGTCTAGCGGTTCTAGGCGCTCAGTCCGGAACCGCGCGACTGCTACGGTCGCAAGTTCGAATCCTGCCTCGGGCATGGATGCGTGTGATGTCCTTAGGTTAGTTAGGTTTAACTAGTTCTAAGTTCTAGGGGACTAATGACCTCAGAAGTTGAGTCCCATAGTGCTCAGAGCCATTTGAACCATTTGATTGTGAATCAGTCGCCTTTTCCTACGAGTTTCACTTTCATTTGGAATATAGTGACGGCCGGACATGTGTGAGAAACCATAGAGATAAGCAAATCTCTGCACGTCTTACCTTCCACCGTGCTTTTTTTTCCTTAAACGAATTCCCTATGCTGAATTTTGAAATAAAAGTGTTAGATAGCTTTACAATACTACTTCTGTAGCAGTCTCTGTAGCCGAAAGTCGCTAACGCACGCCTGTGCGGGGCGCTCGATACAGACGTAAACCGGTTCGAATCTTGGTGGGGGATGAATTTTCACAGCCAGCATTTCGCCGGAAACGGGAAGAGTGGTGTTGGTGTAAAGTTGCAGATCGCCAATCTTTGCGCCAGTGTCCTAACATTTCCCCTTGTCTAACGAAGTGAGGGCATGGGTACTGTTGATGGTAACCCATCTGTCTGATGGCTATGTGCTGGCACCGGGTTTCTCTCTCTCTCTTCCCTCTTCATCATCATACTATACAAACGTAACACTACATTACACATTCATCCATTACACTCACTTACACTTCACAATTCATATAAGACGCTACTCTCCTATATCCGCAAGAAGATGGGACAATGTGCGAGGAGCAAAACACCCTATCTGACGGGCGGCTGAACCCACGCCTTACATATCCCAGCCAACAATGTTCTATGACATTTTAATTTTTACTGTTTATATGAACTTAAACATACACTACTGGCCATTAAAATTGGTACACCAAGAAGAAATGCAGATGATAAACGGGTATTTATTGGACAAATATATTATACTAGAACTGACATGTGATTACATTTTCACGCAATTTGGATTCATAGATCCTGAGAAATCAATACCCAGAACAACCACCTCTGACCGTAATAACGGCTTTGATACGCCTGGGGATTGAGTCAAACGGAGCTTGGATGGCGTGTACAGGTACAGCTGCCCATGCAGCTTCAACACGATACCACAGTTCATCAAGAGTAGTGACTGGCGTATTGTGACGAGCCAGTTGCTCGGCCACCATTGACCAGACGTTTTCAATTGGTGAGAGATCTGGAGAATGTGTTGACCAGGGCAGCAGTCGATCGTTTTCTGTATCCAGAAAGGCCCGTACAGGATCCGCAACATGCGGTCGAGCATTATCCTGCTGAAATGTAGGGTTTCACAGGGATCAAAAAAATGGTTCAAATGGTTCTGAGCACTATGGGACTTAACATCTGTGGTCATCAGTCCCCTAGAACTTAGAACTACTTAAACCTAACGAACCTAAGGACATCACACACATCCATGCCCGAGGCAGGATTCGAACCTGCGACCGTAGCAGTCGCGCGGTTCCGGACTGCGCGCCTAGAACCGCTAGACCACCACGGCCGGCTTCACAGGGATCGAAGGACGGGTAGAGCCAGGGGTCGTAACACATCTCAAATGTAATGTCCACTGTTTAAACTGCCGTCAATGCGAACAAGAGGTGACCGAGGCGTGTAACCAATGGCACCCCATACCATCACGCCTGGTGATGCACCAGTATGGCGATGACGAATACATGCTTCCAATGTGCGTTCACCGCGATGTCGCCAAACACGGATGCGACCATCATGATGCTGTAAACAGAACCTGGATTCATCCGAAAAAATGACGTTTTGCCATTCGTGCACCCAGGTTCTTCGTTGAGTACACCATCGCATGCGCTCCTGTCTGTGATGCAGCGTCAAGGGTAACCGCAGTCACAAACTCCGCGCTGATAGTCCATGCTGCTGCAAACGTCGTCGAACTGTTCGTGTACATGGTTGTTGTCTTGCAAACGTCCCCATCTGTTGACTCAGGGATCGAGACGTGGCTGCACGATCCGTTACAGCCATGCGGATAAGATGCCTGTTATCTCGACTGCTAGTGATACGAGGCCGTTGGGATCCAGCACGGCGTTCCGTATTACCCTCCTGAACCCACCGATTCCATATTCTGCTAACAGTCATTGGATCTCGACCAACGCGAGCAGCAATGTCGCGATACGATAAACCGCAAACGCGATAGGCTACAATCCGACCTTTATGAAAGTCGGAAACGTGATGGTACGCATTTCTCCTCCTTACACGAGGCATCACAACAACGTTTCACCAGGCAACGCCGGTAAACTACTGTTTGTGTATGAGAAATGAGTTGGAAACTATCCTCATGTCAGTACGTTGTAGGTGTCGCCACCGGGCCAACCTTGTGTGAATGCTCTGAAAAGCTAATCATTTGCATATCACAGCATCTTCTTCCTGTCGGTTAAATTTCGCGTCTGTAGTACGTCATCTTCGTGGTGTAGCAATTTTAATGGCCAGTACTTTATATCCTTCCTTATCCCTAGAGATTATCTGATATATCGTCCATAGACATCTGTCGAATTTCCTTAATACTAGGCCGCTATAACCACAACCATTGTTCATCACTGACTAAATCTTCTGTGTACTGTATCTAGTAAAACTAAATTCTGAACTCTGCTACAACGGACCTCGAACACTTAGAGTCATTTGATTCCATGTCACATAGCGTAGAGTCTCTGAGCGCAGCTCGTATAGGCTTAATCAATTACAGTCTCTTCACATGTAGCATTTGTTGCATTACAGGGTTGGGCATTTGTATCACTCCAAGCTTCCTGGAAATATCTTTCATTCATTGCTGAAAATTCCTTAATGAATTACAATTTTTGTGACTATAGGCCTGGGAAAAGCCATCTTAATTGTCACATTTGTGTTGCTGATGATTAGAAGAGGTAATGAAAAGGGCGGACTCCAAAGCCAGGACGTAGGCTGTTCCTGTCGAATAGCAGCAACAGATCCACCATGTGTAATATTCCCAATCGGAGGACGGATCACCACCGTGTCACACGGTGAAACACTGCAAAGAGGGTTGGGATTTAACTCAGAACACTGATAGATATCCTGGAATCTGCAGCTGGACGCCAACACCTATAAAAGCGATAAAAATTTCTTCAATAACAAGGATTCCAAGCGGCAGAGGGAACGAAAGGTACCCCCATCGGCGAATGAACTTATATCTGACCTAGGTGAATCTCATTTTCCTCGTTCACAAGTTTCCACTTCGGAAATTTTCTGAATGGATACGCAAATTACAGTTCCTCACAGTAAAGCTTTGTGTCGCAACGTAACATGAACCCTTGACAGTGAAGAAAAGTATAAAGCGATTTATGTGTGGAGTTAGGAAAGCACGAGAAAGGTATTAGTACACGAGGGTATTCAGACAGACCATGTGGCGTCCTGGTGAGACTTTTGTCCATGCAACACCAGGCACCATGTTCGTTTTCCCTCCTTCAGAGAGCTGTAATGTGTCAAAAACTTTCAAGTCTTTTATTAATAGTCCAGACTATCTTTTACTGTCTCTTAAGCTATAGTAAAGTGCAAAAAACGGCCATTTTAACGCCCTATAAATTGGATTCCAAACTCTCAATCTAAAAACAGAACTCTTCGTTACGTCTTCTAAAAAATGTATGCAACAATATCAGACTAAACAGTTAAATGTTCCAGATCCGCCTTACTTCACCCAGTTACACACATACATGCAGATAGCAGTGTTACGATATGTTGAAGGAAAAGAAAAATGTCTCTTTACGTCTCAAGAGGACATAAGAATGACGGAGCTACTTTGCCAAAAAGTTATCAGATACACACACTTACATCCTTCGTTGTAGTAGTATTGCATTACGCTGATTGTTATCGTAAAAGAAAAACAAAATAATGATAAATGTACTGGTTGCAAATCTAATTAACCATCGAGAGCTGTTATGTAGGGACTTCAGAAAATAATTTACAGATGTCGTCCGACGCTAAGACCATTGGGCAACAAGAGTAGCGCATTATCAGAAGAGAGAGTACTTGTTCCCTGTTTCCAGCAAACGCAGTTCTGCTGCGGTACGAATGTCGAGTGCATCACAGTATGCGATTTAAATGGCGTGGCAACGGAAAAAGTACTCCAAATCTGAAGTACGCTAGACACTACGATTCTTGTAGGCAATACGTCTAAATTGCATACAGATTCACCGCAAAATTCTGGCGATATGTGGACCAAATGCAACGTCGCGTCCAACCGTAGTGAAATTGGGCCAACAATTTGACAAACGCAGCACAGACTTGGGTGACGTTGATCGGGACGTGCAGATCTTGCATCGTGTGATTTCTATGTTTTCGGAAAGCCGAAAGAGCAGCTGGGGAGGAGCAGATTTTTCAGCGATGTGGGAAGTTCACACAGCAGTTCTTGAATGGCTCCGACCAAGGTGCGGGTTCTTAGCCTTGGGGTTGGTTGTTTGGTAGGTTGGTCGGGGTAGGGGACCAAGCAGTTAGGTCATCGGTCCCACCGGGTGAGAGAATGATGGGGAAGGAAATCGGTCGTGCCCTTTCAAAAGAACCATCCCGGCAGTAGGGAAATGACGGAAAACCTAAATGAGGATGACCGGACGCGGGTTTGACCCCTCGTCCTCCCGAATGCAAGTACAGTGTGATAACCACTGCGCGGCCTCTCTCGGTCTAGCGGTGAGGAAATGAACGATTTATAGAACGTTCCGAACGTTGTTTACGGAGACTTGGTGACTGAGTTGAAGAAAAGTGTCACGTATCTGTGTCAGTTCGAAGTGTAGTGCACTATTCAGTAAAACCCACTTCTCCTGCCATTATTTTGTACGAGTGTATTTCATATGAGAAAAAGTACCACCACAGCTGGATCTTGAGACTGTCTTTATTCTATCACACGACCAGTTTCGGCGGCACATTACCGCCATCCTCAGGCCCCACCACTGCCGAAAGAGTATTCGATTTCCTGTGGGATCCTTGTTACTAACACAATTGTGGTTCTCCGATGGAGACAACTCGGTGTCGAGTATAGACTCCTGATGAAAGCTAGCTCACGTATGCTAGTAACAAGGATCCCACAGTAAATGCGCCAAGGAAATCAAATACTCTTTTGGCAGTGCTGAGGCCTGAGGATAGCGATAACGTGCCACTGAAATCAGTCGTGTGATAGAACCAAAACATTCTCAAGATACAACTGTGGTGGTAATTTTTCTCATATACCGGGTGATCAAAAAGTCAGTATAAATTTGAAAACTGAATAAATCACGGAATAATGTAGATAGAGAGGTACAAATTGACACACATGCTTGGAATGACATGGGGTTTTATTAGAACCAAAAAAAAAAAATACAAACGTTCAAAAAATGTCCGACAGATGGCGCTTCATCTGATCAGAATAGCAATAATTAGCATAACAAAGTAAGACAATGGAAAGATGATTTTCTTTACAGAAAATTCTCAAGATGTCCACCATCATTCCTCAACAATAGCTGTAGTCGAGGAATAATGTTGTGAACAGCACTGTAAAGCATGTCCGGAGGTATGGTGCGGCATTGGCGTCGGATGTTGTCTTTCAGCATCCCTAGAGATGTCGGTCGATCACGATACACTTGCGACTTCAGGTAACCCCAAAGCCAATAATCGCACGGACTGAGGTCTGGGGACCTGGGAGGCCAAGCATGACGAAAGTGGCGGCTGAGCACACGATCATCACCAAACGACGCGTGCAAAAGGTCTTTCACACGGCTAGCAATACTTTGTTTTTTTTTTTTTTTGTTCTAATAAAACCCCATGTCATTCCAAGCATGTGTGTCAATTTTTACCTCTCTATCTACATTATTCCGTGGTTTATTAAGTTTTCAAATTTATACTGACTTTTTGATCACCTGGTATATCATCAGCTGAAGTCTCTCGTCCATGCAGTAAGATGGAAATCCATAAATTGAGTACAACTTACTTTTTGAAGTCCTCACGTATTGCCACCTTTGTTGGAGGTGCGATCGGAAAAGTGACGAGTGAGTTGTAGGACGCTAAGGAGAAAAATGACGATGGGAATGACCGACCAAGGATAAGAATTTTCCTCGAAGTCTGACCACGGTCAGATAAACTGCCCTTTCAGCTTTTCTTCATTATCTGATAGCCATGAAGGAAGTTTAGAAACTTGTGCTTTTAAAACGTACGTCACGTCTCACGGACAACTGTTATTACGTCACATTTATCAAAGACTCGTTCACTCGTCACACTAGTGCAGGACAGAACATCATTGCATAATCCACTTCTGTACATTTCTGTTAAGTAGCGTCGGCCGGAGTGGCCGAGCGGTTCTAGGCGCTACAGTCTGGAACCGCGCAACGGGTACGGTCGCAGGTTCGAATCCTGCCTCGGGCATGGATGTGTGTGAGGTTCTTAGGTTAGTTAGGTTTAAGTAGTTCTAAGTCCTAGGCGACTGATGACCTCAGAAGTTAAGTCCCATAGTGCTCAGAGCCATTTGAACCATTTGTTAAGTAGCAACTGAGCTGAAACGCAAAAAGATTGTGATTCAATAACAATCAATAACTAACTGGACGTGGGTCTAAATTGTATGAAGCAAGACTTTAGTATGGAGTTTCAACAACGCGTGGAACTAATAAAATCCTTGAAAAAATATTTTAATTCATTTGCGTCAGAGGACTAAAAATTCGTACTGTTTCTATCCGAGAGGTGTTAATAGAGCTTTTCAAGAGAAATGAAAGCAGACACTTAAGGGTACAGGTGAAGGAAATCTTTGAATTCAATTGACAAAAAATCTGCCTACGTAGCCGAGGTCATTAACGGGTGCCAGTGTGGTGTCTCTCCATTGGGAACTATCCAGTTCGAATCCCCTTTGCAGGAGAAATTTTCGTTGCTGACATTTGGCTGGGAAGGACGAGGTAGCGTAAGATTTCCAGCCAATGACTTGCGCTAAATTACAAACACTCTTTATGATGATTTGTCTCTCAGATGGAATCGTTAAAATCGTCGGTCTCCTTGCTACTATTTCAGAGGAATAAGCTATGCGCCACCACTATGCTTCATCCTTTCTCTCTCTTTCATATCTTTAACTGTTTATAACATCATAAATAGAACATTGAATAGCACAGGTACTTATCGTAGTCGTTCACAGGAGACAGATACACACTACGTTGAGGTGAATAGAGTGACCCTTTCTCCTTATTTCGATATGTCACCTGAACACTCACAAATTGGATCACCACATCCTTTTCCAAACTAAAAAAGCTTGGGTTAAATTAATACGAATGATGTCGTTAGCAAGACTTTCATATCTGTTTTCGCATGATTCTTCTCGGTAAGCACAAGGAGTAAAATATTAAGGTATATACGACCCGGCCTCAGAATATAATATTTTTAAAACATGCAACAGCAGAAAATTGCGGTTGCCGTATTATCTGGTGCTTAGTTACGAGTGGTGGAAATAATGCAGATTTCTGTGTTCTTCCTAAGATGTAAACAGAGAATGGGTATCGCTACACAAATCTACAGAGAAATACACGTCCACCGTTCTGACACATAGAATCTCCCTTGGTGTGTCGCGAAACGTGCTCTGCAAAGTTTTACGAATATGCATTGCTTAATTGTTTCATTTTTATGACTCTATGTAGATAAATGTGTTATCTTTCTTCATCTGCATCATTAAATCGCAACTGAAGTAAAAAGAATAACTTCTCGAACCTAATTTGATAGCAAACAAAGCTTAGTCGTGAAAATTAAAAACAGAATCTCTTATCACATCTACTATTTGTTGTTTTCAGCAAGCATATTTCCTATTGTCTATGATCAGCTCTCGTTTCCCGCCCAAACAGCAAGCTACGACCACAAGAGAAACCTCATAATCACGGCCACCTTGCCTATTCACTTAGACAGTACGCTTCAACTGCCCCTGACACAGATGTACGTCCGCATAAGAAGTAAACCGTCAATTGTCCTCCTCACGCTTGCTAGCGCTGTCCTAGATATTCCGTGTCGTCGCTGCTATTAAACGCTTGAAGAAGGCCTCCGTTCCGTTTATTACATTTGTTCAGTTTATTACTCTTGGCTACGTTCCGAGATGATCAGTGGAGAATCACAGTCTGTTGATCGTATATTTTCTACAGTGCTGCCTTTAAAGGGAGTGAGAAATTGAAATGAAGCGCCGTTAATGCCTGACGAAGGCAGGGAACATGCTTCAGCTTCCCACCTATTTCTTTACTCTTACTTAAAGAAAGAAGCTAATATTCTTTTTGTTTTTTACTTCAGGAAGTAACTTTGTAGCCGACGCTATACATCGTCGAAACCTCTGTGTTAATGTGGTCAGTATCATGGGTCGCGACCGCAGAATATCACGTAGGTGTAGGAGATACTCAGAATCGATGCCCATGACCGCTACGGGGCTTGAACCCACTACCTTTAACATTCTTTAGCAATCACGAGTAACTGTGTTTTTCACGCAAACGCCTGCAGGCAGTCTCCGTGTGTATGCTTTAAACATACAAGGTATAGTTTTTTATGAAATCCTCGTGATACATTTTGTGTGCGGATCAAATGACTTCGTGAATTGTACAGCTCATACGAAGCTCTGTGGATTCACTTTTTTTTAATATTAGTGTTTGGCGACACTAAGGTGTTTCGAGAGGTCACGTACTTTCTTTGCCGTTTCGAGTGGTTACGTCATACACCAACAGGAAGGAAAGCCTTCTGCTTGCTGACTCGCACCCAGCCGACCTTGCGTCTGGTTCCGCAATCCGTCCCTTATTCCGGAATTTGTTAGTAACCGGTTGCAACACTTCTCCCTAACCTTACCTCCTTTCAGCATAGCAGCCTGTGAGTTTACCAATTTGTGCAATCACTGAACTTCCGGGATGTGGTCTTATGTTAACACGCTCGTGCACCACAGCCAAAAAGGAACCTGTTCTGGCCATAACCTGGAGAAGGGCAGCGATAAAAGCTGATGTTGGTACATCATCCAAGACAGACGTGCCAAACCATATGTTGGTTAAGTCAAAGAGGTAACTGAGACCTATATCACCACCGTATAAGAACGACCACAATAAAAGGTCTCATAGGTGGGTGGGGATCTAAAATTTCATTCCACTCGTAATGATTCTAAACTATTTTTGATACTTCTCGTGCTTTATTCTGGGACCGCAGTTCAACATAGACACGGCAGACTAGTGTATCAAATGGTTCGAATGGCTCTGAGCACTATGGGACTTAACATCTGAGGTCATCAGTCCCCTAGAACTTAGAACTACTTAAACCTAACTAACCTAAGAACATCACACACATCCATGCCCGAGGCAGGATTCGAACCTGCGACCGTAGCAGTCGCACGGATCCGGACTGAAGCGCCTAGAACCGCTTGGCCATCGCGGCCGGCACTCGTGTATCGTAGTACCTCTATTCTTCATCTCCAGCGCTCCAGAACTGAAAGGAGTTCATCATAGTGGGTGCCACAGCCATAAATTTATTAAACACATGCAACATTTTTCACACACGCTGTAGTTAAATTCCTTCTTCGTCCCACAACCAGAGCCTGCTTTTCAAGCTACCATCATTGTTTACCTGCATAAAAAAGGACAAATAAAACAATTCATGCATCAATCCAAAAAATGTTCAAATATGTGTGAAATCTTATTGGACTTAACTGCTAAGGTCATCAGTCCCCAAGCTTACACACTACCTAACCTAAATTAACCTAAGGACAAACACACACACACCCATGCCCGAGGGAGGACTCGAACCTCCGCCGGGACGAGCCGCACAGTCCTGCGTCAGTCACTTTTTTTATTTTGCCACTATATGTGTCGATTGTTCACACCATCATCTTCAGGTGGAGAATTGTTTATTAACATGGGTGCTGTTGGTGATGAGTACACACGTCTTGCCCGCATCTCGTGGTCGTGCGGTAGCGTTCTCGCTTCCAACGCCCGGGTTCCCGGGTTCGATTCCCGGCGGGGTCAGGGATTTTCTCTGCCTCGTGATGGCTGGGTGTTGTGTGCTGTCCTTAGGTTAGTTAGGTTTAAGTAGTTCTAAGTTCTAGGGGACTGATGACCATAGATGTTAAGTCCCATAGTGCTCAGAGCCATTTGAACACACGTCTTTTCACTATCGCAGACCAAGGGCAGTGTAGGTTATTTTGCGTCTTTTGAGGGAGTATGCAGAAGTGCGCAACGCAATGTGGCATGGACTCGACTAATGTCTGAAGTAGCGCTCGAGGGAACTGACACCATGAATCCTGCAGGTCTATCCATAAATCCGTAACAATACGAAAGGGTGTAGATCTCTTCTGAACAGGGCGTTGCAAGGTATCCCCTATACGCTCAATAATGTTCATTCCTGGGGAGAGCCCGCATCTCGTGGTCGTGCGGTAGCGTTCTCGCTTCCCACGCCCGGGTTCCCGGGTTCGATTCCCGGCGGGGTCAGGGATTTTCTCTGCCTCGTGATGGCTGGGTGTTGTGTGATGCCCTTAGGTTAGTTAGGTTTAAGTAGTTCTAAGTTCTAGGGGACTGATGACCTAAGATGTTGAGTCCCATAGTGCTCAGAGCCATTTGAACCATTTTTTCCTGGGGAGTTTGGTGGCCAGTGGAAGTGTTTAAACTCAGAAGAGTGTTCCTGTAGCCACTCTGTAGCAATTCTGGACGTGTGGGGTGTCACATTGTCCTACTGGAATTGCCCAAGTCTGTCGGAATGCACAATGGACATGAATTGATGCAGGTGATCAGACAGGATGCTTACGTACGTATCACCTGTTAGAGTCGTATCTAGACGTATCAGGGGTCCCATATCACTCCAACTGCACACGCCCCACACCATTACAGAGCCTCCACCAGCTTGAACAATCTCCTGCTGACATGCAGTGTCCATGGATTCATGAGGTTGTCTTCTTACCCGTGCACCTCCATCCGCTCGATACAATTTGAAACGAGACTCGTCCAACCAGGCAACATGTTTCCGGTCATCAACCGTCCAATGTTAGTGTTGGCAGGCCCAGGCGAGGCGCAAAGCTTAGTCATCAAGGGAACATGAGTGGGCCTTTGGCTTCGAAAGCCCATATCGATGATGTTTCGTTGAATGGTTGGCACTATGACACTTGTTGGTGGCCCAGCATTAAAATGTGCAGCAATTTGTGGAAGTGTTGCACTTCTGCCACGTTGAAAGATTCTCTTCAGTTGTCGTTGGTCCCATTCTGGCAGGATCATTTTCCGGCCGCAGCGATGTCGGAGATTTGATGTTTACCGGATTCCTGATATTCACGGTACGCTCGTGAAATGGTCGTACAGGAAAATCCCCACTTCATCGTTACCTCGGAGATGCTGTGTCCCATCTCTCGTGCTCCGACTGTAACACCACGTTCAGACTCACTTAAGTCTTGATAACCTGCCATTGTAACAGCAGTAACCGATCTAACAACTGCGCCAGACGCTTGTTTTCTTGTATAGGCGTTGCCGACCGCAGCGCCGAATTCTTCCTGTTTATATGTCTCTGTATTTGAATACCCATGCCTATACCAATTTCTTTGGCGCTTCGGTGTGTTATTAGTGATGATATATTCACTAGGAAGACATTGCAAATCATGAATGTACTTTGGGATGTTAAAGAATCAGGACTATAAATAATTTTACGACGCAACACTAATAGTAGAATCACGAATATGCGTGCTAGGACTGACCTTGTACTACAGTAATGACAAATTTTAACAATTTTTATACGTTTCACTTTTAGGATAGGACGTTGCGCTCGTGGATGGTATTATGATTTATGCTTAAGTTAGACTTCACTTTGTAAATGGCTTGTGTAATGTCTGCAAGATTGGGAAAACACGTATGTGGCACTATCCTGACAATGAAACTTTTAGCTGTATGCTTCTTTATGACTCAGCCGTATACCAAACAGCGACAACTTATTACGCCTCGATGTGCATACGCAGTAACATCCAGAGTGAGCATCATGCTTCACACAGTTGTCTGCAGAAGAAGCTTCTCCTTAAAGTTAAATAGTCAACAGTTATCTCTGGAATAACGATACCACAGAACTTCTGGTACATCGCAACTGCTTGTAATATGAGGAACATATGTGGTGTTCACAAAGAAGTTACATTGCCTCCCCCTCCCTCCTCCCACTGACAAACCTCTCTCTGCTAATACAACTCGTAGAACCAAAGCCATCAGCGAAAAGCGTATACCACAACAGCTGTTACGGAAGCACTGAAGCGATCTCAAATGTCTCTTTTGCTTCCTGGCGTGGCAACTTCCCTCCGGCACTTAATTCATTAGTGCGGAGAAATAGGTGGCAGAGAGAATCACATGTCTTACGCAATTGCTCTCTAAGCCTATATCATTCTCTGGCTACGGACACTCGGTGTTTTCTACAAGTGTCGTTGGCATTCGAGCGGGAAGGGGAGCATAAAAAAGAGGAGACTGGTAATAACTTGGCTACTGCTATCTCTGCTTCTGTTTCTAATTATCACTTTCCACTTTACTTTTTCGAATATGGCCACTGAGCATATACACTGGTTCCCACACGTTACGGAAAAATTATCAAACATTCATAACGCAAAAAGTAAGTACGTAAAATAACAGAATACAACAACTGTCGCAACATAAATAAGACTTAAAAGCACAGCACCAAGTGAAGATTTGATATTGGAACTTAGATCATGATTAAAATATGTGAACTGTATACGGAAGTCTGATATAGCACACTTCCACACGGGACACGAATATCTAGGGACGTATGATCCTCCCACGAATGGGGTCTGAAAAAATAATTAAATGTCATATTTCATTGAAATTGTGATGCAACTTTATCGGAAAATATTTTTTTTCTTAGCAATTGGCCACCTCTCCATTGCGAAGTGTACTGTGCATAGTTGGGTAATGTTAATCAAAATGTTAACTTCGCTAGCCGTTAAACTGTTACTAAAAATGCTAACTTCGTTAAACGTTAAGGATTTGTGCGGGTGGCGCGGCGCTATTTTTGTGATAATTAGTACGTACCTTTTAATGATTAACGGACTCGAAGAAAGTTAACGGAATTTAAAGTGTCCGTTAGTGTAATTTTTCTTGAAAATTAACTTAAAACTTAATCCGTTACTGAAAAAATAAACTTCGCTAGCTAACGATTAACGTACTAACGGCCTTGTGCCCGTCTATGGTTGTGTGTCGTTGCAGCTGTTTGGGGAATAGGACTTTCTGTGAAATCTTAGATTGTCATATTGCAGCATGCTATCTAATTTGACGATTATGGACTTTATAACGCTTTACTGGTTTCCACTCTTAAGAGTCTTCATCAGAAGTAAAAAAACAGAGAAGACAAAATACTAAATAAAAGTCAAGTACAAAAATTAAAAAGTAAAACACTAAAAACGACCGCCATATTTTTACTTTTTCTCCTTTACTTGAACTTCTTAATTATGTTGTTTAATCCTGTCAGGATTCTGTCACGACTGAAAACATTGATTATCGTTCCATGGGGAAGTATCCTAGGGAAGAGAGCAGGGACATCTCTCGGCTAACTTGTGGTTGTCAAAAGTGTAATTCGCTCTGGCGGCAGGCGTGCTCTCTCCAACACGGCAGATGTCCCTCACTTAATTTCTCATCAGAGTGTTTACTTCCCGGCATTCAACTTATGCTACAATATCAAGTGTCCAAAGAGATCCTGCTCTAAACGATGAACATGTATCTCACTGCACGGATAATGCACTGCAGCTCAGATTACCTCTGTTATGGGTGGCATATTACCAAACAGGTCGATATTCTCAGAACAGATTGGAAGCACAATGTATAATATGGGAGTAGGTGATGTTGTGAAGGAAGAAGACGGATGGACAGGTTAGTGTCCAATTTATCTTTGGCAGCCTGGTCGTAAAAGAGGCTAGGTGGAAAACTCTGTGAAGGGAATCGGGTGTGACCTTCTCAGAGAAGCTATTAGACTCGAGAAAAACTACGATCTATCCTTAAACATTACAGTCCTCATACTAAAGCAGATCACAAAATTTTGTATTAAGCAAGGAGTTTCAGACGATATATGAAAATGTTTCATACCAAATATGATGGGGAGAAAGTAGGTCTTATCGATGATAACTGCGTTTTTCTTAACTGATAATACCTTCCCTTCTGATGACTCGCTATTACAGCAGGTAACGCGAAAGAAGCCTCTCCGTGGATGGTAATCGCAATGGTACTGTTCATACGTAAGGCCCATAGTGGAAGCATTTCCTCCCGAATATTCCCTCGGAAAGTCTATAATTAAATAACTTACTGCTCGTATATTGTGACTGAAGTTATTAAAAAGATGTTGCTGATGCATAACCACTCTTCTGAAAAGGGGGATAAATGTAATCCTTCACAGGGCCAGCAGCAAGTTATGTAACTCAAATGCAGTATCGAGCTTCGACATGATTGATCACCATATGTCAGCCCAGCTAGGTGAGCTATATTCTTTGTTAAATTCACTGTAGATTGCAAGAAGATTTGATGGCTTCCATTGCTACAGTACATTTTTCGGATCGTGAACACTATTTTGAACTTGCCAAGAACGTCGCCTATCCTGATGCAGACCCTATCACGGGCACGCATCATCTTAGAATGCTTAAGAACGGCTCTAATTAGTGTGTACTGGCGCTGATGGCACCTCGTACTGAATCTGTTCTTGCGTAAAGACATATTTGTTGCCCAGACTAAAATGTAAGCTGGACCGCCCACCAATATAGGATGCGACCAGAAGACGGAAATATTTTCTGTGGAGTCTGCATGGGTAGTCAGAACGCCGAGATGGCCTGAAACGCAAAAGTAGGCCAAGTGTTGTTATCAAGCAGATAACGAACTCCCGTTGGGATCGCGAGACATATCACGAGGACGCAACAGGGGCGTTCCGGAATGCGCCTCTTCGACTGAGACTTGGTTTGCAGCTTCATAATGCGATTGTAATTAATGCAGTATTCTGCGAATGAGTACGTCCACATTTAAAACCTAACTCGACATAACATAAACAACGTGATGAAGTGTATACTGAACAGTATTTGCGAGCTTAATTATTTATTCACGGTAAATGACAACAGCTAAACAGTTGCAGGATAAAGATTTATTAAAATTCTTGACCACGGTTTCGGTAATCTAAATATATTTTCATCAGAAGTAAAATACACTAAAATCGCATCCTGCAGTGGAGATGCATAAAACAATTGTGCCAAAGGCGTCGTCAGTAGAAAAAACATATCCATTTATACAGCAAAATTATGGACAGAAGGTAATGATGCTATGCTGTGTTCGCATCAACCTTCTGTCCATAATTTTGCTGTATAAATGGAGATGATGTTTTAACTACTGACGACGCCTTTGGTACAATTGTTTTATGTATCTCCACTGCAGGATGTGATTTTAGTGTATTTTACTTCTGATGAAGGTATATTTAGATATACCGAAACCGTGGTCAAGAATTTTAATAAATCTTTGTCCTGCAACTGTTTGGCTGTTGTCATTTACCGTGCAGAATTTCAACAGTTGCTGTTTCAGCCATGTTTAAAATCTTAATTATTTACTTGAACCGTGAAAAGAAACTCATGTATCTGCAGTCAGTAATGAAACAAATATACCGAAAAGTGCTAAAGCATAATTTTGGCAGCTCACCTTTTTACCTACCTTTTATGACAGCATCAAACACGTTGTTTGACTGAGTACAGTACTTCTGATATACATCAACCGAGTAGAATTAGCAGTAAGCATGTAATGTGATATTATTTAACATTTTGATCACGAACATTGATTTTTGTCGAGTAAAGGGAGAAGTCTACTTTTATTAGACTTTGAAATGATACCGAAGTGAAGAGAGAGGCGCACTGTGACCAAAAAACAGTGTGAATATCACAATTATTATCAGTGAGTCACTTTCTTTACAAACAGCATGCTGGATACAAAACTTAATCATTCTGAAGCTAGAACATAGTGTATTTTCATCTACGAAAATTCGCTTTAAAAGACCTCTGTAGTTTGGAAATGCTCTAGTGTTGGAAATATTTAATTCTGAGGATTATCCGTAGAAGATTTGTAGTCCCTTTGTTTTCGCAAGCTAAGGCAAATTTCGTCAATTACCCGTAAAACACCTTCATATTCGAAAAAGACACGCAATACAACTATTATATTTTTAATATGGAAGGAAAAGCTCGGTAGGCGCTAGGGAGGCCACTGATAGGGAAATAGTGGTGCCTTGTATCCTATATGCCATGGAGTCATCGTCAGTTTGTTAAACGACGTCATCTTCAACACCTTCGCTGAAATTTATATTTCATGTTTCAACCTTTACTTTGATTATCAACAGTTTCAACACCAGAAATTCAAGTATGAATCACATAGACACCGGATTGCTGACATTCCTTGGGTGTAAATATTACTGAGAACCTGTCTTTTAGAATTCTGAAATAATTTTCTCCAGACCCTTGGCAGACACCGGACCAGTGCCTTTTTTCATACCCTTGAGTGTCCAGAACATCTGCAGGGCTACTGGCGCACAGTCACCGTTCGTGTAAAAGAGCTTTAACAGCAACGCGCGGTCCTTCATGGAGAAAGTCATATTGGAAGTCTCGGACGCAAACTAAGGAACAGCAGTGTACCACTCGTCTGTCGGTGTGCATTTTCTAACGCTTGCAACTCCATCTATTGGTAAAATTTTCGTAATTTTTTTTTCCATGACGTTTCCCCCTGTGCAAATAATACGAGTAAGCTGTTCAAATTTTACGTCATTCTGAACAGTGGTCGTCTTTCTCTAGCGTTTTGAACCTGGAAATTTTATTATGGACACCCTAATTCCAGAAGCTTGTATTAAAATTGGTTAGTATTTTCACCATAACAGACTCGGAAGTGTTCTTGACTGTAGCATGTGTATTTCGTTTGAGAAACTCAAGCAGAGTTCTTCAAAAATGGTTAAAATGGCTCTGAGCACTATGGGACTCAACTGCGGTGGTCATTAGTCCCCTAGAACTTAGAACCACTTAAATCTAACTAACCTAAGGACATCACACACATCCATGCCCGAGGCAGGATTTGAACCTGCGACCGTAGCAGTCGCACGGTTCCAGACTGCGCGCCTAGAACCGCGAGACCACCGCGGCCGGCAGAGCTCTTCTTTATATTGTTTTAAATGTCTTCCTGTCTACTTGTAATGTCTCTGGGCTGCTGTCAGCCCGCCCCGGATGGGGAACTGGAAATACAATAAAGGAAAAAAAATCAAGCAGAGTACACTGCCGCGCCTCGGCCACCACATTCCCTCAACACTATACGTCCAAACAATCCACATCCTGCCCAACGAAATTTTACTCGCGTTCCCTTACCCGACCATGAAATCCGCCCTGATATATACACATTCCACCATATCTAGGAGATCGCTACCACACATCCCTCGATCGGGCCTTCCTTCCCCTCCAATCCTTCCACTCACTTCTTAGGTTCGGAACCGCATCCCTCTCCCCTCTTCCCCCATCCATTCACGTACACAAATCCCTCCTACGCACTATCTTTCAATGCCACGTTCCCCTGATACCCTTCTTCCTGTCAGTCTATTTCCATTCATCTCTTCAGTCAACCATGTATCTCTTTCAACAAGTCACACATCGGCCTGTGCGGGATTAGCCGAGCGGTCTTGGGAGCTGCAGTCATGGACTATGCGGCTGATCCCGTCAGAGGTCCGAGTCCTCCCTCGGGCATGGGTGTCTGTGTTTGTCCTTAGGATAATTTAGGTTAAGTAGTGTGTAAGCTTAGGGACTGAAGACCTTAGCTGTTAAGTCCCATAAGATTTCACACACATTTCTGAACACATCGGCCTTTCCGTTTTACTTTATGCAACTGTCTATCAGTTTTTACAGCTTCATGTACGACACTCATTTTACATTCATCTATGTCTATATTTTAATAAATCATCAAATCAACTTTTCAAATTTTAACTTATGCAGCTGACGCTCTGTATTTTTATTGTACGAAACGTTTATTTTTGTCAAACGCCATGTCCAGTTTTCAGAATATTTTTTATTTTTTTTATTTTCCTCTGATGTGGCTGAGGAGCGGCAAATTGTATCCGCCGATGGCCCATTCCCTGCCCATATGGGGCATGGAGGAGGGGGGGGGGGGCTTGAAATAACAATGAAGAGAAGAAATCAGGCAGAGTACAATATTTATGAATTATCCAAACTTCGTCTAAATAGGTGAGAAAGTTCACGTCAAGGCACACACAAGCACATCGGTATTTGATGTCCTTGCGTGTATGAATACCAGCTAGTAAAGGCGCACCTGCTAGACAAACCAAATTCGTGTACTTTTAGTGCCTTTTTTTCGCGGGTTCAGAGATGTTAGCACATTATCTGAACCTGTCATTGACCTAATGCTGTCCATCAACAAGTCTGCCCCTATCTTCGCGCCGGAAGGTTTCGCAGCATCGGAAGCGTGCACAAACAGGCCGCACCTGCAGGCTGAAATGCACCTCCTTCATAGCGCAACAAGGTCTTACCGATAAATGAACCCGCGCGTACGTTGCCAAGCTGAGTTGTTTGCCATCGAAACCGGTGGCCGGTGTTGCCGATTCGCGCGCCCGCCTGAATGGGAGAAGGCTGAGGCTGGCGCGCTCCTTGACCCTGGCAACGCGCCGAAAACAAACGACCAGCGCCAAGGATACGCCTTACGCCGGCCACAGTGTCTTTGCCCAGACGCCCGCCGCGGACGCAAGCTCTTCCTCACGCGTTCCCCCTCTCACTGAGTCACCCACTTACTGCGTTCTCTACACTACAATTCAACTTCTACAGAATATTTTGTTCATGCTCGACGCTTCTAGGGGATTTCCTCAACTTGCATGCACGTCCAGTCCAAAATATGGAACACGTGCAGAAATGGCACTGCCTTTTCCTTATCTGCATAGTAAGTTAGAATTTCCGTATCAATACTCATCAGTGGCACCTTGTGGGCTCTCCAATTTCTTCCACTGTTAATCGCATCGGATTAGATATTAGTGACCCCCCACTAATCACTTTCGTGCGCTGTAGATGCGTAGAAGTGGAACCAGGCGAGCATTTGATCCTCCATCCCTAATGTAAGTCGTGGCAGTGAAGCTCCGTACCACACGGCTGAGTAAGAGGAGCGATCAATACGTAGTACAACACATTTTTTCTCGGCAATTTCGGTTGAAAAAATTTAGAATTTGTTATGGGACGTGGCGGAAATTTCCGCTTCAGCCCCTGTAGTTTCATGAAGTCCCGATAGGTGGCGGGGCTGTACAGATCATCGCAGATATGCAGAGGTGCTTGCAGAGTGTCTAGGGAGCCCTGGAAATGAAAAAAAAGAGCGGTGAGTCTTTGAGAGAGGCGTCTGTTACCATCGCAACAAGGTCGTACAAACCTGTCGTGCCGGACAGCCGCACACAGTGCAATGTTGGAACGTGCGGACACACTCGTTCAAGGTCATCGACTGATCACAATCAAACACCTGGCTGCGAAAGTGGACGCCTCTGTTGGTAGCGCTGACATACTCGTCCTCTAGTTGCGGTACTCAAAGGTGTATGCCTGCTGGATTCCTCGCCGTCTAACAGAAGACGATAAGGGCAACGAAGGACCATCTGTGCGAAACTGCTTGCGCACTACGACGCTGATAATACACTACTGGCCATTAAAATTGCTACACCACGAAGATGACGTGCTACAGACGCTAAATGTAACCGACAGGAAGAAAGTGCTGTGATATGCAAATGACATTGACAACGTACTGACATGAGGAAAGTTTCCAACACTTCTCATACACAACAGCAATTGACAGGCGTTGCCTGGTGAAACATTGTTGTGATGCCTCGTGTAAGGAGGAGAAATGCGTACCATCACGTTTCCGACTTTGATAAAGGTCGGATTGTAGCCTATCGCGATTGTAGTTCATCGTATCGCGACATTGCTGCTCGCGTTGGTCGAGATCCAATGACTGTTAGCAGAATATGGATTCAGGAGGGTAATACGGAACGCCGTGCTGCATCCCAACGGCCTCGTGTCACGAGCAGTCGTGATGACAGGCATCTTATCCGCATGGCTTTAACCGATCGTGCAGCCACGTCTCGATCCCTGAGTCAACAAATGAAGACGTTTGCAAGACAACAACCATCTGCACGAACGACGACGTTTGCAGCAGCATGGACCATCAGCTCGGAGACCGTGGCTGCGGTTACCCTTGACGCTGCATCACAGACAGGAGCGCCTGCGATGGTGTACTCAACGACGAACCTGGGTGCACGAATGGCAAAATTTCATTTTTTCGCATGAATCCAGATTCTGTTAACAGCATCATGATGGTCGCATCCATGTTTGGCGATATCGCGGTGAACGCACATTGGAAGCGTGTATTCGTCATCGCCATAGTGGCGTATCGCCCGGCGTCATGGTATGGGGTGCCATTGGTTACACGTCTCGGTCACCTCTTGTTCGCATTGACGGCACTTTGAACAGTGGACGTTACATTTCAGATGTGTTACGATCCGTGGCTCTACACTTCATTCGATCCCTGCGAAACCCTACATTTCAGCAGGATAATGCACGACCACATGTTGTAGGTCCTGTACGGGCCTTTCTGGATACAGAAAATGGTCGACTGCTGCCCTGGCCAGCACATTCTCCAGATGTCTGGTCAACGGTGGCCGAGCAACTGGCTCCTCACAATACGCCAGTCACTACTCTTGATGAACTGTGGTATCGTGTTGAAGCTGCATGGGTAGCTGTACCTGTCCACGCGATCCAAGCTCTGTTTGACACAATGCCCAGGCGTATCAAGGCCGTTATTACGGCCAGAGGTGGTTGTTCTGGGTACTGATTTCTCAGTCACATGTCAGTTCTAGTATAATATATTTGTCCAATGAATACCCGTTTATCATCTGCATTTCTTCTTGGTGTGGCAATTTTAATGGCCAGTAGTGTATTATCAAAGCTAGAGGCGGTTTACACAGTATTAGCGTCATGTCTCCTGGGGATACTCATTCTTTTCTTTGGTGTGCTTAACGTCGCTCCCATGACTGTCTTTTGTATGTTTATTTATTTAACCTGGCATATTAGGGCCATCAGTTACTCTCTTACATCTAAGCAGGCGTTTTACACGGCACAGTCACATTAACGTGACCACCGCCTATGTTCGAGGTCAACGCGCAGTAACCACTCACAGACAGCAGGTCGGATCACTAGCAGTCGAGGGTATACGAGACGGCGGAAATGGGGCAAATTATCTGCCGTCCAGACGGGCGTGATCATTGGCTTCCGGTCCAAGGGTGGAAGCATTTCTGAAAGGACAGGAGTGAACCACGGCTGTGTAGATATGTACGGGTAAACAGACGTGTAACTGTTGACTAATTGACCGCCCGCATGAACCAAGGGACTACCAACAGTTGAGCGAAGAGTTGCTCTGCACATGGGCCTCGGCAGCAGGCACGTGGTTCATGCGCCAATGCTGACTGTTCATCAGCTATGAAGACTGGAATTTGCACGCCAGTACCGCAACTCGACGTGTACAGAGTGACGCCACGTAGCCTTTACAGATGAATCGCGTTTTATGCTCCATCGGGTAGATGACCATCCTCTAACTATCGTCGGAATGGTCGACGCCAGAGTGGGGAGCGTTATGTTATAGGGAATATTTCCGTGGCATTTCCTGGATGATCTTATCTTTCTGGAACGCATCACGGTGAAGACAAGTATGCATTTATCCTTGGGGACCATCTGCAGCCCTACATGTAGTCCCTTTTATCCTCGGCAAGATGGCATCTACCAACAGGACAATGTAACGTGTGATACATTGTACGTGCGTAGTTCGAAGAGCGTCAGGAGAGACACTGTATGGCTAAATGGTCTCATGTTAAAACTGGCAAAGATAGTCAAATTCAAAACAACGTTGAAGCTCACGAACAACATGCTGAGCGAAAGGAAGTTCAGGGTCAAATTAAATGGTGAAACCAGCAAGTGCCATACCCTAAAAACTGATCTTCTGCAAGGATCAGTCTTAGCTCCCTGGCTCTTCAACATCTATATAGCAGATTTGCCTGATCTGCACTCACCTAAATTTGCCTACGTAGATGATTTAGCTATTACAGCGCAAAGTAACTCGTTTGAAAACCTGGAATCAACACTAAATGAAGATCTAGATACACTGAAAAAAATACTATGACACATGGCATCTAAAAATCAATGTGACAAAAGCAGTAAGCACAGTCATGCATGTAATCAACAAGGAAGCGAGAAGGGAACTGCGCCTGGTTATAAATGGTAAAGCTGTCAGCCACGAGAATTTCCCAAACCATCTCGGTATTAAGCTAGATCGCAGCATGACTTTCAGACAACACCTAACTGATACTGCCCAAAAGCTAAAGACGAGAAAAAACCTGTTTATTAACGTGCTGTTTTTCAAATATAGAGGCAGGCGTTCCCTATATCAAAGGATTTCACGTCCCATTGTCTGTAAATAAACGACTGCGAAAGTCCGTTTTCGAAGCCGCCCTCGCATAGGCTGTAACTCTGCACCAGCGTTCGCCGAATCAAAATACGTAGGTTTCCCGAGATTAACGACTTGTGCACTTCAGCATATACAACGAGATCGCACGTAAATCTGCCAACGCGCTCACGCAGTTGGGATGTTCTCCAATGTATAGTGTTCCGCTAGACAACTCCGACCAAGACCGAGGAAAATAAATGTGCGTAACTTCTTAGTGGAGAGTATGCACAAAAGTTAGATTTCTGAAGAAATGGATGTGTTGATAGATACGCCTTTAATTTGAGGCACCACTTGGGGCTGTGATACTGCCACTCTACGAACTGCTGCACTGACACTGGTGTATAGCACTGCAGAATACTGTGCCCCAGTCTGAAGCAGAAGCCCGCACGGCAAAAAAGTGGATGTACAACTAAATACCACTCTGAGAACCGTCACCGGCACTCTCAGGCCAACCCCCGTTGAGTGGCTTCCGGTGCTGGCAAACATCGCTCCTGCTTCCATACGTAGAGAGAAAGCAACACAGGACATAGCAGAAAAAATTGAAGCAAACCCAAGTCTACCCATACATGCCGACATGGAAAGACCCACGAGACGAGTCCAGGAAACCTATCGTCTGGAGCAGAGCATTGGCCACAGAGGGTCTCGATGCTGAATGGAAGAATGCATGTCAGGGTCTGAGAAGAGGCGTCGGGGAAAACCATCACCTAATCCACGACCCAACCAAAAGGGTTGAAGGCCTCAATCTCAACAGGAAACACTGGTCGGCTCTAAATAGGTTTCGCACGGGAGTTGGACGATGCAGACAGCAACCAACCAAATGGGGCTATACAGACGATTCGTGTTGTGACTGTAGCGAGGTACAAACAATGGACCATCTTCTGGTTTGTAACAGTCATGGTTTTAGAGACGGCTCTCTGATGTCGCTCCACAAGTTAACGGATAATGCCAGGAAATGACTCCACAATCTTAATGTTACTGTGTAATTAATTGTCTTCAATTTATGTGATTTTTGTTCCATTTAATGTAATAACGTAGTTTCCCTGACATAATTGTAATGTAATAACTGATATAATTTGTTTCCACATTGTAAGTTCCAAACTTTTATTGTGATTTATATTAATTCTTATCTGTTCTTTGTAAAATGTATCTGGCAGATCGAACGAGAAATAATAAATAATAGCATGAGTTTACCACACTCCCTTGGCCACCAAACCCTCCCAGATTAAAACCCAGTCGAGATTCTGTGGGATCGCGTCGATTGGGCTGTTCGCGCCACAGATACTCAACCGAGAAAACTAACGTAATTGGCTACGGCATCCCTGTCGGTACCTTCCGAACCGCATTGATTCTCTTCCTGCATGTCAGTTTAGTGTTCCTTCAATTGAAGGTCGGCCATAGTTCTTGGATACAGTGGTTCTGACTGATTGTTATGACCGTTTGCCACACAGTATTCAAATCGAAGCAAAGCAGCAGGGCTCAGAAAATATATATAGATGACATTACGCGTCACCAAATCACTGCTAGATCAGAGATCGGCCTCGGACAGTACGAGGAGTTACGGGGTTTAAACGTCGCCTGTAACGTCGTTTCGAGACTATGGAGCAGATTCGACGAGGAAAGACAGTACGATTAAAGTCGATTATGTGATGCAACCTAGCGGTAGTCGTTTTCTCGATTTAACGCCCAAAGAATCAGCGCAGAACCTGCTGCAACTACTCGTACAGACCTTACGGCAGCTACGTCACACATCTCTCTTAATATGGTGACTTAGGCAGGTTGCTTTGTATAATCGTCCACTCACTGTATGCTTTCCTTTGACGTAGATACAGTGTGGCTTGGTGAACGTGGTGTTTTGTCCACCGTGAATGGACACAGGAATCCAGAGTTTCGGTTGCTGCGCCATTTCACTCCATACGCTGATGCGCCATTTAACCGTATCGTAACAGAATAGTTCTGCAAAAGCGCAGAACATGTACTGTCTTTTGACAATGCGGCATTCTTATTGCGCAATGGTCTTAGCGTGGGAGGACATATGTAACTTATCTTCGTATGTAAGGTGTTGTATTGTACAGTCCTCGTTTAATACAGGTTCTTGAAGATTAGTTACTAGAGATGGATGACACTGTTCAAATTTCATACGTCGATCGGTTAGACAGAGCTGAAGGTAAAAGTGGGACTGCATTGTGCATTGAACTATGGATACCCATTTTCGCGGTTCATAAATCACGACTGCATCAGAAGTTATCAAGCGGTAGCGGCGACGTATCACTTACACATCATAATGACAGCCATGAAGACAACATTATCCGTCAAGCATTAAAATAAAATTGTAGTAATGACAAGCGTTTATTAACTGATTGATACCACCATATGCTTTCCTCTTAATGCACGTCAAGTCGCGTGGGGATGTGAACTCAGTCTATCTTAGAGTGTCTGTCAGCTGATGTTTCCCACCTCTCCTGTGAGTGAAACAAACCTGTGTACATTGGTGCTGCCCTTCCTTGTGTACGTCCAGTAATCCTTATTAGTCCTATTTGATACGGGTTCCTTGGACTTCAGTCATATTCCATGGCGGTTCGCACAAGCCTTTTGTAAGCAATCTCCTTTGCATACTGACTGCGCTACTGACAGTCCATGGCCTGTTTTACGGTACACCTTGTGTTTATATCACTGTGTCACAGGTGACAGTTTTGCAAGGGTACCTTTCAGGGGTCTAAGGCGCTACAGTCATGGACTGTGCGGCTGGCCCCGGCGGAGGTTCGAGTCCTCCCTCGGGCATGGGTGTGTGTGTTTGTCCTTAGGATAATTTAGGTTAAGTAGTGTGTAAGCTTAGGGACTGATGACCTTGGCAGTTAAGTCCCATAAGATTTCACACACATTTGAACATTTTGAACATTTCAGGGAGTGCATAATCGTTATGCAACACGTTGTCTCGGCGATCTTCGAAACTGACTTAATTGTGGATCTGAGTGTATTTGAAAGCTCTCCTGGGAAGGTGGAGAGTGTCTTAGGGCGAGGAGAAAGGTTATCGGCTTTAATTAATGCATCCTTTAAGTTCAGGCAATAATATAGTGCATTAAGGGAAGCAGAAAAAGTTACTCCTTTAATTATTGAATCCTTAGCGTTCAAACAACACTCGTGACTCATAAGGGTCAAGACGTATCAGTAATATATCATGCTCAGCGTAGTCAGAAAGATAACAGTGTTGTTCGAGTTACAAAGATGCTTTCAGAGAAACCTGTGCTAAAGGAAATCACAGGTGGGTGCCCGTAGCAATCCTTATCTGACACTGGTGATTACTGCAACTGTTTTGAGGAAGAAGTAGTCTAGCGTAAACTTGAACAACAATGATAAGCAAGACACTCGACCTCATTCTTAAGCTCACTGTCACGAATAACAGTCGTAAAGTTTTCACAGTCAAAGAGATAAGAGACTCACTTGATGGCTAACATTTTAACTTTCCCACCAGATCCTTTAAACATAATTTTCTTTTATTTGCAAAGTACGGCAAGCAAAATCTTAAGTGACCCTCAGAAATGACCTACTGTTTTGTCCCTGTTAGACAGATAACAAGCGGCTAGTTGGCAAACTATTACGTAGAATGCTGAAGTAGACAGTTTGCAGCGGGGCGCTCGTATGCGATTCAGAAGTTAAATGTTCGCTTCGTCCTTGCTTGTTTTAGGTCGGTCGCTTCATGTTTTACTTCACAAAATCTAGTCTTAAACTATCTGAGTACTTCGCGTTGGCCGCGTATGTATTTATTCCAATCTTCTGTTAGTCCATCTCCTCCTTCTGTCCATCTACTACTTCCCCCTTTCATTGCCTATCTGCTGCTCCCCCTGTCTCTTCCCATCTCCTCCTCTTTTCTGTCTCTGTCCATTTCCTCTTCGCCCCCTGTCTCTCCACATTATCACTCTCATCCTAAAAGGAGACGGGTGGTTCTTACCCCAAAGTATTTCTTTCCAGATTGTAGCTAATATGAGTACCAAATTTGGTTGACATGGTTCCAGGAGTTTAGGATGAGCTTTTTACCCGTGTCTTTCCTCGCACACGCACACGTCCAATATATTTCGCATACATTTAACATATTTCACACATACAATATGTGATCAAAAGTATCCGGACACCCCCAAAAACATACGTTTTTCGTATCAGGTAAATTGTACTGCCACCTACTGCCAGATACTCCATATCAGCGACCCTGTTTGAACATGGGCGTCTCACTGGTTACTGTGACATGAAGCACCAGCCATCCATCGATTCCTCCGGATCGCCATGATGCGGAACTTCATATCCATGGCAGAATCAACACTCAGATGAGGGTGGCAGCGATTTTTTTGCTGTTGCATTCGTGACGACGTATAGTCGGCGAAGCTACTGTTACATCAGGACATCCGATGGTCACATCCACGTTGGCATCTCTCCTTCCTGTACAGTAGCGTCTATCTAAACTCTTCACAACTGCCATTAGCTGAGATTCGAAGATTTCGCATCTAATGATCTCCATCAGAGATCACTAAAGGAATACACTTTATGTCGTAACTTTTTTTGTCAAACGAGCGAACTTAATTTGAAGTCAGAACCGCAACGTTAAAAATAGCAGTCGGTCTGGTAAGCCATTGAGACGTTAAAACTAGTGGCGGGCAGTCTTAAATTGTGAAACATTATATACTGGATGATATTTACAGACGATGTATTTAAAATGAATAGTAGACGACGCGTGATGCTTTGGCCTTCGAATCGTGATAGCATGAACCTAATATGTTGCACAGAACCGCCAAAAGAAATAAATGCGGTTCTAGGAGTTGTCCTGCGGCAAACTGAGCTATCTGGTTCTTTCGTGCAGGAGAGAAGCATGGGAAGAACCTTGATCGCCATTGATGAAGAGCGTAGGCACTGGTCTGGAGGACACCAGGTGATGATCCCTGAAGTTTGTCTGGTGAACGGTTCCCCTGTGTCGAGAAATTGGGTGGCTTCTTCCTACTGGAAAAGATGCAAAAATGAAAAACGCCTGACGCCAGAAGCACTGCTTATTCGTAGTAGCAACAATTCCGCGAAGACTTAAGACGTCTTTAGGTGCAGGACATATAATCTCATCAACAGTCGTGGAAATTTTTTCATTGCACGCCATACCCTCGTTTCACTGATTCGTAATACACGGCCCAGTCACATTAATGTGACCACCGCCTATGCTCGAAGTCAACGTACGATAACCGCTCACGAACGGCAGATGGCAACACTAGCAGTGGAGGGTACATAAAGCGTTACAGGGGGATGCGGAAATCAGTGCAGTCGTTGACGTAATGCGGAAACGGAGCGATTTATTTGACGCCCAAAAGGGCATGATCTTTCGGCCCAAGAGTCGAAGCATTTCCGAAACGGCTAAGTTTGTAAACTGTTCACGTGCTGCCGTCGTTAACGTATTCCGTGGATGGCAAAATGGCGCTATCCGAAACCGGCGCTCAAGCAACAGTGGTGCATCATTGCTCTTAGATGATGCGGAGATGTGTACGGGCGAATGGACGTGCAGGTCTTGAGCAACTGAGGGCCAGATGAACCAAGGGCCTACCAGCTGTCTCCTCAACGACGGTTCAGCTAACGTTGCTGCTTGTGGACCTCCGCAACAGGCGCCTCGTTAATACACCCACGGTTATTCTTCATCGGTGACGGAGACTGGAATTTGTACGCCAATACCGCAACTGGAAGTCCACTGGGTTCTGCAGCTACTTTTGTAGCTTTCTTCCTCTTTTTTTTTTTTTTTTTTTTTTGTCAAATCCTCTTCAAAGACCGTCTACCGTCTTCCGCGATCACTCAACTCACATTTGCATAAGCGTCGTGACTTAGGGGACGATGATTTTCCGTTTTCACTGTACTGGATATAAATCTTCGATACTATGCCTTTGAACACCAAACAACTCAGCTCCGTAACTAAACTGAAGCATCCACCACACGAGCTTCAAACAATTCACTCGCGTTCGGATTCTGTTAGCTCTGCCATAATGCACTCACATCTACACAGAACACTGTTCTGAACACGACTGGCCCTTGCAACGTATCGATGGCATTACACAGCTGCCGTTCGTGGTCAGAGACAACAGCGTCATCTGCAGGTTCTCGCTGTACTTCCATATCTTTGTGTTCCTCCCGCTGTACATTTCTAGTACTACAACTGTGCAGAGAATGTACGTAAATATACGTTTCATCTCCATCAGACAGTACCCACTTGATGAATCAAAACGTTGCAGTCGGTCGATAGGTCCACATTTGTAATCTGATAAGCGTGTAGCTATTATTACGGCAGCGGAGACAACAAAGCTCTTAAGTAACGAAATCGGAGGCCAGACAGAAAACGTTTCACAGCCTTGACAATATTTCGTAATCGATGCCATGTGTGAGGAACCTTGACAATAGCCTGTTCCAACATGTTGAAAAATAGAGCATACCAAGGCCCACCTACAAAATGAGAAAAACAAGCAGGATGCAACTCCCTTTCCAGAAATGAAATAAAGGACAGCAAAAGCGTGTTCAACGAGTGTATTCATTATTGCATAATATGGAAATAGCGATACTTGACTCTGAGTCTTTTAGTAATCACAACGGAAACTACAGGTTTACACAGGTATCCAGCTATCATAGTTATAGCAGCAACGCCAACAACAACATTTGAGATGAACGAGGAAATATATTTAAGACAATTATATTAGTCACTGTTAAAATAACACGTTTCTAGGAATACTTCATAAAATGTGTAGTATTACTTCTTACCAGCACTTTCTTCATTTGATTAACTGGAAAATTTTTAAATGTACAAGTGTACTTCCACAGTAAATGCATAAATCCTAAAACGACACTGAAAGTTATTCTGGCAGAAAGTGATACTAAATGGTACCCTCGTGGGATTCGTCTTATGGGATATCCTTCCTATGTGGTCCTGCATGAAGAAGTTTTATATTTAGTGATTTTCGTATAGATACATCTCGTATTCCGTTGCTATACCAGAAATTACACGTCTACAGTAACGTTTCGGAATGGGAGACGAGATGCAGACATAGACACGCCGCGCAACATTTCGACAGTGTGGACTTTTTAGAGGCGTTTCCGAGGTGTGTGTGTAAGTGGGGGGGGGGGGGAGGGGGGGGGGTTCTGAGCACTATGGGACTTAACATCTGAGATCATCAGTCCCCTAGAACTTAGAACTACATAAACCTAACTAACCTAAGGACATTACACACATCCATGCCCGAGGCAGGATTCGAACCTGCGACCGTAGCGGTCGCGCGGTTCCGGGCTGAAACGCCTAGAACCGTTCGGCCACCGCGGCCGGCTGTGTTTGTGTGTGTGTGTGTGTGTGTGTGTGTGTGTGTGTGTGTGTGTGTGTGTGTGTGTGCGTGTGCGTGCGTGCGTGTATGTGTGTGTGTGTTTTTTTCCGCTTTGTTATTGTGCACGAATGAAAGAAGGTAAACAACTCAGTTGTTATAGACGCAGCGCAAAACAAACATATTTACCAAATACGTATTAAATATAAAAGTTTTAGACCTCATAACAATTGAATTCTCTGATCAGTTTGCGTAGGTGTAAAGGCAATAATGTTTGACGGGTTTTTATCTCTTTTCCTCTTTCAGCTACCATTGCTTTCTTCACTACCGGGGTAGATGGAAGATTGATAGGTGGACAATCTTTGTGGTTTATAGATCCATAGTGTGGAGATCCTCAAGGATACAGAATAAGTAGTGAAACCATAAATTCGTAATAGATAAGTATTTACAAAAGTGCAGATATGCTAATGTTCCTTCTACCGATCGTAAGTGAAATGGTCATCAAAGATGTGGAATAAGTAAAAAATATTTTCATTTAAAAATCAATAAAAAATTTGTCAGAAAAATGTGAATGTGCCTACACTGGTGTGGATGAGTTAATTCTTAGGCTATTGTAGCAACGCATCGTAAAACAGAAACAGTTTACGACACTGACTTACACACATCGCATTGCTACACTGAAGATATTCAGAAGTCAGATTATACGAAACAATCACGGTATTTGATATTAGTAACAATACAGACATCAATTATTTTTTCTAGGTGATTCGTCAGAGGGGTACAAGACGACCGAGTGAAGTCCCATCTTCTCACGCGGGACGTGTTCTCAGGAGGCAACGTTGTCACAGGTGGCAACCCGCACAGCACAGACAAGAGGCAGTGGCGCGGGACAGTTTCTACAGCGCCGCTTTCGGACATGCGTGTAGGCTTACCAACAAAAATGTCACGTTCTCACGCAAAACATGAGCTGCTCGCAGACGTTATGGAATGGTGTCAAGCCAGTGACGCACTAACTGATCACGTCACACAGCTACGGATCGAGGACACGGGCGTCTCTTCTCGCCAATAGGAACGCAATGGTTCCTTTCCGTAGACCACGTCAGCGAACGTATCTCACGCTGTGAATCTGCTAGGCTTACTCATTTGGGAAGGACAAGGACGAAGCGCCCACGTTGACGATACCAATACAAGAAAAAGTAGCAACGTTAGGGAAAAAGGAAGTAAGTCTTGCATTTAACATCCAATCGACGACGAGCGCGTTAGGTATGTAGCACGTGCTCGCATTGGGAACCCAAGGAGGAAACTGCAGTGTTCCTTCCAAAGCAGCTATTCAGGAAATTTCCTTCAGCGATTTAGGGAAATCACGAAAATGTAAATCTGGATAACTGGACAGACTGTACCACCTCCATCGTCCGACAACAGAGAGTGCAGTTTATTTAATGACGCCTCATATTCCTTTCCTACAGCCTTTTTTCACCTTGGAAGAGTCTGCTTCCTCCGCCCATTTTTTTAATGCGAAAGTGCTTCTGGGAGGTAAAAGGCTACGTCTTATTGAGCTCATAGTAAAGAGTAAAACAGTCACTGACAAAACTGTGCAAGTCGCCTGGATCAGTTGGAAAAAGTGAGCGAGAAGAGATTTGGATTTCAAAAGACACTAAGCTAATTTTCTCAAGAAATGCACATCAATAAAGGTGCTTTGAAGTAGTAAAAGTAAGGGATGTGAAGTAAGAATTGTTGGAACATCAACACGCCCTCATCTACTCTTCACTAGCGTTTATCCGGTATAGCACAGTGTCCCCTGTTTCAGTATTTGGCAAATTTTATGTTGATATTTAACTTTGTGGTTCGATATCCTTCCTGACACCACGGTCGTCAAGGTAACCTAAGGGAGCGAAGTCGTGTACGCCATCTGTCTGTCTGAATCGTATAAACTTACATGTGTATCGTTTTTTCTGAGGAAGCGAATGGGGAACCAGCCCAGTATTTACCTAAACGCACGTGGGAAACTGCCTAAAAACTATACTCAGGCAGGCCTGTTTATCAGGCCACGGTCGTTCATCTTCAGCGTTGATTCCATCTGTGTCCGAATCACCTCCTGTCTCGCAATCTGGCACGCTGCGCGTTACGCAAGTATTGTTGGAACATTCACGCTATCCTCGAGACTTGCGCCTTCTGACTGACATCTGCTCTCACATTCAAGAAATTTGGGTCTGGAGTCTCTAGGTTCGATAAAGACATTATCGCAGCTGTAGATGGGAACCCTGCAAAACTCTCGCAATCACACTTGGCGTAAGAAATCTGGTCACTGAAGAATAGTGATACAACGTGCATTGACCTGACGGGGAACTACGACGAAACATACACTACTGGCCATTAAAATTGCTACACCAAGAAGAACTGCAGATGATAAACGGGTATTCATTGGACAAATATATTATACTAGAACTGACATGTGATTACATTTTCACGCAATTTGGGTGCATACATCCTGAGAAATCAGTACCTAGAACAACCACCTCTGGCCGTAATAACGGCCGTGATACGCCTGGGCATTGAGTCAAACAGAGCTCGAATGGCGTGTACAGCTTCAACACGATACCACAGTTAATCAAGAGTAGTGACTGGCGTATTGCGACGAGCCGGTTGCTCGCCCACCATTGACCAGACGTTTTCAGTTGGTGAGAGATCTGGAGAATTTGCTGGCCAGGACAGCAGTCGAACATTTTCTGTATCCAGAAAGGCCCGTACAGGTCCTGCAAAATGCGGTCGTGCATTATCCTGCGGAAATGTAGGGTTTCGCAGGGATCGAATGAAGGGTAGAACCACGGGTCGTAACACATCTGAAATGTAACGTCCACTGTTCAAAGTGCCGTCAAGAGGTTACCGAACGTGTAACCAATGGCACCCCATACCATCACGCCGGGTGATACGCCAGTATGGTGATGACGAATACACGCTTCCAATGTGCGTTCACCGCGATGTCGCCAAACAAGGAAGCGACCATCATGATGCTGTAAACAGAACCTGGATTCATCCGTAATGGGGACGAATGATGATGAAGACGACACAACAACACCCAGCCATCACGAGGCAGGAAAAATCACAGACCCCGCCGGGAATCGAACTCTGGGCGCCGTGCGTGGGAAGCGAGAACGCTACCGGAAGACGACGAGCTGCGGACTCGTATAAATTAGGGTATGGTAAATAGTTTTCCGTCTACACTGGCTCAAGCAGCGAAAATTTGATCATAGCCACCCTCTACATACACCGGTGTCCAAAATTAAAGCAACAAATCGTTACTCCCCCGTCCAGTGTCTAATTCACGATATAATCATACAAACAGTCTGCCAGATATCCGTACGATCGTGTTCTGCACGAAAGATAGCATTCCGGTCAGCGGACAAACATGCCAACGATGACGTCTGGACACCTATGAAACGAGGTAGTGGCCGGCCGCGGTGGTCTCGCGGTTAAGGCGCTCAGTCCGGAACCGCGCGACTGCTACGGTCGCAGGTTCGAATCCTGCCTCGGACATGGATGTGTGTGATGTCCTTAGGTTAGTTAAGTTTAAGTAGTTCTAAGTTCTAGGGGACTGATGACCTCAGATGTTAAGTCCAATAGTGCTCAGAGCCATTTGAACCAAAGGAGGTAGTGTTTTCCGGGTAGCCCCAAATCCACGATCGCTGTGTACACAGCCACAGAGGGTGCAGTTTGACACAGAGAATATGCCTACCAGGCTCTCTGCGGTGGACAGCCTCAGAAAGAAAGGAATCAGGACAGTCGCAAACTGATTTGGCCCGATGGCTTAATGTGAATCATTCTGTTGTTTCTCGGATATGGCGGCAGTTTATACAGACAGAAACTGTTTCCCGAAGACCACCAGGGCAGGGCCGACCACGTGTGACTTCAGAAGAGAGGACCGTTATTTGTCTGTAAGGGCATGACAGTACCGCCTTGGTACTGCAGGTCAACTGTCGTGCGAGCTCACAGTATCCATTGCAAGTGTTTTATCGAGGCAAATGGGTGAAGAAGTCTTCGGCAGAATGGCCTTTATTGTTGGAGATCTGCTGTATGTCTACTTTTGAGGCGTCTTCAACGAAGGGAACGTCTAGAGTGGAGTTTTCAACATGCCACCTGGATGGTCGAATAGTGGGCCAATTTTGTTATCACAGATGAGTCCCGATTTAGTCTGGAGAGGGATTCTCGATTAATTCACATCTGGAGGGAACGTGGAACACGATTTCGGGATCCACAAATTGTGGAAAGAGACCGATATCAGGAAGGATCCCTAATGGTGTGGGCTGGGATTATGTTTACAGCTCGCACCCCACTTCATGAAGTTGTATGGGGAATCGGCAAGGTTTAGCTGCTTTTAGGTATGGTGACGAGATCTTGGGACTTCATTTGCGGTTGTTGCGAGGTGCTGTTGGCACAGACCTCGTATTGAAGGACGAGAATGCTCAACCTCAAAGAGCACGGATGGTTGATGTTTTCTTGAAAGCTGAAGACATTGCACGCACTAGGCGCTACAGTCTGGAACCGCGCGACTGCTACGGTCGCAGGTTCGAATCCTGCCTCGGGCATGGATGTGTGTGATGTCCTTAGGTTAGTTAGGTTTAAGTAGTCCTAAGTTCTAGGGGACTGATGACCTCAGAAGTTAAGTCCCATAGTGCTCAGAGCCATTTTTTGAACATTGCACGCATGGCGTGGCCTGCTCGCTGTCCCGATTTGAATCCCATAGAGCATGTCTGGGGTGCATTAGGGAGTCGGCTTACATAACGTCAGCATCCACCAATCACTCTCCAAGACTGCGAGCAGCTCTGCAGGAAGAATGGGCGTTATTGCCTCACTATCAGACTGATGATATCATTCACAGCATGCCCTGTCGTTCTCATTCCTGCATTGCTGCCAGAGAATGTCAGACCCCATACTGAGCACATTAACCAGTTGTCGGAATGTGTGTGCAAATCTGTTAAGTTGGAAGAAATGAAGAACATTTTTGTCTACCTCTTTGCATGTTGCAGTTGTTCCGTATTCTTTACATGGTTTTTACTTTGCTGTCACCTGTTGTTGTTGTTGTGGTCTTCAGTCCTGAGAGTGGTTTGATGCAGCTCTCCATGCTATCCTACCCTGTGCAAGCTTCTTCATCTCCCAGTACTAATTGCAACCTACATCCTTCTGAATCTGCTTAGTGTATTCATCTCTTGGCCTCCCTCTACCATTTTTACCCTCCACGCTGCCCTCCAATGCTAAATTTGTGATCCTTTGATGCCTCAGAACATGTCCTACCAACCGGTCCCTTCTTTTTGTCAACTTGTGCCACAAAGTCCTCTTCTCCCCAATGCTATTCAATACTTCCTCATTAGTTGTGTGATCTACCCATCTAATCTTCAGCCTTATTCTGTAGCACCACATTTCGAAAGCTTTTATTGTCTTCTTGTCCAAACTATTTATCGTCCATGTTTCACTTCCATACATGGTTACACTCCATACAAATACTTTCAGAAACGACTTCCTGACACTTAAATCTATACTCGATGTTAACAAATTTTTCTTCTTCAGAAACGCTTTCCTTGCCATTGCCAGTCTACTTTTGATATCTTCTCTACTTCGACCATCATCAGTTATTTTGCTCCCCTAATAGCAAAACTCCTTTGCTACTTTAAGTGTCTCATTTCCTAATCTAATTCCCTCAGCATCACCCGACTTAATTCGTCTCCATTCCATTATCCTCGTTTTGCTTTTGTTGATGTTCATCTTATATCCTCCTTTCAAGACACTGTCCATTTCGTTCAACTGCTCTTCCAAGTCCTTTGCTGTCTCTGACAGAATTACAATGTCATCGGCGAGCCTCAAAGTTTTTATTTCTTCTCCATGGATTTTAATACCTACTCCGAATTTTTCTTTTGTTTCTTGTACTGCTTGCTCAATACACAGATTGAATAACATCGGGGAGAGGCTACAACCCTGTCTCACTCCCTTCCCAACAACTGCTTCTCTTTCATGCCCCTCGACTCTCATAACTGCCATCTGGTTTCTGTAAAAATTGTAAATAGCCTTTCGCTCCCTGTATTTTACCCCTGCCACCTTTAGAATTTGAAAGAGAGTATTCCAGTCAACATTGTCAAAAGCTTTCCCTAAGTCTAGAAATGCTAGAAATGTAGGTTTGCCTGTCCTTAATCTTTCTTCTAAGATAAGTCGTAGAGTCAGTATTGCCTCACGTGTTCCAATATTTCTACGGAATCCAAACTGATCTTCCCCGAGGTCGGCTTCTACCAGTTTTTCCATTCGTCTGTCAAGAATTCGTGTTAGTATTTTGCAGCTTGCTATCACCTATTTATACTGTTTTGTGACAAAATAAACAAAACTTTGCAAAATTTCCGTTTGTTGCTTTAATTTTGGACACCAGTGTAAATATTCCGACAGCCACTATGCGTAGAGCCTCAACTAAAAGTTTCTGTACGGCATGCATTCCACGACTGTAGTGGCCCCGACTGATCTGCAGGGTGAAACATATCTCAGAGAATGTGAGAGAGCGTATTTTCGGCGTTATATCGAGGAAACACGTCAGGAGGCGGATGTCGGGCTCGCTCGGAGTGGTGAGTCGTGGCGCAGTGGAGGAAATGCTTGTGTGGAAGCTGCAGTAATTGCGCGAGAAGGCCACGCCTTGACCTTTGTGTGCTGCGCAGCGCCAGATGCGTGTCCGACGCATGCGGCCCATCAGCATCCAGGACACAGCCAGCCGCCTCCGCCATATCACTGACCGCCCCCATTTCGCGCTTTCATTGCACAAGCCTCAGGCGACCTGCTGCTGTTCCCTGCTTCTCTTCCGTTATGTAACATCTCAGACGCCGCAACGCGAAGGAAGAGATGCCTTTCCCTGGAAAACATCTCGTTTCGCTTAACATTCCTTTTGGGAAACAAAACCTGCTCTGTACGGGAACTAGTATCGTGAAAATCCATAGTCTGGTCCCATGTAAACTGGAGAAATAAAAGCAGTCCTGTTGCTGTTTATTTGTTGTGTAACACATAAAAATCTACAAGTTCCCAATCGTAATTTTCACAACAAAAATCCAAAAAGAAAAAAAAAGACCACATTCACAAATTTGTATCATTATTAGATACCCAGTTAACAGCGTCAGCTGTAGCTTCCACGTCGTCGTCTCATGAAGCAATATTAAATGATGTGATTCACCATTTGTTCTACTGCACTACACATTGAGGTCTATCGATGACTCACAATATTTATAAGGAAGAGTTTGTCTAAAATAGCTCCACACGTGCACAGAAACGCATCCTCATTCTCGGCGAGCGGCCACCTTAGTTTGCTACCTCGCCTGCTGACCTGAGTGTCAGTTGGTATTGGCCTTCTCTGCCGTTTATGCACTGATAGAGGGCGATCCATATAAACCTGAACTAAATCTCCTACTCCATCGGAACAGGATTCGAAAGACAACGGAACCTACCGACCGCCGTGTCATCCTCAGACCATTGGTGTCACTGGAAGCAGAAATGGGGGGGGGGGGGGGGGGGAGACACGTGGTTAGGCCACAGATCCTAAGGACATCACACACATCCTCTGTCCGAGGCACGATTCGAACCTGCGACCGTAGCACCAGCGCGGTTCCGGACTGAAGCGCCTAGAACCGCTCGGCCACAGTGGCCGCCTAGGTAGGGAGGAACCCCGCGGGCAAACACCTTGGACTACGCCAACTGGTGGACGACTGTGTCAGCATTATCTATAGAAACGTCCAGTTGTGCAGCGACGTGTTTGGCTGTGACCCGTTGATCACCTCGAATGAGAGTGTCCGCACGCTCCAACATTGCAGGAGCCACAGCTGTGTGCGGTCGAGCGGCACGCGGGAGATCAGACGAGTCTGCGGGGCCTTGTTGCGATGATGACGGACGCCTGGCCCAACTCATCGTGCTTTTATTCACTGCCAGGCCTTCGTAGACATTCTGTAAGTACTTATGAATATCTGCGATGCTCTGGTTTTCCGCCAAAATAAACTTGATGATAGATCTGTGCGTCGAATGCACCTCCTTTACAGACGCTATTTTGAAGCAGCCACGTATCGGAAGTTCATGAAACTATAGAGGAGTTGAAGCGGAAATATTCCACGATGTCCCACAACAAATTTCACATTTTTTCAACCGAAACTGGCCGCGAAAGGAAATATGTTGAATTACTTGTTCAACGCCCCTAGTAGAAAAGGAGCTAACAGTGATCCTTGTGGAGCACGTATTGATAAAGTATGATTTACTAGTTTTTTGTGCTATTGCGCCTGAAGAGCTAATGTTTCATCATGTTCTGCAAGAGTCTCGCAATTTTTGAGCTTAGCAGACTCATGGCGAACACGATGGAATACCTGTACTTCAGGGTCACGATGTTGTAGTGTTGTTGTAGTCCTCAGACCATAGACTGGTTTGATGCAGCTCTCCATGCTACTCTATCCTGTGCAAGGTTCTTCATCTCCCAGTACCTACAGCTACCTATATCCTTCTGAATCTGTTTAGTGTATTCATCTCTTGGTCTCGCTCTACAATTTTTACCCTCCACGCTGCCCACCAATACTAAATTGTTGATCCCTTGATGCCTCAGAATATGCCCTACCAAACGATCCCTCCTTCTAGTCAAGTTGTGCCACAAATTTCTCTTCTCTCCAATTCTGTTCAATACCTCCTCATTAGTTATGTGAGCTACGCATCTAATCTTCAGCATTCTTCTGTAGCACCACATTTCGAAAGCTCCTATTCTCTTCTTGTCTAAACTATTTATCGTCCATGTTTCACTTCCATACACGGCTACACTCCATACAAATACTTTCAGAAACGACTTGCTGACACTAAAATCAATACTCGATGTTAACAAATTTCTCTTCTTCAGAAACGCTTTCCTTGCCATTGCCAGTCTACATTTTATATCCTCTCTACTTCGACCATCATCAGTTATTTTGCTCCCCAAATAGCAAAACTCATTTACTACTTTAAGCATATCATTTCCTAATCTAATTCCCTCAGCATCACCCGATTTAATTCGACTGCATTCCATTATCCTCGTTTTCCTTTTGTTGATGTTCATCTTATATCCTCCTTTCAAGACACTGTCCATACCGTTCAGCTGCTCTTCCAAGTCCTTTGCTGTCTCTGACAGAATTACAATGTCATCGGCGAACCTCAAAGTTTTTATTTCTTCTCCATGGATTTTAATACCTACTCCGAATTTTTCTTTTGTTTCCTTTACTGCTTGCTCAATATACAGATTGAATAACATCGGGGAGAGGCTACAACCCTGTCTCACTCCCTTCCCAACAACTGCTTCCGTTTCATGCCCCTCGACTCTTATAACTGCCATCTGGTTTTTGTACAAATTGTAAATAGCCTTTCGCTCCCTGTATTTTACCCCTGCCACATTCAGAACTGGAAAGAGATTATTCCAGTCAACATTGTCAAAAGCTTTCTCTAAGTCTAGAAATGCTAAAAATGTAGGTTTGCCTTTCCTTAATCTATTTTCTAAGATAAGTCGTAGGGTCAGTATTGCCTCACGTGTTCCAACATTTCTACGGAATCCAAACTGATCTTCCCCGAGGGTCACGATAGCAATCCCGAAATCAGTGAGATGAAAAAGAAAAATTTAAAAAAAAAAAAAGAAAAAAGATGGGGCTGTTGAAGGGCAGCACTCTTCCTTAATTAGGTGTTGACAGACTTGCTCCACACAGGTTACCGGGTGGGGTAGCAGGATTTGTGGGCGTGGCTTTGGCAGCGTGCAGGAAACGATAGCACACGCGGAGAGAGTGCGAGCGCGAGCGCGCCACTTTCCCTTAAACATTAAGGCCGCCGCCTGGCCTTCTTTCCGCTCAAGTTTAAAGTCAACCCTGTTGTGTCTACCAGCCACCGTCAACACGCAATTCATTTCGGCAGATATTTCGCTAAGACGGCGCTCACGTGACCGCCACCTTTGTGAGGACTGGTCGCAGGCGGCTTACCGCAGAGTTCTACTTTCCAGCGTAGATAAGATTACGATTCTGAGATTAAAGATTACAGAGGAGAAACAAATGCATGACCCCTTTCTGCGTTACGCAACTGGTATCTGAACTCCCACGTGTCGCGACGCTCGCACCTTTTTTTTAGATACTATGTTAATATATAAGCTGCACCACAATTGGCTAACAGATCTAGAACTGCTTTCGGGAAGAAGATGTTGCAAATAACTCCAGCGGCTTCTCTTGAAGTCATTCAGTGTTCGGTTCAGACTGTGCCGCAGTACACGGATCGGCTCTACGCGCGTAAGACGCATTACACGGATCGCCTCTATGCCCAAGACACGGTGTATCGCCGGAGGAAATATCGTAAGTGATGTTTCATCTACTGAAACCACCATTGTGCATAAGTAGTA